>NC_136063.1:1929200012-1929883105 GCF_964261635.1 Lissotriton helveticus
TCAGTGCTATGGTTGCTGCAGAATCCAGACTGGGAGGCGTCTAGGATGGAGTTATCTTCGATGAAGGCAGTTAGATGGGTGTTTATGGGTCTCTCTGTGACTTTGGCCCCCAAGGGAGGAGAGAGATGGGCCAGTAGTTTTTCAGGTCCGTTGGGTCGGCCGTTGGTTTCTTGAGGAGGGATTAACCTCCGCCCGCTTCCATTCGTCTGGGATGTTGCCAGATCTGAAGGAGGTGTAGATGGTCCATTCTAATTCGGGTGCGATAGCGGCGGCGGCCCGGTGGAAAATGTGTGGTGTGCATGGGTCCGTTGGGGCTCCTGAGTGGATTATCTTCATGGTCGTGGTGATGTGTTCGACGGTGGTGGGATCCCAGGTCTTGATGTATGGCTTATCAGCGGCGGTTGGGGGGGGGAGGGGGGGTGGTGTCCGGCGTCTGTTCGCTGAAGTTGTCGTAGAGGACCTTGATCTTCAGATGGAAGTAGGAGCTGAGCTTGTCGCAGAGTTCCTGGGAAGGTGTGACGTCCGTGGCTTCGCTGTTTTTTTTTTAACTGCTGTATGACGTTGAACAGTTCTTTGGCGTTGGTCGCGTTGGTTTGGACTTTGTCTCTTATGAAGGTCCGTTTGGTGTCTCTTATGCGCTGGTGGTATTCCTTCAGGGCGCTCCTGTGGTTCTTCCGTGCTTCTGTGGTTTTCTGGTTTCAACAGGTTTTCTCAAGGCGTCTGCAGGAGCGTCTGGCTTCTTGTAGTTCTGTGGTGAACCAGGCGGCCTTCGGAGGGCGTTGTTTGAAGGGGTTGCGGAGGGGTGTGAGCTTGTCGGCGCAGCTGGAGATCCAGCGGTGAAATTCCATGGCTGCGGAGTTGGTTGTGGAGCTGGGGGGGTCTTTACCATCAGGGACCTCCTCACAACCGGAGAAGGACATGAGATAAAGACCTCCAGGAGGGTCGAAGACCATTTTTATAATTCACAAGGGCACATAAAGTAGCATTGCAGTGTGGGACAAAGGCAAATACATCACTGTCAGTGACAATAAAGAAACAGAACGTTCAGGTAGTACGTATGAGGCTCATATGACTAGACCCATCTGAGTTCGATGAACATGATTGTCTAGCACTGGATCCATAGTTCACTTTTGGAGACCATGAAGATTTTAAGTCCTGTACACAGACTTGGTCCCAGGCAGATCACGATCGCTGCCAGAAGGCAGATTCAGTTAACACAGCAGGCACATTGGAAGATCCTGTGTGACATATGAAGCTAGAGTGTCAGAATAGTTCTACTGCAGTCAAACAGGACATCAAGTGACATCATCAGTGTTATATAGAAGCCATAAGACTTGAGGCCTTGGGTCATGTTAGAGATGAAGGTATACAAGGGGACTGTTGAGTACTATCCAGTAAAACAGCTTCTTAGATCCGCATGAAAATGATCACAAATCAACATCTAACCCACTTTATTTTTAAATACAATCCCATTCTTGGACTGCCTTTGACAATATTATCTGGAAGTATTAACTTTAAAGAACACAATATCATGAATATATGTTACAAGCAGATGGTACAATTCAATTACCATTTAGATTGTCCATAGTGTTGTGACGTTAATGTATAACTTTAGGATACTCAGTCTTTTAAAGTCAATAAGTATAGAATTAGATTTAAGAATAACATTTATGTGATATGTAAAATTTCATGAATGATTAATCTCAGGTTGATTAACCTCGGGACCCTCAATTTTTCATTAGCCCCTAATCTCAGAGGGTGGGTGGGATCAGAAATTCAGAGGCTAGTCTTAGAAAAATCCTTTCTGATTTACGTTGCGAGACTTCCCCCTGGCGTACTTGTCTATTCCGTTAACCAAACCATTTACCCCTTGTCGTTTTTTTACTCTTAACCTTTAATAATTACCTGCACTGAAGAAGGGTTCTACACCCCTCGTAATGATGGCATAAATAGAAATGTGCCGTTTTGAACAGTGCCTAATATTACGGAGTTGCTACTTCAAGGGCCGGCTTTAGAGCAGCCGGAGCCGCACCGGTCGCTGACTTTGGTGGGGAGTGCTGTGTTTCAAAATAACTTATGGGGTTAAAAGCAGGTGAACTTCCTTGTGTGTCACATTTTTCAGGCAACTATAAAAACGTCAAGATAACTTTGGTGATTATTGTTCCTGCTGGTCAGAGATCAGAATGTTGTCTTGTGGCCGTTTCCACGCATCATAAAGTAGAGTGTTAATATGCCTGCTGCAAAGTACATGTACCATGCAGATACCAGAACTTTGCTAGATTCATCATTGTTAAATCGGCTCGCAAAGGGCCAGATTCTGAGAATCTGGCCCTTTGCGAGTGCAATTTTTGCATTTGGGATTCATCATCCCAAATGCAAAAATCGCTAATTGCGAAATCGCATATTTGCGAGGAATTGCATTTAAGCAATCTCTATTTGAGATTCCTGAAATGCAATTCATTAACCATTTTTTATTTGCGAATTCGCTATTTCTGGCCTCTATTTACCACAAAGTCTGACTTTGTGGTAAATAGCGAAAACTTAGAAAAATGCACTTTAGTGCATTTTTCTAAGTGGTATGTTACACACGCACATGTCCTTTGGACATGTGTGTGCGCAACATCTGGCTACATTTACATTTCAGGGGTGCTACAGGGAGTCCTTTGGACACCCCTGGCACCCTTGAAATCGCATCCTTATTTGCGATTAGCAAATTGCTAATCGCAAATAAGGAATGACTCCCCGTTCATTCCTATGGGCCTTTGGGTCATTCCTTATTTGCAATTATCAATTTGCTAATCGCAAATAAGGAAGCTGTAGAAATCGTAATAAAAATTGCGATTTCTACATGAATCCCGTTTTGCAAGTCCTTAATAGCGATTCCTTAATAATCGCTATTAAGGACTCGCAAAACGGGACAATGATGAATCTAGGGGTTAGTGTGAGCAGCACTATAAACATTAAATGTATGTCAGGGAGGTGCTATGGGGAGATGATGGACACTGTTGGAGGGTCATAGTGAGGGAATTGGTGGCGAAGTAGGGCATGGGGCGGTCGACAAAAAAGGCTGTCCTCTTCCATTGCTCCATTACTCCTTGCATACTTTGGCTGATAAGAGAACTCAGAGACAGGCATTACACAGTTTGATTAAGTTCCCACAATGTGATCAAGTAAGATGTAAAAATAGGAATTCACTGCATGTTGCCATTAGAGTGCATCCCTGGGCTGCCCTCTTAGGAACTCAAGTTAATCGTGAGATATTAAGGACAATGTATGGGATTCTCCAGTTTTGCAAGAATCCTAACTTGATTTGTAAAAATATTAACATCTAACTGTATCATAATGTTTTTTCTGTTGATAGGAATTTCAGAATAACTAACAAAATGGAAGAACATGGGAAAAACCTCTCTGGTGTAAGCAAAGGCAAAGATCAGCCCATTAAAGCTGAATGGAGCTCGCGATGTGTGGTTTTCACTTACTTTCAAGGGGACATTAACACAGTGGTAGATGAGCACTTCTCTAGAGCCTTACGGAACGTGAAGAACCCGCAGGATCTCAGCATAAAAAATAAGAACGAAAGCGTTATCTTGAAAAACGGTAAGCCGCGTGGGGCTTTTACATTGTTTAGAGTATACCCTATTTGATGATATTGTATGTGTTGCTTCACTGAAATTTAAATTTGATATTGCGGTTACCTCGATAGTAGCCTATGCTGGTATCAGTATTCGGCAAACCCCTAAATAATGAAAAAGTAGCAGTGGGTCAATACACCTGCAAAGGTTCTTCACCACCTATATGGATTCATTCAGCATAATGTAGGCTATGCTAGAACTATCAAAGTGTTTCTTCATTGCACATCGGTATGGGCTACGCATCATCATGCTGCTTTTAGAGTTCTGTAGTGAAGTATACTATGCAGCTATGTACAAAAGATGTGTGCTTTTTTGGTTCGACTAATGTCCTCGATATTGTGTCTCATCGATATTGCGGCATCGATAAGGGGGGTGCACACCTACTTTTTTCATTTCAATTGTGTGGGAGCCAAGTTCGTGACCGGATTAGCTGTGGCTCAGTGGGCCGTGTGCCTACCCTGAGATGTGCAGGCGACTGCTTTGTACCACACTCAACATATTGTCTGCTGACTACTTCAAGCACATTTGATTCCATACATCATCCACAATGGTTCAAGTGTTGCAATGTACGTGGACATAATCTTCAAGGAAGGAATCTTCTCATGCAAGAGGAGAAAGTGATGGTTGAAAGTTGAGTTGTTCTGGGTTTCAGCTGATTTTGATTGGTGACCTCAGTCCCTTCCGAAACGTTTAGGGCCGGCACTTTCATAAGACAAGCCAGCAGCCTTAGGGCACCACCAGTAGATGTGTTAAATTAATATATAAGCCTTGAAAAACACCCATTTAATCGTGATAACCGGTGAGCTGCACACCCACAATTTTGTTTTACCTGGCGCGCCGAACATCCTTAAACCTCTGCTGAGAGAGCAGCTCAGATACAGAGCACCAGTAAGATAAATATCAATAACACACAATGGGGCATATGTACAAGGGGATTGCGCCACCGGAACATCACTATTTTTGACGTTCTGGTTGCGCATTCCCCTGAACCATATTTACAAAGAGCTGTTAAGACACTTTGCATGGCTTAACACCGCTTTGTAAATATGGTACACTTTCACACAGGTATTTGCAGGAAAGGGGTAAGCAATGGGTTTTGCTGTGGTTTCACCGCATCACCCATTGCTTTTTGACGCTGCCACTTTTTGGAACACTAATACATGTCACCCAAGCCTTATTCCTATGGTGTCCGCAGAGTTTTAAGTGGTCCGGGTCCTGTCGGTGCTCAGCTCCGGCAGTTCTAAAAAGCAGGTGCTGAGACGGGTCCCTTTCGGGCTCTCCATTTTTGCCCTCACCCACAAGGTGGAAAACAATCTTACCTCTGCAGCAGTACCACCCTTCACTGCCTTTGATGTAACTTCAAAGAGACTCGTTATAGTTTTTTCATAGTCTCTTTATGTCAGAACTGAAGCATTTTCAATGTTATATAGTACGGAACCATAATTGGTGCTTATTTATCAAATGCAACTAACAACCACTGACAAACCCAACAGTCCTGGATTGTTGTAGGTGTAATGTTACTTGCACTATATATCTAGATGCAATGACAGAATCAGTAAAAATACCACTAGGGCGGCACACTATTCTAAGAATAGAGTTTTAACTTATGTGTTTTTAAGCCACACCCTTAATTATATCGGCAACTGCCCTTCGAAAGACCCCCGAACCACCCCCCCAAGCCCCCCGCAGTTTGTTTATCCCACTTAAAGCCCTGGGTGTGCGTATGCACTTTCATGAACATATTTTTTATCATATCTCTCAGACACATTTTGTAAATATTTTGGAGCAACTCTACAGATTTGTGAACTGATCCTATGAATATAATTCAACAGAAATCAGGATAATTTAAAAAAAGTAACTTTAAATTATTTCCAATTAGAGAATAGAAATGAATATGAAAATAGCCTTCATCTTGTCATAGAGTTCAGTGATAGAGTCACATCGATGAAAAAGGAATGGGGTAGAAATGCAGTCCAATGGAAATGTATGTTTCAGGAAAGGCAGCACATCATAAATTGGTAAGGATGTTAAAGATGATAACAACTACTCTGCATATGGAAACAGATGTAAGCACCCAAGTTGATAACGTGTTTTTTTTAATCTCCAGCTAACCATACGTCGCAAGGCCACATAAATTATTCTCCACAATGGACAAAACAGCACCAAGCAGCTCCTGTGATTAACATGTCCCCGGGCATGAGCATGAACTCTCCTCAGGACCACTATCCTGCATCCGTTTTGCAAAGCCATCACTCCCAGCCTGCAGACATGTGGCATTACCCACCCATGGGCACTCCAAGCCCTGCTGCTCAAGGTTACCACCATCACTCCATACCAGCTGACCTCCACATGGTCCAGGGCCCGGCACCCGATGGAAAGTATGGGTCTCTTCTCAGCCTTCTACAGCACGAGAGGTGTCCACCACCCATGCAAGAGCCTATCATGAAACTGGAGCAAAGCTCACCCTGTGCAGCTGGACCTGCAGGATCGCAAAACATGCTTCAGAACCTAAGTCCTCAAGGAGGTAAGGCAGTGCTTAATTTGAGCTGTGGTTTTCGGTGCTCCTTACCGGAAGTTAATTCTTAGCACCGGCGATTGTGACAATCTGCCACATGGTGGTGCTGTCTGCCAAATTTTGGTATGAGCACAACAACGGCTGTTTATTAATTGCTTACATGTTACACATATAAGTCAAAATTGTAAGGGAGAGTCTCACCATTTCTTTCTGGGTGAGACAGGGTTTGCTATCTAATCATATAACCCCCATATGTGTCTTTTTTATATAGAAAATCAATCAAAACAGGCAAGACTTTGACAAGTGTACATGTCTAAAAAGTGAGGTCAGTCAAGGAAGGGCCTCACATAAGCGTACATATACTTATATGTGTAATATGTAATCAGGTTTCTGTATGTTGACAATATTGAGGTGAGGGTGCCCTGGTTTATTTTTCCTCTTGAGCTCCCTTTTTGGAATACTAATCGTGTCACCCAAGCCATTCTTATAGCTTAGGGTGCCTTGAATGGTATGAATTGTTACACTTGAAGGATTGTGAAGGTTAGTAGTTGTGTGGGTACTGTAATTGGCAGTGCTGGCAGGGGCAATGGATGGTGCAAGCTGCTGTGTCCTGACGTGGGCCTGGCACTTATGTTTTTTTACAAATTAACCTATGAGGTAAGGCCTTAATTGTGTAGATGTCCTTAATTGATGCATTATGTACATCTGTACTTTATAACTCACATTTCATGCTCAGAAGCATCTAGTAGGCCTTGTCTATTGAGGTAAGTATGAATCCGAAACAGCAATATCTGTCACCTTGGTCTATCTGGCCTGGTAGTCAACAGACAGTTTACCTACCTGTGAAAATCCATCCGCAGGAGAGGAACTGCAGCAGCTTCAACAGGAGGTGATAATGTCGTTTAAGTGACCTCTTTAGCCTGTGCCGAGTTCAGAGAGGAAGACACACACATGGTCATACTCCAAAGGATAGTTTGTGTAAATGGTAACAAGCACTGACAATGTCAAATGTTTTGGCCTTTTTATAGTAAGGTTCATAGAAGATTTTACCAAGATTCACTAATACACAAGAGAGGTACAGCATGGCAGCAGCAGTGCGAACCTCCCTCCATTATGCTCCGTACCATAGCAGCAGCGCAAGATCATCTCAAATGCAAAGCAGGGACAGCAAGTCTGTAGCAGTGCAACACTCCCTCCATCATAGAACAGGTACAACACACTAGGAACACTGCAATCATTTCTGGTGCAACAACAACGAAGTGATGGATGAAATTAATCTCAGCCACTGGCAATCACTTGGGGCTGCCTCCCAATCTATTGTTTTTTCCCCACCACGCCACCTCAGTTTGGACGCAGCATAAGCAAATCAGTCTTGAATCTGCACAGAAGAGGTGCAGCCTAGGAGCAGCATTGTAAGTATCCCTCCATCACAGAACAAGTACAGCACAATAGGAGCAAGGCCACCTTCCCTCCCTCACAAAAAAAGGTACAGCACAGAAACAGCAATGTAAGCTTTCCTCTGATATAAAACAGAAACAGCTCATGCTGAAGTGGCACGTGGGTTACAGAGTGATACGGTACACAGTACTCTGCAAAACTGACAGAGGAAAGAAATTCGTCGAGGGAGATTTAAGAGAGAGAAATACCCAGTGCTTGTTCTGAGCCAGTGGTTGCAGGTGGAACCCACTTGCAGTGGGGCAACAATAGCCCCACAGCCCCCGCGATGCCAGGGGACCCGAGATCCAGTGGTCTCTCTCTGGCACCATGCACACCTGGCAACTGAGACCTCTTGATTGGGTCCGAAGCATGGGGTTCCCCTCTATGTACTTTTCAGGGGGGGCCACTCAAGTTTCATTACGCCACTGACATTTTTGGGGACTGGCACTTACTTTTCTCCCGCAGACTTTGGCCCACTTTTAGAGAGTGAAAATACACACAAGGGGAAAAGAAGGAGGAAGAGAAAGATGGAAAAAACGTGACAAAGGGGAGAAAGCAGGAACCTGCAAGAGTGGGATAAAGAGACAGAGTATTTGGTAGTGTATTAAACAAGCATGTATTGGAATCAAGACTACACAGCCTTGGTATTCGGAACGCCGACATTCACTGGCGCCGACCAAGGGCTACTGAGTAAATCCTTGTACCCAGTAATTATACTTTTGCAAATTAAGCACTGGATACCTGGATAGAAGATGGAAAGTGAGAGAGACAGGGGTTGGAAAGAAAAACAGAACAGAACAAGAAGGGGAATGAAGAAAGAAAAAAAAAGGAAAATGCTGGTGATGAGGTGTAAGAGGAGGTGAGTAGAAAAGATGACATGAGGAGCGAGAGTGAGCCAGACAGAAGAGAGTCAGAAGAGAGGGCTGCAAGGGAGGAGACAGTTCCAGAGGAAAGCATACACAGACTGGCATCAGTGACAACGGTTGGCAGGGTGCAAAGCATGTAGGTATAAACCATGACAGAGTCCACAGCAACTCGTGTCACGCCTGGGGAGACCCTCCTAGGAGGCATGTTGCAGGATGCAGTGAGGAGCAGACAGGGCATCGCTGAAGGACATTGAGAGAGAAGAGAGAGTGAAAGAAAAGGCAAAGAAGGAAAGAGATTAGGAAGAGGAGGGATGTATGCAGAGTCTGGGCTAGACAAGTGTTTGGTTCTACAGGAGAGTGAGAAGCAGACAGTAGCTCACTGGTGGGGAGTGAGCAGGGAAAGAGGAGAGAGTAATGGAGAGATAGAGAGATAGGGCGGAAGGAACGCGTAAAGGGCGAGATATGAGTAAAAATTGCACAAGGAAAGTCAGAAGGAGAGACTCAGGGATGGCGGTGGAGAATCAGGGGCGGCTGGTGATAAATGCCTTGATGGGCGTCGCCCTCCTCCCCTGACTTAGGGCAAGAAGAGAAGAAACACAGGAACAGGGGTGGGAGCACACTGCTTCACCTCCCAGCAAGGTTCGCCTCTGGCATTGTGGTAAATGCAGTTTCAGTTACCTGCTTGCTTCAAGAGTGTTCGAGTGTTTCGGCAGCTGGGACTCTATGATTAATTGCTGCTCGGTGATGGAGTGGGCAAAATACGTGTTTTTTTTGCTATGGGCATGGGCGTCCGCAGGGGGGGGCAAGGAGGGGCGCTTGCCCCCCCCTGGAGCGACCCTCCTTGCTTCCCCTGCGGACGCCCATGAGAACCGTGACTTCAAGACGGGGTTCTTACTCTCTTTCCTCTCCTTTCTATTATTTGCTTCCCTGTGAAATGGATCCAAAAGATAAAGACACTTTTGCTGGAAATGTCATATTTTTCAGACATTTTAATTCCAAAGTGCAACATTGGAAATAAAAGGCTACAAATATGAAAAATAGATAAATAACTAAATAAAGTAAGACAGATGGTACCAAACTGGCCAAACTGATTTTATTTACACTTAAACACATCAGCGCCACTTTTACAGAGTTTGCCAGTGAAGCACTATTTTTGTTTTCTTGTCTTTGTTTTCCCTGGACTTGGAACTAGTGCACCAATCCTGGAGGTACTGCAATGTGTGGATTGGAAAACAAAATGTGTGCTGCGGCTCTACGTCCAGGGATGTGGTCTTTTTACCCTACTGCTTACGTTTTGTAAGGATATAAGCAATTGCCATTGAAATGGGTCCATTCACGGCCCTGTAGTCGTGTCCTTAACTTTTCAGGCAAAAGCACTCACTGATTTCTGAATAGTGAGTGCAAAATCATGAAGGTAACCATGTTGTTCCTGCTTACATTTCCCATGGTTTGCTAAATTTTGCATTCCCTATAAGTGTTTGCTTTTTCCAGGATGTTGTTACTTTTTTTGCTCTTGTCTAGTGCGTAATTTAAATTGAGCCGCATCCAGGTGTTTATAGCGGGCAACAATTGGGTTGTAGTTGAAGACAGTGCGAGTTTTTCTCAGTGGGGCAGTACGGTGTTCAGTGGGGGAGAGGATGTGGCACTATGGTCAGAGCTGCTGAATTTGGAACTGGGAACCAGGTTCAGCCTTAATAACCAGCCCACCAGACCACTCTCCTGCGAGAGCACAATCACATGCTAGACCTCAGAAGGCTTCGCAACACCTTAGAAGTCCTGGTGTCTTCGCACCAGCAGGTGGACCCTAGCATAACAAGTGTATGTTAACCTTCAAGGCTTATCCACCACTATCCATACTGAAGTTCACCTCCAGTCTTGCGGGCAGGCCTATAAAGCAGCACACCTTAGAACAACAGTCACTGAGGTCACAGGACCCTTGAGAAGGGCCAGCTCTAGGGCGGTGCAACCAGTGTGACCGCACCGGGTGCTGACTTTAGGTGGATGCATCATGTTTGCAAGTATATCATGGTTTTAAAAACGCTTGCTGCCTCCTTCCTGGCCTCCAGCAATTTTCGGCAACAATAAAAATGTCATGATAACTCTGGTGATTAATGTTCTTCCTAGGGAGAGATCAGAATTTTGTCTAGTGGAAGTTTTGACTCATGGAAAGGTAGCTCAGAGGGTTAATGTACCGGCTGCAAAGAACTTGCGCCATGCAGATCACAAAGTGCACATAATGTAAATAGGTCAGTGGGCTACTGCTTTTGTCAGAGAGATCCTTTTGTTACTTGCAGTTTATAAGTTAAAATCCTAACTTAGGACAGTGAGCTATTAACTGTCATCTAAGAGCTGCATACAAACTGCAAGGTATAAATTAGAGCGTTATTTCCCCTCCCCCCCAGTCTTTGATTATCCTAATGTCCCAAAAAGTGTTCTTTTGGACAGAAATCAATTCTGATTATTAAGGAGAACCCCCAACCATGGTATTACGTTTTAAATTCTGGGTATTGTGTTTCTCCAGACCAATCACTATAAAATTATACGGGCTACTAGTATGGTTGTCATGTGACTCCTACACCTTGTAGTCCTTAGTCTTATGTAACATTTTCTATACAGTGATTTACACACATATTGATTGTCTCTGTGTAATGTGTGTGATGTAAAGTGCTCTGACACCCTACAATGGTATGAGTGGTGCTGTAAATCAAATTAAATGCATCTGAGAGAGAGTGGTTATGGAAACTTGGGGGGCACCGTTAAAGGGTGGTAGTGAGGGAATCCATGGCAGAGGTGGTCATTGGGGGCACTAACAAACATTATTGCACAGGACACCACCAGTGCCATGGCTGGCCCTGCCCTTGAGGCCAGTCTGCCTCACCCATAGGTACCTCCATTGGCCTTGTTTCAGCAGTGGTAGCTGCAACTCACCAGGGATTGGCAATGCAGGATTTGCTCGCGCACCAAACTAAGTTTGCAAACTTAAAATCACCTGGCTTCATTCACAAGCACTATTAACATGTGCTGCCTGCTGTGGGGCCACTGGAATTAATGATGCAACAAAGGATGACAACATTATGCCGTAGTGTTGACTAAATTATGTATTAAAAAAAAGGCTGCAGCGTAATGCAGTATATTTTCAGATATTTTATTATTATGACGTCTGTACACATGCTAACAGTCTCTGGAAAGATTTTGCCTTATTAGTACCAGTGTAACTTACAAACTCAGCAGTGAGAAAGGTGACCAGTCAACCTTTACAATAGGCCATCCACTCTGCAGCAACACAAGTCACATTTTATATTAACTTTTGATATGTTTGATACTGATGTATCTGATATTGAGCTACAAACAATTTATTAGTTTAAATGGTCAGATCATGCAGCAGATCTTGCATTATGAGGCAAATATGGCAGAGCCATAATTTTAGAGAAAACATTTGCAAACTAGGATATTTTGCCATTCATGTTTGAACTGCTGTTGTGGAAAAAGAGAGTAGTGCTGATGACAGAAACTCCATGGCTCGGAGACAAATGGCTTGTGTTTCCATATTTTATCGTATTTGGTACATTCTGTGATTAGAAGCATATCCCACTTTGTGAATATATTTTAATGTCAATAACTCATTATAACCTTAAATAATCATGTGTATCCATTGGTTGATTAACCTGGGCAGTGAAATGCCAAACAAATACTACAAATTGGGATATCTGCTCATTCTGGCCACACCTCTGGCTCCACCCACAGATCCAATCCTTGGGTTATTCCCACCCTTTGATTTTCCGCCCACTGTTCCCCTATTTTGTTTCCCTCACTTCAACCACTGTGTAAGACTCAGCATCCCTGGACCTGTGATGTGCCGCTGCTGCAGGCGCCGCATGTGCCACACATTTACGGTGCCGGGCTTCCGCATAAGGGAGCTGGCCATTATTGTATCCCTAAACGTGGGCACGTTGTTAGTTTGCCATTAACTACACGTAGAGGGACTCTAAGTTTCTTTTAAAAAATATAGCTAACATTTGGACCTATACATTTTATTTTGTATAAATTAATTGAATGTGTGTAAAATTTAGCACTGCCCCGGGAATTCTAGTAAAGGGAGGACCCATTGGCGAATCACTAGCGTTTGTGATTGCTGCATTGGATAAAAGTTATCATGAATCCTAGCACCAAGAAGCCAATATTGGTAAATATGTGTGCTAAGAATAATCCCTAACATACACTGTGCATACAGTATATTTAATCTGGTGCTTTATTCATAGGCTGTTTTAAAGTATTCTGATGAAAATCGAATCGTGCTGAAGGCAGCCTTGATTGGTGTTGGATCGAGGACCCGGAAGTCTGCACACCTAGCAGACAGAGATAAAGCACCTTGTCAGAAAGTTTAGCGTTTTCCCTACATGTGGTGTTTGTTGGCCTGTGGCAGGGTCAGTCACATGTCCTGGATTCCTGGCATTTAATTGAGTCTATCCCAGTTCTGCGCCCCAGTGTTTCTTATGCCCCACCTGGCACACATCATGTCAGAGGATGTTGATGACATTAATATTTTGCCCCCCCCCTGGAAAAATTTCTGCTGACGCCGAGGGAGATGGATTTTGGGCATGTCCTGCTGAGCATGTGCCAGACCTTCAGGAACACGCTACGGAAGTGACACCATAGCAAAGTATGCAAAGTCATCCATAGGATTGATTCCCAGGTGCTTTCTCTGTGGCCATGGGAAGAGTTAAGGGAGCTCTATTTACATTTATAGCCGGGGGCGTGACAGGCCAATGAAGACAATGAGTGAGTGGTGGCAACAACTTTCTAGCGATCAGGAGAAGACACAAATACTAGGAGGAGTGTAGTGGGAACACGTGTGTTGAGTACTGCGTGTGCGTAAGCTGAGTCTGGCTCTCCTGGTGCATTGCAGCAACATCAAGAAGAAGACTGGCCCAGTATAAGTAAGGAACTCGTCGTGGACAAAAAAAATACAGGGTTTCTTCAGTTTTTATTTAGTGCAAACTTGACAGGAATATATTCTTTCTGTTAGCAGCTGTGCTTCGTCTGGGCCAGCACTGAGGTTTGGCACTTGTATTCATCAATAGATGGCACTGCTCCACAATGCATGCATTCACTTAGCTGAATGCAAAATAGATTATTAATGTAAGTAATAGATTTAATTAATAGATGTGGTGTGCATCAAGCCTTTACTGGTCCACCATGCCCTTAAATGAGAGCCGCCTCTTATGCCAATATGACGCAGGCTGATCACAGGAGTAATCTTTCTTCCCGCCTGCATCAGTTTGCGCCCCCGAGATGAAAGCACTTGTTTTGACTGATTCTTGTTCCATCTGGAGAGAATGAATAGCGTGGCAGCGAGGCTTGCTTCGCTTTACTTTCTTGAGAGAACTAGGGGCCATATTATCAAGAGCAGGCGATAAAATTATCGCCGCTTTATCGGCAGGAAACTGCCGCTAAAGCGGCGATAATGTGCTTGATTATATGTCCTTGTAATTTCCATAGCAGCTCAGGTTCTGGTGTTAACCTGGGCTGCTATGGGAATTTACAAGGGCATATTATCAAGCCCATTATCGCCAATGTAGCGGCAGTTTCCTGCCGATAAAGTGGCGATAATTTTATCACCTGTTCTTGATAATATGCCCCCAGGAGACTGGATTAACCGGATCCCTGCCCCTTGACTCAGCAGGTCTCCTTGACTGACCAACAAACGCAGAGACTTTCTAATCAGTTTCAGCTAGCCTGGCCCACTGCGTCTCTCTCTGTTGTTGACCTGATCATGCGACTCACACAAGCAACACTGCAACCATGGTGCCTTTGACAAATGATCATTAATGTACTAAGAAGGGGGTGTGCTTGGTGAACAACCACAGCCCGTGCAGGTGAGAACGGGAGGGTGGATGGGCTGGGTTAGGGGGAGGAGGTAGAGGGGGGGACTCGACAGGCAACCATGAGGGAAAATTAAGGAAATAATTAATTTGCCCTCGTCATCTGTCAAATCCCCCCCCCCTCCCGGCCTCACCGATCTTACCTGCACGGGCCACGGCCAATGGTGAAGGCAGAACTGATGTACCGTTTTCCCTGTTCTCTCCAGTGAAATTCTGGATGTTGGTTTCCATTATAAACACTTATTTGGTAAGACATGCGGAACATAATCTAATTTCAAATTAAAAATTGCACAAGGCACGCTTTTGCAAAAAGCAACCAGTATTGCCAAAGATCAAAAAGCAAATGCGCATATCTGAATAAGAAAATGTTACAAAAAAATAATAATTCATAGCAGTAAAGTGTGTGTGTGAGTGTGTGAAAGGGATTATTGAGGCATTTATGTGACACCCCTTCATTCAGGTACACCTGCTAGCTGGGCTGCCGCATGCTATGCGTGTCCTTTATGTTACCACCCACGCAGACGCATATCTTGGCAGCACAAGCAGTGAGCACCCTCGCTTCCTGGTTCTGAGGGCGGGGGGAGCTACCAGTGGCTGAAGCAGAGGGCAATGCACTAGGCAGTGACTGGTGCCTGCTGCTCCCCTTTTAAACCGATTGTGGAAAAAATGGTTTTAAAGTGTGTGCACTCACAGTGCCTTCCCTAAAGCAGTTTTAAAACTCAATGACATATTTAAACGTGGTGTGATGCACTGGCACGTTTAGAAACAACTGCAACAAAAGAGCTTTTCAAAGACACAAGTATGTGTGCATGTTTATGAAAATATTTTTTATGTGTGCAATGTGTGTCATAATTGGACTACAAAAGCAAGCATACACAAAAAAAAAGGTGAATTAAAGAAAAATTAGCACAACAGCAGGCACTGCCCAGATTGATTCTGCAGAGACGAAGCATAATCCTTAATTTGCCTGTTTTAGCGGGCAGTGGCTATCTTGGTGGAAAACTTCTAGGATGAACGGTACAATATGTCCTGGCAACAATACGTGGATATTGTCAGAATTAGAGTTAGAGTGTCCACTTAATAGGAAGGAAGGTTGCTTGTCTGATTCTGGGCTTAGTTTCTTTTGAATCGTGGAAAGCCTGAAACAAGCAACAGAACTGTAACAAGCATTTACAATGCAACGGTCTCGCCTTTGCAAAAGTTAGAGCTATTGGCATTGTAAATGACAACATTTTCATTTATGTGTTTGTTTTGAAAACAGATAAATAAATGGCATTGTCAATTACAATGCCAATAGCTTAATCTCTCACAAATGCCACACACAAACACACAGACCCACACCCACACACACACAGAGCCCCCCACACACACAGAGCCACACACACACACACACACAGAGCCACACAAACAGAGCTACAGACAGAGCCACACACACACAGAGCCACACACACACACACACAGAGCCACACACACACACACAGAGTGCATATGGCAGCAGTGCTTCGTTAAAGATGATGTTCTATTTCCTGACAGTCTGGGGTACTCACTACAAGGCGTCAGACAATCTTGAATCAACCCTCCTTACCCACACACTAACGCACCTCACTACCCGCCCCATCATCACTCATTACAGAATTTTAAAAAAATGGCTATTAACGAAAAGGGTGGAATGATCCTCGTTCAGAATCTGGGCGATGTATTAGGTCTAATAAAAAAATACAGCAAACAGAGACTGGAACGACCATGGGCTGTGAATGATGGTTACGGTTTATCAGTTACTTCCTGTGCCTTTAATACACTCACGATACCAAAATGACAACCATGAACGATCGATAGACAATTAGGGAAAGAACTTTAAAGTGTAACGTGGTTCGCCCTCCGGGTCACACCACGTTTGCACAACACGCTTTCTCCCATGAACAACAGGCCAAACAATAAAAAATAAAGTTAAATGTCATAGCATAACCCTGCAACAGTCTGTTTTCACACCTGCAACTACTATGTACCAAAAGAGCAAATAGCCCTTGATGGCAGTCACAGCAAGAATCAACCAGGAGGTGTCACTGATGCAAGATCCAATGCTAGAGAAAGAATGAGTTCGAGGCTACCACTAGCACCACCACCCAGAAGCTAATCCTGGCTTATCCGAGACTTACCCGCATCGTACTCCGTCACAACTGCTTGGTACTGCAGCACGACCCGCATGCCACCACCTGCGGGGACAGAGACACGGGTGAGTTAAGGAGGGGGGCAGAAGGGAGCATGTTCGAGGCTCTCATCAGAGGCTCCTTACTCTGCTCATCGTCGCTGCCAGAACCAGAGCTGCCCTCCTCCCATGAGTTGCCATTGCCAGGGCCAGCGCTGCTATTGTTTCTGTGGCCCCCACTGGGCATCCCCAAAGTTTTATTATTGGCCGTGTTGTGACGGACACGACGCTTGGAGCCCGAGAGCTCTGCACCCTCCTCGAGCATGGTAACGCTTTGTGGTGCTCCCTTCTCGTACACGGAACTGCAAGGCCACCGCTTAGCAACTTTCCCCTCTCATCGTACCCAGCCCTGGCCAGTCCACTGGGTTGCTGCTGCGTGCGCGAACAGGTGGGGGGGGAGGGTTGAGGGGGGAGGACACAAGGAGGAGTGAGGGGTTTCAGACAAACCCACCCCTGCCTCAGAATACTCCGCCTCCATAAGCTCCCACTGGATGCCACAACATTTTGGAAACCATACTAATAGACCCAAATGCGCATTTGATTATATCCTAATCATTCACGCTCCCGACACACACTAAACGCTAGCTGAGGCCCCTGGGCACGCGCCGAGCTCATTAACCTATAGTCGCGAGACTTTAGCGAGGTAGTCGATCTGGCTGGAATTTCACAGCAAATGCCTATGCCAGACTGGGTACAGTAGAGCCTACTAACAGCCGGTGTCTTGTTGGAGTCAAAAAAAATTTACGGTACCAGGAAATGTTTCTATTTGCATTTGATTGACCCTTACATGGCGACTGCTTACAACAGGGCCTAAGGCAGTTCCCGTGTTTTATCTGAACAGAGTCTGCGCCAAGCCTGGATAATAATAATAATAAAGAATACAACACGCAATGCCTGAGACCTTGTAAAGTCCCAGTGACGTTTTAAGCCCCATCCTTTTCAGACTGGGGGGGGTGTTTTTAAGTGAGAACGTCACTAGATAGAACAAAACTAAAAAACACGCCCCCAATCCGAAAAAGACGGGGCTTAGATCGTCACTGGGACCTCTTCTCCAATGGCTGGCCGCCGTTTAGGAAGCCAGCCAATGGAGAAGAGGGGCGTGGTTTACCCTCGCTGCTAAGAAACATACAAACTCGCCAGCGAGACTGCGCATGTGCGCAGGCTACGCTAGCCGAGACCTAAAAAGCAATTGCTAGATAAATGTACACAAATAAACGTTTGTAACTGAGATCTTATTGTTCTTTTGTCAGTGTGTACTTATATGTGAGGTAACATCTATGTGAAAACACTGCACACTGTGCTGTTGCTCTTTGCCTTACACTAAAGTGAAAAGTTTTCAATGACTGATTGTATACCTTAAAACCCACCATTTGGTTCAACTTTTCAAAAAATGTTCATGCGGTGGGAGAATCTCCCTCACTCTCCTTTTTAAGTTCTTGCTCGCTTCGCTCCCGTGTAAAATTCACCAGCTGCCACTGGAAAACATATAGCCAGACAGAGGAAACAGATGGAAAGAGGGAGGGAAGACCCAGATATGAAGGGCTATGCATCAAACAGCAGCAGAGGAGAGTTCACTGTGGGTAGTTGGTCCACCAGGTAGCAGTGAGTAGTGGAGAGGGCCATAATGTCCTTTGAATAGACAGGGCCATACTGATCGCTGTTCCCAGAGTCAGCTGGGCACCAGCCAGACATCATCTCCTCCTCACTTTTGCACAATGACATGCACACCCCCAGTGTTGCCAAATATCAAAGCTGCATCTTGATTCCACCCCATGTTTCCTTCTACAGCACTATATACTCTACACTTCTTTTTCTTTCTTTTTTCTTCTTCTTTTTCACCCTTCCTTTATCCTTTGTCACAGCTTTCCCTTTTTTCTTTTCCTCCTTCTTTCGCCCCTTTCTGCCTTTCTAAATATTTTTCTGGGTCAAAGTCTCATACTGAAAAATAAGTCACAGTCACCAAAAAGGTGCCCTAAATTGTAATCCCCAGTCCAAATTAAGCACTGCGTGAGATCTCCCAGTCACCGCAGCAAGTTATACTGAACCTCGCCTTCATCCTCTCCTCTCCTGAAGACAGACCCTCTGTAATTTCATGTGCTCTGGTATTTCTTTCCAGGTTTACAGATATTAAGCAGCAGTATTCGAGGGCAGTTAGTAAGTCTTAATACCTTTATATTAGGGAGCTGGGCTATCCAAGTATTAAATTGACCTGAAAGCTGTCTAAAAGCCCCTTGAAAGACTGATCTCTAGAGATACATTGGAGGAGTCTGTCAGAGCTGGTGCGTGAGCAGGTGTTTCCAGCCCTCTCTGGGTGTGGCTGCCCAGAAATGTGCAGGTGATCTCAGTCCAAGCTAGATGAAAGCGACAGGTGTGAGTGCCTCCAGGGGGAGGTTTACAGGACTCCGCACCCTGGTGTGTAATTGTGCCTTACACCCCCTATATATTTAGAAGCACTGAAACAGCCCTGCGTGGGTAGATCACTGCACCTGCATATACGGATAGAAACTTGCCTTCCCACAGTCAGAGTAGCATACACTGCACTCAGTTAATCACAGTAATAAAAGAAAGAGAGGTCCTTAAAGAGCTTCACTGGCTCCCAGTAACATAGAGGATACAGTTCAAATCGCTCTGAATTGTATTTATTGCTTTGCATGGACTTGGGCCCAAGCCACTTCAGAGCAAATGTGAATGGTATGTTCCGACCAGATTTCTTCGTTCCTCATCAGCCAACTTGGTAAGCATGCCCATAACAACAAAGTTTGGAGGAAGAGCATACAGCTCTGCAGCTGCATGGCTCTAGAATGAACTTCTGTCTAATCTTAGACAGATAGAAGATCTCTTACAGTTTAGGGAAAGGCTTAGAACATGGCTCTTTCCAAAGGTGTAATTCAGACCAGCCGTCATCCCCTAGTAATTAATATCTTCATAGTATCATGTGCGAACAGTAGAACTAATGTAATTCAGTGCCAGGATACCCGTGGGGTGATAGTGCGCTTTATAAGTCTGATTAACATAAAATAACATAAACATAACATACAGTAAACAGATTTATTCAATATAAGTGTGATTAACATGTCAGGCAACACACAACTACATAAAATGCTGCCGTAGATCACAAGCATAAAGGCAGATCCTTGGCTAAAAATACCCCAAAGCTACATTGTAGGTGTGCAAATGAGGTGCATGCAGTTGAGGTCCTGGAGAATGGTGATGACAGCTGAGGGTGGTGCATGGCTGCTGCTCCACAATGATGCAGAATATGTGAGAGGGGGTTGGTGAAGCAAATCAGCCCAGGCCCAACTCATGGTGACTGAAAGTAAGGAGGTTGTAAGCCAAGGACAACGCTTCAGGTAGGCTGGTAGCTCCCTGCTGAACTTTTGGCAAGCTGGTCACTACAAGTTCTCCTCTAAATTAAGCCACTTTCACAGCTCCTGATGGCAGCAGGGAACCAGTGCAGACCGTGGGGAAAGCAGAAACATCAAACCAGGATGCAGTTAATCTTCCGACAGTCACAGTACAACAGTTTTACAGCGACTTGAATCTGGGGCCAACTCTCACTGGTGTGTTGAGATCTACTCCCCAGCATGCTGCGGGGAAAGTTACTTACCCCTTTCAGCGGAAATTGGCCCCGCTCGCCTCTCCTTGACACAGGTGGTGAAAAGAGGAAAGTTCTTACAGTCCCTAGAAACAACAGAATTGACAAGGTCGAAGAAGGGGCAGTGTGCACTGACAGTACAGGCTGGGTGTGGTCTCGAGTCTCCAGCAGAGGATGAAGGGAATGCAGTAGTAGGCAGCCCGCGACAGACCAAAGTGGACCATTTACATCCAGGAGACTCTTGATGTAACTGACAACATGTTGAAGGGCAGGCCCATTCCCTCAACACTCTCTCCCTCTCTGGAAAGACCCACAGTAACATCTCTCAGCACCATGCACAGGGCTGTTTTAGCTTATCCTTTCCCCAGAATGACTGCCAGGGCCCCAGCTTTTTGCTGATGAAGAATAACTGGTCAGACAAATGTATACCAAGCCCTAGTCAGACAGTGCAATTCCAGCTTTATGTCAGGAGAATCAATAGGCAGGGAGTCCAGATGCCTCACTATATATCCACAAGATATCTAATGGCCCAGGGACCGAGTGTTACGGGTTCAGCACATACACAGCAAGTCGTCTGCATATAGTAAGACTCGTTCTTCAAATATGGATCCCCAGTGGATACTGTAGAATTGGGCATCATATTGGATCCATTTTACCATGGGTTCGATTACCAGTGTAAAAAGGAAAGGGGAAAAGGAGCAACCTTGTCTTGCACCCCCTTTGATTGGAAATGGGGAAGACCATACGACATTTATCCAGACTCTTGCCCAGTATTGGCTAGATACATTTTTGACCAGTTGCAAGAAGCTGAGGCCAAAGTTCATTCTATGAAGGATGTGGAACATGAAGGGTAGATGGACCAAGTCAAAAGCTTTTTCAAATAAATAAGTGCTAGGCCTCTTTTCTTTAATAGTTCCCTTGCCCAGGCCAGAATTAAATGCTGCCGCCAAATGCAATGTCTGGTCTCCCACTTTGGCATAAAGCCATTTTGGTCTGGTTTGACGGAGGAGTAGAAGACCTGTACTAGTTGCATGGCCAGGATTTTCACTAATATTTTCGCCTCCATGTTGATCTGGGAAATCGAGTGATAGGAAACACAGTTGGAGGGGTCTTTCCCCACCTTGTGGATGACTACATTAGTTGCTCCTCTTGTGTCTTGAGTCAGAAGGCCTTTTCCTGTCATATCCTCGAACGTGGGGCTAGCAGGGAGGAATACCACTTGAAAAACCTGTCAGGGAATGCACTGGGGCCATGGTTGTCTTACCTAAATTCAGGGAGGTGGTGGCCTCTTGTACCTCTTTGAGCGTGATTGCGGCTCCAATTTCCTCTCTTTGGGAGGCATTGAGGGGGCATATAGGGAGATTGTCAGCTATAGGGACAGTTCTCTCTATATATGGTAGTGTGCAACTCACATATAGCAAAGAATAATAGTCCATGAAGGTTTCAGCGATGGAGGGGGCCGTTTAAGTCAGTTTGCCATTGCCACATAAGGAATTACCCTAGACTCCAAATCTCTGGTTCCTAACCAGTACAGGAGGTGGCCAGCTTTGTCTACCCTTTTGTGAGTACGGTATTGGGGTGTTAGCCAAATTGTGTTTGAATGTATGCAGTCTCAGGCATCATAGGTCTTCTATGGCTGGTGTTAGCTGTTTCAGTGTTTGAAGTGTACCTCCAATGAATGTGATGTTGTGTTCTAGCTGTTTTATGTTTGTTTTGAGAGCAGCTGCCTCCCTGTCTTGGTCTTTTTAGCGCCGGTGATAAGAGCCTTAATGTGACCGTGGGTTGAAGACTTCCCATATAGTAGTAGTCAAACCTACTGAGCCAATGATAGTCTCGAGATATGCCGTTATTGCATCCTGGAGACCCTCCATGAATATTTTGCCTCAGCGCCACTATGTGTTAAGGTGCCAATTACCCAGGTTGGGTGGTCTACATTCCTCAAATCTTAATTCTATTGAAGAATAGTCTGATAGGCTGCTGGGGAGGATTTTCACATCTTTCCCCCCGTCAGTCCAGTGGCTGGTGTAAAGGATTGGTCAACATGGGAGAAAGAAGAGTGCAAGTGGGAGAAGAAAGAAAATTGTCCAGTGTTGGGATTCCAGTTCTGTGATCTTTAAAAACTTTTAATTTGTCTACATTTTCCTTAGAGGGCTTCCGAGGCATGATGTTCCGTTTTTCCTGTGACCCATTACTGTCTCACCACTCCCATAAGCAACACATAATCCATATATTGATGTCATCATACTGAGCTGAGCTGAAACAAATCTTTTATGAGTACATTTAAATCCAATCTTTATGAACACTCATATAAGCAATAATTGTATTCCATCATCCTATAACTTTTTTCAGATATTTCCATACTGAGTGCAATATGTGGTAATCCCTTTTTCATGAGCCATGAGGTTCTGTAATTCTGAACCCTAAGAGCAATGATAAACCATGTCGAAAGGGAAAGGAAATCCGGGAAAGCATCTGAGCGACATTGAGAGTAGGTGCATTCAGTAAAGTGCCTCCACTCCAGGGAGGATGGAACATAAGCAGGGGGATTCCAAAGGAAATTGGACTTGTGGGGAATACAATTTTTAATCATGGCAGGGCTTACTTTGCCTAAGGGTGATAATATAATTGTTTTGTATGTCTGTCATGGAGAGCCTCTAAAATGTATTTCAGTTTATGAATCTCATAATCTATTGCTTTGACATAGCAACAGTTGATAACAAAACAGGTTTTATAACAGGTTGATAACAAAACAGGTTACCCACTGTTGTGATGTTATAAAGGCGTTCCAGGGCAGGCTGATAGGCCTCCCTGAGAGCCTGTCAGTGAAGATCTGCTTCTCTGCAATGACTGAAAGCAGAAAACACAGCGGCAGAAGGGGGAAGGAACGCAGAGAAGGTGGTGGGAGTTGGTCAAGGATCGTAGGTAAAAATAAATTCTCTGGTACAGGGATACATCACAGACGCCATGTTATGTATGACTCCCCCATCACTATTTTGCCACTAGTAGCATTTGAAAGCAGGGGCAGATGATTTTGGGGGCCATACATAACATAATATTATAACCTCAAGGGTTTTGAGTGACATCATAGACAAAGCTTTGCTTTCGCTGTTTATTTGATGTCACTCAGAACCCCTTGGTGAAAAACCTCCATGCAATTCACTATTACCCATCTATAATTGGATATTTTCATTGAGTTGGATACTGGACATACTATTTATCTGAGCATCTAGAGAAAATCCTCTGAGATGTTCCTCTTTTTTTATGTTAATATAACGAATAAATTAGCTCAACCTGCTCAATAAATAACGTTCTTCCACCCAGCAATTATTCACTTGTATGGAAGTAGCATTGTGTTTATGCAGTGTTTATCTGGCTCTGTGACATTCCTTTCTGTCTTTAACTCATCAGGTTTTACAATGTATATATTATGTTAAATTATTGCCTCACGTGTTATATTTTATTATGTCGTTCCAGATATTCATTCTCAGGAAAGAAGGAAGGATTTGTTCCATTCACAAGACAGAAGAACGGATTTGTACTTTTATTAGAATATCTTTCTTTGCTATATTGAATGGAGAAAACTCTTTGATGGAACATTCCGGCATGTTCTGTAACTGTGAATGTAGCTATATTTGCTCGGGAATTCCCATGGGCAAAGAACTGAATGATGACATTTGAAGAGTAATGTGAAGTTGAGACAATCTTCCTAATAATTGCTCGCAATAAGATATCCTCTCTATCTCACACTCTTTTCCTATATTTCTAAGCGCATTCATCACCTCTGGATACATCATCTTTCATCACAATTGATATTGTTTTCAATGGAATGCAATATATGCAACTTCAGAAAACACCTTTTTGGGAAAAATTAAATATTGAAAATTTACATTCAATTGCAAACTTCCTATTTATATTGTTGGTTTCTGTCAACTGCAGTGAGCTGAAATGATACACCAGTAGATATTTAAAAATCTCACAACAAAAATATTCTCCCCCACCCACTTCAAATCATGTGAAAATGTTAAAACTTTTTGTGATATATCAAACGATATGCATATCTTCAGTCACTGGTCATTCTCCATCACAACTGAAGACATAACTACCCATGTTTATGTCAGGAAAATTAGGGACTATGTAGGTGAGTGGCCAATTAATTTAACACAATACATATTTCATATCATTGTGTCATATTTTTCAAATGACTAGGACTGAGTTTCAAGACTACGGCATCTCTCTCAGGTCATGGAATAGCTGGTTTGCTTCTCTACTATTTGCTTCAATACAGTAATAGAAGCCCCAGAGTGATCAGAGCTTAACTTTTAACTTCAACAACCTTAAAGTGAACAGCACATACGGGATCCAAGCAATGCTCCCGCAATCCTTCATAATTATGTTACACACTTGATTACCATGTTTAAGGCTTTTTCACCACAGTCAAAGGCATGAAAATAGGGTTAGGTTAAAAAGTGAAAGCGGTGTATATCATGCGTCTTTGGTTCAATTAAAGATTTATTTTTGGAAGACTTGACTATAATGAGTGAATTAAAGTACATTGAAAAAGTATCTAATTTACATTCAGTGTTCATGCCATTTGATATTTTTCTACAATCAGAATTTCTTTTAAATGTATGCTTGCTTTTCAACTAATGGCATGAAAGGATCTAGCTATTTATATTTTACAATGTAAAGTTCGTCATTGACATTACTATTTATGCTTATTAAATTATGAACCTACTAGACATCATGTCACAAGACATTTTGGATCACTCTGGGAATAAACTACACTGTCTTGTAACGCTTGGTGCATAGAGTGGGTTGGTATTGTACTCACCCAGCCATTCTAAAGCACAGACACTGTTTAGCCTCACTGAAAAGCTCAGGGTTTCTCATTTTAGAAGGTTTCACTGTACATATGTGTATAAAATGCCTACAGTATGGCAAGCAACACCCAGGTATCTAAACATTTATTTTTCAAACCGTTGAGATTGCACATCAGAACTGAGGCAAATCTAGAAATGTAAACATTAGAGCAATATTTTATAATATATAATTTTGCATATGAAGACCTAATGTTAGGCTCATTATATTCTTCAACATCAGCTGGTTCTCTTATTGTGGGATGGGGTTGGCTACTGTCTAATACAGATGTCGAAGAAATATTAAAAGATCCTTCTTCAGAACTCTGCACTTACCTCACCTTATTATCAAACTTTGACAAAGATATTTTTTTTCAGCAAAAGAGTACAGTACTCACTTCATATACATGTTCACCAAAGAGTACACTTGAAAGCTCTGAGAGCCAAACAATATGGTCTACTGTTAAATGACCAACACTCAACTATGTTTCCCACTATCACTGCACTAGTTAATTAATTAGTGCCATTCAATTGGGGCACTCCTAAATGAAGGTGTGTGTTTATATATTTGAACGTCGCCTCAAGAACTTATTTCCAAATGAAATCAACATAGGATGTTAGCAGTTCAACTTCCTAAAATGTTTACTGCGAACTATTAATGTACACATCTTGGATGTATTTTTTCCAAAGTTCTAAGAAACTGAAGTTTTGGAGGAGATGGGAATGGACATTGGCCACAGATATGATCCTGGGCGACTCTACCTCCTTATGCGTGGCCAGTAAATTCTTTCTAAGGAACTGTCCTGGAGATATTTTCTTCACAGTATAAAGCACATAACACGCCAAGATGAAGCTTGTTTTATAATGCTTGAAATACTTTTACTGTGGAACATACATTTGTTTTTAGCGGTTGCACTACGATGAATGAATACAATGCACCCTTCAAAACTTGAAGGTGGCCTTAAGACTGATATCCTGTGGTGGCAATTCTATAATTTCCAGGACCCTGGTCCTCTGGAAGTCTTGGCTCAGTTGAACTGAAATGGGTGCTAACAGCTGGATTTCTAGACTAAAGGAGGACTCACCGAAGCACTCGCAAACACTCAACAGTGTAATATTCTCCTCAATCAGATCCCTCATTCAATAAAGCCTATAAACACTCACCAATGAACACCCGCCACCTCAGTGGCTGGGTCTTGTGGACAACTGATGACTTGCAGTCCTAGGGTTGCTCTGTCTTTTCGGAAGTATGGAACCAGGAAGTAGTCTCTGATAGGTCAGTCATGAAGGAAGCAAAGTATATTTGCAGCTCAAAATGGACTTCCTGATTAAATGTGGAAAAGCTGAAATGAAGAATATCTAATCTTCCTGAATATTATTTTTTTTCTTAAGCGTCTCATTGTGTATTTTTGTATATTTGTTTGAAAATGTGTTGGTATTTGAATATATTAATTAATCTGATACACAAAAAGTTTGAATGGTTGTGGATTGGAATTACTCTACTATGTAAAACAAGTGTCCAACGTATAATTTCTGCAAATGAAGTCATGCACATGATTCATTTGTGCATGGGGGTCTAATTATCAGAGTTGAAACAAAGTTACTACCTTTTTGAATAATAAATAAAGAAACTTGTTATGATGGTTTGTTTACTTTATGAGCAAAGTGGTTATACATACAGGTGTTTGGGTTCACATCCTCACACATAATAACTAACTGTGGAGAAGCCAGTTATGAAGGCATAAATATATCCATGTAGCTTGTGTCGAAGAATGAAGTTCCGTATCGCATGTGGAAATACGAACCTGAAGAATTTAGGGGATATTTACAAGTCGTAGACGTTCCTGTGGCGATAGGGGTCTAGTCTTTTTTACAAGGTGGCATTAAGCCACTTAACGTGGCTTACCGTGCCTTGTACATAAGGCACCCTTTCATGCAATACTTAAGGTGAAAGGGCTGGGCGATGGGTGTTGCAGTGGGCGTTCCGCCGCAACACTTATTGATTTTGACGCTGCCCCATATTTACATGGGTGGCGTAAATGTGGAACAGGGCCAAATTAAGACCAGGGAAAACCTGGTCTTAAAGAGGTGAAACGAGGAGAAAAGCTCTATTTCTCCTCATTTTTGCTGTTTCTATATGTGCTGCATTGGGCAGTACACATAGAAACGTCAAAATGCCACGTATGATTGTTTATGTGCAGGAAGGTGTCCTTTCCTGCACATAAACAATCATTTTAAACATGATTAGTTGCAACTTCTATGTGTGCTGCAGAAAGCCGCACACATATAAGTTACAAATACCTATTTATGATTATTTATGTGCATTTATGTTACACTTTTCTGCATGTAAACAATCTTACCCACCACGCAGGCCCCCTTGCACTAAAGTGCAAGGGTGCCTGTGTTGATGTTAGGCAGCTAAATTTAGCATCAGCGCAGGGATAAACACAGGACTGCACTGTATTGTTGTAAATACGGTGCAGCCCTGCGTTTCTAAAGTGACCGAGTAGCCTTCTTGGCTTAACCCCGTGTTCCGCCGCTTGAGTTCTAAATATGCCCCTTAGTGCTTTCCTTTTTCTTGTACTTTATTGCTTTATTTTTCCTACTTATTCTTGAAGGTTTTGCCCTATTTACTATCTCTGCTGTATTTCCTGCAGAGGACCGTGTTGATAGTGACCTGGAGCACCTTTCATGTTGTCTCCACTTCACGTTCCATGAAGCGCCAAACAGGTGGATCTCCCATAGGTTTTTCAAAAGTGTCAGTTGCAAGCAAATGTATTTACAGGAATACTTGCATTAGGAGAGGCTCATCACCTGGATATTGAATCACCAAAATACCAGTGGCAGCAGAATTTACATCATGTACCCTTTGACCCCACCTTCACAATGTAGGGTTGACCCCTTACTCTACTGTTCCACTGTGGATGGCCTCCTTATTGCTGCTGAGCAGAATAGGATGTTGGACCGCAAGGCAATGAATGGACATGACAGAAAGTAAGTAGGGCTCCTAATGTCATATTTACTTTCTGTTCCTGTCACCACCATCATGAACCCAGAGGCCAAGGTTCAGAGACTGCGAGCGAAAGATACTAGAACCTATCCTGGCTATACTTATTTGAAATCCATGTTTAAATGAGGCATTTAATAAATGCAACATTTGCAAAATGTAATAGTTGTCTGTGGAATTAGGCAAAAACCATGCATGGCATTTCTGTAAGCACAGAATGCTTGGAAATTTAGTAATAGTTTATTCTTTTGATTTCGATGAAGTCAAAATACAGAAATTAGGGAAATTATTAATGTAAGTGCTAATGTAAAATGACCAGCAAAGTTATGAAATTCTATTTTGGTATGGTTTAATTTGAACATTTGTATAGCTCAAATAAGGCGCCTACAGGCCATTCCAGGAGGTTACCGCAGCTTCCCTTTTAGAAGGCTCTCCCCAGAGAATATGGTAGCTATTATATAAATCGGTCAATCCCACATCCTGTTCTTGTGATCCCTGTCCTCCTATAGTTATTAAGGAAGCTTATGAATATTTATTTACAAGCCCCTAGAGCCACTGGAGGGTCATTTTTGTTTACAGTCGGGTTGCGCACTTCGCGTGGTTTTACACAGCCTTGTAAATATGGTCCTCTTTCACGCAGTATCTGTGTTAAAGGGTCAGTCATGGGTGTTGCTGTGAGTGTTCCCATACAACACCCATGGCTTATTGAAATTTCCCAAGATTTACAAGGATTGATCAATCTGATGCAGCTCCAAAAACTCAAGCCTCTGAAGGTGAGGTGTTAAAGTGGTGCAACAGGGAGACATACTGTTATTTATCATCTTTTTTGCTCTTTCAATGTGTGGAGCAAAATGCCATTAATGACTGTTTTTCTGCAGGATGGTATCCCTTCCTGCACAAACACAATCATCCCTGCAAATTAGGCACATGGTGCAAGGGTGCCTGCATTGGCGCATGGCTGCTGTTTTAGCGCCAGCACAGTGGAGAGCACAGGGGTGCGCCCTATTCCTGTAAGTATGGCACATTCCTGTGTTTTTTTAAATGATGGAGCTCGGGCAGCAAAATTAGCTTGTGCTGCGCCATTTAATTGTAAATTTCCCCCTACATTTGTTCGCGGCTTAATCAACAACTCACTCAGGGCCGCCCATGTTCCTGAAGTATTGAAGAAGTGTGGGCCATCCCACCCTCACTCCCTGCTGAACAATTTCTCTTGAGTTCTCAGGTGAGAAAACCTATGCCTTCTCTAACACCCTTGGATGTTAAAACAATCTGTGAAAACACCTTCAGAACTTCGTGAAAGCTAACAATAATCTTGGGGTGAGGGGGGGGCTAACAATACAGCTTCCGAACTCATAGAGGTACTAAAATTGAAACTATCACCTTGGACATCTCAGATTCAGGCCAACCTGCGCTGCTTATGATGCTAGACTTGTCTTTAGCTTTCAATATCTTGGATCACAACTAAGCTGAACTGGGTAAGGTGTCTCGTTGATAGATCAGAATTCGCCAGTACGTGGATGGAGTTTTTAATTTGGAAAATAAAAGTCGGAATGCGGATTAGCTCTGAGAGCACAAAGGGGATTTTAGTGACCCTATGGGGTCCCACAGTCTGTTCCCTTTATATTTGCATCTGAACCAGATCCCATTAGATTTAGGCGTGGGGTTCCAGAATTATCCTGATGATACCTAGCTCATCTTCACCATGTCACTAGATCCTTTTCGAGACCAAATAAATGCTGCTGAAGCGTTTGATATAGTAAAGTAATGATGTAATAAAGAGAGTAATCGGCTGAATTTGAATGATGCAAAGACAGAGTCCCTGCTCATTATGCACCCCAAAATCTGGAATTCCAGTGTGTGAGCCGGTCAGTACACTAGGAGCCATCTTCAGCTTAGGGAAGGTCTTTGAGTAGCTACACCAATATGATAGACCCCTCCTGTCGGGAATGGATGGAGCCACGGTGGAAAGAGACATTATTAGCTGAAGGTTAGACAACAGGAGTGCCTTGTTAGATGGAGCCTCTTAAGCTAATATAAGAAACCCTCAGACTGTGCAGAATGTGGCTTTCAAAAGACTGGTACATGTACCTAAAGATGCTCCTGTGTCTCAGGCCCCCAGGAAGCTTAGGTGGCTGTCAGTGACCTCCCAGGTGAAAAGTAAAGATCACACTCGAGAATAACCCCAAATACCTGGCTGACAAATTCAGGGCTTTAAGTGGGCCGGGTCCTGCCGGTGCTGAGCACTGGCAGTTTTTAGGTCGAGCTAGAGATGCGCATGCGTAGCATGCGGTCTAGCTCGACAACTATTGTTTTCAGTTTGCTGGGAATCTGAGACAGCGTTTGGCCACGCGCCTCTGCTGTCTCAGATTTGTCCTCGTGAGCGTGCTTTTGCTGCTGGCTGCTTGCTGTGTGCACGCTGTTTACAAAACAGTGTGGGTCACAAAGTGGCATCATGCTATGCTAGGCAGGCAGACAGACACTCGCGTACACACCCCCTCCCCCCACCAACCAGTCATCGGGCTCTTTTAACACACACACACGCATACATACACACGCATACACACACGCGTGCACACACAGACACACACGCACACACATTCCCCTCACACCCCACTCACCAGGTTCTTGTCGCATGTCCCTCGGCAGCCAGCGGGTCATTCTTGTTAACAGGCGGGGGCCGCGGGGCTCTCCACGAGCACGGGAGCCCCGCTAGCTGAGACGGAAATCTTCCGGCGGGCACAGCAGCGCGACTCCCGTCTGCTTCCTGTATTTGTCCGGCTCCGCCCCCGTCCCAACAAAGGTTGCCTGGCTTCCTGTTGAAGCCGGGCTGCGGCGGTGAGTTTGAAGGGTTCAGCATTCGATCCTGCCGGCTTCATTTATTAGACGTGTAATATTATACAAAATCCTTTCCACACTATGAGGAAAAACAGCCCAGTTTACAACCGATGCCCAGACTGCTGGCACACGACGCCTCTTAGTTCCCATTTGACCAGTTACCAAATAAAGAGACGGGCGCTGGAAACGGGAGTGCAAGAACAGAGTTTTTTATTTCTCATGAGGAGAGCCTGTCATTTCGAACATACGCACAATGTCTTCAAGAGGCGCTCTACAAGTTTCTCTGAGGCTCCGTCTTTTATACACAGGTTTATGATGCACAAACATTCCTTATTGCAATAAAGAAACTTTGAAGTACGAAAAGGCACGTTTGGAATCCCAGCTTCAGGCCTATTCCCACACCAGTCGCTCGGATGTCGTTTCCCCTCCCAAATGTAACATGTGATTGTAATCTTGCAGCCGGACATTCCAACAGGACACGAGGGCAAGAGGGGGTGGTCAGATCTAAGGTTGGGCAGGCGATAAGATCGGGCACTTTGGTTGGTGTATCACGCTTTGCTATGCGGGGCCAGGGGGGGTACATCCATGAGGCTTTGTTTTATGACTTGGGACCGGGTCGGGAGGCCAGATGTAGCCAGGGGGGTCATCAGAAGAGGGGAAGGGTGTTCCTGGGAGGAATGAAGGGGGTGTCGGTCAGGCAGGGGTGTCACTTTTAGAGCAGGGTCGCGCAGTGGGAGAGGGTTTTATGGCCTATGCATGAGAGACCGGGGGCTGTCGGGGATGCTTGCGAGGCTGGGGAGTGAGGGGGAGAGAGAGACGCTGGCTATCGGGAGTGGGCAGAGAGGCCTTGGTGCCCAAAATGGCTGTCGTGTACGTGCGTGCATGGGCCTATACTGTCGAGATGATGCGGTCAATGCTTCGCGGTATTCGTTCTGCTTACAGCGAGGGGTATGGTGAACACAAATGAACGCCGCTTATGTACATATACATTGTTATTTTCCACAGTCGCCGCTTTTTAACATAAGTTAGTTCATTTCCGTGTTTATCATAACTGACGGGGTGTACATATAGCCATGCGTGGTCAATGAAATAGCGTTTGTCAATACTGGCAGATTGCATATAACCATGGGCAGTCGATGCGATAAACGAGGTGCAATACACATGAATTTACATTTGTCGTGTTATATATACTAGTCTAGAGATCGGTATACAACTCAGTCGGAGTCAATCAAGGAAATGTTCCGACACATTATGGAACCAAGTTCTGACTCTCTCTCCGGTGGTATCAATGTACAGTTAAAAGTGACTGATGAAACATTTTGAAAGCAATACAAAGTGGTTGAGGGAGGAATTCAGTTCAATACAAGCAATTAGTCAGGGGGGGTAGAAAGTTTGAAAAAAGGGGGGGTCTTCGCCACAGTGTCTTTTTAGCAGCGAGTCATCACTGGTAGGCTCTAGTAGATCTTCTTCTTCCGTTGGCGCTGTTGAGCACCGGCGGTGGAGCTATAGGTCCAGCTCGGATCCATCCTTACACGTTGCAGGGTGCGATCTGTCCTCTGCTGTTAGACCACAGTCCTGTTTCCTAACTAATCTTTTCAAGGGTGCCTCATGCTGGGCACCTGCATTTCTTTCTCCTTCCGTGGCAAACCCTATTCTACCTAAATGCTGTTCTTCTTCTCTGAGTCAAAATCCATGTGAAAAAAGAAAAAAGAAAGGGGGGGTTGTCGGATAATCGAGGGAAGAGAGGGCGGAGTGGGATCAGATCTTTGAGACAAACCAAGGGAGCAAAGGATAACGAGCAGGCAGGCCCATCAATCGGGCTCAAAGGGGCGGGGACTTCTGGCACGCGTGGGTCAGCAAGCAGAGGGCTTCAAGGCAGCCCTCCATCCTTTCATTTTCCGTGTTTGAGAGTGGTGCCTCGTCCCGCGTCTCGTTGCTCTGCGGCTCCACCTTTGGTCGAGGTCACATGTGCTTCATGATCTGCGGCTAGGCTGTGCGTCACGTCCGGCCCCTCTCCTCCGGTGATTGTGTATCTTTGAATGGGTACAAAACAAGCTTTAGAGAACTGGCAGGAGAAGACATTTATACATTTCAATTCCGCCCCCAATCTTAAGTAGTTGGGGATACGTTCATCGGTCACGGTCAGAAGTTATCACTATGGAGTATGTATGCGGGCATTTCTACTGAATTTGTACTAAGTCTATTTGGCGTTCATTCATGACGTATATGGAGAGAGGTCAGACTCTTATCAACTGCGTATTCCATCAAACTCAAGTATAACTGTATGATGGTATTATGGGTCACATGGCATCATATCTTTCAGAACCTGTCCGAATGGGGTTTCTTTCCAGCACTTGACGGAGGGGGACGTCGTCATTTCACGCTACTCGATTAAGCCACGAAGGAACCAGGGGATGCTGCAAAACGCTTTATCAAGAGTTTCCTAAAAACAGAACGTCCATACATCCCTACAATCCTACAATAAGAAGATACTAATAGACGATAAACGGAGGCCCCCATTACTTCTCTACTCTGGTTCCACTGCTATTGGATTACTATCCTCATTTTTGGATGTGGCTTGAATATATAATATTGAAGCACCTTATATCATGGGTGTGACTCGATTGTAGTCGAAATCTCAAACGGAACTAACTACACTCCAACAACAAGTGATCTGCTGAAAAGAAACCCCATTCGGACAGGTTCTGAAAGATATGATGCCATGTGACCCGTAATACCATCATACAGTTATACTTACACACCCTTTAACAACGGGAGAAGATCCAGGGATACCATCGCTAGTGATTATCTTGCCCTGAAGAAGTCCCTTGAGGACGAAACGCGTCGGCTGTAGATCGTGTTTGCACATTTTATCATCTGATTTGAATAAAGAACTTTCAAGAACAAAAAGAAAAGAATTTGATGTGATCATTCCTGTTCATCTGATTGGAGATAAGAGTCTACCAAAAACATTTAAGTGGTGCACCTTGTCCTTTTTCTTAAAATTCATTCATAGTTCATTTTTTGAACCTACACTGTAACAGTGGGTGTTTTTTTGAAGTGTGCACACAGACTGCCCTATGCACTAGAGGGTGGGCCCAAAAGAACTTGGAGAATATTTGACTAGGTGCTGCCACCTTGGGAACCTTCCACTGTTGTCCTTCTCTCTGAACGCTTTGGACATCCGTACTTAGGTGCAGAGAAGTGGGGCAATCTGGGCATTGGGGATTGTGTTTCTAACGAACTGAGAACAGAAGGCCATTGACATATAGTCCCCCGATAAAAAGGCCAGATTAGGGGACATCAGTCGTCTTACCTGTCCTTTCCTTCTTAGCCAATTCAAGTTCCATCATTTTACAGAAAGGAGAGGTAGTAATATGGCAAATTACAATTGTTTTAGTTTCTGTCAATTTTGCCGAACACCTTTGTGTTCAAAAACCAATTAGGCTTGTGCCGGCGGGGCACAACGTTACCACACAAAGGAAGAGGGAACAGGGGGACCCTCAGAGAGAGAGAGTCGTCCGCATTTTAAACGAACTATTCGGTACACGTCCGACATGGAGAGAGAGAAAGAGAGAGAGAAAAAAACGTGTACAATAATAGGCCATTTAATGCGCACACAACACAGAACAGCAGGGGTCAAGTTATATATAAACACAGACTGAGGGACGACGTAGATCCATACATTACGTACACATGAATTCAGGCGGGGGGGTAGTACATGTATTATATACAAAAAATCCAAGACAAAACATAGAACAGTACTTGGCCAAAAAGATTTCTTCCTGCATGCTGCGCATCCTTAGTATCCTACTTAATTCATCTGGCTGTCTTTGCTGGTGGCCTCTGTTGCAAAAACTTACACCTTTGTCAATTGTTCGGGAACTAACCTGGTCGGGCTAATACTCACGGTGGGATCTTCGAATCATTTTTAGCGAATGGGTATCCAGGCTGAGGCAACGGAGGGTGTCAGTCGGGGGAACAATGGGGCAGCTTGGAGTTTCATGTCTATGAGGGTGCAAGAAGGAGGTCGTAAATCTTTAACATTTACAATATTCCTAGTCTTCCAGGCGGAGGGTACTTGGACAAACCTCACCCCGGAATATTCCTGGACCTTTCCCTATTTAGTTACCGTATGAATTTACTCATGGGTGCACGTCACTCTTGGTTGCATTATTTGGCGTGCCGGTTGGAGTCATATTTCGTCATACTGCAATAACCCGTCAAGTTTCTGCTTCAGGTCACCCTCCCAGTCGCTGGGTTCAGAGAGAGAGAGACAGTCGTTTCTAAGTAAGGGAGTGCTATATCTTTGTTTGTTCGTCGTGTATAGGCACCATGTTCAGACCCCTTTTTCCCCTTCCATCCGCCGTTCGATCATCACTTAAGTCATACATAAAACATTTCTCTTATCAATCCAAACGTGTGCAACGTGTATTCAGTCGAGCTATGCACAACAGGGCATACACGCGTGCATTCATATCACACAAATTCGTCACGTTCTCAGGGGCAGTCCCCATAGACAATATACAATTTTTCCGTGCGGAACCATGGCGTGTTGCTTAGGTCTTCTCCATACTTTAGTCGACGTTCCGATGTGACCTGCAGAAAAGAAGGGAAAAAGAAGGGGTGGGGGCAGCGTTTTAAAACACATCAGCGCGCATAAACCCGAAAATGCTTTTACTTACCACCTACTCGACCTATCTCCGCGGGATGCAGTCCCTTTCATCTCGGCGTTTTAAGCCCAGAGGGACCGGTAGTGCGGGAGAGATAATCCTTGATGGACTGTGTATTGCATAGATCGCCCACGTGTGGTATTGCGGATCGTATGTAGGGAAGGGTCAAAGCAAAGGGCAGTCAGTGTAAAGTGGGGGGTGAACTCGTGCTCTCCTTCGAAGAGGAGGGATGGTCTACAGTGGTACAGGGTCGTTTTTGTTCATCAGGCACGGAAACTAGAGGGGCTAGGTGGCATTCCTTCGGAGTGGCTTAGGGGCATCTGAAACAACTTCCCTGATACATGTAAAGGCTAAATACCGGGACCTTTATCGATTGCTTTACGTTGCACAAAAATAAAAATATAAAAAAACATATACACAACAAACCTGGACCATTCACATTTGCGATATTTCTGTGTACTTTGCTTTTTAACCTTTAAGTAATCTAGTTGCTTCATTTCACCTGTATTTTACTTATATCGGAAACAGTGGCCATTTATTCGAAACTTACCAATCTAAGCGCTACAACTATGTTTGCTTTTCACAAAAACCTTTATTTAAAAATGTTGGCGCACAAATACGGGCCTACAACCACGTGGGCCGGCCACGGTGCAGACTGGAACTGTATATGAGGGGATATTTATTCGAGGAAAACGTAACGGAGTCGGTGGTCGTTTATTTCATAAAGGTGCGACAAGTGCAATAAAATCATATCGAAAATTCATTGTGGGCATGTACCAAAAGTGTCGAAAATTCGAACTTTCAATAATACGGTAATCAATGACGCGTCAGACCTTAATATCAATTCATTGTCCGAATGTTCAATCAGTACCCATCCCCTCCTGCCATGCGCTTCAAAAACTGCATACATATCTCATGATATCAAGGCTGTGCAACCGGAACACAACAGGGAGTTGCGAGTTTCATTTGTACCGGCGCCATTTTGGGTGAGGTCAGGCAGGTCCAAGTATAGTCAAAATGTCTCCACCAACTCGTGGCTGGACCAGAGCCTCTTTCGGCAGTCCAAAAGTTTCGTTAAAGGGCAACAGAAGGGGCCGCCGATAAGAACCATCAGTCAAAGGGGGGAGGGAGGCAACAATCTTTCCTACCGGGTCATACTGGTGTTCCACCGGAACTGATCAAATTGGTAGTCTGCAGGATTTTGGTCATTCAAACTGAGGCTGGCGCCAGCATGAAAGCGCCAACGTCTCGTGGCTACGTCTTGGTCGTTCCGCGGGCAATCATGGCAGTCATTCCCCATCGGGGGGAGGGGGCCCGCGGGGGTCGGGGGCCCCTGCGGTTCTCGTAGAATCTTCAAAGCTGAGGAGAACGCTTCTGGACGGGGGACTCATTTTCTAGCTGACAAGCGACCAGGCCATCTTTGCACGCCAGGCCCAATCTCCCCCGAGTGGGAGGAACTCAGCTGGTTCGGGCGAAACGTCGCTGCATCGCAACAGTGGACGAGACCCCGCTGGGCGAGTGGAGCGCCGCTGCACCGCAAGAGTGGACGAACCCTTGTCGGGTGAGTGGAGCGTTGGGGGTACAGCTGAGGGGCCTCCACCTGGGGAGGTGGGAGAGGCTCGTCCGCGCCGCCTCTCCCTCTCAGTGCACCCCACGCCGTCTCCCGGTGCTGACTTTCGTGATGGCCGGACCAGGCGATGAGAGAGGGGGGGGTCGGAGGCATAAGCAAGACATCCCCCCCCCCGTGGCCTGCAAGGCGCCAGAAGAAGAGGATGGGAAGACCAGTACATCCCGGGCCATCCACCCCACGACCTCTCCGGCCGATGGCGGCCAGCCGGGCCCCGCCCTGCACGTGTCGAGGTCTCGTCTTCCGGATGGGCGTAACCGTGGACCTGTTGCACTTCGGGAGCTTCCGGAATGGGGGTAGGTATCTACTGACTTGTATCTATCTTATGTTACCGTTATTGGGCGTGGTGGGCGGTGGGACAGACATGTTTGGAGCAGTGGGGGGCGGCAGGGCCTAGCTACCTCGTGGCTGCCGTGATGTCAAGCTTGGCTTCTCTCACCACTTTCATGTTTCTTATTGCGGGCTATTTCTAACGTTTCTTATTTCTAGCGAAGTCAAAAAACTCATCAGTGGCCTACTGATTTTGCTCGATTTCTTTTTCCTTCCTTTTCTAGTGTGTTTTTGCGCTAAAGTTTCTGTTAACAGGATACGGTGATTACTTTGTATTTTACATATGTCCTTTTATTAGGGGCGCCCTCCGGTTGAGCCAGATGATCTACCTCTAATAAATGGTCCGGGTGGAACTAGTTTACCAATCAGTGGGGAGTAGATAGGCATGACAGATTACAACGGGGGACAAAGGTCCGCATTACCTACCCTTCACTACTTGCAAAGACTAGACAGAATATTTCTATTCCACGTTATTTGCAAACAGAGAATACCTCAAAAGAACTATTCCTTGAACAATAAATGTCCAGACAATCAATCAATCAGTGGGGAGAAAAACAGGCATGACGGATTACAACGGGGGACAAAAGTCCGCATTACCTATCCTTCGCTATCTGCAAAGGGAGACAGAATATTCCTATTCTTCTCTGTTTGTAGACAGGGACTATCTCAAAAGAGCGATAATCGATAAAAATCGATAACAAACAATCAGTGGGGAGAAAGATAGGCATGACGGATTACAATGGGGACAAAAGTCTGCATTACCTACCCTTCGCTATCTGCAAAGGGAGACAGAATATTCCTATTCTTCCCCGTTTGTAGACAGCGAATGTCTCAAAGAGCAACAGAGCAACCAATCAATCAGTGGGGAGAAAAATAGGCATGACGGATTACAACGGGGGACAAAAGTCCGCATTACCTATCCTTCACTATTTGCAAAGAGAGAGGAACGTTCCTATTCGTCGCTGTTTGCAAACAGAGAATGTCTCAAAGAGAACCAATACTTCAAGTAGCACCCAAGGCTAAATGAACCAATCAATGAACAATACCAGTATTTAAATACCGATTCCAATATAAACAATCAATCAATCAGATGGATAAAGCCATCCTACCAATCAGACGTAAAGACGTCCTACTTAACCTTACCCGGACCGGACCGTGTGGACAGTTCCTCGCCTTCCCTTTCCAGCGCCCGATCGTTCTCTTACTCCATGTTTTTACCCCAGCTTTCCTGTGGGATCCCAGTCAGGACAGTAGGTCGCTTGAGAGAGGTCCGTTCGGAATCGGTGAAGTTCATTCAATCGGCAGCCGGACGAGGGCCCTCTCAAGGCAGGTATACTCCAATCGTTCAGATGTTCACCCCATCGTCTGGACCTCTCTTACCGGACCTTATGTCGCTGATGGGCCCTACGTTGGGCGCCAATTGAGGAAAAACAGCCCAGTTTACAACCGATGCCCAGGCTGCTGGCACACGACGCCTCTTAGTTCCCATTTTGACCAGTTACCAAATAAAGAGACGGGCGCTGGAAACGGGAGTGCAAGAACAGAGTTTTTTATTTCTCATGAGGAGAGCCTGTCATTTCGGACATACGCACAATGTCTTCAAGAGGTGCTCTACAAGTTTCTCTGAGGCTCCGTCTTTTATACACAGGTTTATGATGCACAAACATTCCTTATTGCAATAAAGAAACTTTGAAGTACGAAAAGGCACGTTTGGAATCCCAGCTTCAGGCCTATTCCCACACCAGTCGCTCGGATGTCGTTTCCCCTCCCAAATGTAACATGTGATTGTAATCTTGCAGCCGGACATTCCAACAGGACACGAGGGCAAGAGGGGGTGGTCAGATCTAAGGTTGGGCAGGCGATAAGATCGGGCACTTTGGTTGGTGTATCACGCTTTGCTATGCGGGGCCAGGGGGGGTACATACATGAGGCTTTGTTTTATGACTTGGGACCAGGTCGGGAGGCCAGGTGTAGCCGGGGGGGTCATCAGAAGAGGGGAAGGGTGTTCCTGGGAGGAATGCAGGGGGTGTCACTTTTAGAGCAGGGTCGCGCAGTGGGAGAGGGTTTTATGGCCTATGCATGAGAGACCGGGGGCTATCGGGGATGCTTGCGAGGCTGGGGAGTGAGGGGGAGAGAGAGACGCTGGCTATCGGGAGTGGGCAGAGAGGCCTTGGTGCCTAAAATGGCTGTCGTGTACGTGCGTGCATGGGCCTATACTGGCGAGATGATGCGGTCAATGCTTCGCGGTATTCGTTCTGCTTACAGCGAGGGGTATGGTGAACACAAATGAACGCCGCTTATGTACATATACATTGTTATTTTCCACAACTATCCCACAAACTAAATCATTTATTTGTGAAAAGAATCCAATACAGCGCTGATTTCTTCTCCTTGGGCAGATAATGCCCTGATTAATGGGTCTGCCTGCATCGAAACAAGGCTGGGAGAATGAAAGGCAGGGATCGGAGACGGGGGCCAGGGAGGGAGACCGCGGCCTGCCCCCTCCTCCTGTTTTCCCAAGGCCGGCTCTGCAGCGAAGCTTAAGGTTTTATTACAAAGCGCAGTCTCGCTTCCCTCCAACTCCAGCTCTGCTGCCTCCCGGGCTCGGTAGACTGCTTGTAACCATCGAGCACTGGAGAAAACCTTCTGGAACCTGGACAGGTTTTAAATATAAGCAACTCTCAATTCCTTAAAGCCTTTAGAACTCATTACTTATTTTTTTTGTGGGATGTTCGCCATACAACAATAGAAAGAAATTACATATGTGACCCGTTTGACCTTTTTGCAAGAATAAAGGAATTTCTCTTCCTTATCACGAAATTAATATGCGCCTTGAAGCACTGTACTTGATATCGTTTTTGGCATACAATTTGAATATTTTTTTCTACTTTAAACAGGACTGAAATGATTTGTGTTTGCTGCGTGGTAGTGAGATTTTACTTTGTGTTTTCGAAATTATACGATGTGGTGATTTACATAATATTGAAATCGGTCATTTCTCCCGATCAGCCACGCCTCCATCGTGTGCGCTGCACTCCATTGCAGGGTTGCTGCCAGGGACATCACCTCACTAAAGGCCGAGGGGACAACGTGTGCCCCGCTGTCTTCGAGAACACCACTAATGCCACCAGAAGAAAGGCACGTGGACAGCTCCTTAATGCTCGAGCCCCATCTTTCAAGTTTTATGGAGCTGCTGCTACCCCCATGGTTCCGGCTCCACTGCTAAGCTGCGAGTGATCTGAGGCACATGCTACTAGCCTCTCACTATCCTGCCAGCTAGCGCTGTGGTGCACACTCCAGCGCATTTGCTGTTGCACAGACGCTACTGGGCGTGCACATCAGCGTGGACCGTGTTCCTCGCACGCACAACAGTTCACTAGTTCTTGCACCAATCCTACACACACACACACACTCACTCTCTCCCCCACTTGGAGCAAGGCTACATCAGTAGACTCCACGCACACACCCTCCATCCAACACATCACCCTCCGTCACAAGACTCTTGCCACTAGTGCAGGCCTGTCCCTCACTTAGTGACACTCAACATTCCCTCACCTCACAGGGAGTGTCCGGAACGTGGAGACTGAGACGACAATAATTTGGAAAAGCACATCCCGCTACTGCACAGTTTCCATGGCGACGCAGAGCATCTGTAACCACAGGAATAGTTATTTGTGTCTGAATCCATCACTGCATCCGTGCAGAGACCCAGGTCAATTGTTTTACCCCACTGGGAGGTGGTCTGAAGTGTGTCATCTATTCGGTATATCTGCTGATCATTGGGATCCATTCTTGCAGCACAGAGGCTTCGGCTCTCTGGAGGGCTTGTGTTGTAACGTATGCGACGGGTGCTACAAATTATACAAAGTACATGATTTCCCCAAACATTTCCTGCAGTTTATCAAAAGTAAAATGACTTTATGAATGTTTAATCCACCGAGCCGCTGTTACAAAGGAGGGTTTCTGAGGACACCAGGGCTTCATTTTAACAAGCATTTGCAATGCAATAGGTCTCGCATTTGCGAGAGTTTAAGCTATTGGCATTGTAAATGACAATGCCTTTTATTCATGTTTTAAAAACCAACATGTAAATAAAAGGCATTGCCATTTACAATGCCAATAGCTCAAACTCTTACAACTGCGAGACCTATTGCATTGCAAATGCTTGTTTAAAGGGGGTCTCGAAACGGGTCTATATCGGGCTCTGTTTTATGTCCTGACAGCACACATAGAAAAAGCAAAAACGAGGAGAAATAAAAGTATTTCTCCCTGTTTTGCCATTTTAACGTCTGCTCTTGAATGGCGTTAGGTTTTGGTGCTGCCTCAGATTTACACATCAGGGGCAGTGTCAAATAGCAATGGGTGTTGCGTTGGAATGCCCAGACCAACACCCATTGCATGCCCATTTCATGCTAAGTGATGCGTGTAGAGGGGCAGTATTCACAAGGCAGAGTTAAGCCACAAAAATTGGCTTACTGCTGCTTTGTAAATATGGAGAAGGGCATAGCGCAACCAGAAAGCCGCTAAAAGTGATGCTCTGGTGACACTATGCCCTTGTAAATATACCCCTTAATGTCCAGGAAAGTTGCTACTGTACTAGAGGACAAGAAACCCTCATGACAGAGCACAGTCCAGAGACTGGTCCTTGACACAAACCTGCAGAAGCATCCACACAAACCGAGAAGAGAATGCAAGAACTCCTGTGGCATCAACTGTCAGGTGCTCTGTGCCAACCTCCTCCAGACTAGAATGCCTGAAGGACAAGAAATATTAAAAAGGCCCCACCTTAGTTGTGATTTTACTTTGTGGAAAAAGCACGGGGGAGAATGTTGCCATTGCAGGGATAGACTGGAGCAAAAAATGGTGTGATTGCCATTATAGGGTCAGGCGGTATGTACTAGAATATTGAGCTTTAATGTCGCGCTAACATAATATAATAGCAAAACTTATGACCAAAGTATCAAAAGGTAAGTATATATTGATAGGTTTATGCTCACTATACTATACTCCCCATATACCTTGATGTGCTATGTGTTAATATAATTTATAATGTGCATGAATCACCCCGGAAGAGATATGTCAGCACCGTAGGGTACCATAGGCAAGCAGCATTAGCTCTCCAAAATGAAAGTGATCCGTGCACTTCAGTAGCTGGGAGGGCAGCTGATTCCAATATAAGGGGGCCAGATGAGAGAAAACTCACCCCCCCCCCCAGTGTGTTTTCCTAATGCGGGGAACAGTGAGAAGAGATTTCACCATGGACCGCAAAGATCTGCTTGGCAGGTACGGAATACGTTTCTCTGTCAGATATCTGGGTCCTCTGTCTTGATAAAAGATGTGTCTTCAAGGTACGTAAATGTGGAATTGAATATAGTAAAACTATACTTCCCAATACATACCTACCTCCTCAATAGTCTGGCCGTCAATATTTTTTCCACTATATTATGGTAGCATGATATTAAAACTTTGATATTCAGACACACAATCGGGCCAGGCAACAGACACAGGGAACCATCCTGGAGTGATGGGGAGTAGACGGCAGCTAGAAAGAAACACCTAATGGTACAGCGCACTATCTAAAATACATTGCAACAGCAGTTTTTAACCCGTGAAGTGTGGACCCAGGAGGCCCATGATGCTTTCTAACGGGGGTTCGCGACTGCCTAGAAAATTGCAATAACATTAGCAGATTAATGAAGTAGATGTACGTAAAAAAGCAAAATCAAACTTTCAAATTTCAAAACGTTCTGTAAATGCCAAGGAATTTGAAATTGGAGGTTGTAAATGAAGTTGGTATTACATAAAACAGAACAAAGTATGGACAATGGGTGACCTCAATTGAAGCAGCAAAAAGAGAGAATGTATTAGGAGCAAAAAAGGCAATGTCATATGTTAGAGCCTAGCATATCGCTCCATCTTTTAGAATGAATGTTTTTTATTGTTGGACCTGGCCCTCTCTGCAGGGTCAGCTCCAATCATCTTGCCTTCATCACTCCTGTTTATTGAATTTTATTTTTTGTAGGCATTCCTTGCACTTTACCACTGCTAATCAGTGCTAAAGTGCTTGTGCTCTCTACCTAAAGCATGGTGGAATTGGCCTACACCTGGTTGGCACATGTAATTAACTTTTAAGTCCCTAGCAGATGGTACTACATGGTACCCAGGGCCTGCAAATTAAATGCTACTTGCTGGGCCGGTAGAACTCATGGTGCCACTCACTAAAGTAGTATACTTTGGAACATGTCTCAGGCCTGCCATTGCAGCTTGTAGTGCAGTTTTAAATTGCCAATTCAACCTGGTTAAATAAACCTTTTGATACAAAAGGGGATGATGGACGGAGCGTTTGAGCAAATCAAACACTCACCCCCAGTCAACTGATCTGGGTTTAATCCATCACCATTCTTTAGCCCACTCAGCCACCCCATTTCAGACATGGCTATATGCAAATCAGTCTGACCCTGTGCCTCATGGGAACAGTCCAGCCCGAACTGCCAAGCCATGTCTTCCATGGACCGGAAACAAGCATCCTGGGACCGGTTTCGGATTCATAATCCTCATCAGCCCGGCTATCTTGAATCCAGTGGCCAAGTGAGCAAGGGACTCACGTCTGAGCATACCCTGCCACACTTAGGGCGAACAAAGCGATACAAAAGGGGATGATGGACGGAGCGTTTGAGCAAATCAAACCCTCACCCCCAGTCAACTGATCTGGTTTTAATCCATCACCATGCCCTTTTGCTGGCATAAGCTTTCCTTTTTTTTACATAAAAGTCTCCCCTAACGTAGGCCCTAAACAGCCCACACAGCAGAATGTTTTTTATTTAAAAGTAGGACATTTGTTTTTAAGTTTTACATGTGGTGGTAGTGGAAAACTCCTCAATTTGAAAATCACTACTGTAAGGCCTACCTCTTCCATAGAATAACATTGGATTACTTTATTACATTTAATAAGGGCTAACTTGTGATTGGGAACCGATAGAAATGTCATGTTTAACTCAAATAAATTCTGGTAAAATGCCACTTTTATAAAGTTGGAATTTTCCTACCCCAACCATTTCTTTGCCTCTGCCAGTGTCCTGGGTCAAATGACTATGAATTGCTCAGCTGTTGGGATTGTGTATTCCTGCCAGACAGTGAAACAAAGGAAAATGGGTATAGGCAGGATGGGTCAAATTGCCTTGATTGCTGTTGGTGGAGCTCTCCCTTCCCTATTTACATTTGAAAGGGCTGCCTCCAGCACATACACAAATGAACCTGACAGTAGTCTTATGTCACCCCAGACTTCCTGGAGCCTTGACTGAGGAAGAGAAGAACTTTCCAGAGACAGATGTGGGGGTAGATGTGGGGGTAGTCTAGAAGATTTCCCACTTACAAAATGGCTGGCACCCAGTATTGGCTGCTGCCAAATTACTGCCCCACTGCTTAAGACCTGTCTTGCTCCCCAGAGCACTGCCCTTTTATTAGAGGCCTGCCTTGCTGCTTGAACCCAGGCCTGCCAGAGTGACTCCAGAGGCTAGTTGGCTGGTGTGAGAAGTTGGCCTGATGTGCAGTGCTCACTATTCTAGTGATCACTATATATCAGTCCAAACAACCCTTATTGATGATTGGTTGTAAGTCAACCTTATAGACCAGCTATCCTAGTAGCATGGATACGAGCAGTCTAAGGCTAAGACTCTAGAGGGCGTGTTAAGCCAGCTGTTTTACCATCACATTACCCCTTGAACACCCAGTGAAAGGACACCACACAAGTTGTTATGAAAATAAACAGTGTATTTATTTATAACAAGACTACCCTGGCTCTTTATGAGACAGGGAGCTAAGCACACAACAAAACTCCTACGAAAATACTTAAGTTAGCACGTTATACACAAATGCCCGAGGGGCACGAAAAACCATATACTCTAAAAGTGGAATGCGAATTACTAGCAGGTAAGTAACAGTTCTAATAGGCTTTGGAATCGCTAGGACTGGACTAGGGAATCGTTAGATTACTACTAGGAGGCCCAGGGGACTCGGGTGCAGAGTGTGCACTCTCACGCGGGATGCGGGACAAAGTCTATGGAAGCTAGAATTCACAAAGTTAGTGTTCACGGGCGAACCCGACCTGGTAGGAAGAAAACGACAGTGGATCCTGACCCTTGGATAGTGAGGCTATGCTGGGACACCGAAGTGCCGAAGTTACCTAGCCCAGGGGCTGCAGCTGCATAGGTCTGAAAAGACGTCGGGGATCTCGTTGCCGGACCAGGAGCCTGGAAGGAAGAAGTTGCTGGCAGGCGACCAGTGAAGAAAAGTTCGATGGATCCAAGCCTGGATCAAGGAAGAAGAAAACCTGAAAGCAGAGGGGACCAAGTTCTTGAATCACTAGCCAGTGATTAAGTGGGCACCAGGATGGCACCGGGCGAAGTCACCTCGACTAGGTGAGTGGGCGACGCTGGCTCTGCAGATCTCACGGACCAGGAGGCGTTGTCGGCGACCAGGATGGAGAGGCGAGCTTTCCCACGATGGATGAAGCTGTCGGCGTCAAAGTTACCCAGGATTGGGCAACAAGCCTTGGCTAATTCAAGCCCAAGCGGTGGACTCAAAATGGCGTCTTGAGTGGACCAGGAGGGTCCAGGGTACTTCTCCGATGGAGGGAAGCAAGGGCCAGTCTGGAGCAACCAGACCAGCAGCAGAAATGTCGTCGGGCGTCGTCGGGAAGGCCACAAGCCAGCGGGCTAGTAGCCAAACAACGCGGTGAGCAGCCAAAAGCAGAAGGGCCCCACGCAGATCGTGGAGATGCTGGGGGGCTGCACTTCGGTGCTGGAGCTGCTCAGGGTCGGGGCTTCTCGGACCCCAAAGCACTCACCAGGAATTCACTCGGCGGGCTTGCTGGAAAGAAGTCGTGCAGTCTTGCAGATGGCCGGTCCCTCGAGGTCTCGTCGCACCCACGGTTCTCAGCTGGGCTGTAGAGGTGGGTAGAGGTCAGAGGTGCCAGGGAAGCCGGTTCTCGTCGAGCTGGGCAGTCGGATTCCGGAGGAAGGACTTGCAGCAGACCGCAGTGTTCTTAGATGGTGCCTGCGGATGCAGGGTGACTACTCCTTAGTCACAAGGGAGAAATCTTAGGAAGAAGTCTTGAGTTCCTTTCGCAGAAAGTAGTTTCAGGATTCAAAGATGATCTTATTTGGAAGGGGGCCAGTTCCTACCTTTATCCTGTAAAAAGGGGCTGGCACGCGACTAAGTCCTGCCCTAGGGGTGGGACTAGGAGGGGGGTGGTTACACCCACTTCCTTGGCGGGCTTTTCCCCAGCACAGGGTCTGGAGTGACCCTGGAACTGGTTCCAGCCAGCCTATGCACAGTGAGCACCGGGGTGCCACTTGCAGTCACCTTCCTCTGTAGCCCTGCCTACCTGGAATACACAAAACCCTGTCTGGGACGGTGCTGGCACCGCCCCTGGCAGGAAACCCTTTGTCCTTGCCTCCTGCTCTGGGAGGACTCCCAGCAGCAGGAGGGCAGACTTGTGTCTCGGTGGCAGCATCCATTTTGTGGAGCTGAGGCTATGTCTGACTTTAACCGGGGTTAGGGGTTACATACATGTCGTGTCCCTCTAGAAGGGTGGAATGCTAACCCCGTCGCCAGAATTGGCGAGGGGTTAGTATTCCAATTCGTATGACACCTTACTCGACATGTTTTGATAAAGCGATACCAGAGTTGGCATATAACCGCGAGGATTATAATGCACTTAAGAGTATATGGTATGCGATATCATGGAAACGGCTAAGGGATGGGTCCCGAAAGCCGCAGACAGGCTCAGCTCATGCCAGAGCACCATCTCACACGATTCCAAGCACTCTGCCTTCAGGATTGTTAAGGCCTGCCATAGGAGTGACTGATAGGAGATCTGTGTGTCCATTTTAGGGTTAGATATAGGTATACTATATCTAAAGCAAAGGGTGATTACACCACCTTGCCCCAGCTGTCAAGCAGCCAGTTGTGTCAGATTTGGATGGCCAGCCAGGGGTGGCATAATACATGCTGCAGCCCCTGGTAGGCCCTGGGTACACCTATGCCCTGGGTACCTAAGGTACACTGTACAGGGACTGATAAGGTGACTCAGTATCCAATTTAGATATGTACCTAAGGTACATGGAATCCATTTTACAGAGAGAGCAGTAGGCCTGGGGCCCTGAATAGCAGGGTCCCAGGTCAACTAAGTCAGAAAACCAGCAAAACACCAGGCAAAAAGTTGGGGGCAACCATAGTCAGGGATCTACCTTCCTACATAACCCCCCCCCAAACGAAAGGAGATAAGGCTAGCCTTGCCAGGTAAGCCTATATTGCCTGAGTGGCCATATAAGGAAGTACCAGCACTGGCATGGTTACCCCCTCTCTCATGGTCCACTAAGCCATCCCTCACCCTAAGGGTATCTGAGGGTCTCCACCATAGGGAATCTCTACCTGTGGTGTGTTTTGGCAAAGGAAAAGGCTGGTGCTGAAATGGAGTACTGAAGTGAGGCTCCACTAATTTTGGGCTCAGCTTCCTCCAATCATTTTCCACCATGTAGGCCTTTCTTTCCAAGACTGAGTTGTTTTGGGCTCTCAGGGTCAACCTCTGGCTACCTACAGCTGGAGGTTGGGTCCCTCTGTTTGGCTTACTGGAGGGACAGGTCAGGTTTGGGGCCCTCAGGTCCCAGGTTTGGCTGTGCCCAACAGTGTCCCTCTGTGGGAGGTCCTTAACTAAATTTAAGGGGGATCCCTCAGGAGTTGGTTTTATTTTCACTTGGCTAGGACTACTAGCTTCAGTGCCCTTAATCTGCTGATTGGGAAATTCTTTTGGACAGGGGGTCCCTTGGGGTCCACCACTGGCCTCCTTGACCTCTACAGCCCTGGGCTGACTGAGGCAGGGTAGAGAGGGGTAGGTTACCTGCTCCAGACTGGGTCCCACCTTGGAAGGGTCCACTGACATCAGGGGTTCTGCCAGGCTAGGCCTGACTACCTCTGTGGCAGTTTCTTCACAAGGGGTCAGATCAGTTCCCTGAGGAGGCTGATCTTTTCCTAAAGTCTGGTGGGAGGGAGATTTCTCTTCCTCCTCAATGCTCTCTGTCTGAGTGGAGTGATCCATAGTTTCAGGCTTCACAACACTATCATCTGTCTGAGTTTGAGCTGTGGCCATCACAACTCTCCCAACCTTTTCAGGAGGGGGCTCAGTTTGGGTGTGGGCTGTTACCATGACAACCTTGACAACCTGTTCTGGGAAGGAAGTTGTCTGAGATTGGGTTGTGACTGGCACAACCCTCCTGACCTGTTCAGGGAGGACATCTTGGACTGGGGCTGTGGCTATCACTGCCCCACTAACCTTACCATGGATGTTTACCATTTTAGAATGGGTTTCTTGCTCTACTTCAGCCCAGGCTGAGAGCTCTAAATCATTCCCCAGTAGGCAATCTACAGGCAAGTTTGGTGACACTGCCACTCTCTTGTGGCCAGTGACACCTCCCCAGCTGAGATTGACCACTGCCATGGGATGATCTCTCTGTACTCCATCAATATTGGTCACCTGGTATGTGGCACCAGGTAAAAGTTGCCTTGAGGGGACTAGGCTCTCAGTCACCATAGTGATGCTAGCCCCTGTATCTCTATAGGCCTCAACTTTTATACCATTGATGAGGGGCTCCTGTCTGTACTTGCCCAAAGTGTTGGGACAAGTTGTGAAGTTGGCAAACCCCATGCCAGTCTCACAGACAAGAGTATCTAAGTCAGGGGACCTGGTTAGGCCAGAGTCCCCAGGAACTCCCAAAGTAAATGTACCCAAATTCTTGGGGGCACTCCCACCACCTGGGGGATTACTACTAGTAGTAACAGGAGGTTTGGGAATGTTACTTGGGGGTATGTTTTCCTTATTGTTATTCTTTGGGCAACTGCTGTCAGTTTTCAAATGACCCACCTGTTTACAGGGATAACAATAAGGTTTCTTCTGGTTATTAGAAGGATTCTGGGACCCACCCCCCTCAGAGGATTTTTGGGGCCCTGATGTGGTTTGATCTGTAGATTTATTCCCACCCTTCTCTTGAGGCTTGGTTGATTCCTTTTTCTGGTCACCACCTTGGTTCTTGGGCCTAATCCTGGTTCTGACCCATTTGTCTGCCCTCTTACCCAATTCTTGTGGAGAGGTCAGATCAGAGTCTACCAGGTGCTGGTGTAATAACTGGTTCTGACAATTATTTAAGACTTGCTCTCTCATTATTAGATTATACAATCCTTTGAAATCAGTAACCTTACTACCCAGTAGCCAGCCTTCCAAAGCCTTAGTGGCACAATCAACAAAGTCAGACCAGTCCTGAGTCTGAGTTTTCTGGGTGTCTCTGAACAGCAACCTGTACTGCTCAGTGGTTAAGCCAAACCCATCAACCAGTGCATTTTTCAGGACCTGGTAATTGTTAGCATCCTCCACTCTTGTAGTGAGGAGCTTATCTCTACCTTTACCATCAAAGGAGAGCCACAGTATAGCTGCCCACTGACTCTGGGGAATGCACTGCACAGTGCAGGCCCTCTCCAGAGCAGCCATCCATTTCTGGATGTCATCCCCTTGCTTAAAGGGGGGCACTATCTTTGTCAGGTGTTTAGTATCTAAACCCTTCTCTTTTTCTCTTGGGAGATTGCTGCCACCAGTGGGAGCTAACCCACTCATCTGCTGCTCTCTTGCCAGGGCAAGCTTCTCTTTGGCCAGGGCAATTTCTTCCCTTTCAATCCTCAGTTCAGCTTGTCTCATCCTAGCGTCATGCTCCCTTCTCTGAGGGGAAGTAAATCTCCTCTGTGGAGGATTCCTTCTCCCCTGAGAAGAGGCATTAGAGTGCAGAGATCTATTGGAGTCCCTAGAAAGAGATCTATCTCTCCTAACTCCAAGGTTAGGCCCACTTCGGGTTAGTACTGGGGGTCCCCCAGATCCTAGCCCAAGTAAGTCTAAGTTGGCCCTGGTTAGCCTTCTGACTACCTCAAGACCTTTGTCTACCTCATCCCCAGAGAGTTCCTCTTGATCCTCCTCGTCAACTGCAGTAGCAATGTTGGGGAGATCTGGATCCCCAGAGGTTCCCTCTAAGGCTGGCATGTTCTCATGTAACTGAGAAAGCTTTCTGGCATCATATGTCTCTAAGAGACCTATCAGAAAGGGAATGGTGGGGTTAGACCCCTGCTTCAGTTTTCTGGAGACACAGATTTGTCTCATCTCCTGGAAACTGAGAGCTGCATATCTTGAAGTGACCTGTGGAGGGTCAACACTGACCAGGGGAGTCTCAGTAGAATCTCCCTGGGTAGACATGCTTTTCTAGTGAGGTGTAAGTGGTGCACTTACCTACACTATATGTTTGCCTACTGATCCCTTGCTAGAGTTGTAGTTTAGGGTGTGCTAGGCCCTAGGAGCTACAACAGCTGGTTCAGTAGAACTCAGAGTATTCTAAGCTAAGTTATATGTACCTTTAGTACTTATGTGATCTTTCACAAGATATTCTTAGGGCATGTGTGGTAAAACAACAGCAAGCTCAAATCCCAACCGCTGCCACCAATGTGAGAAGTTGGCCTGATGTGCAGTGCTCACTATTCTAGTGATCACTATATACCAGTCCAAACAACCCTTATTGATGATTGGTTGTAAGTCAACCTTATAGACCAGCTATCCTAGTAGCATGGATACGAGCAGTCTAAGGCTAAGACTCTAGAGGGCGTGTTAAGCCAGCTGTTTTACCATCACATTACCCCTTGAACACCCAGTGAAAGGACACCACACAAGTTGTTATGAAAATAAACAGTGTATTTATTTATAACAAGACTACCCTGGCTCTTTATGAGACAGGGAGCTAAGCACACAACAAAACTCTTACGAAAATACTTAAGTTAGCACGTTATACACAAATGCCCGAGGGGCACGAAAAACCATATACTCTAAAAGTGGAATGCGAATTACTAGCAGGTAAGTAACAGTTCTAATAGGCTTTGGAATCGCTAGGACTGGACTAGGGAATCGTTAGATTACTACTAGGAGGCCCAGGGGACTCGGGTGCAGAGTGTGCACTCTCACGCGGGATGCGGGACAAAGTCTATGGAAGCTAGAATTCACAAAGTTAGTGTTCACGGGCGAACCCGACCTGGTAGGAAGAAAACGACAGTGGATCCTGACCCTTGGATAGTGAGGCTATGCTGGGACACCGAAGTGCCGAAGTTACCTAGCCCAGGGGCTGCAGCTGCATAGGTCTGAAAAGACGTCGGGGATCTCGTTTCCGGACCAGGAGCCTGGAAGGAAGAAGTTGCTGGCAGGCGACCAGTGAAGAAAAGTTCGATGGATCCAAGCCCGGATCAAGGAAGAAGAAAACCTGAAAGCAGAGGGGACCAAGTTCTTGAATCACTAGCCAGTGATTAAGTGGGCACCAGGATGGCACCGGGCGAAGTCACCTCGACTAGGTGAGTGGGCGACGCTGGCTCTGCAGATCTCACGGACCAGGAGGCATTGTCGGCGACCAGGATGGAGAGGCGAGCTGTCCCACGATGGATGAAGCTGTCGGCGTCAAAGTTACCCAGGATTGGGCAACAAGCCTTGGCTAATTCAAGCCCACGCTTTGGACTCAAAATGGCGTCTTGAGTGGACCAGGAGGGTCCAGGGTACTTCTCCGATGGAGGGAAGCAAGGGCCAGTCTGGAGCAACCAGACCAGCAGCAGAAATGTCGTCGGGCATCGTCGGGAAGGCCACAAGCCAGCGGGCTAGTAGCCAAACAACGCGGTGAGCAGCCAAAAGCAGAAGGGCCCCACGCAGATCGTGGAGATGCTGGGGGGCTGCACTTCGGTGCTGGAGCTGCTCAGGGTCGGGGCTTCTCGGACCCCAAAGCACTCACCAGGAATTCACTCGGCGGGCTTGCTGGAAAGAAGTCGTGCAGTCTTGCAGATGGCCGGTCCCTCGAGGTCTCGTCGCACCCACGGTTCTCAGCTGGGCTGTAGAGGTGGGTAGAGGTCAGAGGTGCCAGGGAAGCCGGTTCTCGTCGAGCTGGGCAGTCGAATTCCGGAGGAAGGACTTGCAGCAGACCGCAGTGTTCTTAGATGGTGCCTGCGGATGCAGGGTGACTACTCCTTAGTCACAAGGGAGAAATCTTAGGAAGAAGTCTTGAGTTCCTTTCGCAGAAAGTAGTTTCAGGATTCAAAGATGATCTGATTTGGAAGGGGGCCAGTTCCTACCTTTATCCTGTAAAAAGGGGCTGGCACGCGACTAAGTCCTGCCCTAGGGGTGGGACTAGGAGGGGGGTGGTTACACCCACTTCCTTGGCGGGCTTTTCCCCAGCACAGGGTCTGGAGTGACCCTGGAACTGGTTCCAGCCAGCCTATGCACAGTGAGCACCGGGGTGCCACTTGCAGTCACCTTCCTCTGTAGCCCTGCCTACCTGGAATACACAAAACCCTGTCTGGGACGGTGCTGGCACCGCCCCTGGCAGGAAACCCTTTGTCCTTGCCTCCTGCTCTGGGAGGACTCCCAGCAGCAGGAGGGCAGACTTGTGTCTCGGTGGCAGCATCCATTTTGTGGAGCTGAGGCTATGTCTGACTTTAACCGGGGTTAGGGGTTACATACATGTCGTGTCCCTCTAGAAGGGTGGAATGCTAACCCCGTCGCCAGAATTGGCGAGGGGTTAGTATTCCAATTCGTATGACACCTTACTCGACATGTTTTGATAAAGCGATACCAGAGTTGGCATATAACCGCGAGGATTATAATGCACTTAAGAGTATATGGTATGCGATATCATGGAAACGGCTAAGGGATGGGTCCCGAAAGCCGCAGACAGGCTCAGCTCATGCCAGAGCACCATCTCACACGATTCCAAGCACTCTGCCTTCAGGATTGTTAAGGCCTGCCATAGGAGTGACTGATAGGAGATCTGTGTGTCCATTTTAGGGTTAGATATAGGTATACTATATCTAAAGCAAAGGGTGATTACACCACCTTGCCCCAGCTGTCAAGCAGCCAGTTGTGTCAGATTTGGATGGCCAGCCAGGGGTGGCATAATACATGCTGCAGCCCCTGGTAGGCCCTGGGTACACCTATGCCCTGGGTACCTAAGGTACACTGTACAGGGACTGATAAGGTGACTCAGTATCCAATTTAGATATGTACCTAAGGTACATGGAATCCATTTTACAGAGAGAGCAGTAGGCCTGGGGCCCTGAATAGCAGGGTCCCAGGTCAACTAAGTCAGAAAACCAGCAAAACACCAGGCAAAAAGTTGGGGGCAACCATAGTCAGGGATCTACCTTCCTACAGCTGGCCTTCTGTGTGAACTAGTTGGACATAACAAGTTCAGAGACCTTACGTCCTGTATTTGGGTTCTGCTGGAGTGTATCCTAACCCTCCAAGTGGTAACCCCAAGTTCTGGACCCCTGTAAGTAATGTTAGATGTGCTGCTCCTGCCTGACCCTAAATGTTAGGACTTAGACAAAAATGGCAGAAGAATCACCAGAAGACTGGGACCTACCTGCCAGCCTATCTGCTCATGGTGCATTGCCAGTCAGCCGGACATTGCGGTAGCTCCCTTTACATTCTTCTTCACAGCAGCAAATCGTGTTCAGCAGGACCTCCACGGGACCGTATCCAGTCTTGTGAAGCCCTCTTCTACATCTTGCTGCTTTGTCCTGCAGGAGGTGTTTGACTTCCAAAACGTTGTCTAAATCAGAAGCTAAAAATCTTCACCTGGCTCAGCAGCAACAGGCTCTCCATCGATAACGTCCTGGAAATCCAGCTCCAGCTATGAGCATTTTCCTGCCATTGTTGATGGCTACGCCAAGACTTTGTCTAGATCTCCCCGGCAACAATGACTTTTCCTCAAACACAGCCTGCTACCTTGCCCCACTGAATTCTACCTTCTCCTGGAATTTTCTTCAAAATTTCTTTTAAGTCCAAAAGTAAGCCAAGACCAGGTTCAAATTAACTCTTGTATCTTACTCATGCTCCATGGTGGTCAGCCTTACATTTGGACTTTGCCCCAGACTCGTGCGACGAGATGCCCTTTTAGGCACTATTTTGCATTAAACACTTTAACAATTCATAACTCCGGTTCTACTGATTGGATTTAATTTATTTGGGGGATCATTTTGTTTATTTATATTTACTCTGTTTTTCTAAATTGGTTTCGGGTCTTTCTTGTGTTGTTCTTTCACTTTACTGCTGTTTGTGTCCTGCACAAATGCTTTACATGGTCCCTCTAGGTTAAGCCAAACTGTTTTGGTGCCAAGCTACCAGAGGGTTAAACACAGGTTAATATAGCGACTCTTATCGTTCACCATGACAAGGATTATGTTTCTTTTCTGAGTCGGGCTTCCACCCCCTTCAACCAATAACCAGGTTTCTTATAAAAATATTTCCATTAAAATACACATTTTGATTTTTTTATATTTGTGAATTAATTAAAATGTGTCATTATTTGTGTATTTGTTTGATATATGCTTGTTCCTGTACGTCTGTATAGTTTTGAAGTTCAAATCATATAAATTGCTTAGGCCGGGCCCCCCAGCTTCCAGTAATGACTCAGTGTGGGTCCCCAGATTCCAGTAAAGATTCAATTGGGGGAAGGGGGGGTTCACACGTCAAAAGCTTAATAATTGCTGCTTTAGGATTGAATTAATAATGCCGGGGAAAAGACATTCACATACAAGTCGCTCTCACAGCGGAAAAGAAAGTAAACAGCAGGTATCTTGGGTTTACTATGAAGGCAGAAGAAACAGCAAGTGAGGAAAATATACTTAAGAACTTCAATAAACAAGCATTTGCAATCCTACTTTAGCTGACAGCCTTTTGGCTTGTCAATGCTTGCTTTTTCATGTTTTTTTTTATATAAAACGTTTTTATTGGGGTAGTATTGTAAATTAATAAAAACTTTGTCTAAAGGCACATATTGCAATAATAGTCCATGGAACTGAATGGAACTAATTTGTGTGAAGTAGCCGTATGCTGTAACTCATAGTTAAGTTAGTCAACGGCAGAAGTGGACTGACACTTTGTCCCCTGCTCTGCGCCCTATTGGGCTGAAGAAAATGTAAATGAAGCAACTACAGAGCAGTGGATAAAGAGAGCTGTCTAAAATCTCCAAAAAGTAAGTTTATCATATATGTACATTTGGTTAAATCAAAAGGTCTTAGCCAATTCCATTCCTAAAAAAGCCGAAAGGCTAACTTTTTGTTCCTGTGAAATTAGAAGCATACTGAGTCCAATGTCACTCTACTACACGTCTTACACATATGCAATAATGCAAAGAATTGTAAAATTAGCACAATCAGAACAGATGATAAATGTGAAAAACTAAACAGAACAGAGTTTAAGTTGAGGGCTAAAATGGACAACGTTGAACCCAGTATGCATCAAAATGTAAAGAGCTGGAAACATTTGCAGAAGCTCAAGGTAGATATTAGAATAGTTTGCTGGTCCTTACAATCACATAGTTAAAACAATGTAAGGGTTTCTAATCCACCAAAGCAGTACATCGATAGCTAATTATAATCCCAAGAGATGTTGAGGCGGTATTTATTTATTTATTTATTTATAAAACGTATAAAGCGCACTGTCGCCTTGCAGGCATCCTGGCGCTGGTGCTCCAGAGAATGAACGGTAGATCCAGCGGTAGATCTCAAGTTAAAAAATAACAGATGTCTTGAGGATCAAACAAACTTCTGAAATGAAGATACAAGAAATTCCCTCAAATGTTCCATGAGATAAAGATGTAGGCGGGAAATCTGGAAGCCCTACGATGATAATGTGGTTGAGCAACTGGTCAGCACCAAAGGACATCCTAGGCTAAAAGACATCAAGTAAGGAAATCCCCTATTTAGTATATCACAACTCTAAGGAGCCTGGTTTATATCTTGGCGGAGAGGGTACTCTTATCGCAAAGGTGATGGGGTTCCCTCCCTGCCATAATAGTGGTCCACCCACCAAATTTTATTACGAGCGGACCTTTTATTTGGCCACTGCTGAGAATACTCTGTCTCTGCCATGGCCACATTTCTCCGATGGCCCTGTGGAGTAAGGCCTTCCGAGAAATGGCTACATGTTCTCCTGCTCAATTTGAATGGACGGGCCTGTAGTAATTTTTTACTGTCTCTTACCACCATATCAAACCTGGCAATAAGGAACAGTAAAATCATTATAATGCTCCCCCCGCCATGGGAGTAAGTTCCCATGGCGGGGGGAGTAGTACTTTTTTCTTTAGAAAATCTGTTTTGAGATTTTCTTTATGAAAAGAATACTGTTTGCTACAAGGCTGCGTCCTTCTAACTCAGCCCTGCAGCAAACAGTAAAAGGCATTGACAGGAACTGCTGTGACATCAGTTTATATCAAAGCCTTTATAAATGACCACCTGCTTGGCGATCATTTATAAATTAAGTGCCGACCTCTCCACCATGGGGACGGTGTAGTTTACTCCGTCCTCATTGGAGACCCAGGGCCGTCCACCTAAATATCAGTCAGCCCCTACGGGCCTGATTGAGAGTTCGACAGATGAGCAACTCAACTCACAAATCACTTAATCTCCCAGTGCCTAAAATGAATGTGTGTTCTCATGTAACGTAACTGGTGCTATGTAAAGCGCTCTGATACCCGATTCGGTTCTGGTCTAGTTCGCGCTATATAAAACTCTGCACAAAAAAATAAATACATAATATGGTGGACAGGATATCCGGCATGTTTGTGACGCAATAACCCATCTGCCGAACTCCTTCTCAGGCCCTAAGTTTTCACAGACAACAGTCATGCCACAGATTATAAAAGGTGGGACTTGAAGCCAGTAAGCAAGACTGTACAGCAGAATGGAAGTAAGGGAGGCATTTTTTTCCTTATTGGTCAAGTTGAAAGGGAATGAAGGACATGTTTACAACAGGTAATACTCAACGTAATGCAATTATTTAAGCAAATGGGAAAGGCGGTACCACTCGAAGGGATTTAAAGAGATTGAAAAACCACTAAAGAGAGGCTGGATTAGGCCACTCTAATCCACAGGCTACTCGAAGTTTTGTGCATCGGGAATAAGAATCAGCACAGCATAAAAAAACCACATTAAATGTGGACTAGAATGTATGATAAAGAAATGTCAATGCAGGTTGCCACTTCACCACTGGATAAAGTGTTAAAATGGGCTGAATATTTTTTTCTGTACTTCCATAAATTTTCAAATAAACTTTGCGTTCCTAAATAAGGGAAATAGCCCCTTTCCTCTTGTTGCACCTCAGCCCCCTTTTGTACGGCTGACACCTCTTTTTCCCGTCTGCATGTTTTACCTTTTAACAGCTGATATCGGTGCCAGGTGCAGTGGTTTTCACACCTTGCTATCTCTCCAAGCTGTATAACGAGGATCCTGGAAAAGGGAAAAAGAGTCTTGTGCTAGGCACACTTTTAAAGAAGAAAGCTCTGTAGTGTGTTGTTAAATGAAAATTAAAGTGAAGAAAAACATTTTAATAATAAGCATGAAGAAAAGAAAAAATAAAGAAAAAGTAATGTGAATGACACATTTTTTCCAATATGAACGACCAATTGTAATTGGGTTTACGTTCCGCCTTGGCATTATCATTTGGTACAAAAATGTATAAATCTTGGCAAGATGTATACAGCCATATGAGATTTTCAATAGACTATTGGAGATGGGTGGTGTCCAGTAAATTGTGGAGGTAGGTTTGTTTAGTCAGTTTCTATGATTGCCAATGTCAAGTGGCTCCTGCGTGTAAACGTTTCTAGTGGAACTTTAATATAAATGTGTTACAAACAAAACCAGGAGAGAAAAAAAGAGATTTAGACTGTCATTTGAATTTAAGTTTGTTAGCGCGCACTATCCTCATTTGTCTGTCTGCACTATTGAAGACTACGGCAGGAAACAAAGGTCTGTGAATGTTAGGAGAAAAACCAGATATGCATGACTTTCTTGAATAGAAGATGACAAGACATGTTTGGACAGTTGTTAGCGTGTTCCAGAGAAGTTGCGCCTGGAAAGAGGAGGTCCTGCATTCAGGGTGAGCTTTGTGAAATTAACCAAAGCAGAGAGAAACTTAAGGGGCTCAACGAAGCCGTAGTTCGTCTCCTAGAGATGAAATGAGCAGTCTTGTAGGAGCTGTGATTCTGAATTCCAAAAATGTATAAAATTGCAGTTGTCAAAATAAAATAAAGTCCCTCCTGAGAGAACCTAATAAATATTTACATAGCACACTTCTATCTCCTTGGTTTGTTCAGATGGGTCACTAGCAACAAACAAAATACAAATGTATTTCTTAGCTCTACTTGGGCCCCTGGACAGAGGCATTTTAAGGCATGGACAAAGTGGGCAGTTGCCCAGGGCCTCCACTCTCTAAATCGACCTCCTGGGAAACTGATTTTCTATTTGGTCTCTGTATATCCTATCTTTTTTTTTATCTAAACCTCTTTCCTTCTCTTTGTCTACCTCTACCTCTGTCTCTGTCTCTACTCTCTGCAATTTTAAGGATTTTTGGGGTCTCGATCCAGACATATTTCAACTGCTTTTAAGTGACCCTGTTAAACTTTAATATATTTACAATTGAGTCCGCAGGAAATAGGTTTTAAAAAAATCCAATTTTGTTCCGTACAGGGACCCCCAAATGTCTTAACCGGGGCCCTCAAAATCCTTGACATGAATCTGCCCCTGAGTGGCTCTATCCTAGGAGCAGACGCGCCCCGGATTAAGTCTTCTCGACAGTCGGAGTGTTAACAGCGCGGCCTCAACGTGCTGTAGATCATGGAACTTCTGTACTGTTACTTAACTTTCACTACAAACTAGATCCAATGACCGTGGTTATTGGTATAAATAATTGTTTGCAAGTACAGCCTCACACAATTATTGCGACTTTAATACTTGGCAGAAAAGGGTATTTAGTGAAGTTTCTCTGACTCTATCAAACGTTTCACACAAGACTGTCTGTACTCAGAACGGCTTGTTCTTTTAGATCGGAAGGAAGCCTGTGGATAACCGTCAATAAATAATAGTCCCTGTACCTAAAATGGCCACTAGGTGGCAGAAAAGTATAAAACATCGATAATAATTGTCAGTTATAAATATTTGTTACCTTGGCAAAATTATCTGATCTGCCCAATGGTTGTTCGCTCCTCCATGAGCTACGTCGCCAAGCGGCTGATAGCCATCACAAAGAGCATTGAAGGTTAAGTCACTTGTTTCTCTATAGTTTACGTTAAAATTATAAGGGCACAAGTCCTAAAAAAAGAAGTGGGGGGACTAACCTAGTTAACCAGTATACAAGCGATATCAAGGCCGTGACATCACGGTGTGACATCACAGGCAGTAACATCACAAGAAGTGACATCAGGTCTTTAGCCCTCACATATATGTTTAACAGGTCTATCATGAGGACATTTGAAAGCATTTCGAGTATACAGGGAAACCCTCCTGATTTAGGCAGAAGATTCACACTCTTGCAAGCTACACATAAACAGTGTTGCCTTTTGTCAGCAGAAACTTTCTCTATCCATAGAGATTTACAAGAAAAAATAGTGATATTTAAATTATTTCAACACCTCCTCAGGGGTAGTAAGCAGTATATAAATGCTATTATTTTTTAGGTCTCACCTGCCAATGCGCTTGCGCTGGCGAGAGATATAGAGGGGCACCAGAAAAACCTACCAAGAGGGCTTTGGAATGCGGATTATGGCCAGTGCATGTGCGCCAGGCGCGCGCTCGCCATTTGCTCCCCCTCCTCCCTCCATCAGACTTGAAAGGAAGCCACTCGCACATCACCATTTGTCTGTGCCTCGGCATCAGACTTCAAAGGCTGCCGCTCCCCCGCCCACCCCCCGCCACAGCAAAGCCGAGAATTTGGTTTTTTTATGAGGCAACACAACAAAGATCCCGTGCATCAGTGCAGTCGCTCGTCGTTAAGTGCCGTCGTCCACATTCTTCAGTTTGTAGCTGTGCGGGATGGCATCTTGCATACGGCCGGCGCAACTCTCCAGCTGCTGGTACTCTGAGCTCTTTTCTCCTGCCCAGGGAAGAAGTACTGCTGTACACATCCCTTACTCGTGTGCGCAGCAGTACAGCGACCCATCTCTGTGCACTTCTGCTGTCGCTCTGTGCAAGTGCCCCGATACCCATAACTGATACTTTCACCCTGTTAATCAACCCCTCTGCATCCTAGTTTTGTTTACATTATTAAAGTGCGCCTACGTGCTCGTGCTTTCGGTTAAAAAGTATGACCGATTAAAGGTTTTGCACATGACCTGGTGCCACTTGAGAGCCATGAAGTCCTGCGTAGGCATCGGACTAGACGGTAATAGGACATCTCTCCAGAGGGTCAGTTCGTGCTGTGTACATCGCTCCAACACGCATATACGCACACAGTATTTCTTAGACACAGCAAGTCCATCTCCAGCCTCGGATGGTAACTAAAGATGTATTGGCGGGAGTGGTCCACTTATGCTTTGCGTGAGGCATGTAGAACATTTATTTCGCCAACAGTTTTTCATTAGATAGCTGCTCTTTTATAGGGCATTGCTAACTTTTCTTAAAATTTAAAGAACAGGTGAATGACCAGGGAAGACCATGCACCCATTATGGAAGTGCTCTAAATGCTTCACATAGACTTTCTGTTGTGTAGGAGTAAAGGGCTTACATTTCGTTTTACTTGCAGATCAAGCACTTTTTTAAATGGACAAGAGGATTCTCCGTCCTGTTGTATCCCCCGATGCCCTTTGCAGACCCACGTGCTTGCCATAAACTGAATACAGAAATCATGGCACACCACTGATTAAGCTTCTTCGTGTTAGACGTATTTTTTATTTTTTGTTTTACTGAATGCAACTCCACCCTGCAACTCCACCCTGCAACTCCACCTTGCAACTCCACCCTCCAACTCCACCCTCCAACTCCAACTCCACCCTCCAACTCCAACTCCACCCTCCAACTCCAACTCCACCCTCCACCCTCCAACTCCACCCTCCAACTTCACACTCCACCCTCCTACTCCAACTCCACCCTCCAACTCCACCCTCCAACTCCACCCTCCAAATCCACCCTCCAAATCCAACTCCACCCTCCAACTCCACCCTCCAACTCCACCCTCCAACTCCAATTCCACCCTCCAACTCCAATTCCACCCTCCAACTCCAACTCCACCCACCAACTCCAACCCCACCTCCAACTCCACCCTCCCACTCCAACTCCACCCTCCAACTCCAATTCCACCCTCCAACTCCACCTCCACCCTCCAACTCCACCATCCAACTCCAACACCACCCTCCACCTCCACCCTCCACCTCCAACTCCACCCTCCAACTCCACCCTCCAACTCCACCCTCCAACTCCACCCTCCAACTCCACCCTGCAACTCCACCCTCCAACTCCAACTCTACCCTCCAACTCCACCCTCCAACTCCAACTCCACCCTCCAACTCCAACTCCACCCTCCAACTCCACCCTCCAACTCCAACTCCACCCTCTAACTCCAACTTCACCCTCCAACTCCACCCTCCAACTCCACCCTCCAACTCCAACTCCACCCTCCAACTCCACCCTCCAACTCCAACTTCACCCTCCAAGTCCACCCTCCAACTCCAAGTCCACCCTCCAACTCCACCCTCCAACTCCACCCTCCAACTCCACCTTCCAGCTCCACCCTCCAACTCTACCCTCCAACTCCACCCTCCAACTCCACCCTCCAACTCCACCCTCCAACTCCAACTCCACCCTCCAGCTCCAACTCCACCATCCAACTCCACCCTCCAACTCCACCCTCCAACTCCAACTCCACCCTCCAACTCCAACTCCACCCTCCAACTCCACCCTCCAACTCCAACTCCACCCTCCAACTCCACCCTCCAACTCCACCCTCCAACTCCACCCTCCAACTCCAACTCCGCCCCCCACCTCCAACTCCACCCTCCAACTCCAACTCCACCCTCCAACTCCAACTCCACCCTCCAATTTCACCCTCCAACTCCACCCTCCAACTCCAACTTCACCCTCCAAGTCCACCCTCCAATTCCACCCTCCAACTCCAACTCCACCCTCCAACTCCACCCTCCAACTCCACCCTCCAACTCCACCCTCCAACTCTACCCTCCAACTTCAACTCCACCCTCCAACTCCACCCTCCAACTACACCCTCCAACTACACCCTCCAACTCCAACTCCACCCTCCAACTCCACCCTCCAACTCCACCCTCCAACTCCAATTCCACCCTCCAACTCCAATTCCACCCTCCAACTCCAACTCCACCCTCCAACTCCAACCCCACCTCCAACTCCACCCTCCCACTCCAACTCCACCCTCCAACTCCAATTCCACCCTCCAACTCCACCTCCACCCTCCAACTCCACCATCCAACTCCAACACCACCCTCCACCTCCACCCTCCAACTCCAACTCCACCCTCCAACTCTACCCTCCAACTTCACCCTCCAACTCCACCCTCCAACTCCAACTCCACCCTCCAACTCCAACTCCACCCTCCAACTCCACCCTCCAACTCCAACTCCACCCTCTAACTCCAACTTCACCCTCCAAGTCCACCCTCCAAGTCCACCCTCCAACTCCACCCTCCAACTCCACCTTCCAACTCCACCCTCCAACTCTACCCTCCAACTCCACCCTCCAACTCCACCCTCCAACTCCAACTCCACCCTCCAGCTCCAACTCCACCCTCCAACTCCACCCTCCAACTCCAACTCCACCCTCCAACTCCAACTCCACCCTCCAACTCCAACTCCACCCTCCAACTCCACCCTCCAACTCCACCCTCCAACTCCAACTCCGCCCTCCACCTCCAACTCCACCCTCCAACTCCAACTCCACCCTCCAACTCCAACTCCACCCTCCAACTTCACCCTCCAACTCCACCCTCCAACTCCACCCTCCAACTCCAACTTCACCCTCCAAGTCCACCCTCCAATTCCACCCTCCAACTCCAACTCCACCCTCCAACTCCACCCTCCAACTCCACCCTCCAACTCCAACTCCAACTCCACCCTCCAACTCCACCCTCCAACTCCACCCTCCAACTCCACCCTCCAACTCCACCCTCCAACTCCAACTCCACCCTCCAACTCCAACTCCACCCTCCAACTCCACCCTCCAACTCCACCCTCCAACTCCACCCTCCAACTCCAACTCCAACTCCGCCCTCCAACTCCAACTCCACCCTCAAACTCCAACTCCACCCTCCAACTCCAACTCCACCCTCCAACTCCACCCTCCAACTCCAACTCCACACTACAACTCCACACTCCAACTCCAACTCCACCACCCTCCAACTCCACCCTCCATCACTCAGGAACACCACCACATCACTCAGGGTCACAACCACACCACTCAGGGATACCACCACATCACTCAGGGGCACCACCACATTACTCAGAGGCACCACTCAGGGGCACCCCCACATCACTCGGGGACACCACCACATCACTCGGGGACACCACCACATCACTCGGGGGCACCACCACATCACTCGGGGACACCACCACATCACTCGGGGACACCACCACATTACTCAGGAACACCACCACATCACTTTGGGACACCACCACATCACTCTGGGACACCACCACATCACTCGGGGACACCACCACAGCACTCTGGGATACCACCACATCACTCTGGGACACCACCACATCACTCAGCCCAACAACATCATCACTCAGCACCACAACAGCACTGTCCTTGCTTGCTACCAACAAGCATTGCCATAGCCAATAGGACTCGCATTAGGAAAGTGTAAACTATTTGCTTTCTGAATAACAATGCTATTAATTTATATATTTTCAAAGCCAACACATATTAAAAAAATGTGTCATTTACAATACCAATAGCTCACACTTTCCTAATGCGAGACCTATTGTATTGCAAATGCTTGTTTGTGTAAGTACTGGGAAAGACCAACACATCTGACATTCTAATCATGCAAACAGGGACTGAATAAAGTTAGCACTTATGTATGTGTGAAGTGCTAAGAAGGTGTGAGCCTTTGTTCCCCTCTGCTGCATTTGCTTCTAGGTGTGAGGCTCCTGACTGCTGCCAGCCAGGAGACTCAAGCAAAAGGAGGCCTGATGACCCCTTAGATTCGGCCATTGTTATGGGCGCACAGGAGTCTGAAATAAGAAAGCCCCCTCTCCACCTGCTCGTTGTTGTGGATCGAAAGCAGAAAACAACGTGCAGGCGCTGCTGAATGCGTCCGGTGTTTGCAAATGACACCGGGACGAATAAAGCATATTTTTCAGTGGGGCCCTACTTATTGGCAGAGTGGACGGCGACAACCCTGTGAAAATAGTGGGTGGACGCCATCCACCCGTGTGTACCCCCGACTTGTGCCCTGAAAACAACAATCGACTGTTCAGTTCGAACTGAATTTAACTCCAAATTAATGAATTTGAATATTTGTTTAAATGTATTTATTAAAGACCCAAAGTCTGCGCACGTACAGAAAGTTGTTGTATATCGAATCTCCAAAGTTTGGTAAACTCATAACATCTTACATAGTAAAAGAATCATAGTTCATCCAGAGTGAAAAAGTGCAAAATATTTGTCGCTGCATATTTAAAGTGCAACTATAAAGTGCAATCCAGGGCAAAATGTACAAAAAAGATTCATAGTGGCCAATAACTATTAACACACTGCAGCTGTGCCAAGTTTCCTAGATCCAGGGTTTTTCTTTGAATTATGAGAATAGTAAATAAAACCAGGAATACAAGCCCTAGAATTCGAAGGATTTGAAGGAAAAAAACTGGATTGGAGCAGCTCGTCACACACTGACCTATGAAATTTATCGCCTTTTGTAGTGTCGGCTCTAGTCTCCGGCGCACGGCGTGATGACGTGCCACGCTGAGGCAAGAGCGGAACATTGGCGCATGCGCATGAGGCGCGAGCAAAGCGCGCGAAGGGCAGCAAACGGCAGCAGCCACCGGAGCTGGGCACAGTGAGACGCTCGGCGCTCTGTGAATAGTATAGTTGTTAAGAATATAATAAATAGCGTTTCTACATCAAGCTGGCATCCTGTACTCTGTGGGGGCAGTAAAGGACAACATTACAGTGGCGACGAGGTTTGGTATCACCCCACCAGCCCCACACAGCAACACAGGAAGAGCGGGACAGAGGACAAAGCAAGGAAACAGTTCAGAGACAGCGGGAAGGGGCACCACACAGTGAGCACGCCCTTAGAAACAACGCTATTTACAACAGAGCGTGGCAGCAGCGCCAGACCACAGCAACCTGCAACCACGTGGCACCCAACCAGACTAGAGCAGGTCCAGGCCTGCACAACGCGCAAAGGGGCACATAGCTGAGACCCTGGCAGAGAGAAGGGACAGTGACAGGGAGGAAGAAAAAGCACACCTCCCCAGTGACGCACGAAGTGGCATTACCAGCACACCTGGCAGTCCCAAAAACCAAGGGGACGTCTCAGACGGAGAAGAGAGTCCCACCACACCAGGCAGCCCAGGGAACAGTGACGGAAGGCCAAGAACAGCGCCCAGAATGAGCAGCCAGATGACATCACTAACGGCACCCGTCCCATTCCTACCCAGACCGGGGGAACCCTTGATGAAATGGGAGGACTGGAGGGAGTACTTCAAAAACTATGTAGGAGCCTTGGAGGATGAGAACGGCGAGGAATTCCCCAGCGCTAGGAAGAAAAGGTTGCTACTGCATAACCTGGGCCCGGAAGGGGCACGGGTGTTTGCGAACATCGTGCCAGCGGAGAGACCAGCCTCAGCCGATGACGTCTTCAAGAACGCCTTGGAAGACCTAGACAATCATTATCGCCCAGCAGTATGCATATCCGTCGATCGGTACAACTTCCAACAAAGGAAGCAGGAGCAAGGAGAGTCGATAGATGATTATGTGGCAGCTTTGAGGCGACTATCCATCACGTGCAAATATGGGCAACTACAGGATGAATACATCAAAGACCAAATTGTCATGCACACCACGAACAAATCGGTCCAGGACAAGTTGTGGGCACAAGGAGAGACATCGCTCAAAGACGTAATTGCCATGGTAAAGAAAGCGGAACTTTCGAAGCGCTGTGCGGAATCAGCAAAGAAGGAGAGTGCACAGAGACAGATGGTCAACAAGATAGACGAAGCGTCCTCAACCACGAGGTACAAGGGAACAGCCGGAGAAAGGAGGCAGGATTCTAGGTGGACAGGGAAACAAGCAGCTCCAGGAAGACATCCCACGGACAGCAAATTCGCGTGCTACAGGTGCGGGAGTGCAGATCATTCAGCGCAAGACAAACGGTGTCCTGCATTTCGCGCCAGATGCTCTTTCTGCGGCCTCGTCGGCCATTTTGAGAAAGTGTACCGCAAGAAAGGGAAGAGAACCGTGATGAAGTACATAGGGCAGTCCTCGTCGGAAGCCCCGGATGAAGACGACCTGGAGAACGACGACATGGTCTTATGCATCGAGGAACAGGTTTTGGATGTGACGGGCAGGCGCTCGGACAAGCCGCGCACAGACATGTTGATAGGGGGAGTGAAAGTGCACATTGCAATTGACTCGGGGTCCCCGTACTCCATTGTGCAACGATCAGTATGGGAGGAAGACTTTGTGCCCGTCCTGGGTCCCCAGCTAGATCCACCGGACATTCGTCCCATTTCATACACCGAAAACGCAATTCCCATGGTGGGTTTCCGCACCTTGAAATTTGAATTCAGAGGCAGATCTGCGACCTGCAAGCTGTACGTGGCGAAGCGGGGACCCTCAGTGCTAGGCTGGAGAGACCAGGGCGACCTGGGTATCAAGCTGGATCCAGGTGGCAAAGAGCAGATCCTGCTGACAGAAGACAGCCTATGGCCACAGCAAGACAAACTAAAGCAGACCTTCCCCAAGGTGTTTGGAGGCTCTGTAGGGAGGATGAACAAGTTTGTGCACAAAATACTCCTCAAGGAGGACGCCCGTCTGGTGTCCCACAAAGTCAGGAACATCCCCATTGCTGTTAGAGACGCTGTCCAGCAGGAACTCCAAAGATTGGAAGAACAAGGGATAATAGAACCGATTGACAGCTCAGAATGGTTGGCCCCCTTGGTCGTGGCCAGGAAACCAAATGGCAATGTACGGTTATGTGTGGACCTCCGCGAGCTCAACAAATGCTTGATAGTAGAGAAGTTTCCCCTACCGAGGATCAGCGACAATAGACAATAGACCTCACATCAGCGTATCATCAGATCGACTTACACCCGTCAAGCAGGAAACTAACCTCATTCATCACACCCTTTGGGTGTTATCAATTCCGCCGCATGCCGTTTGGGCTGGCCTCAGCGGCTGCGGTGTTCCAAAAGTTAATGCATCGCCTATTTAAGGACTTACCAGGTGTCCAGTACTTTCAGGACGACATCCTGATCATGGGAACAAGCAAGGAAGATCATGACGAGAAGCTGACAAGAGTACTAACAGTGCTTCAAGAAAAAGGTCTCACAGCCGAGTGGAGTAAGTGCAGGCTGGGCATGTCATCTGTCACATATCTAGGACATGAAATAGGGAACCAAGGTATATCCCCCAAAAGACAAAACGTGAAAGCCATTTGCGATGCCAGAGCCCCGGTCAACAAGGAAGAAGTGCGGTCATTCCTCGGGATGGCGGAGTACTATAGTAAATTCATCAGACACTTTGCCACCAAGACTCACAAACTCCGCCAGCTCATCAGAGACAAGTCGCAATTCAAATGGGATGAAGAGGCACAAAGTGAATTCGAAGAGTTGAAGAATGACATAAGTGGAGCTATACCCCTGCACGGATATGACCCTACAGGCAGCACCATATTGACAACAGATGCCAGTGAAAGAGGACTGGGAGCAGTGCTTGCACAGGAAAGGGCGGATGGCACTGTAGAGACTCTCAGTTTTGCATCCCGAGCGCTGTCCCCCACGGAGCAGAAATATAGCGTCATTGAAAAAGAAATGCTGGCGGTCACTTGGGCCATGGGAAAGTTTAGACAATTTGTCTGGGGCACCCGCTTCAAACTACAAACAGACCACAAACCATTGGTCAAGGTGCTAACCTCAAGCAGCCACGACACTGCCACTCCACGCATCGCGAAGATGACACTCAAGCTACTGGACTATACCTATGATGTGGAGTACCTGCCAGGGACAAGGAACAAAGTAGCGGACTATTTGAGCCGAGCCTCCGCCATGGAGGAAGCACCTGCAGTCCCTCCTGATACAGACGAGATGGTGGCAGTAATGGAGGATGCGGAGAAGACCATCAGCAGGCAAGAATGGGCCCTGGCCTATGGAGAAGATAGAGAGATGGAGGAGGTTAAACAATATTTGATCTCTGGATGGCCAGAAAAAAGGCACCTCAAAGCGGATCTGAGGAAGTACTATGAGATACGGGAGGAGATATCGATGAGCGACTCGGGCATTTTCATGTACCGGGGAGACAAGGTGATACCCCCAGTGACTCTTATCCCCTTGCTACTGAATCAACTTCACGAAGGTCACCTCGGCATTGTGAAAACGAAGCTGAGAGCGAAACAAATGTACTGGTGGCCGGGAATGGACAGTCAGATAGAAAAGCAAGTGAGGGAATGTGCCCAGTGCCAAGGAGCTGATAAAATACTGAGACCACTGAGGCCGGCGTTGGGGGAATTTGAGCGACCCCAGAACCCCTGGGAAGATATAGCAGTGGACATTTTGGGTCCCGTACTCGACAACAAAGGCATTGCCAAATACCTATGCGTGGTCATAGACGAATACTCCAAATGGCTAGAGATAGAAGTGCAAGAAACCATGGACACAGACACGGTGCTGAGATTCCTCACCTCATTGTTCTTAAGGGAAGGAATACCGAGGACAATATTGAGTGACAATGGACCGCAGTTCACCTCAGATAAATGGAACAGGTACATGGAGAGGAACGGGATAAAGTCGAAACACACTGCAGTGTATCATCCCGCATGCAACGGACAAGTGGAACGGTTTAACCGTGTGCTGATGGGATCCATACAGGCGGCTATAATGCAAGGGAAAGATTGGGAAATGGAAGTTCAGAGCATGCTGTGGGCGTACAGGATCACCCCAACAGCGCTAGGTTACAGCCCCTTCCAGATCCTGAGGGGCAGACTCCCCTTCACGAGAGACAATGTAGTATGGAGAGAAAAAACTGTGACGAGCAAATGGTCGCCGGCGGTAGTACAGCACAACCTGGAGAAAGCCCGTAAGGTGTACGCCGCACATTACAACAGAAGACACAACACCAAAGACACGAACCTGGAAAGAGGGGAATGGGTTAGGGTCAAACTGGCAACCCTCCAAAGAAAAGGCGAAAGCAAGTACAGCAAACCTCTGCAGGTCCAAGAGGTGTACGGGAGAGCGGCTTTGCTCAGCGATGGGAGAGTATGGTCCCAAGACCGTATGGCAAAGGTCAACAGGATCATGCAATGGCCAGCAGGTAAAGAGGAAGAGAATGAGGAACTGTGGCAAACCAACGGCGAGGAAGAGATGGAGAAAGGTGATGAGAGGCAGAAGGAGAGATCTGCCTTAGAGGACAATGAAGTGAACGAAGGAGCACAGGCAGATGAAGGGACAGTGGTGAGTGCGGCCCCGGCTGGGGAAAAGGAGAAAGGCGCACCGAAGGACGTGATGAATCTTCCCGGTGAAGGTAACAGGGAAGAGCTCACCCCGGTAAGAAGAACCCGTGCCGGGAGGACAGTCACCCTGACCTCTCGGTTCAGAGACTATGATATGAGTGACTATTGACTTGGGACATATGTTTTGTGTTATTGGAAAAGAAGGAGATATGTAGTGTTGCGCTCTAGTCTCCGGCGCACGGTGTGATGACGTGCCGCGCCGAGGCAAGAGCGGAACACTGGCGCATGCGCATGAGGCGCGAGCAAAGCGCGCGAAGGGCAGCAAACGGCAGCAGCCACCGGAGCTGGGCACAGTGAGATGCTCGGCGCTCTGTGAATAGTATAGTTGTTAAGAATATAATAAATAGCGTTTCTACATCAAGCTGGCATCCTGTACTCTGTGGGGGCAGTAAAGGACAACATTACACCTTTGAGTCACGGTTTCACCTAAATCCAGTGCTTAATTTGAGCTGGTGGCTGCTGGGGAGGGGGAGGGACTGGGGACCAGAACTTATTTTACCGCTATAAGATATATACAGAGTTCAAGAGAGTGAAAAACACTCAAATCAGAAAGACGTAAGAGGAAAAAGTTGGCAAAACCGTTACAAACAAAATTAGGAACCTTTAAGTGTGATTAAAAGGAGCAGGGAATGCCTGGTAGTGGATTAACAACTACCGGCCTCAGTATTTCATGCGCCTATGTTTAATTCCACCGCCACTGGCTTCTAAACAGAGCTTTGGGCACATGGCACTCTTGGGCTTGGTCAAGGTCATTTGACTACTGTTATTCCTTAATAAAGGTGCAGGGGGCTGGCGGGAACACTGCTGCTGCGTGGGCAATTGTTACAGGGGGCTGATTTTGCAGCACTGCTGCAAAACCGGCCCCCAGTAACAAAAAAGGCCCCCATCGGTCCAAAACCGCCCCCCACTCTTCCGGTCCACCAGGGAAACACCTAGTGCCCACTATGGCCAGTCTGGCCGGTTACAGTGTCTGCAGCAGAAGAAAGGGAAATATATCGCCTTATTGCTACAGATAAAAAACGATACCCGTTGGTTTGGTATTTATTAGGTGCAGTAATTATCCCCTACGAAGAGTATTGCCTTTGAAAAGGCAGCACAGAATGTGGATTTTACAAAGGTGGGAACTTTATTGCAACAGGTAATTACGGATTGTATGATACATAACTTGTTCTTATGCTCAGTACCGGCTTTTGGGCAGTGTGGCTGGTGCCACCACACCGGGTGCCAAGGTCAGGGGGGTGCCATTTGTGCTCCAAAATCAGCGCCTTTCGCATTTCCAAAAAGCCTGCACTGTTGAACACTGTTGTCCCTCTTTCTTTTCCATGATGTTAACCTTTGTAGAAATAGATTAGATATAACAGGGTTAAACAGATCACGAGGCGCGCCTGTGCCCACCCATGCGCAGTGTTGCCACCATGTGAGGATGCACACCAGCTTGTTTGGGTCCCAGTGCCATCAATCTGGTAGTGCAAAATCACTACCAATGATTGCCCTGCAAACATTATTGTCCCGAGCCCGGCCTGCAGCAGTGCAAATCACGCTGAGTCGGAGTGCTGTGGAGTTGGAGAGCAGAGGAGGAGTTAGTCTCAAGGAAAGGCTGGTTGGCCTTTCCTGCAGCTTGCTTCTGTTGCACGTGAGATCCCTAGGTGCCCAACAGGTTTATTAAGGTAACATTAGTGGTCAAAGTACCCCCTTCTTCTGCTCTGCTACTGTCAGCTGCCCGCCCCCTTTCTTCCTCTTACTCCTTTTCCCTCTCTTTCTGTCTCTCTCTCGCTATTCCTCACTTGCTGAAAACCGGGAATTCAATAAACATCTCTTACCCTCTGTTTCCTCTACATTCCTTCATTCGTTCCCCTGTGAAATTCATCCCAAAAATAAAGAAACACTTTTGCTGGAAATGTCTTTTTCTGACATTTTTCTGTTCCTAAGTGTTGCCTCGGGACGAAGAGAAAAAGGGTCAAAATAAGAAAAATATTAAGGGCCAGATGTAGGTAATTTTTATTTACCGACCTCTTAAATACCGAGTCATACCGACTCGGTATTTAAGAGGTCGGAAAATAAAAATACCGAGATGTAGGTAATTGCAGATGTGCAATTACCGAATCGGAAACAGTCGGTAATTTCCGATGTGGTAAATACCGACCAGTCAATGCCCATGCATTCCTATGGGCTTTGAAGCCCATAGGATTGATTGGGCATATACCGGTCGGTATTTACCACATCGGAAAATACCGACTGTCACAAGGGTGCAGGGGGTGTCACTTTGACACCCTCTGGCACCCCCAAAAGAGGCTCGGGTGCCATGTGGCAGGCATACCTGCCCTAAGGGCAGGTCTGCCTGTCATATGGCATAGGTGTGCATGCACACATGTGCATGCACACCAGAAACGGTATTTTACCATCAAGTAGTATTTGATGGTAAAATACCGATGTTGTACTGCTTGTGGGACTCAGAAGAGTCCCACCTACATACCAATTGTCCGGTATCAGTAATGATACCGACTCGGTATTTTACATACTCGGTAAATTTACCTACCGGTAAATTTACCGAGTCTGTAAATTACAGGGACCTACATGTCAAATTGCTTTTACCGGGTGGTAACGGCCGAATTCGGCCGTTACCACCCGGTAAAAGCCTACCTACATCTGGCCCTTAATTAGCTAAATAAAGCATGACAGAGTAGTCGTAAAGTGGCCAGCTTGGTTGTATCACCTCCAAACACATTAGTGCCACTTTACAAAGTTTGCCAGTGAAGCACTATTTTTGTTTTCTCGTCTTTCTTTGAACAGTATTGTTTTTCCCGGGTGTGGAAGTGCACCAGTCCTCAAGGTACTGCAATACCTGGTTGATGACTGGAGTGGTAAACATTTAATGTGATCCTTATCAGATGTTTTCTTTATTTTATCTGATATGTGTACTGTGGCTCTGTGTGCAGGGATGTGGTCTTTTTAAACCTTACTGCGTTTTGTAAGGATATAGGGAATGGACATCGAAACGGGTCCCTTCCGGGCCCTGTAGTCATGTCCTTAACTTTTGAGGTAAAAGCACCAATTGATTTCTGAATAATGAGTGTAAAAGTGTTAAGGTAAACATGTTGTTCACCTTTTGTTTTCATATGCTTTACTTAAACTCTGCTTTTCTGTATATAGAGATAACTCTAATCACTAGTATATGCAGTAGACCGTTGTGCTCTCTACCATTCCTATGTGACTCTTAGAGTATATCCAGTCATATCCCTTCCCTATGTATATAGAGATAACTCTAATCACTAGTATATGCAGTAGTGTGCTGTGCTCTCTACCATTCCTATGTGACTCTTAGAGTATATCCATGTGTATCCCTTCCCTATGTATATAGAGATAACTCTAATCACTAGTATATGCAGTAGTCCGCTGTGCTCTCTACCATTCCTATGTGACTCTTAGAGTATATCCATGTGTATCCCTTCCCTATGTATATAGAGATAACTCTAATCACTAGTATATGCAGTAGTCCGCTGTGCTCTCTACCATTCCTATGTGACTCTTGGAGTATATCCATGTGTATCCTTTCCCTATGTATATAGAGATAACTCTAATCACTAGTATATGCAGTAGACCTTTGTACTATCTACCATGCCTATGTGACTCTTAGAGTATATCCATTTGTATCTCCTCCTTGTGTGACTTTACATCTTGTACATTTGCAATTTTTTTCTGTTTCTATCCTTTATGTAACGCATGTAATCCTAAGTCCTTATGTTTTTCAACTGGTTCTTATGTAAAGTGCTCTGACACCTTCGGGTAAAGTTCGCGCTATATAAAATCGCATAAATAAATAAATAAATAAATAAATAAATCTTGCATTCGCTATGAGGGTTTGCTTTTTCCAGGATGTTTCATTTTTATATTTTGTGAGGCAGCATATTAATCTTATCTAGTGCATATTTTGAATTGAGTCGCATCCAGGTGTTTATAGCAGGGCACAAATGGGTTGTAGCTGAAGACAGTGTGAGTTTCTTTCAGTGGGACAGTATGGTGCTCAGTGGAGGAGAGGATGTGGCACTATGGCCAGAGCTGCTGGATTTGGAACTGGGGAACTAGGTTCAGCCTTCATGAACAGTCCACCAGACCACTCTCTGGAGGGAGCACATTCCCATTCTAGACATTAGAAGGCCTAGCTAGACCTTAGAAGCCCTGGTGTCTTAACGCCTTGAAGGGGAAACATCCTTTACGACGCAACTTTCACTACGCAGTACCTTTACAACGCAGGTTTTACAACGAAAGTCATTACAACGAATTGCGCTGGGGGCGCTGCAGGATAGGGAATAGTTTAGTTTACTATCCAAAACCTTCCCTACTATCCACGGGGACTGGAGTTGGAATAGTAAATGAAACTATTCCACTATCCAGCGCCTCCCCCAACGCAAGTCGTTGTAACGACTTGCGTTATAAAACCTGCGTTGTAAAGGCATGCGTAGTAAAAGCATGCGTTATGATGACATACATCCCCTTGAAGGCCTGTCCACCACAATCCATAGTGAAGTTCACATCCAGTTTTGCGGGCAAGCCTACAAACCAGCACACCCTAGAGCAACAATGGCTCTGTCACTGAGGTCACAGGACTTTGAAGCTAGTCTGCCTCACCCATTGGTACCTCCATTGACCTTGTTTCAGCAGTAGTGAAACTAACCAGGGATAGGCAATGCAGGATTTGCACACACACCAAACGAAGGGGCATATTTACAAAGGAATGCTGTAGTTAGAAAATGTTAATAATTACATAAACAAGATATGTATATTGTTTTAGGCTATAAAATAAAAGTTATATTTGACTGATGGTGTCATAATATCTCTTCCCCATCTAATCCTTATTTTATTTAAATGACATTTGAGCATACATTATAAATATTCTAAAATGTATCCTGTATATATTTAATACGCGGTTGAGAAGCCATACAACTCAACACAAAAAATAATGTTTCCTTGGGGGGTTAGGGGGCCAACAAAGATTGTCGCACAGGGCAACAACATCTAGAGCCGGCCGTGCTTATGCCTGAACGAACTGAAGTTTGTGCAGCGTTCGCAAGAATCCAGTCCGCTTGTCATTAGGGTCCTTGAGTCTTACTCACATGAATGTATTGACTTCTATGTTAGCTTTGAAAAAACTCATATATATGATAGGTGTAAATGAGATCCCTCATTGGTGCCTGCATCGTCTGCCTCTGATCTTTTAACTTGTGAGACCTCTGGCCATTAAGCTCTCCCATTCAGTCGTGGGCCTGGATGTCTGTGGCATTGGTGCTGCTCTCTTCTCCCTTCCCATAACTCAATGAATATTGCCCCATCTAAGACACACAGGGCCTAATTTACAAGAAAGTGCAGCAGCGAGGTGCCGCAAGCGGATGTATGACGTTACAACGCATACTATTACAACGCATGCTTTTACAACGCAGGTTTTACTACGCATACCATTACAACGCATATCGCTTTGGGGTGCTGGATAGTGAATAGTTTAATTTACTATTCCAACTCCAGTCCCCGTGGACACTAGGGAAGGTGTTGGATAGTAAATTAAATCTATTCCCTATCCTAGAGCGCCCCCCAGCGCAATGCGTTGTAATGGTTTTCGTTGTAAAACCTGCGTTTTAAAAGCACTGCGTTGTAAAAGTTTTGTTGTAAAGGATGTTTCCCGCCGCAAGCCCTCTGGCTGCGCCACGCTGCGGCACTTTCAAACCACAGGGATGCGACATATTTACAATAATATGTCGCATTCCTTTGTTCCCGCCTGTGCCAATGCAGGCACCCTTGCATCATGGTGCAAGGATGCCTGCATCACAGGGATTATTGTTTATGTGCAGGAAGGGTTACGCTCCTGCACATAAACAATCTGAAATGGCGTTATTCAACTACTAGATGTCCTGGATTAGCACACACAGAACTTGTAAAACGTCATTTTTTTTATGATTGTTTATGTGCATGAAGGGACACCTTCCTGTACACAAACAATCACCAGAGGTGATTTCCTCTTTCTATGTGTGCTGAAGAATACAGTACACATAGAAGGAAAAGAAAAACTAGGAGACATTATTTCTCGTAAATCAACACCCATGGAACACCCATTTCATGCAAAGTGCTACAAATAAAGGGGCAATATTTACAAGGACATAAAAAGTCACATAGGGTGTCTTTTCCTGTAAAAATGGGGCAGCTAAATGCGCCACCTGTGCGTCACAATAAGTGACCCACCAGTGGCACAAGGGGCTGGTTAATTAGCCCCACAGTTGCTGCTTTCCATTTTTTATTATACCACAATCTTTCTGTGTTTTGATTGAGCAGAAGATATGTAATATATTCAGTCCCATCTGTCGTTTGGCTTGTAATTCTGTGTTTTCCATACTGGTGTGTGTGCTCAATCTCACTGACCGCTACTATGATTTTTTTTATAACAAATTTTATTTGGTTTCCGGAAGCAATATGGACCATAGGCCTACAAGTACCTGTAAGAAACAAGAAAAATCAGGCGTACCATGGTATTTATACAAATGTGACTCCTGCAGAAACTGCAGATAAAACAATACAAACATAGTGCAGACAGTCCCAGATCCCCGTGATCGTATAAAAGTTACACATGGGTTAAGGCAGAAGTCACAAGATGCAAGTTGTAACGCATATCAAACATTTGCGTAAGTGATAAGTTCCATCAGGGGTCTAAAGATGGGAGGGGGGAAGGTTGATCCTTCGGTATGTCGCCCAATGAGTCCATATCTTTCTATGCTTCTGAGGGCATCCACGAGCCTAAAACACAGCAATCTCTGCATCCATACACCTGTCCAGCTCGGCCTTCAATTTACCTATAGTTGGAGGGGAACCCCCTTTTACAATTGGGCTATGTCAAGTTTGGCAATGGTAAGGGCCAAAAAAAGAAGATATTGCTTGTATTTGTTACCCCCCGATCTCATCAGTACTATGCAAAAGGAAAAGCCTCGGATCTAGCTGGAGTTCCTAGGATAGTATGTCACCAAGGCAAGAAGCCACCCTCCTCCAGAACGGTTGCAACACAGAACAGCTCCAGACCGTGTGTAGAAATGAACCTTCATCTCTCTCACATCTGAAGCAGGTAGGAGACTGAATAACCCCCATTTTCCAAAGTCGAGATCGGGTGTCATAGGCCCGGTGTATGTACTTAAATTGTATGAGGCGGTAGTGTGTAGATACCGCAGCATACCGTGGGCTGGCTATGGCTTCAGACCGGTCATCATCCGTCAAATCAGGGATATCGTCTTGCCATGCTCTCCTAGTTGTATCAAGTGTAGTTCTTGTGTGCGTAGTCAATGTTTGATATGTTTGCCAAATTTTATGTAGCCCCAGGTCTCACATCAGTAGACGGCCCTCACGTAGATGAAATTATGGTAGGGTGTCTAGAGCACTTATCACGGGGTCTAGTGCATGACGTAGGTGGAGATATTTATAGAATTGTGTCTTGTGTAGGTGAAATTCCTCTTGCACCTGCTGAAAACAATTTCAGTGTAGTGCCCTGCATCACATCTCCTAGCGTAGATATTTCCACCAAGTCCAATCATCGAAAGCCGTGCAAGGCCGTCACTGGGCACAAATATGTACCCTGCCACAAGGGGGTTGTTTAGGTCTGAGTCCCGTGCCTCTCCCTTTGCCTCACCTTGCACTGCCTGAGCTGCATGTAACCTGTTCCTCACGCAGCCTCTGAGGAAGTAAGAAGGACTTTTGAAACGCGTTAGGCTATGATAAGGAAAAGCTGTCAATTGTTTTCAGCAGCGGGGCAGCACGTTTATACCCTGAATAAAGGCTTGCTGCCTTACACCCGTATGGAGTGCAGCTCATTGCTTGGGCAAATCTGGAGCAAGAAATATATATAAATATATATATCAAATTACCACTCCTATGTGCATTCATACACGTCAAGAGAAACTGACAACTTAGTGAGCTGATTTTGCCAGTGCAGCGTTTATTTTTCAGTTTCAGGTGCAGTCGATCATGACGCGTTTCGGCCAACGGTTTCAGGGCCGTTATAGTTAGTTGGACATTTCACTCATACAAAACCATAGAAATTCCCTCGTTATAGTTAGTTGGGCTAACTATAACTGGCACCCCCGCAATACACTGCTGATGACGTCACATATATCATTCATGACATGGTTAGTGACATCACTGATTACATCACTGATGACATCTCAAATGACATCACTGATTACATCACTGATGACATCATCCAGTGACTATTTGTTTCTATAAAATGTAAATATGTTTGAAATAAATGCCAAGGTGTATTGAAGAATGAATGGGTGTATAAGAGTCAGGATGGATGATTTAATAGCTGTGTGACTGACTGTATAAGTAAGTGATTAATTGTGTCTTACTTAATGCATCAGTTAGCGACTGATACTGACATTCACACAGTTTGGGTTGTCAGTTGGTGTGGAAGTGGTTACATGGGTTGGTGAGTAGCTAAATGAGGATCTATATGGGCTATTGATTGGTTGTCTGAGTATCTGTATTGGTGCATGGTGTCTGTGTGGGTGGGTCGGGGGGTATGTGTTCAAGACTGTATCTGTGAAAGGCTGTATGGCTGGGTGAGTGGGTGTATTGGTGTGTTGGTGAGTGAATGGATGGCTCAGTGGTACATGTGTAAGAACTGCATATGTGAAAGGCAGTATATGTGAGTGTTGGAGTGTATAAATGACTATATGTGAGACTGAGTGATTGTGAGAGTGTCTGTATGGATCAGTGTGTGCTTGTATTAGTTATTGTATTAAAGTGTAAGTATGTGTTAGTATATGTTTAAATAAGTGAGGTGGTATATGTATAACTATACCGGTGAGTAAATGAAAGTGTGATTGATTATTTCCATGACTGACTAGGTGTGTGAATAACTCTATGAATGAGAGGCGGTGTGTGAGTGTCTGTATAGATATGTGAGTGCACATGATAATGCTGTATTGATGGTTGACTGTATGTATGAGTGACTGTATGGGTGTGTGTGTAGAGCTAGGAATTAGTGTGTGGATATGTACTAATTGGTATTGGTGTTTCTATGGTTTCGAAAATGATAGTCTGTATTTTAAAGTGGGTGTATCAAGTGTTATATTAGGGTGTGATGAGGTGCATCAGATTTTCGCGTGGATAATGTAATCAGTGATGTCATTTGAGATGTCATCAGTGATGTCATCAGTGATGTCACTGACCATGTTATGAATGATGTAATATGTGACATCATCAGCAGTGCATTGCGGGGGCACGAGTTATAGTTAACTCAACAAACTATAACGGGGAATTTCTATGTTTTTGTATGAGTGAAATGTCCAACTAACTATAACGGCAGTGACCGCAACTTCCTGTCAGTGACCACGGCACCAGACTCTTTTCAGTTTTATTTGTGGTTGTTTTCTTTAAATAAAATGTTTTATATGTAAATCTATACATGACTAAGATTCTTCTTTTTCCAACTGCACAGGGACACTTCCGGGCCCAAGAAGGTTGTTGGGGGTATGCTGGTAATGTGGGAAGAGGGTGCGTTATCTGCTGACATGGGGAGAGGCAGCGTGAAAGAGGTATTTCTCACAGAAAGAACTCCAGTATGTTTTCAGAAATGCCTCAGACAGATGCCAGCCGATGGACTGAATCACAAAAATATTTTTCAGTACTTATGTAATGTGAAATATGAACAGTTCCCACCCAGGCTCGCAGAGGGACAGCTGCAGCTCACACACAATGCAGCACACACACATAGGAAGCAGAGTACACCAACATCCAACACAATGTTGTCCAAACACAAACATTGGCACAATCGAACACAGGACACAAATGCACTCGCCTGTGGCATCAGTACAAAAGAGGCACATGAGAACGCATAGGTACAAGCCCACAGTCCGGATGGGGTAGCAATTCATGTATGGCAGGCACCCAGAGAGTGCGTGACACAGACAGTGGCATACAAATCAAGACACAATACATTTGGAGACAAGTGAAAATGTGGAAACTTTAGAAAAAAAAGTGTGTGTCAGTACGGCCAAGAGTAGTGCCATGATATGCAGACAAATGCAGCAGCATGCCTGAATAAGGAACCTAGGAAAACGTCCATGTTCACCTCGGGGTAGTCCATCACCAACACACGTCAGTCTCAAGCAGCGTTGGTTGTCCCCGCCTCAGACATAATCCGACGCCAATGCAGCCATGTCCACTGTTGTTTTGGGACATGTGACCAGATGTACAATGTGCAATGATGCAGCGGGACACGTGCAATGTGGCACATCGAGTCGTGGTTGTAGGTACCTTGTCACTCGTCCATGAACGCGAGTGCAGCTGCGTAAGCCACTATCTCTAATGAGTGATGGTTGGCCACAATATTTGACATGTCGTCGACGTAATCCATCAGGTGACCGTGACAGATGTGCTGACTCCAACCACTGTATCCTATGTGCACCAAAGCAGAATCGGAAAGTTGGTCAATTTGCTCACTGCATACTACGACACGTGCAATCTCCCAGGCCCAGTTTCCAACATGCATACCAAACATCCATGCATGACAGAAACAGGCATCACCATGACACTCCTGGTCGTGGGCCAACAGTGGGCACACACACCAGTCATAATCCATGTCAGCCTCCCACTCGTTGGAGAGGCACAAGTCATGCACCACTCGGATAGGCACGTGCGACATTGGACTACAGGTTGAACGCAGGTGACGTCCGCAATACTGAAGCTCAGCCGGTAAGTGATCCGCAGCACTGCTAAAGGCAGTGAACCCAGGACATGCAGCAGACGTGCAACACCGTGACACTGCCCTTTGGAGGTGGTGCATGCCACTTTACAACATCGACTGCTGCGGCCCTTGTGGCAGGCCACACCAGAACACAGAGACACACTTACCGCACTTCCCACACACGGACATGTCTGAGACACCCCGTTCCCCTTGCCAGATAGGCACACCCCTGCGCTGTCCTGTGTACATCGGACCAGCACACGCCGCTTGTGCATGCAGGAGGGTGCGTGCATAGCTACATGTCCAGGGTCACTGCCAACGCTGAGGTGACATGGTAACGTCCGCTGAACACAGCACACTGTGATGTTGCAGGGCCCGTGCCTATCAACCTAACACAATGCCCACACGGACACACTTGCTCAGATGCAGGTTCGGGGGCATTGGTGGTACTGGGGTTGTTGCGATGAGTGTTGTGGCCCTCATGGGTATCCCATGCTCATTGACTCTATGGCACCTGTGGGTTTTCTGGTGAGGCTCGTGGCTGTGTTCCCTTTCATGCTGCAGGTAGTCGTCCTGCTCAACACCAGTAGAAAGCAGGTGTAAAATCCCTGGTGCTAGCGCGGCTTATCGCCGGAATTTGTTTCGCATCGCAGTTGTTGAGAAAGTTGTGATGTGATTTTTTCATTTACAGAACAATAAACAAACTGGGCAGTGTATCCCATCAAGATCCAGCACCTGACCCACTATTCCCAATCAATATAAATACAATGAGATTTCTTCATTGATTTTGTGTGTACACTGTAAGTGCACCGACTACCACTGTGCAATTCAATACAGGATTTTTGTATTTAGAATAAATTGCAAAGGTGCACCTCTTGTATTTTTGCACGGGAACGGCTACTCTGCATTTAATTATCAGCAATTTAATACAACTAAAGTTGAGATAAATCTAACACACTATTCAGAAGTTGGTGCAAACTGCAGACATCACCAGTATTCCTGCGATAACTGCCCCAAAATGTAACACCAAGGTGGACATCACCAAATAACAGTAATAAGAACGAGAAAGAGTCACACAGCACTTAAGAAAATAACCAAAACGTTATTAACATTTTTTTTCAAACATTATTTTTTCATAAACATATATATAAACAATAAACTAATAAACTAAATTTAACAAAAAGAATACAAAACAACAAGGCGGAACACTCCTATGGCGACCATGGATGTCGACGACAGAGCCTGGAAAATAAAGTACAAAATAAGGACGTGTGTAATGTGTATATCAAAGGAGTGAGACACAGAGAAACAGAGAAGGAAAAACAAAGCCAGAGAAAAAGAGAGGGAAGGAAAGAAAGGGAGTGAGAAAGGGAGAAGGGAGAGAGAGATAGAAGGAAAGGAAGGAAGAGAGTGAGAGAGAGAGTGAAGAGAGGGAAGTGAGAGAGAGAGAGACACTGACGCCCCTGCGCATCCATGACCAAATAATTAGCTGCTGTCAATGGAATGTCTACCAGTGGACAGTCCATGTGCCCGTAAAAACTCTGCGGATCTCACAGATGTCGCTGAGTCCTGAGTCATGAATGACAGGGACCACATCAGCTTCTCCCCAGCCCGGCAGATCTCACACATGTCGCTGAGTCCTGAGTCATCAATGGCGGAGATCACATAAGCTTCTCCGCGGCCCGGCAGAACTCACACATGCCGCTGAGTCCTGAGCATCAATGGCAGAGACCACATCAGCTTTTGGTGCCGCTAAACGTGTGCAACTCAAGTCTGTGCCACGTGGTGGTAGGCCCCTGACGGGCACATCAGCTTCGGGTGGCACTAACTCTGTGCAACTCAAGTGCGCACCATGTGGTGGTAGGCCCCTGATGGCCACATGAGCTTCGTGTGGCACTAACGCTCTGCATCTCAAGTCCGCACCACGTGGTGGCAGGCCCCTGATGGCCACATGAGCTTCAGGTGGCACTAACCCTCTGCATCTCAAGTCCCTGCCATGTGGTGGTAGGCCCCTGATGGCCACATCAGCCTCGGGTGGCACTAACCGTGTGCAACTCAGGTCCGCGCCACGTGGAAGTAGGCCCCTGATGGCCATACAGCTCAGGTTGTGACTAACCCTCTGCGCAACTCTTCATGGACTCTTTATGATTCCCACCCGTGGCGCGTCCGCCATCCAATCAGCACCGGCAATAAAGGATGTGAATTTGTCGATCCATTATATTTGCGTGGTCACATGGCCTGTGAGGCATGTGCCGGATGGGTGTGGTGTGTGTGCAAACCTGTCCTCAGGGAGTGGCCGTAACATGTTGACAACTAGACCGCTGACCTGCACACCAATAGCGAGTACGCCTGCAAAAGGTAGCTATGTGGGGGGGAGAAAACGTGTTTTCACAATGGACTTTCCATAGGAAACTTTATACAAGGCTACAGGTCAAATTGCTGAACGGAATTACGCCAAATTTGCCAGGGAGAAAGGTCTTGGTCCAGAAAGCGAGCTTTCTCGGATTGAGTGAAAATATTAATATAGTGGAGCTCTGTCTGTGCGAGATAACTCTTTCACGCTCCCTCTGCCCAACATCACCACTTCGCAGCTATGCCGTTAGAACCCAGTCCGTCGGCTCGTAGCTCTCTACCTTTGTTATCTAGTACGCTAGTGTGCCTGTATCTCTGCGAGCTACTACGCTGCTGTTCCTTTTTGGAGCGGACAGCTCGTAGTTCTCCCTCTGTGAGTCGAGCCAGGGAAATCAAGTTTTTCTGAATAACTTGAAGCTGTGCATCCGCACTTATATGTAGCTTCAACTAATAAACACAGGGGCTCTTTTTAGATCCGCCTTATATTCCCAATATCGGTTCGCAGAGTGACAACTGCAATCCGGCTAACACAGGGAGACCTGCGGGCCGTCGAGCAGCCTCGCAGAGGGACACCTGCAGCCCCTGGGCTCAGCTCGCACAGGGAGAGCTACGGGCCGTCGGCTCGGCTCGCACAGTGTGAGCTATGGCCCGTCGGCTTGCAGATGGAGAGCTTTGCCCTAACTAGCAAAGGGACACCCCCTCCTACACCATTCACCCCCAATCTTTCAACAGGAGCTAATCAAAAAAAATAAACTTTTTTGATAATTTTATAAAGATTTGTCTAATATTGCCAAAGTTACAAGCACATAGAAGACTCCACGAGGGGGGCCGTGCAACCCCCCTCCCAACATAAGTGAAGCCCCAGGGCTGCACGGACCCCAGCGGACCCCCACAACCCCTGCGAGCCCCTGCTATTATTTTTTTTTAAATACCCCCGGAACCTAGCCCACCCAAGGGCCTCATTAAAATGAAACGTGAGAACCCCGACCCCAGTGCGAATTTTGGACCCCATCGGACCCCCGCAACTCCTGCGAGCCACTGCTATTATTTTTTAAGAAATACCCCCGGAACCTAGCCCACCCAAGAGCCTCATTAAAATGAAACGCAAGAACCCGCAAATTTTTGCCAAACTTGTTTTTCTTTTTTGGGACCCCCTGAGCAGACCTAGGGGTCAGGGTTTTTCTACCCTACCCCCTTCTCTTGTTTTAGACCTTTGTTTCTCTGTTTTTGGGTGACTCGCTTCTACCGAGCCACAAGATGACTGCCAACACTTCCTGGTTTGGATTGCTGGCAGCCAATCACAGTGAAGCTCTCGCACAGGACTTAGGCTCCACCCAGAAATTGAAACTTTTATTTTTCTAATTTCTCAGCAACTATTAACTGGATTTACACCATTTTTAAAAAAAATGGCTTTCTGACCCAAGCACTATCTTCTTGCCAAATTTGGAGTAATTCCGTTCAGTAGTTTCGGCTGTAGCGTTGCTCAAACTTTCCTATGGGAAAATTATTTTTTCACTCTTATTTTTTTAATTTCTCAATAACTACTGAACAAATTTACACCATTTAAAATAAGGTCGCTTTTGGAACCAAGCTCTACCTTTCTGCCAAATTTGGGGTAATTCCGTTCAGCAGCTCAGGCTGTAGCTCGTTGCAAAATTTCCTATGGAAATTAACATGGAGAAAATGACTTTTGGGACCCCCCTTTTTCTCAGTCCCCGCTTCACGAATCACCCCCAAACTCTAAGGTTAGGAGCTGACCTGGATAGACCTTGTCTTTGGAGAATTTCAGGAAGATTTGTCAAATGATGCCAAAGTTATTAGCAAATCAAAAAATGCTTTTCCTATGGAAACTAGGTTCTAACTATAACTACCTACTGGCGACCGCCAGTAGGAGAGATATATATATATATACATATATATATAATATATTCAGAGAAACTCGAACCAACACTCCAGCGGTCCCACAATCCTCAGGAATCCACCGGAGCAAGAGACGAGAGCTGACCCAAGTTGCAGGTGAGAAATGTATTTATTTATTTCATCCGCCAGCAGCATAACGTTTTGGCCTACCCGGAGGCCTTGTTCATGTATATATATTGCTCTCTCACAAAAACAGTCTCCTAGTGAAGGGAGCAACCGTCCCTGCAGGGCGGCTTCAGAGCAGGCAAAGAGCAGCCTGTGCATTTGAACGGCACCAAACAAGAGAAAATGATGCCCAACTCCACAGCATACTTGCATTTTATTATGGCAATCCATTCTCCATTAAAAGCAGCAAAAACTTTCCTTATGCGTTTTGGGTGTTAAATAAGCCTTTATCGCAGGTGGGCAATTGTAGTGCAATTCATTGAGTGAACACGTGACCAGGATTAGATACTCCTCTTACCACAATGCACCATTAATGGCAATGTAACAACGAAGACTCGTGCCTTAGTTGTTGTTGTTCTATAACTTTATTCGATATAAAATATCATAAAAGTATGAACAACCCAATCTCATCACTTTAAAAACAAAACCAATTTTAAAAAACAGTACCAAATTTCCATACAACCAATACAAAGGAAAACACATCTTAAAAATTGCGAAAAATATAAATAGTATATAAAAACAATAAAAGTAGACTGAATTGTAAACAATAGGGACAACAGTACACATAAAAGGGGCCTCACTTATGTTAGTTGGTGTTATTATTGTTATCCCTCAGCAGCTTGCTTCTGGTTAACCAAGCACAACCCAGATATTTAGCTGCCCCACAAATTGCACTAAGGTAGGATGTGTCAGTTTTTATGATACACAACACCTCCCTATAATTCTTGGATCCCAAGTTAGTACAAACAGGTTTTAACCATTTTCTTCTCACATATCTATACACGGGACAGGCAAAAAGAAAGTGGGAGATAGATTCTGAGGGGGCTGCACAGCCAGGGCACGAAGTATATTTCATAGTGTATTGTTTCCACCCTGCTATGAATTCATTGAGTGGAAGAGTTCCAAACCTCAGCTTCAGGTATAGTGTCCTTTCTCTTGGAGATTGAATAAAATCGAGAAAGGGTTCCAATTTTCGAATAGGCTTGTGATCCAGGAACTGCTCTGTCAAAATGCCCCGGTTGGAACTGAGTGCCTCCTCTGCTTGGACCCATTCCAAGTAGGCTTTCTTAACTGTTTGTTTTGGCGGCGGGATCTGGCTTTCCCATGCCAGTCCAATGTCCAGAACAAGCTGTTTAAGCTTGCAGATCCATTTGATCTTATTGCCTGTATCCAGCTCAATAAGCTCACTAAGGGCGGTGGCATAGTTTGACAATTCTGGGGTCCTTCTCAGGCGCACCCAGAATAATAAGGGACGAAGCCTTGCAATATGTTTGATTGAATGTTTCCCATAATCTTGGTGGAGCGGTACCAATGGGGTAGATGGAGGGAGTGAGACCAGACCTCTGTAGAATGTATTCACTGATCTTACTAGGTCCATGGTGTTCTCGAATCCCCATAGTTCCGCCCCATAGAGGGCAGGCGGTAGTGCTTTTCCCTCATACACCATAAGGGCCGGGGCTACTAGTCTGCTAAAGGAGAATTGCTGGTGTCTTAAAATTGCCCCCGACACTCGTTTGTGGTTGAGCAGCATTTTGATCAAGTGGGAATTCCACTTCATCAAGTTGTTGACCCATATACCCAGAAAGTAGAAATATTAGACTAGTTCTAATGGGGTACCATCCAGCTTGATACCACTCCTAAAGCGTTTAGATGGTGACAGTGCCATTAACTTAGTTTTGGATGTATTGATGCTTAGGCTAGGAAATATTCGCTTTTTGCCCAAACATTCCACAGAAGTTTGGGACTTAATCTCGTCAGCTCAGCCTGAACTTGGGTTCCTGACGGAGACTTGGCTTAAGCCCCATTCGGTCCCGACCATTACCCTGAGTATCCCGGAAGGCTACAAAATGATCAGATTAGATAGACCCCATAAAACCGGTGGTGGCATTGCCTTTGTTTATACAAATGGCATTAACATTTCAGTTCTTGACCAACACATGTCGACCACTATGGAGGTGCTGGTATTTAGGATTGATGCTGCCTCCCACGTTTGCTGTAAAGGTGCTTTGGTCTACCGGCCCCCGGGACCCATAAACAACTTTTCTTTGCAACTAGTAGAATTGCTGGCCCCTCATCTTACCCCGGGTACCAACTTTATGCTGCTTGGTGATTTTAATGTCCACAGCGAGTGTATGGATAATGTAGATTCTCAGATTCTTCTGACCGATATGTCTCTTTTGGGACTGACTCTGCATAATAAAGGTCCTACACACATAGCAGGCCACACCTTGGATTTAATTTTTTCTAATTCTTCAAAAATCAATTGTATACCCCCTTGTGAGGTGAACTGGTCAGACCACTCTATTATTGAATTCCATATGCAAGAATTGACCATAAACAACAACCAGCCCCAGGTTTCCCCCTATTCACGAAGACAGTGGCATAAGGTCTCAGTAGATAATTTTCAAAATGTGTTTATAGCTCCCCAGTTTGATGACAATGATAGTATGGAGACTGCCCTGTCTAAATTTAATCTTGCGATGAACAAAGCAATTGAGCACCTAGCCCCTTTAAAATTTGGTAGGAAGCGCCCCAGTCATAGTCAGGAAATATGGTTTACTGACCAGCTGCGCCTAGAAAAACAAGCTTGTAGAAAGCTTGAGAAAGTTTGGAGAATCTCTCATGATGATTCAGATAGAACCCAATACTATTGCTCCCTGAACAACTACCATAAGAGTATAAGAAGGGCGCGAAAAACACATATATCACAACAACTGGCATCAGCTGGTAATTCACCTAAAATACTATTTCAAATCTTACAATCCTTCACCAAACCCAAGGCTTGCGAAAGTCTAGAAGAACCATCTCAAAAGAGGTGTGATGAGATATCCTCCTATTTTTCACACAAAATAGAAGTGATATATGGTAAAATTCTAAAGACTGGAAATTTGATGAAGAATCTGATTTCCCTACACACTCCCAAATCTATTAATCAGGCGCTGCTTGACACCTTTCCGGTTACTACTGTAACTGAGGCTGAGTCCTTGATGTGCCAGATTAATTCAGGCTCCCCCTCTGACTTAATCCCAGCGAAAACTAGTCATCCGCTATCTAAACAACTTGGTCCCATTATACAGGTCCTAGTTAATTTATCCCTTACAGAGGGCACTGTGCCACAAGAGTGGAAGGTTGCTCAGGTGAGACCAATTCAGAAAAATCACAGTATTCCATGGTCTGAACTGTCCAACCTACGTCCCATCTCACTCCTTCCTTACTTGAGCAAACTGGTTGAAAAACATGTTAATACCCATTTGTCAAACTTTATTGAACATATTGACCCCTCTCAATCTGGGTTCAGGCCGAGGCACAGCACCGAATCTGCTCTTATCTCAGTGACGGATAACCTCAGAATGTCACTAGATAGGGGGCGGTCTATGATTTTGGTGCTGTTGGACCTATCGGCGGCGTTTGACACAATTTCCCATAACATCTTGCTCAAGAGGTTGGAGGAGGTGGGACTGAGAGGGTTAGCCATGTCATGGATGAAGAGCTTTTTGTCTGGTCTATTTCAGAGTGTAAATCTTGGTTTATCACTCTCTGCCTATGGAACTGACCAAGGGGGTACCTCAGGGCTCTTGTCTGAGCCCCACTTTGTTTAATATCTATGTTGCCCCTTTGGCCAGTCTCCTAAGGACCTTTGGGTTTATCCCAGTTTCATACGCAGATGACACACAGCTCCTTTTTCCATTCAGCAAAGTAACAACGGCAGTCCAACAGACCTTTCCTGATGGAATGCGAGCTGTGTCTCAATGGATGGCAAATAACTTCCTGCAATGTAACGTGGGGAAAACAGAAGTTATGTTGTTTGGTGATGCCCCCCTTTTGTGGACCCCGGACTGGTGGCCTCTAGATCTGGGCCCCAATCCCGTCCCTAGATCTGTGGTAAAAAATCTAGGTATCCAATTAGATCAAGCCCTCACTTTAAAACAACAAGTGGCACAGACAGCAGGCTCATGCTTCCATATAATTGGAATGCTCCGGAAAGTCTTTCCTTTACTCCCAGACTCTACCCGGAAAACATTAGTCCAGGCATTAGTCATTAGCCGCCTGGACTATTGTACTGAGCTGCTGATCTCAGCCAATGATTCCCTGCTGAGCAGACTCCAAGTGGTCCTGAACACTGCAGCCAGACTGGTCCAGAATGCACCGCCTAGGACCCCATCGAGTCCCCTATTGATGAAACTCCACTGGCTGCCCATCCGCCAGCGGATTAGGTTCAAGATCTGTTGCATCATACATAAAGCCTTACACGATCTAGGCCCATCCTATCTGGCCGACAAATTTCTTTCCTACACTCCTCTGCGTGTTCTGCGCTCCTGCAGCAAAAACCTTCTTGAAATACCCATTATCAAGAAGGCCAGAATGGGAGGGAAGGCTCTTTCCTTTCTTGGCCCCCACTTATGGAACAAACTACCTGACTCCCTCAGACATTGCACAGAACATCTGGCGTTTAGGAAAATGCTAAAAACTTTTCTGTTCCGTGTTTGCTAGGCCATATCTATTCAATCTTCCTTAGTTTCCGCGGGAGTCGATTCCAGCGCTATATAAACCCAATACAAATACAATACAAATAGGCCCCGTGACTCACAGAATTGGCTAAACCGATCTAAAAGTTTTTGCAGGCCCATCGGGCTTTTTGAAACCAGAAGGGTGTCGTCGGCGAAGAGCAGGGTAGGCGATGTTTTGCCTGCCAGGGTTGGGGCATCGTCTGAGTCCTCCCTCAAATGGTCTACCACCCAATTATCGAAGAGAGAGAACAGAGTCGGGGCCTGTACACAACCCTGGCGTACCCCCTGTCCACGCCACCCCTTTCTGTCAACTGGCCCTGGCAGCCCCACCTAATTCTGGCATAAAACCCTCGTGGAGGCGTTTGATAAAGTCCAGGATCAGGGGGGAATGGCTAGATCGAATAATACCTGCCAAAGCTTGACACGTGGGACCAGGTCAAAGGCAGTCTTCAAATCAATGAATGCCAAATAGAGACTGCCTTTCCCAATGATTACAGATTTCCAGTAAATTATGTAAAATCTAAAGACCTGGTCCATCGTGCCAACCCTCTGTCTGAACCCTGCCTGAAAATGTGATAGGACGTTTTCGTCGTCCATCCAGGACCTCATTCTCATAAGGAGGACCCTGCCAACCACTTTCTGTACTACGTCGATTAAACTAATCGGTCTGTAGTTGGCAGGATCCTCCCTATTCCCCTTCTTATAGATGGTCACAACCTCGGCACCCTTCCAGGAGTCAATGAACAGCATGTCCTCTGGCAATGAGGTTCATTGCAAGTAAAATAAAATGAGCCCACAGCTTTGGGTCATGCAAGAGTAGATCACCAGGGAGGCCATCGGGACCCGCTGCCTTACCTGGTGCTATACTTGCTATGACCGGTGTTGCCTCATTGATCCCAAATGTTTCAGCTGGTGAAGGGACCCTATCGGTGGGTAGAGCCATCCCAGGCCCAGGAGATAAATTCTCGTCGTCCCCACAATACAAACTAAAAAAGTGATTATACCACTGGCGCCCTGTTATATGGTTTGAAAGCGGATCCGTTCCCCTCCGAGTGCTTTTGTTAATTAGCTCCCAGAACACAGTTGAATCCTTGAGCTGTGCGGCAGATTTGAGCTCCTGACAGTGGGATTCTTCCCAGGTACGCTTAGCTTGCTCTATTGCACTAGCATAGTCCTTCCTTGCTGTTCTTATTTTTCCGGCATCTTTTGCCCGAAGAGCTGTAGATAGTTCCTGTCTCATTTCTCTGCATATAGCAGAGTACCACAGATTAGACGGTCGAGGTAGGCAGGGTTTCTGTTCTCTATTATCTTTAGTACTAAAGAACTCTCCTAACCTTCCTATTGTGTCTTGGAAAAGCCTGGGGAACTGGGAATCTTGCGTATCCTCACAGGTAGTATTGAATAGTTCAAACTCTATGATCTTATGCTCTATAAGGTCCCTTATGTTAGATAATTTCTCTACCTGATTAGCAACCTTATGCCACTTAAGGCGTTGATTGCAATTAGACGGTACTACCTCCTTCCTTGACAACACCGGGGCATTAACTGTCACAATGGATGTAGTATCCCACCTTTGAATAATTTGCATAGACTAGCGGTTGTGGTCGCTGTCAAGACTGGGCTTAACCTCCATATCAAGAAGGTCACCCCATAGCTGTGTGTCCAACAAAATATAGTCGATCCGCGAGGGGGAACTAATCCTATTGTATGTGTTCGCCCCACTGGGATCAGAGCGCGTCCTGCCATTAACGGCTCTTAAGTTGTACTCTAGGGTCAGGGCGTTCATTTGTATGGCCCTTTGGATCCACTTCTTTATTGGCACTATGTTTAAGGTTGGAATAGCCCATTTGTTGTCCTCTTCTCCAATACCCAGAATGTCTTCTCCACTCAATGGTTCGAATGTGCAGTTGAAATCTCCTGCTACAATGATACCAGAGCTGGGGGGGGGGGGGGGTAGAGGACAATTCTAACTCTAAAACTGTTAAAGTTGATGATGATTGAGCCCCTGGAGACCCTCTCGCGTAAACATTAAAAACCTCCATATGGGCAACATTTTTTCCCCCTCTAATTGTCAAATGCAAAATATCCTGAGATGGAGAGTTATCTTTAATAATGGACCAGTTTAGTGCAATATTAATCCAAATGTGGAGACCCCCCCGAGGGGCGCCCTTTACCTGAGCTGACCGCCGGGACATAGTATGTGGTAAACCCTGACTTGTGCAGGGGGACCAAACTCCATGTCTCCTGGAACAAGCAGATGTCATAGTTGCCAATGAACTCATTCCACTCCGGAAGAGCCAGTTTTTTTTGTAACCCTGCTATGTTCCAGGAGAGGAACTGAATCACCCCTGCATTTGTTACAATCGTCCGGGCATCTCTGACCACCACAGGCGCAGTCAAATCTGTATTGCCTTTTTTATTCTCCCTTACTTCTCCTCCTGGCCCTGGGCTACCAAGGCCCATTTCAATTTCCCTGCAGATATACCCCACTAGGTCGGGAGTGATATCTGGTGACTGTGCCTCATCTAGTCAATCAACTGAACTCAGTCCAGAATCCCTCCCCTCCCGGACCGGTGACCAAAGCGGAAAGCGCCGGATCTGGATGGAAGAATGCTTAGGGAGGGATGTTCTGAACTCTAGTGCCAGAAGGTTTTCTGCAATCACTAGATCGTATAGCTGTATCTCAATACAATCAGTCAGGGAGTTACCCGATGAAACCCGCCTCACATTTACCATGTCCTCCCAAATGATTGATCTACAACCCCTTGTGTACCTCAACCAATGTATTGCCTTGTTATGTAAGGATTCGCTACTTTCGCACCCCCTACCGGTATTAAGTCTTGGCACCGGAGTCATGAATAATGTTGGAAAATTATTCACTGGGCGGGTTGTGTCGCCTTGGTTACTCAGGGCTGTCTTGGGGGGGGCGGACAATAATAGCTTGTTTTGGTAGTGGCATGGCCCGTGGCCCTCCCCTTGGGCCCCCTATCTATGACGGATTCAGCATATGATCTAGTGTTGTGGGGTGTATTGTCTGTGCCCAAAAGACCCTGCTCTCGGTTACCTGCCCCTGAAGATGGTCTAAGTGAGTCTCCCTTGGGGTTCTCTAATCTAGCTCGATTTACTGGGATATTTGGTATGGGTGGCGGGGGTAAAGCAGATACAGCAGGGGGACGATCACGTCTAACTATGAGAGCCTCAACCTTCTCTTTCAGGGATACAAGATCCCTTTCAAGCACTTTAATCCTCTCTAGTAACCCCGTATGTGTAGACCCACAAGAACCACAGCTAGCTACATTATCAATAATTTCAGTGTCATTATGTTCCCTCAATGGGACTATATTAGCGTCCTCATTTACATGTTCAAGGACTGCAAACCTGTTTGAACAAGGTACCTGGGTATCAATATTGCAATCCTGTTGTATCCCTCTAGGGGTTCCAGCTAATGACGACGATTTTGGGGTTAGATTTAGATGGAATCCCTCTTTGATCATATCAGGTGTGCTATGTACTTCACAAGTAGGATACCTATGGGGGGTTTGCTTACTAAACATAGAAGGGATTACTCTTCTTTGTATCTGGGATAGAGCCTCGTCAAGTGGGTAAGTGTCATTGGCCGGATTAATGTTATTGCTACCACCCAGGACTTCTTCACACTCACTAACAATGGCTTCTATTCTAGTTAGCACACAGTTAGTAGCTGCGTGGGGCACTTTTTTAGCTTTTCTCCCTTTTTTACTTGAGTGTACTCCCCCGCCCTCCATGGCCTTCCTTTTTCCCATTTAGCGGCGTTAATGAAGACACACCCCTCTTTCTATTCCAGTTATACTGTTAATGGGGTGGGCCTGGTGGTACGCATTCACAGTTCAAAGTCTCCACAAGGTGGCTGCGTCGTAATTACTGTACCTTGGGTCCCTGTGTAGCCGTGCACCAGATGAAAAGGGGGGGGGGGGGGCCCAGCCCAGCCTTCTTCGGCCACAGACGGCCCGCCCTTTGCCCGGGCTTAGCCCGGTGCCAGCCCGCGCCCGTCCTGCGTCCCACATCACGGGGATCTGCAGGCGGTTAAGTCCTCCTGATGAGGAAGGGGGAGGGGTTGCTGGTCCGCTGCCAGCCCCGCTGGATCCTGGGGTTTAGAGTCCTGTAGCCTGCCCCACTGCTGCACTTTGGCCACAACACGACGCGTCTCCCCGTGCCTTAGTACAATTCAGTTTAATAGCGTTAAATGACATAGGGCCAGATGTAGGTGGCTAAATACCGACCGGTCTTTAGCAATGTGCGATGTAGGTTACTTTAAACCTACATGCAAAATAAGGAATCGCAAAATAGCGATTCCTTATTTTACTCTTGCATTTAAGGAATCAGAAATACCGATTCCTTAAATGCAATGTACGTAGCACTAAAAACAGTGCACCTCAGCCTTAAGGAATCGCTATTTACCACCAACTTCAAGTTGGTGGTAAATAGCGATTTCCTTACAAAAAGCACTTTTTTGCTTTTTTAATGTGCCATGTGGCCCTAAGGCCATGTATGTGCGGCACATGTGCACACATGCACATTTCAAGGGTGCTAATATTTTAGCGATTCCTACCTACATTCCATTTAGCGAGTCCTTAATAGTGATTCAGTAATAATCGCTATTAAGGACTCGCTAAATGGAAGTTTCCTACATCAGGCCCATAGTCTCCTAAATAATGGGTCAGCCTGGTGCATGTGGTTTTAAAAATGAAAGTCACGAGTGCATAATGTTCATATATTTTGCTCATTGCCAATTGCTGCATTTCACAAATCATTCTTCTAAAATTGCACGGTTCTGTCTGAGTTGACCGGAAGAGAAAAACACACTTCCTCTCCCTTCCCTATCTCACCTCCCTGGGTGAAATTCCTTGGAAGTCCTTTTTCATCATATATATATATATATTCACTGAAAAAACCATAGGTTATAGACCATATATAGTTAGGAATTAGCATTTACAAAACCTTGAAAATTCACTGAAAAAACCATAGGTTATAGACCATATATCGTTAGGAATTAGCATTTAAAAAACCTTATTTTACTCACACAAAACCATTGAAATTCCATATATAGTTAGTTGCACTAACTATATATCGCGCACCCGCAATACACTGCTGATGATGTCACATATTACATCATTCATGACATGGTCAGTGACATCACTGATGACATCACTGATGACATCTCAAATAACATCACTGATGACATCACTGATGACATCTCATTTGACATTAATGACCACATCACTGATGATATCATTCATGTGACAATACAATGCATCTCCTCACACTTTAATATAACCTCTGTTACACCCAGTGTTAAATACAGAGTATAATTTTTGAAACCATTGACACACCAATACTAGTTACTACATACGCACTCACTGATTCCTACGTCTACACACACATTCACTCATTCACCCATACAATCATTCATACATACAATCACTCATCTTTACAACACTATCATATGCACTCATACACCTATACAGACACTCACACTCTGCCACTCATCCATGGAGTTACTCACACACCTAGTCAGTCCTGTAAAGAATCAATCACACTTCCATTTTCTATTTTTTCCATTTTCCATTTAAACATAGAGTACCTTACATTTTCAAACATATACTAACACATACTTACTCTCTTATACAATCATTGATACAAGTACACATTGATCTGCACAGAGTCACACATCTCCCAGCCAGCCACACACACACACACACTCAGTCTCCCATACAAATACTTGGACAATCAATCAATAACCCATATAGTTACTCATATAGCTACTGATCAACACATGCAGCAGTTTACAGAACAACAGACATAATGATGCACAAATTAAGACAGTTTAGTCACTAACCCATGCAGTCAGTGAGACACATTTAATCACTCACTCATACAGTCAGTCACGCACCTAAATCCTTCATCCAGACACTTATACATCTACTCATTCTTCAATATGTAAAACATATTTAAACTTTACAGAAACACACAGTCAATGGATGATGTCATCAGTGATGTCATCAGTGATGTCATTTGAGATGTCATCAGTGATGTCATCAGTGATGTCACTGACCATGTCATGAATGATGTAATATGTGACATCATCAGCAGTGGATTGCGGGTGCGCGATATATAGTTAGTGCAACTAACTATATATGGAATTTCAATGGTTTTGTGTGAGTAAAATAAGGTTTTTTAAATGCTAATTCCTAACGATATATGGTCTATAACCTATGGTTTTTTCAGTGAATTTTCAAGGTTTTGTAAATGCTAATTCCTAACTATATATGGTCTATAACCTATGGTTTTTTCAGTGAATTTTCAAGGTTTTGTAAATGCTAATTCCTAACTATATATGGTCTATAACCTATGGTTTTTTCAGTGAATTTCAATGGTTTTTTAATAGCAAATATCATAAGCTGTCGAATGTCAAGTACGTGGTAAGTAAAAACATTTTCGTGTTTATGCACACTGATCTGCTTTGAATGCTGGCCCCCCCCCCCCTCATTTCTATTAGGAGTACTCTCTCTTTGCAGATAGTGAAGGGTAGTTAACGCAGGCCTTTGCCCCCGTTGTAATCCGTCGTGCCTGCTTCTCTCTCCATTTGATTGATTGTTCTCTTTGGTTCATTCTCTATTTACAAACAAGCACAGAGTCGCAATACTCTGTTTAGTCTTTGCAGATAGCGAAAAATCGTGTAAAAAAACAAAAGGAATCGAGCAAAATCAGTAGGCCACTAATGGGATCTCTTTTTGACCTCGCTAAAATAGAAACATTAGGAACAACCTGTTGAAAATAGCAATGTGTATGTACATAAGCGGCGTTCATTTGTGTTCACAGTACCCCTTGTTGATTGTTTGAATCGAGCATTGAATTGTTCGAAGTTGGTTCTCTTAAGGATCTTCTCTGCCTGCAAACGAGGAAGAATAGGAATATTCTCTCTCCCTTTGCAGATAGTGAAGGGTAGGTAACGCAAACCTTTAACACGTCGTGCCTATTTCGTTCCTCATTGATTGATTGTTTGCCCGAACATTGACTGTTTGGGAATTGGTTCTTTTTGGAGGTATTCCCTGTTTGCAAATAAACGTAGGAAAATCTTTGCAAGTAGTGAAAGGGTAGGTAATGCGGACCTTTCTCCCCCGTTGTAATCTGTCATGCCTATCTACTCCCCACTGATTGATGCACCTGTTTCACCCGGACCATTTACTAGAGATAGGTCATCTGGCCCGACCAGAGAGCACCCCTAGTGAAAAGGACATATGCAATAATAACGAGGTGATCACTGTATCCTGTTAACAGAAACTTTAGCATGAAACAACCTGGAAAGAAAGGAATAGGAAAACGAAAATCAGTAGGCCACTAATGAACTTTTTATTAAATAACAAACAAAGAAACGATAACAATACGTAATGATAAAACCTATTATTGTCCTAGAAACAAGAAACGTTAGAAGTAAGCCCGTAATAAGAAACCTGAAAACAGTAAGAGAAACCAAGTGTGACATTGCAACGGCCACAAGGCAACGAGGCTTCATCGCCCCTCACTGCCCCAAAACGTGTCTGTCCCACCGCCTGCCACGGCCAAATAACGGCAAACTGGGAAAGATACAAGTCAGCAGACATCCGCCCCATTCTGGAAACTTCCAAAGTGCAACAGGTTTCCGGCTACGCCCAGCCGGAAGCAACACATATAAGGCGGGTCCTGCTGCCAACCGTCGGCAGAAGATCATCACGTAGGGTGTAGCCGGAGGAAAGGCCGAGGCCAGCGGGACCCGGCCAGGGGATTGACAACACTGGAGAGTTGCAGGGGGGGGAATGTCTATGTCCTCGACCCTCCCCTCTCTCTCCCAGTCCGGCCGCGGTGGCACTTGAGAGTTGCAGGTTGTCCCCCCACTCTCTCTCCCGGTCCGGCCACCAACGGCCGTGGGCTGGGGCCGACGGGATCCGGCTGCAGCCGATGAGCCAAGGAACCCGTTCATGGGGCCAGAGCAAAGGGCGTCCGGCCGCCATCCACCGGAGGTCCGGCCCAAAGACGGACGGGACATTTCTTCTTTCTTTTATAATGGCTGCGACAACACTGGGGGGGGATGTCTTGCACATGCCTCCGACCCCCCCCCCCTCCTCCTCATCGCCTGGTCCGGCCATAACAAATGTCAAGCGAGACGCCGTGGGGTGCACTGGGTGGGAGAGACGGTGCGAACAGGCCTCTCCCGCCTCCCCAGGTGGAGGCTTCCCAGCTGCACCGTCAGCGCTCCAGGCGCCCGGAAAAGGGTTCTTCCACTGTGGCGATGCTGCAACGTCTCGCCCGGCAGGGTGGAGCCCGTCCGCTCATTTGACCCCGCGATCGCCAGTAGCTACCGAACTCTCAAAATGGCGGTCGACCTGGCAAGAGCGGGCCCAGCATAAAGAAATGGCCCGGTCACTGGTTGACTCCACCACCGTAGTCCTCCACGACCTTGAAGATTCTAGAGGAGCCGCGGGAGTCCCCGACCCCCGCAGACACCCCCGATGGGGAATGACTGCCATGATCGCCCGTGGAGTGACGAACCTGTAGCCGCGGGACGTCGGCGCTCCCATGCTGGCGCCAGCCTCAGTTTGAATGACTAGAATCCTGCAGACCTCAGTTCCGGTGAAAGCACGGTGTGACCCGGTAGGAAAAATTGTTGCACCCCCTCCCCTTTTTGAGTGATGGTTCAAACCACCGATCCTTTCCTTTGCCCTTTTAACGGAACTTTGGACTGCCTCCCCCCCCCCCCCCCGCGGCGCCCCACGCCGTTATTTGCTGGGCGGCAACTTACTAGACATCACCTTCGTGCCATCTAGATTTCGGCGCGTTCTGCTGCCTTGGAACTATTCGCACAACAGACCGCTACTGACGACCCACCCCCAGGCAACATCTTCTGAATTTTCATAATTTGAAAGAACTAGTAACATGTCCTCATCAGGAATTTCCTCTTCAATCATCTCATCAGGAATCTCCTCATGAAAACTCTGCAATGATGATTCTTGTAACTCTATGGTCTCCAAACATTCGATAAATTCGCCATCAAGAGATAATTTCATTAAATGTAGTGGATAATTCAAAAGAAATTGCCACGGTCTCTTCATTGTTTAAATGTTTTTACTGTTTTTGTTTTGTTGTATATATTTATAAGTTATTAAAGTTTTATATTCCTACTACTTTGTTGGAGTGCTATATATTTTTAATGTGACACATAATTGTAAAAACTTTGATGTACAAAGAGTCATCCCTGGAATCTTCCGCTTCAGGCTCGGTCCCCTCCCCAATCACAATACAGGATGGTTTTCAGATAGTAGGAACGCGTGTGGTTTGACGGATCTCATTGGGTGTGGGCCTTGATCTACTATAACTCCTTTGAAGAGGGGTGATTCTTTACAGCTGGGGCCATAAACTACATCTGCAGGGCTAGCTGATAGCCTGGACAATCGGACACAGAGGAAGAGGAGTGTCAGAGGGTGCGGTAGTGAATAGGGCGAAAGGGAGGTGTCGGGTGGGCACAGAGTGTGATTCTCAGGGAAGAGCAGCGCAGATGGGGGGAGGTTTATTGCCGATGCATAAGACAGAGAGCGGGGGTGACCAGTGCCTGGGGAAGATGCTTGTGAGGGTGGGGAGCCATACTACGGATCAACAGCGTGCAGAGAGTGGGTCTGGTCAAGGCATCTAAAATGGCTGCCGTGCACGACAAAAGTGTGGCATTTCAAAAAAGGCAAGATGGCGCAGACAATGTTTCTCAACACTTCCTCATTTCCTTCGAATCGAACGTTAACAGACGTTGGTGCATATTACCAAAGTTAAGCGATATTTATCGCTAACGATGCTTAGCAACAAATTTTTTACCGCTAAGCATCGTCAGAAATTATCGCAGATAAACCTTGCTATTATCAAGGTTTATCGCAAATGCGATAAAAAACGGCCGCAATGCATGAATATCGCTAAAAAGTCAGCGATATTCATGCATTACCGAGCTAATGCTCTTAGCCATGTTATCCACCTCCCATTGGATAACATGGCTAAGAACTGCTCAGGGCAGGTGTTAGTTTTTGGAGATATTCGCGCTTGGCGCGAATATCTCCAAAAGTTGGTAATAGGAGATAGATATCTTGCATGTTGTAATGCAAGTTATTGTGGTATATGGAACTCATACCATAATCTCTCAGGAAAACAGAAACTGATCCTTTTGGGACCGCCTGAGAAGGCCTAGGGGGTGAGGGGTACTCTACTTTGCCCCCTTTTCACGTTCCAAACTATTTTATTTTACTCTCTTCTATAATTACACAAAATGGCAGCGATAAGATGCATCAGAGACAGACAGTGAGAGAAAGGAGGCCGGAGATGAAGAAGAGATGTCAAATACACATTGGAGATAATATAGTGGGAGAAGGGAAGTAAATATGAGTAAACTTACCATGTAACATAAAAATGTTGCACTCTATACTATAAGTCTCATTTTATACTACAATCACTTCGCTACAACCTCATAAATTAAAAATAAAAATGAATAATGTCTCAACCATTTTTTGATTTCTAAATATAAATTTATTCTTCTGAATTTTCAAAATTTGAAAGAACTAGTAACATGTCCTCATCAGGAATTTCCTCTTCAATCATCTCATCAGGAATCTCCTCATGAAAAGTCTGCAATGATGATTCTTGTAACTCTATGGTCTCCAAACATTCGATAAATTCGCCATCAAGAGATTGATCCAAAAAATCATTCAAGTCATCTCCTCCTTGTGAGAATACTTCATTGTTGGTGCTGTCAATTTCAATAAATGTAGTGGATAATTCAAAAGAAATTGCCACGGTCTCTTCATTGTGAGCCATTTTATTTTGAAATTGCTTGCTGTAAATTGCAGAAAAAAATAATCACTTTCATTTATCGTTTTTAGTAATACATAATATAAAACTAACTTTATCAAGTATTTAGTATAACAGAAGGACTGTAAATAAATAACAGAAAACATTTTTCAAATTATCTTAAAGTGTACAACATAGTTCCCCTTACAAATTAACAACTCACCTTTTTAAAAGTAGGAGAAGTGTTAGTACTGTGTAAACCAAACACCAGAAATTGAGCACCAAAAATTCCTCACAAATGTACCTCAGACAGTAGTATCACAAAATGGCTGTGGTTTCCTCTCATTTTAGATATATACATAACCAATTAACTTTCATCACACACAAATACAAAACCAAAGTAACATTTTAATTGGTTCTAAATTTCAACACTTTCAAATGTGTTTTCCCCATGCAATTTTCCATAGGACATTTAGATACGTCTACAGCCTGAATGGCTGAACGGAATTACACCAAACTTGGCAAAATGGTACATCAAACCTAAGAGGTCAGGGAGGATCTACTATGCCCCCTTATGGTCATTTGCCCCTTCGCTTTGGCCTCCTCTTGTCTCTCGATCCTACCGAGAGACAAGATGGCGGCCGGTACGGACTGTTTGGAATGTTTACAGACGCCGTAGAACCAATCAGCTTCGCAAAGCTCCATAACGCGAAAAGTACGCGAAGCGGAGCGCTGTTACAGATATATATCTTTTTTTGAACGTTAATTTCTCAAAATCCACTGGAGCACATATATTGAGACCTAGCAAAGGCACATCGGGCTACCAGTCCCTAATATTTTGCCAAGTTTCGTGCAAATCCATTCAGCCGTTCGATTATTATTATATTTTTTTTTTTTTGCCTCGCGGGGCCCTTTTAAAACCTACACATCAAACCTAGGGGGTCAGGGAGGATCTACTATGCCCCCTTACGGTCATTTGCCCCTTCGCTTTGGCCTCCTCTTGTCTCTCGATCCTACCGAGAGACAAGATGGCGGCCGCTACGGACTGTTTGAAATGTTTACAGACGCCGGAGAACCAATCAGCTTCGCTTCACAAAGCTCCGTAACGCGAAAAGTACGCGAACTGGAGCGCTGCCTGGTCCGCTGTTACAGATATATATCTTTTTTTGAACGTTAATTTCTCAAAATCCACTGGAGCACATATATTGAGACCTAGCAAAGGCACATCGGGCTACCAGTCCCTACAATTTTGCCAATTTTCGTGCAAATCCATTCAGCCGTTCGGGCTAAAAGTGAGGCCAACCGCCCTATGGAAAACTCAATGTTAAAAACACGTTTTGGGACCCCCCTTTTTTCTCGGCCCCCCCTTGACGAACCCCCCCCAAATTTTCAGGGGCTGCTCAGAAACAAAATGTTCCATTTTCCTGAAAATATCAGCCAACTCCGTCCACAAACGCCAAAGTTATTAGACATAGAATTTTCAAAAATCCCATAGAGAAAAAATCCTAATTATATATACCTACTGGCGACCGCCAGTAGGTAATATATATATATATATATATATATATATATATATATATATATATATATATATATATATATATATATATATGAAGCAATTACCTACCTTCAACCAAGTGTCTATCTTTACCAAGCATGCGTTGTAATGGCATGCGTGGTAAAGCATATGCGTGGTAAAAGTTTGCGTTGTAATGGTAGGTCGTTGTAAAGGCATTGGCGTAGTAAGAACAGCGTTGCATGGCACGCGTGGTATTAGTACTTGTTGTATCATTGTAACGTCATACATTCATACTATACAATGCCATTTATTTTCCATTTCAAAAGTGTTGTGGAATAACTGCAGAGAATCTACACCAACCATATTGCCACATATTACCATTAAACGGATTGTGAATTTGGCAGTAAAACTGCTTTTGATTCACTTTTAGCACATTCACAACAATGATAAAACTGCATTCCCGCCTACATACACTGCCCCCCTATTCCTATCCACAAACTCTAGTGCTAAATGTGCAGACAAAAATGTGTACAAATATGTGATAATGATGTTGTGTTATAACATATGTCATTTGTACTCAACAAATACTAAATAGGGAGGTAAAGCCTAGAAGAATATTTATTTTAGCGATCAGGTTTCACCTCCTTATGTAGCACTGCTTTTTAATTGAACACAATTGTGTTTTTTTCTTAGATTTAAAATCTTGGACCATCTATCTTGTTTAGTATATCAAAGATTGTCAATTTTTTGACATGTTATCTTTTCACTCTGTTTTAGATATTATATGGTCTGCACAGCAAATATTTTACCTACGGAACTACTATTCCATTTTTTGACCTGAATTGACGGTTAAGTGTCAGCTCCTGCTCCTTCATTCCTATCTTTAAATGGCCATAGACGGTTGTCATAAATAGGATGTCAGAAGTATACTTCTTATCAGATTCAGCAGGCTGAATACTAGTGCTACCAAAATTGAAACAAAATGTGCCTTCATTTAAATTCTTTCCTATGGGAGTCCAACTGAGTCCACTGACTCATTTCTCATATTTATAGGGACCATTCACCATTAGGAGCCTGGGATGCAACGTGTTCGCTTGGCCAGTGCCCGATTAAGCCTTGTGGAGGCTCATAGGCAGTCGAAATTTCGGGGTCCCCCTCGCAAATTATCTCCAAATACGTTTTTAATTTTAACAACCAACAATTTTAATAAACCAATTTTATTACACAAACTAAATATTAACAATTATTAATGTTATTTAACAAAAAATATTATATTTTAGTTTTGATAAACCAACTAAACTTTGAATATTCACTTCAATTTGTTTGTAGTGAAATCTTTCAGGATATCTTGAAAGTCTACCTTTTGCAAGACGTTGTATCCGGTGGCCAAGTTTTCGTTTCTTTGAGTTGATTCATTTTTTTCTTTCTTTTGGAAAGAATTTCAGAAAGCTTGATTCAAATTTTCTCTCAAGATCAAATCAATATTACTTAGATCCATTTTCATGGGGTCTCTAAAAGGAGTGGAGCCCATAGGCCTGTGCCTACTTTGCCTATTTGGGAATCCGGAACTGCACTTGGCAGTGGAAGACTCATAGCAGAGTGCCTATTCCTGCTCACATGCCACATCCACTACAACATGCCATTCTAAGCTGTGAAAGTGCTTAAGGCCTCGTTATTCACCAGTCAACATGAGGCCATTGTAATGACAGTACCATACAACACAGCATTGAGCCACGTATTTATGAAAACGTGTTTCAAAATGTACCACTAGACCATCTACAATTCGCCCATTATCTTGCTGATAGGTCTACATTTAGTACACTCTTTTCACATCCCCTGTGGCTACGGTAAGGTGAAGTTATGTTGCAATTTGTAACCACTCAAGCAGTTGCAACACATTGAATGCCTTTCACGCAGTGCAAGCTGTTCATGAGGGACAGTTTTTTCTGTGTGAATGACAGTCTTGGGGTTGAGGCAGAGTGAAAGAGACTCCTTGGAGGCCTGAGTGAAGCAAGGGGAGCCAGAGGCCTAATCAGAGAGGTTGTCATGTAAGGTGGAGTCACGGAGGGCAAGGGAAGCAGGAGATGCAAGGGCGTGGGCAGTACGGTCTAGGGTCAAAGGAAGGAGGGGGAAATGTGGCCATTTGAGTCAGAGTCATGGGAGAGTGGCCTGGGTCACTGAAGGGTATATTAATGTCACAGAGCGACAGAACAAAGCGGCAGACCCTAGGGCGTGTAGGGGTGCAAGGAAGAGTCACAGCAATTAGGAACAACTGCCACGTTTCTTTAGGTCGAGCCCAGAGTCAGCGCGCATGCGCTGCTCTGTGAGACTTGCTGCAGTGGAGTATGGAACAGAAACCCTGTCCACTCTCCGCCCATATTTGTCATTGCCTTGTGTAATTGTCTTTTGTAAATGCTGGCTTCTGCTTCGTTAATAGGCTTGTTAGTTCCTCCTTAGTACTGGCTTGTGTACAGTTGTAACCTCCCATGGCAACTGGCCCTTTTACTTCGGTTGTTAGACTGGATGCTTTATTTAGTCTGTAAGCACTATTTTCTTTATTGAGTTTCTCTTACTGCAGGCACGACGTGTTTTAATGTAAGCAAAGCACGGCGGGCCTGCAGTAAGCAGCCGGGACAATGACAGGTGCTTCTTTCCAATGCCATAGGTCTTGTGGGGCTCATTTCAGGAACACCACTATCTCTTAATTTTTATTTTTTTACTTTATTGGTGACGCGGCGCCCGCTTCACGGACACCGTGGTCTACAATACAATAGGTCTTGCTTTTGCCGAAGTTTGACCTATTGGTATTGTAAATGACAATGCCTTTTAATGTTATAAAAGGCATTGCCATTTACAATGCAATCGCTCAAAATCTCGCTATTGCGAGACCTATTGCATTGTAATTGCTTTTTCCTGTGGCTTATTACCACCTACATTTTACTTTAATAAAGTGGGAGTGCAAAAATTTTAATAAGGCATTAAATCGATCAAAATACTTATCTTGCGCCCTGGAGAACAATTTAAGCAAGAAATGACAAAAAGTGATTTAGGCAAGGCCTTACTGGCCCCGGTGTTCTGTTTTTAGATGCCTTCGCATTTTGCAGCAGGCCTTTGTCGCTGATTGCGGTGGTAGGATATCTGTACTAAGAGGTTATAGGTCATACGTCGCTGACGGCTGTTGGAATACGCCATTACATTTCCTTCCAATTCTTCTGCTGACTTTGGCTAACATAACAAAAAGAAATTGCCAGTACTGATAATACCACAGTAATATAAACTCAAAAACAGTACTTGAGAAAATGTTCAAGACCGAATGCTAGTTGAAAGCGTTTATTCTTATTTATGATTTAATCAAAAAATTCACTTTTTCATTTTTCAAAAACACACATATAAAATACAATTTACTATCCACAATTAGAGCTGGGGATGAACATTCATCAAAGCACTCATATCACAACCATACGGTAAGCAATCATTCAAGGAGAGAAGAAAAGCACTGAAGCAAAAAGCTACAACAATCAGAAAAACATACAATATATACAATATCATACAATACAATACCAACACAAACTAAAGAAGCCTATGTCTGCAAAAACACTTAGAAAATATTTTTTCTGATATATAAACAATTTTGACGTACATTCCTATAGTCGAATGTAAAAACTACTTGTAAATTCTTTTTGAAAGAAGGAGATAATGTACGGGAAAACCATGTGATAAGCTACAATTAACAAAACATTCACGCTTATCACTGCAGCAGACAATAAGAAGGCTTGGGCCTACGCGTTTCAAATCCCAATGAATTGCAGGGATTATCTTCAGGGCCTTTAGAATTTTCTAAAAAATAGAAAAACACAGAGAAAAAGGGGGAAAAGGATTAGAACACTAATCAAACAGGTGCAATCAAATATAATCACAAGATCAACATCAGTCGCCTACACTCAGTTTGCACCCAGGATTTCTCAAACTAAATTGTGCACATCACTCCTGACTACTACAGAGCGTCCTAAAGATTTCGCGAACGATTTTACTCACATTCTAAAGTTGTGAGTATTGGTACTCTCACAGAGACGATTAGTTGGAACCCAAGGTGGGGGGTGGACCTATAACCAAATGAAAAAAGTTTTTTTCTAGCAAGGGCGGAATGTTATGTTACATTGTGGGTACTTAGCGTTTAAAAGAAACTCTCACCTAGTAAAAATGTGTGGGGAGACGGATCAACAGGCTGTTCATTTTCGGTGGCAGGACGATCTTTTGGGAAAATAAAGAAATGTCATATTTAATATCACATTGTGGCGTCATCTGGGGCCGTGGTGAGCAGAACAACAGATATGTATCAATTACCTAAGACGTAGTATATTGAAGCGTTGCAATAGCACTTGTTCGCAGGGCCGTCGGCATACGGAGAGGCTTTCAACGTGTAGCTGGTCTAAAAAATAGAAACCGAAATGGAAAAGACAGCAGGGCTAGACCGAATATGCAAAATATGCAGCAACAGCCTCTAACATGAAATCACCGTCTTCATCCGAAAACAGTTCAGCCATCCAATTCAACAGTGGGAAGGAACATACGTGCTCTTCCAGTACCGGAGTCTCTATCACCATCAGAGGACAACTCGGTGGGTTCTCAAGAAAGCTCTGTGCCAAGAAATCTTGCGCTGCTGTGAGTATATTCCAAGGACCCATTAGTCCATGCATCGCTGCCACGGCCATAATCCTATCGCCAGAACAAACCAACTCGTGAGCCACGACGGGACACATCAGCTGATTAAAATCGACGTCAGGAGAAACCGTCTTGCAGAGACACAAATCAATGGCCCAGTCAAAATCACAGCTCAGGCAATGAAATACAGGCTGGACACAGGTGAAATAGGAAAATCGAAACGATAATCCAAACGCCGTGCTTAAAGTCGCAAGCGGCAGTGTGCCATAATATTCAAGCATCCTGTTGCGAAACAGTACCAGGAGGGGCTGCGCGGCTTCTTGCACAGGAAGGGCATCCATGTTTAATAAAACAAAAGAACACCAGAACGCCTGCCGCCAGTGCCAGTAAAACCGGGAATCCACCAAACAGACGTGAAAAAATAGAATGGAAGAAAGCAGGAATGACTCCAAAAACTTTCTCAAATGAAGTCAAGAGCACGCTGCTAACTATTTAAAAAAAGTGCGCCAGACCAGTCGTGGAAGACGTGTTAAAGATTGAATGAACTAGCTCGCTGAAATGCAACGGCAAATCAGTATTTAAAAGGGCTTGAACCTCTGTGCGAGTGTTTGCTATGTGAAGCACAAATGTTTCTCGAGCCGAACTCAAGGCCACTTCTTTTTGGGACAAAAGAGCTCTTATTCTGCTCATGCCATTGAACTCCGCTGTCAAGGTTGGGATGCGCGGCCAGATGGAAACATCCCCGTTCCCATGCGTGGGTGGGTAAAGTAAATTTTTGCAGCAAACTACACGTTCAGTTACTATTACCACATAGGCCACACCTTTAATTAACCCACAACAATTCTCATTATTTAAAAGCAAATAACTTCCGTTCGCCAGTAAGGTAAAAGTGGGGATGATTGCTGGAACTGGCGTTCCTTTTAAAACAAAGGCTAAATTTGGTCGGTCCTGGTTACAAGAACCGTGCAATTGTATGTGTCTACACATTAAGGAGTGATCTGGTGTCTCTGTACACTCCTCCCCATTCAAATAAACTTCCTGTCCGTCCTTCAAACATCTGTAAGTAAAAGGGAGGGACCAGACTTCATGGAGAAAACCACTACCTAAGGGTTCAAATCGACCTATGGCAACATATCGCATACAATTAGTAAACTTATACAAAGCAAATGGTAATGTTATCAAACCGTGGATAAGCCACGTTGCAGCAGTGGTCTCTGCCACAGAAAAAGGCAAGGATTCTAATCTCTCAATATGTAACATAGAAAACGACGCATCCCGCATGGAAAGCAAGCGCTGCTTGTCAGTTAAATTAAAAGGGGCAAAGAGAGAAGAAACATTCATGTAGGTCCATGGCACCTTGCCAGATTTCAATGTCTGTAGGGTCCACGCAAATTGCATGACAGAACGCAATTGATTTTGGCCATGGTATAAAGCAGACACCTCATCCTGCACAATATCTACCACAGAGGACACAATATTATCTAACGTATAAATGCGGGAAGAAAGCATGTTAATACTATTATCAACTACTGCAAGCACCTTTTCAAGATTAGCTTGATCAATTGCTCTAAGGCGAGTTGCCGCCTCAACCTGTGATGTCTTCCAGATTTCATTGTAAATAGCATATATCCATCTTTTCGATCTACCACTAGCCAGGCCTTTTATGAAATCATTTAAATCTACATTTTCATTCAGCTTGGATAGATGCAGTTTAACCGCAGCCAAGGTAGAATGTTTCAGCCAATTTTGACACAACTTGCCTACTGAATAAGTCGTGACAGAATGGTCAGTTTCAAAACGGGGATCAGGTCTGACCTGTTTAAAGCCATCAGATAAATTAAGAAAACGGTGCTGACATGAATCAGCACTTCTGTGCCACATCAGCCAACCTTTTGGATTCATACTGGATATGTTAAAGGTAGAATTAAGCATAAGGGTCTGTAATTCCCTAATGGATAATTGAGTAAAATTACTCCAGCCAGGATATTTCTCCAATTCAGGGATGGTAGGAGTATTCAATTTTTTAGAAGTAGCCAATCCAAAGCATGTTGTTTGCGAAATTGTTACATTAAAAAACAACATGTGATTTGGGATGAGACATGCACGGTGCAAAGCCTTAGTGCCTTGTACCTGCCAGCTTTTAGAACCCCAAACAGATTTAAGGTCAACGGATTCTTTCCATAACTCGTAGCCACCAACAGCTAGCTGATCCAGGAAGGACTTCGAATACAACAATTTAGTATCGGTAAGTCTAACCTTGGACATCGGCACCTGTGACATTTTAAAATAAAAAGACTCGGGATTGGATTGATTGAAGTCATTAAAATAAGTGTACTTTTTCAAAAAGGTATTAGAACTGCATTGTTTAGGAGCTGGGCAATGCTCCCATTGCGTAAAATTAACAGCACTCCTTCTGGAAGTTTTATGTAAGAAGTGATTGCCAAAATGTTGGCAACAAAACAAATCACCATAATTAGCAGATTCTAAATACAAATCCTCAGCATCAAAGGCAGCATAGTATTTCAAATCAGAAAACAAACTCTCCACGGCCTGAACATCCCAATCATCAGAACGTATGTTTTGTTTCACTACATCCCCCATGTTAACTCTAAGGACATTAGGGACATTAACAACCTCTGTAGGGCCATGAATTTGAAATCTAACGGTATCCCACACAATTCCATCAAGGACTGGCCAAGCTGTGATGTTAACAAATGTCAAGTCTCTTTTCAATCTGTGTGCTGAATGTGATGAGGAAAGGGGAGCCAAAGTTCCATTAAGATGTCGAATGCACGTTCTTTCCTCGACATAGTGTCCATTGATGAGTCGAAAAAAATAAAATACAAAACCTACTGACATAAAAAGGTAAATTGAAAAAAGTACCAGCCAAATATATGTCCAAGGGGGACTCAAAAAATGTTTTTTAAATAAAGTGGCATAAACTGCAAACTGTGAGGGTTTCTTCGAGGCAATGGAAACAGTGTCAAATGAAAATCTTGATTCTGTGGCCAAACGTGTTTGCAGGTCAGGCATAGATAAGTCAGTGGGGTAAGTGTAATCGATGTCATCATGGTCTGTACCAGGCAAAGTACTTAATAAAGGACTGGAACGTGCAGGTAATTCGATGGCCACTTCAGTTTCAGGATTAGAAGCTGTGGCCAAAACAGAATTTCTCACAATGGAAGGACAGGAGACTGCCGGTGTCATACTAAGAAGAATCCGCCACTCTGTGTATCTTGACATTGTCAATGGAGATAAACCTGTTTTCCTTACGACCTGGAAGTGGGGGTAAAATGACTGTTCTTGTGCCCTTCACTCCAAGGACTGGAACCGGAGCTCGATAGGAAGGTCCAAATTCTTTCTTGTTATCGATCTTCTCTCGAACCAGTTCTCCAACTTGGGGTAGCCAGCCAACTACCGGGATCTGCAACGCAACATCCGATGTGGAGGGCAAATATTCCTTTGCAAGACTGTCTCTGGTCTTTTGTAGATCCTGTAAAACACTGCAATGTTCATCTACGTCAAAGGTTGTGGCGCGAACCACGCAGTCTAGACCATCAAGGTCAGGGACGTACATCTTGATGCCAAAGAGCATTTCGTATGGGGTCCGCCCATCCAGAGACCTTCTAGGGAGATTATTAAGAGCACGCTGCACGCCATTGAGGTGGGCCAGCCAGTTTCTGCCAGTGCCTATAACTCGAGCTGTCAAAGATTGCTTTAAATCACGGTTCATCCGCTCCACTACACTATTACCCTCAGGTCTGTAGGGAGACGAAAACTTGACTTGGACCCCCATCGAAGTCATGGCATCCTTATACGCCTTAGAGGCGAAAGCCGGACCCTGATCTGAATGGAAGGTACCACAGGCAAAAATCCCTACAAAGATACGCAAATCCCTAATGACAGTCCATGAATCAGCGCTGCGATGGGGCCAGACCCACACAAAGCGTGTGCATGAATCAACTGCTACTAAGATGTACTTATATGCAGTATCAGAGGAAAAAGGACCGCAGTGATCCAAATAAACACAACCTAGTGGTTTATTAGATATGTACAACTGTGTCTGTGGCGTACGTGTAGCAGTCGAAGGTTTAATCTGCTGGCAAATGTCACATTGAAAGACATAATCACGCGTCTGTTTGTACAGTCCCCGCCACCAGAAACGCTGTTGTAATTGAGTTACAGTGGCCGAGACGCCCGCATGCGCAGACGCCACACCTTCATGTGCCGCTGTAATCAAGTCTGCTCTGCGATCCGAGTTGGGAATTAAACGTTCACCAACATCAGGAATTTTCACAAAAGGAACCTTTTCGGGACTTAAGTGGTATGTGTACTTCGAAGGGAACCCCGTAGGATGTTTACCTCCCTTCTCAGTGGCAGCAACAGCCGCCAAGATGTTATAATCAATCTTACTTTTGGACCGTGTAACTGCTGCAACTAAATACTTAGACACCGCTGATTTCGCCGCTTCATCAGCAAGCGAGTTACCGACAGTGTGAACTCCTACGCGCTGATGGCCGAGAGTATGAATCACGAAAACAAGTGGCAGATTAGCCTTAAGCTCAGCCACTCGAACCCAGATCATCTTGTGTTTTATAGTGCTACCCTTGGAATCACGAAATTCATTCTGAACCCAAAAGAACAAGTTTTCATTGTAAGACTGGACACAGTAGTAAGAATCGCTCACAATAAGAGTCGTCACACTAGGATCAGCGTACTCTAACGCGAGTAAAAGAGCACGAAGCTCTGCCAATTGTGCGGTGCAGTCCCCTAGAGTCTGCGTGTGTACGACTCTGGACTTGAACTCATCGTTCACCATGGCACCGACCACAATGGCGCATGCGGAAACTTAGGCGTGTTTAGAGCCGTGCGCAACCTGCGCCGAGCCATCAGTGTAAATGATGCAATGGAAGTCCTCCAAACGTCGCATTGCTAGAGGAGCAGGATGAACGAATTCATACTGCAAGTACTCCTGCGACCGTAAAGAGGCGTCAAAAATAAATGTGACATCCGTGGACGTCAAGGAAGCAGCCCATTGAATCCACCGAGGGTGCAAAGCTTTAGAATTTGGTACACTGGCTTTCGTAACTGCCTCCAAATGAGGACAGGGTGTAACAACTAACATGCGTTAAACCCTGTGACAATGCACGTTCCTTAAGAATCGCCATCTGCACAGCCGTTAAAACTTTCTACACAGTGGAAAACCGCATTTCAGCCGAAGTGTACAAGTGTGACATGTAGGCAATAGGTACTGTGTCTCCTTCATTAAAAGTGAGGTACGTGAAACCCACTGTCCCAGGTATGATTCTTATCACCAGGTTAGTGTGGTTATCACGAGTCAGTAAGAATTTAGAAGCGAGCAGATCAGCCTGCAAAGATTGCAAGATGGCTGAGTGCTCAGGCAGCCAGCATGATTTGGAAAAAGTTGGTTGCATCAAAGCATACAAAGGCTTGATACGCTGGGCATATTCCGGAATGTATGTTCTCCCGAAATTTAAAAAGCCCAGTAAAGACTGTAATTTTTTCAGTTTTGTCGGAGCGTGCAACTGTGCACATTTCTCCAGGAAGTGAGGAGCCAAACCTCTACCTTCATTGTTGAGCTCATAGCATAAAAAACAACACTGTGTACTCTGCAATGTGCGATTTCGCAATGTTAAATTTGTAACCCATGTCTGCAAAGTTACAAATTATGCTATTGACTCGACACAGATGCTCCCAAATTTTGTCGTCTGTGAGATAAATGTCATCCACATACGAGCAAGCATCCGGATCGATCCTCTCCAAAAGAGAGACAATACGGGCAGTGAAAATCCCAGGACTATTCTTATAGCCCATCGGGAGACGCCGGAAGTGTTTTTGGACCCCGGCTGAAGTAAAGCTGGTCCTTTGGGAACTAAGACCATCCAATCTATGGGCATAAAAACCGTTGGAGATGTCAAGCGTGGTTTTAAAACGCTTACGCACAAGACTATCCGCCAGGGCAGAGCCGTGAGTATTCTGTACTGCACAGTTACGGCAATGCGAGTTTAAATGCCTGTAATCCAAAACCAAACGATACGTTCCGTCCGATCTGTTCACAGTAAAAAGGGGATTGTTCATTGGAGACACACAAGTTTCAATCACTCCCTGATATTCCAATTGGCTTCCCGCCGAATAGGATATTGAGGTTGAGGCTGTGGCTGAGGCCGCAAAGGAATCTCGTGGCTTGGGGACAATTTATCCCAGCCACACTGGTTGCGGTACAGAGCCGGCGCTAGAGCCTTAGCCCACTCTTCTGCAAAATGTTGCGCATGCTCTTTCGAGACAGTGTTCGCGAAACTGGGGAGGATTACCTCCTCCCCTCGCGGTGCTGCGAGGACAAAAGGTGGGGGCCAGTCAGCCTCCGAGAGCAAAATGTCATAGGTAGACAAAAGATTTTCCCAAAATACCCCTTTAACAGTACGTTGTATGTCTCATTCGATTAACAGGACAATTTCAAAAAGTCTATCAGGGGGAGCAACTCTCGTATCTGCTGTCTCTATTACAACAAAAACATCAGTCGCTGTCACCTTCAGTAGTGGACGCAGGGCCTCTCTCACAATGGTAATCTCCGCCGCGCTGTCCAGCAAGGTCAGAGCCCACGTCAGATTCCGAAGCCGCGTTCTCACTATCTGTGGCATATCGATGCGCTGTTAAAGCCGCGACTTTCTTTTTAGCAAACTGCGGTCTTTTTGGTGTTGAGCCGTCCTGCTTCCCTGCACCGTCTGTCTGGCGGGGCTGGTCACATCCTTGCTGACCACCCCGACCCCTTCCGCCTCCTCCACCACCGGTCTTCGGGGCCGATGAGTCCTGAAAGGAACGAGGAGAGCGTTGATCAGAAACCTGAAATCTATCAGGTGATTTAATCGTCGCGCGATCACGCAAGTCATAAACACGCTCTGTCGGTGCAGGCATCGTAGTCGCAGGATAAGATTCTTGAGTCTGCTGTTGTTGCTTACCCTGTTTCTGTTTTTTAGGCCAATTTTGTTTTTTGGACTTGGGCTGAACTTCTGTCCCAGAAGACTGCCCCTGTGGTTGTTTTTTCTCCTTAACCGAAAAAGGCTTTAGACCCTTACTTGTGCGACCCACTGTTTTATAAGCAGCCACGACAATCCTCGCTAACTGGCGAGGTTTTTCGGCATCGGGGATAGCCGCCAAAGCATTAGCCACCTGAAAGTTCACTGCATCCCCCTTGACATTAGCAAGTATGAGATCGCAAACTATCTCAAAGGAGCCACACAGGCGCATACCCAATTCAACCGCTGCTTCCGGTCTGTGATCATCCTGAACACGTTTAATGATAGTAGGCAGTACAGCCATAGATGGGGTGCCGTAACACCGCGCATAAACAGCCGCAAAAGTTTTGCCCCAGGACTCACAGTCAATGAGTTCGGGTGCTAAATCTTTTGGTAAACTAATAGTCAAGATTCTATGTTTATCACCAGGAGTTGTATTAGGAAATACTGCTTCCAGTTGGTCAAATTTCTCGGCAAGCCAGAAAGGGAAGTCATCCTTTTCATCGGGGCGCTTACCAAATACAGCATTGACCATTACCGGACTGAGCTTCAAACCGCCCTGTCCTGCTGGAAGAGCCGGACCCCCCGGGGGCCCACCCGGGAGATGACGACCTATGTATTGCACTAATGCACGAATCACGGCAATCGAAACTACATGTAGTCTACGAACCTCCGCTAGGGTACAATTGCCGTGTTGAGGATGAGGTGTAAATCCTGCCATAACAGGCCAATTTGCGCCCGTAATGGACAAAGGACCTAACCTCGGAGCGGTCAAAGAATGGGGTAGGGCGCCACCAAACCAAACGCGATGCTGCCAATGATCAATAGGTACTTCCAGTGCCCTGTACGGAGTATATTCAGCCGGTACAGGTGAGGCAGTGTAGTTGTGGAACACACCAGAATTAGCGTCCACAGCCGGAAACGTCACCCATGAATAAAACAGTTCGTATGGGTAAGCTGCATCCGCACTCCCCACTAAAACCACAGCCAAGCCTTCTAATGGGACCTGCTAATTCTGCATATGATTGCGCACCGCAATGCAACTATGCTGCGGAATGTCCACAGGCTGGGCCATGAGTGCACGGGAACTTAGAAAAACAAAGTCAACTTTGTAGCACAACTGAGTAGTAATTCAAGGAAACCGTTTTAGAAAGATTCAAGCTTAAAAAGACCTATTTCAAAAATAGGTAGGTTTGTCCGACACCACCGTTTTCCGGAAATGACAGTGAAGGGGTAAAGGTTCGAATGATATACTACTCGAGTGTCATGATATAAGACCGCCCAATGTTGGGCGCCATGTAGCAGGGTTTCCGTTCTCCCACAGAACTGTGCATAGAGATTTGGAACCTCGGCGAATTAGGGTGACCCAAAACTCACCTCAGTACCCAAAATCCCCTTACCAGGCTAGCTACAGTGTCTCATTGGTCATAATAAACTTCCAATGATTAGACAAACCAGAACATGAACTTATGATACCTCAGGTTACGTGGAACACATGAACACTCTTTCGTTATATAATCATTTCAAACCAGAACATGGAGTAAATGAGGACACGTGCACATTTGAAATATTTATTTACTAATGCCGTTTTCTCAAACGCAGTATCTTAGATAATACAAGGAAACATATTATCAAAAGCAAAGTTATTAGCATAGTTACTAGTCCATAAAAAGCAAATGGTGACAGCATGCTAAGATGCTGTATGAATAAGGGTTAACAACACCTATTTCTCACCCTCCCTAACTAGCATATTATATTAATATCTAAGAAGGTCTCTTTGGGTTTCAGCAGGGCGGGCCCATACCTCAAGATCCTAGTATGAAGAGATCACATCAACTTCCACCAGCTCTCTGCATGCGAACCGCATCAAGTGTATATCTGTGCTCTAAACAAAGCAATATAAAACGTGCCTAAAGCCAGAATTTGGCAGGAGCTGCACTTATGTTATGTCTATGAAGGTGCGGAGATCAGACCTCATAACAATTCTGTATCGTGTTATCCTTGAAGCTTCAGCACTCTCTGTACAGACATAGTTTATTAAGCAAAGCTGATATCAGAGCAATAACATATTATTCTCATGTAAATCACACCGCTCCTCTGGGTTGAAAGCTAAATCAACAATTATGTGCCGTGTGCAGAAGCAGCAAAAGGAAAAATGGCGTTTAAACATTTAATAAGCCCATGCTAACTTAACACAATATATAGATAAGCAGTAACTATATGACACTCTCTCAACTTGGCCGTTACTCTTTGGGCTATACCGCGGCGTCTTTTGTTGTTTTATGCCCGCCTTCTCCAGAAACTCCACCATTTGTGCAGATATTAGTTGGGTTCCGTTGTCGGAGACTATGATTTTGAGTTGTCCCTCAACAGCGAACATCTTCTTGAAGAACTTGATCACTTTTTCGGTTGTGATTGAGTGTACAAACTTGAAATGCACCCATTTGGAGTAGTAATCCATCACAACTATAATGTACCTGTTGTCTTCTGGCCATCTTAGGAACGGGCCGGCAAAATCCACCGCAATTTTTTGCCACGGTCCGCTCGGTATCTCCACCATCTGCAGCTCACCTCTCCTTATTTTCCAGTGTTTGTCTGCCTTTAAACACGACTCGCATTCGTCGATGAAGTTGTTCACCTCCTGATGTATTCCTGGCCACCAGTAGTGTTTTTTGATGATGTTTTTTGTAGCGTTACTTCCTGGGTATCCTTTGTGGGCCAATTTTATTATTTTCTGCCTCAGTGCCGCCGGGGGAATGAACTGTTCGCATCTTCTTAGTATGCCGTTTTCTACAGTTAGTTCCTCACTGATCTGCTGATAGCTTTTGAACTCGGTTCTTAAATTCCTTATCGGAGGCCATTTCGACTGCACATACTGCATTACTTTGCTTATTATCCAGTCTTCCTCCATTCCTTCTTTCCATTCACCTTCAGTTATGGACCCATATTCATCTTCCAATGCGTCAACCCAGGCCACTACACATTCTACATCGTCCAAGGACTCACGCTCATGGTTTTCCAGAGGCATCCGTGACAGGCAGTCTGCTCTGCTGTTCAGGCCTCCTTTGATGTGCTTTATTCCAAATGTGTACTCCTGGAGCTTAGATAAAAGTCTTATGAGTCTGGAGCTTGCATTCCCACTTCCACGACCTTCTCCATCCATCATGTGTACTAGAGGCTTGTGGTCAGTTACAATTTCGAACTTCTTTCCCCTCAGATAGTTCTTCAGTTTTTGCACTGCCCACACGCATGCTAGTGCCTCACGCTCGATCGTGCTATAGTGCCTCTCCGTGTCGTTTAGTCTCCTTGAAATTAATGCAATGGTGTTTTCTTTGCCTTCCTTCGTTTGGCAAAACACTGCCCCTTTGCCTTTGGCGCTGGCATCTACTGTGATTATGTTCTCCAGCTTGGGGTCGTACGCTTTCAGAGCTGGTGCCTTTGCTATGTCTTCCTTTATTTTATTGAAAGCTTGCTCCAACTCCGGCATCCAAACATAACTTGTGTTCTTTCTTAACACCTTCCTCAGTGGTTCCACCTTATCTGCGTATCCCTTCACAAATTTAGCGTAGTACTCGCTGAGTCCCAGGAAGGACTTCAGGGTTTCCTTGTCTTTTGGTTCCGGTGCCTCCCGGATCGCTTTGACTAGGTCGTCTTTTGGGGTGATTCCCTCTGACGAAAGTACATGACCTAAATATTCTATCTTCCGTCTCATGAACTTACATTTTTCTTTCGACACCGTCATTCCTCTTTTCCTCAGAATGTTTAGTACTCTGCTCAGCACATGTAGGTGTTCTTGCTCTGTTTCAGTGTGTATCAGGATGTCGTCCTGGAACGCTTTCACTCCCTGGATTTCGCCGAACAGTATATCCATCAGTTTCTGGAATACCCCTGAGGAGGAAGCCAGCCCGAAGGGTAATCTTATGTATCTGTACGCGCCGAAGGGCGTTATGAACGTAGTAAGGTTTTTTGATTCCTCTTCTAACGTGACCTGATGGTACGCTGCTTTTAGGTCGATAAGGGTGAAGAATTTCGATCCTGCCACCGATTGTAAGATGTCCTGTATCAATGGGAGGGGATGGCAGTTTACTAGTATGTTTTTATTCAATGACCTTAGGTCCACACATAGCCTTATGTCTCCCGTCTTCCTTTTCTTCGAAACTACTATTGCCGACACCCATTCGGATGCATCCGCCTCTTCTATTACGCCTTCATCGCATAGCTTGACCAATACTTCTTTCAGTTCACTTCTTACGGACAATGGTATTGCTCTCACTTTGTGCTTGATTGGCTTCGCACCCTCTTTCAATTTGATTTCGTGTGTAAAACCACGCAGACAACCTATAGAGTCTTTAAAAACCTCACTGTACTTTTCCACTGCCTCTTCAACTGTTCCCTGGCTTTCCACCATGCATATATTGTTCACTAGCTCTTCTCTTAGGATAATAGGTTCCTTTGCTCCTGGTTGGAGTATCACGCCCAGCTTTGCCAAGTCTTTCCATCCTATTAAGATCTTGCCCTTTACTGCCACGTAAATCTTCGTGTGGATTGTCCTTCCTCTGAATGTGACTGAGTCATTGAAATAACCCTGCATTTCGATGTCCTTTTCCCCAAAAGCCTTGGGGTTCACGTCTGTTTCGTTCAACGATATTCCTGGCCATTTCTCCTCGAACATCAGATCCGATATGATTGTTATGGGCGACCCAGAGTCCGCACAAAATTGTAATTCAGTGTCTCCAATTTTTGCTTCGACAATGGGTCCTTTGATCCTTCCTCCTTCCATGTCTACATACAGAACTATTTCTTCGCACATTTCCTCGTCAAATTCTCCTACAGTATTCACCACAACATTTTCAGTTGTTCTTAGCCTAGTTTTACACAAGGTCGTAAAGTGGCCAAATCTTTTGCATTTTGCAAATTTATTGTTCATTGCAGGGCATGACTTATGATCTGCAAGATGTTCGTGCGAACCGCATCTGAAGCAACTTAAATTTCTTCCTCCTGTTCTCTTATCTCCCCAGCTTTTCTCTTGTCCCTTTTGCTCACTTCTCTTTTTATCTTGTATGTAACACACGCTGGTATGACTAATACTGGTTGACAGTACCTTCGTGGTGACCAATGATCTTTCAATGGCTTTCGCTATGTCTGTTACTTCCTGTAGCGTGGGGTTCCTGCACGTCAACAATCTTTCTTGAACCTTCTTTGAGTGGCAATAAAATACTATTTGATCTCTTATGTAGACATCCGTCATTTCATTAAACTCGCAATCTTTTGCTAGCACTCTTAGACATGCTATGTATTCTTCTATAGTTTCACCCTCTTCTTGCTTCCTGAGCGCAAACTTATGCCTCCCCACCATTATGTTGCTCTCCTCATCATACTGTTTCTCAAGTCTCTTTATTGCTTCATCATACTCATTAAGTGGTATAAATACCCCTGGTGGATTCTCGTACTCAGGCAAACTATTGAACACTTCTTGACCTGTTTTGCCCAACAATCCAAATAAAAGAGCTAACTTCCTTTCAGCATCATATTTTTTTCCATCAATTGACACAATATAGTTCTCAAAAGCCCTTAACCATTTTTTCCATTTCATCGTGGGTCTCCCAGGTTCCTCTAAGAATAGTGGCGGTACACAGATGTTATTGCTCTGGGCCATGTTCACTTTACTCTTTAGTTGAGTTGTCAGGGCGTAGTTTTCTTATTCTAGAACGTGTCTTCTTTTTTATTACAAATTGTATACCATGACGTTTTCATACACTTTAGTAGTAGTAATGCTTTTCCTTCAGAACGCTGCAGCTGCGTTTATATTTATTATTGGTTTCCTCCCCTACTTCATACAAGTATACTTTTGCCGATTTATTTCTTTTATACTTTGTAATTCGTTTAGTTTTTAGACCATAGCTTATTTGTGTATGACAGGCTTCCGCTGCTATTCGCTATCCTTTTTTACATTCAGTTCGATAAATTCCCGTTCAGTCAAGGAAACTGACAGGATTCCTTCGGGGTTCCTCAAAAAATGGCCGCCCCGATGACGTCATTCCCCTTGCACCAATGGGCTTCCTTAACCGGCGTGACGCTGGAGCACTCCCAAGATGCTTCACGCGCTCGTCAATTTCGCCGAGCCCTAGTCAATTTCAAAAGCCGCCAACTATGCTCCGACTCACTTACCTCAGTCTTCTTTCCTCTTGTGTGTCGACAACTTTCTTTTTCCCGTCTGCACGTCCAGCTGCTTCCCTTGCTTCTGGTAATGTGCGCAGCACCGACAGTCCGGTGAGCCTCTCCTCCGTTAGACCCTCGTCGCCATTGTTGTGAAGTAGGAGCAGACCACGGAGGAAGGTTATAATCATTTATTGACTATATAATATGGAAAGGCCCACCAGGGACAGGAAGGGCAGAGCAGGTGCGGGGACAGAGGATAGGGGAGAAGATGGCCGGGGCAGGGGTGACGTCACATAAATAGAACACTGGCATTCCAAAATGGAATGCATGACGTAGGGCACATTACGTTAACAGGTAACTACTGTCAGCGATAAGGACCAATAACGATAGGATACAACAGCTACCTCTTGTATTTTGTTTGCTCACAATTGTCACTTTTGCCTCATGTAACTTAACGTTTGCTTTTGTAATTTGTTCACTTGTAATTTTCTCCTCATGTATCATTACTGTTCCTATTGTAAAGCACTCTGACACCTTCGGGTAAAGTCTGCGCTATATAAAAATGCATAAAATAAATAAATAAATAAAAATGCTGCCCTCGATGCATGAAAACGTGCATTCTTAGCTTTGACGCTCTTATCGAGGTATAAAAGAATGCCTTCTTAATGTTGACACTTCTGTCGATGCATGAAATAGTGCATCATCAACTTTCACCTTGCTGTGTGTGAAAGGGTGGATTCATACCTTGACAATGCTGTTGATGTGTCAAAGAGTGAATTATTATCTTTGACACTGCTGTTGATGCGTGAGATAGTGCACTCATATTGTTGATGCTGCTGTCTATATGTGGAAGAGTACTTTCATACCTGTGGTACTGCTGTCATTTGAAAGAGCGCATTAGCACCTTTGTTGTTATGTTAGGTTGTCTTGTAAAGCGCATGGCTACCCCAGCAATGGGGCGTCCCAGCGCTGTAGACCACTGGGGAACCCGTCCTGGCTTTCCCTGTGAGATGATCCCTGATGGGTATCTCCAAGGTGAAACCAGGCATCCCCGGTGAATGTGGGGGGCCGTTGTGGAGATGAGGCAAGCTAATGCCCAGAGTTGCCAAGTGTGATCCCTGGTTAGAGTAGGCACCGAAGCGAGAATTATCGAGTCCGCTGACCCTGGTCCATGACCCTGCCGCGTCGGGAATTGAACCCTGGTCCCGGGCCGTCCTCTGCTTCTGGGTCTGCCGCCTCTAACCAGTGAGCCACACCACTCCTTTGGTGCTGCTGTCATGCGTGAAAGAGCGTATCAGAACCTTTTGCACTTCTGTCATGTCCGAAAAAGCTCATTAGCACATTTGGCACTGCTGTCATGTATGAAAGAGTCCAATAGCACCTTTGGCACTGCTTTTATGCGAGAAAGAGTGCATTTGCACCGCAGTCATGCATGAAAGAGCGCATTAGAACCTTTGGCACTGCTGACATATATGGAAGAGCGCATTAGCACCTTTGGCACTATTGTTGTGAATGAAAGAGTGCATTAGCACCTTTGTCACTGCTGTCAAGGGTGAAAGTGCACATTAGCACTTTTGGCTCCGCCGATCATATATGAAAGAGCGCATTACCATCTTTGGCACTGCTGTAATGTGTGAAAGAGCGCATTAGCACCTTAGGCGCTGCTATCATGTATGATAGAGCGCATTAGCACCTTTGGCAACGCTCTCATGCATGAAAGAGTGCATTTGCATGTTGGCACTGCTGTCATGCGTGAAAGAGCGCATTAGCACCTTTGGCACTGCTGTCATGCATGAAAGAGTGCATTAGAACGTTTGGCACTGCTGTCATATATGAAAGAGCGCATTAGATCCTTTGGCAATGCTATCATATATGAAAGAGTGCTTTAGCACCTTCGGCACCGCTGTCATGTGTGAAAGAGCGCATTAGCACCTTTGGCACCACTGTCATGTGTGAAGAGCGCGTTAGCACCTTTGGCACCGCTGTCAGGCATGAAAGAGCGAATTAGACCCTTTGGCAATGCTATCATATATGAAAGAGTGCTTTAGCACCTTCGGCACTGCTGTCATGTGGGAAAGAGCGCATTAGCACCTTTGGCACCGCTGTCATATATAAAAGAGTGCTTTAGCACCTTCGGCACCGCTGTCATGTGTGAAAGAGCGCATTAGCACCTTTGGCACCACTGTAATCTGTGAAAGAGCGCATTAGCACCTTTGGCACTGCTGTCATGCATGAAAGAGTGCATTAGAACCTTTGGCACTGCAGTCATATGTGAAAGAGAGCATTAGCACCTTTGGCACCGCTGTCATATATGAAAGAGCACATTAGCACCTTTGGCACTGCTGTCATATATGAAAGAGCGCATTAGAACCTTTGGCACCTCTGTCATATATGAAATAGCGCATTAGAACCTTTGGCACCGCTCTCATATATGAAAGAGCGCATTAGAACCTTTGGCACCTCTGTCATATATGAAAGAGCGCATTAAAACCTTTGGCACCGCTGTCATATATGAAAGAGCGAATTAAAACCTTTGGCACCATTGTCATATTTGAAAGAGCCCATTAGAACCTTTGGCACCGCTGACATATATGGAAGAGAGCATTAGCACCTTTGGCACTGCTGACATATAGGAAAGAGCAGATTAGAACCTTTGGCACCACTGACATATATGAAAGAACGCATTAGGACCTCTGGCACCGCTGTCATATATGAAAGAGTGTATTAGAACCTTTGGCACCGCTGACATATATGAAAGAGCGCATTAGAACCCATGGCAACGCTGTTGTTGGACCCGGTCCTTGGGGCAGGTTCACCCCGAGACTTTTTGCTTTTTCCTAGCCTGTTTCTGGAACCTGGGTTGGTGATTTTAGGCCTCTGCGCACTTTTTCACTGTGGTACAGTGTAAAGTGTGTGTGATCTCTGTGTATGTGTGGTGAGTGACCTGCCCTCCCATAGGAATGAATGGGGAATATGTATGCCCATGGTAGATTCCTGATGCGTGGGGAGTGCAGGGTCGAGTTTGATATGTGTGAACTCGTGAGAATGAATGCTGCATAATGGTATATGCGGCATGGCTGTGTCTAGTCTAGAAGCGCCACTTTTAGAAGTTGGCATATTTGTGTAGTGAGTCTGCTGGCACGTGATTGGCTGGTGAGCCTGGCCCAGGAGTGCCTGGGCCTGCTGGTGGATTGACTGTCTGGTTTGAGTAGGACAGGGTCTGCAGGGCCCCGGAGGAGGGGGTCGGATGCAGCCGTGGATGAAAGGCCACATCTGTCAGGGAAGCGGGAGGAGATAGCGTCTGGTGGTGCCAGGCTGTGTCTGCCTGACCACCATGCTGGCTCTCCCTCCTGATGGCCCACTGTCACCTCTGACCTGGGGCTGACAGGAGAGGGAAACCAGAAACACCCAGGGCTCAGGGCCCGCTTACACAAAGACTTCAAAGGACTTCAAAGACTTTTCTGTGTATAAGAAGGGGCTGTGTCCCCTTCCAAAATGTTCTTGCTCTTGCTCTTGTGGCTGACTTGAATCTTCCAGGGGTGGGCGCTACCCAGCCCCTGGATGCCTGGAGGACTTCTGGGGGACCCCTCAGCCTTGCTTGGGCTGATGGGGGGGGGGACTTGGCTTTGCCCCCCCCCCTGGGAAGCTCTGGGACCTTTGCAGCATGGAGAAGCTGCATTTCCTTTCAGAGAGCGCTTTATTTTGACTGGAACCCTCTTTGCTGCCTGCTGGCGCTTGGGAGCGCTTGATTCGTATTTCTAGCGCCTGGAAGCGCTGTGGGTCTCCCTGAGCGCCTGGGAGCGTTCTGTTTGGTTCTAGCGCTGGAAGCGCTCGACTTGCTATTTTTAGCGCATGGAGCGCTTTAAATCTCCTTTGGCGCCTGGGAGCGCTCTAGCTGTGTTCTAAGCGCTTTGGAGCGCTTTGTTTCCCCCCAGCGCTTGAGAGCGCTGTTTAATGGTTGACCGTAAGAGAAATCAGCCCCCGCCTGCCTGCCTAAGGAGAAGGGCCGCTGCGCTGCCCGCAGCGACCCGGAAGCGGTTGGCCGACCGGCCAATCCCAGCGCGGCCGGCCGGAAGTGCCCGTCCCCGCAGCCCGGGGAAGAGGAAGGGAGAAGGCGCGAGAGATGGCGGCCGGTGCCGCCGGTGCGGGGCTCCCAGTGCTGTGGGAGAGCCCCGCAGGCACCAACCAGCCGTGCGGAGAGAGCGGAGGGGGCGCGGGGCACATTGTCGGTGCCCGCCCCCGCCGCCGGTGAAGCCGAGGAGAGAGGACGCCGGTGAAGGAAGGAGGAGGCAGCCTGGAGCTGCTGCCCCCCCCGCCCCAGCGGAGAATCCCCGTGACGCCTGCTGCCCCTGCAGAGGAGCCCCACCAAAGACAGCCCGGTGAGTGAGAGGGCTGGGGGCTCCGTGATGCTGCTGGCGGTGCCGGTGGGGGGCACAAGGTCCAGAGCGGTCCCGAATGGCAGTGGACCGCTCCCACATAGAGATGGTGGTACGGGAAGGGCGGCCCCGGTTGGCAGCGGGTCGCCCCAACGTAGGATGGAGCCCCAGAAAGGCTATGGGGCATTGCGTGCTTTGAGCCAGCGAGGCTCCAATGTCCAGGGGGCATTGGGTTACAAGCCCAGCGAGGCTCCAACGTCCAGGGGGCATTGGGTTACAAGCCCAGCGAGGCTCCAACGTCCAGAGGGCATTGGGTTGCAAGCCCGGCGGCCGTATCGTGGGGCATTTTGTACTGAGTCCCCCGAGAGGGACTCCCCGCCCGCAATTGTGTGTTTTGAGCCCAGAGAGGCTCGGGGCCAGGTGCTTGATGTCGAGCCCCCGAGGGAGGTTTCCAACGACCCCTTAATTGTGTTAAGAGCCTGCTAGGTTCAGGGGGGGTATTTTGTTGAGGAGCCAGGGGGCTCCAGAGAGAGGACTTGACGCCGAGCCTGTGTGGCTCCCCCCGCTGTGGCGCAATTCGCCAGAGGGGCTACTGAAGGCCCTGCCACAGTTTGTCGGGATTCTCCAGCTGCCCAGCAATTAGTGGGCAGCTGCACCGTTTAGGCGCAAGATGGAGAGTGAGTCCCTGAGAGGGATAGAGATGGCACAGAGGTGCCCGGCCAGTCACAGCTGCGCAGCACTTAGTGCCAGCTGCAGCGTTTAGGCCCTTGTGAGTGTTCCCAGGTGCCCAGCAAGTAGTGGGCACCTGCATCGTTTAGGCCCCTGACATTGAGACTCAGGGCGTTCTAGCCCCAACAAGGCCAGTTGGCCTAGGGACTGCCACAGGTGGTGGCTTATGTGAGGTTTTGCGCAATTGTATGGTTATTGCACCTCTGAATGTATTCTCTTGCATCATGTGTTATTCCTGCACCTCTGAATGTTTTAGACATCATGTGACTTTTGCGCTACTGTAGTATTCTGGTACCTCTGAATGTATTTGTATTGCATCATGTGCTTTATTCTTAACACCGCTGAATGTGTAGGTTTATGCATTATGTGTTTTTCTTTACTACTCCTCTGAATGTGTTTTATACATCATGGGTAATGTGTTCTTTCTTAGACCCCTAAATGCTGTGTGATACTTAGGTGGTTGTTCTTTTTAGTACAGGTGGTCCTAGGGAGGTCCTGGTCCCCTGCGTGACAGTCTCCTGAGGGTTTAGGGTTGCGTAGGTGGTACTTACCTGTTCCCAGTAGTTACTGGATGTGATCTAGAACTGTTACTTTGTGTTACAGTGATTTTATATACTTTTATTCTAATTTCTGACAAGTATTGCTATATCTGCAAAGTGTTGATTCTGACAGTGGCCCATGTGGCCCTGTCTTGTAAATAATCCCTTGTGAATATTGCCGTGCCAGTTGGCACAATGTACATGTGTGATTTCTATCTGATATGTTTTGACAATACAAAAGTTATTTTAATATAACCTTGTGTGGAGTTCCTTTTGTGGTGTGCCTAGTATGTTGTTGCTGTTGTGCGCTGGCGCAAATGCTTTACACATCGCCTCCGAGTTTAGCCTAGACTGCTCGTGCCAAGCTACCTAGAGGGTGAGCAGGGGTTATCTTGGCGTGTGACTTCCTTGCCCTGACTAGAATGGTGGTTTCTGCCTGGCTTTGGCATCAGCCTTAGCCTACCAGAAATAGCCGGTTCTAACATTGTTGGTCAGCGGTGCGGATTTGGACTTGTGTTTGCGCAGTGCCATAGCGACAACTGGCTACATTACAAAACTCTGCATTTTTCAGATAGTCACATGTTTGGGATTATTGTTTTTGATTTTGTTTTTCCTCAAGAGTGTCATTTTCAGATCGTGTTCCTGTGCTTTATGTTTAGTGGCAGATGAGAGAAAATGACAGGGCGGGATGCCAGTAGAGAGGGGAGGTTCCCATAGATTAGGAATCCCTTGCTGGGTCCAGTGTCCAATTCCTGTTCCTGTCCCTGTATGGGTAGATGGAAGAGAGAGAGATGGAGGAGAAATTGCTTGCTCAGGAGGGTGGTTATTCCCTGAGTGTAGTGTGTGTGTCTGGATTCCCCAGTATGGTAGGATCCAGTGGTGGCAGCTTAAATGTGTCCAGTGCGTGAATTCCCATTCCCAGTTCCCAGAGTATGGTGCCTGGTGCTCAGTAAGAGGGTGACAGGTTGAGAGTCAGAGGCAGTGAGGAACTGTCTCACCAGTCTGGAGGGGGAGTGTGTGGATGAGTGGTGTCTTGAACTGGAGGAGTTTGTGTGAGTTTTTTTTAAGGAGCTTACACGTGAGGTGTACCTCTGGTGGTGTGCAGGAGGTCCTGCAGAGGCATTGGACAAGAAGGTGGATGTCTGGCGGTGTGCTGGATGTCTTGCAGAGACATTAGGGAGTGATTCTAAAAGTAGTGGCTTGGGTATCTGATGATCCTGTGTAGGTGAAGAGGTTCATGTGTAGCCCAGCTAGGTCCCATTAGGATGGTAGGGGTGTAGGGGCTCACGTCCTGTCTCAGTGGAGGCGGAGTGAGTGTGGGACGGTGTGTCCCGTGTTGGCCCGAAACCCTATCTCAGGGCCTGGAGGGTTCCCTAGGGGGGGCGCCGGGTCAGGGGCCTAGGCTGTACTTGCAGGTCATTTGAGGAAGATCTTCCTGTGTCTAGAGGACGGGGAGTGTCTGTAACCAGAACTCCGGCGGTCCTGGTGTTGGGCAGTACCGCTCCTAAGTGGAGGGTGCAGAAGTCCTGGTTCGCTGGGCATTTGACCGTCTAGAGTGCTTGACCATTTGTGGGGCCTCTGGAGGTTGTTCCCCGAGGAGGGGGGAGGCCAGGTTCAGGTTCAGCCTGACCTGAAGGGAAGGGCATCGGTAATCAGTGTCCTGACCTGGTGTTGGCTTCCAGGGGTACCGCTCCAAGGTGGGAGGGTGCAGAACTCTGGAGGGGGGTGCAGAGGGACGGTGTCCTTACTTCTGACCCCGGTGGGAGGAAAGTGTGTTGCTGATACGCCGCTGGCGTGTGCTCTGTCTAGCCTGGAACATACTGAGAATCACCCTGTGATAGGGAGTACTGGAGGAGAGTGTGTCGCTACTACGCCGCAGGCGTGTGCTCTGTCTAGCCTGAGACATACTGGGCCTGTAATCATGGAACTGGAAGGGGGTGCAGAAGGACGGTGTACTTCTGACCCCGGTGCAACCTGAGGGTTTAGATCATAGGTTGGGAGATTAGGAAGCTTCCAGATCAAGAGGAATCTCTACTAGGGTGGATCAGCTGAAGAGACTGAGGGGGCTTCCCTTGCTGTGTGTTCTGGGGCCCACCTGCAGTTTGTTGTTTCCACTAAGGTAGGGGAAAGGGGGCTTTGCTGTGTGCTGTGCCCCCCACCTGCTTGAAGAGGGACTGTGCTGTGTGCTTTGTACCTCAGAAGTGGAATAGTTTCCAGGTGGTAGACCAGTGACGGAGTGAGGTCCTGATCTGGTAGGAGAATTGTGTTCTGGTGAGTCCTTCCCTGTGAGGGTGCGGAAACGCAGAAGTAGAGGTAGGGTGGGGCATTCTTGCCCGTGACCTCTGGTCAGCCTGGGGGTGTGGACCCTAGGTTGTTGGATCAGTGGTAGTTGTAGCTACCTTGAGAGAGAGAGTGGAGCTTGGCTACTGTGTGCCAGGGGTTACTGCCCCCCGCTCTGTGGATTGGTTAGGACCTGTGATATTTGGATGGCCTAGGGCCTGGTCCTGGCTGTGGATGACTAGTGTGTACCAGTGGGGTACCCTAGTTGTGCCAGAGAGTTTTTTTTTTTAGGGAAATCTATGTGGGTTCAGAGTGGCGAAAAACTGGAAGGTGTCCCTGCCGTGCAGGCCTGTGTCCGTGTTTTTGTCGCCCAAAGCAGTGAAGCCCATCAGTGGAGTGATTGGTCTACCCTGCGTTTTGGCTGGAAGGGGGTTGTGTTGGACCCGGTCCTTTGGGCAGGTTCACCCCGAGACTTTTTGCTTTTTCCTAGCCTGTTTCTGGAACCTGGGTTGGTGATTTTAGGCCTCTGTGCACTTTTTCACTGTGGTACAGTGTAAAGTGCGTGTGCTCTCTGTGTATGTGTGGTGAGTGACCTGCCCTCCCATAGGAATGAATGGGGAATATGTATGCCCATGGTAGATTCCTGATGCGTGGGGAGTGCACGGTCGAGTTTGATATGTGTGAACTCGTGAGAATGAATGCTGCATAATGGTATATGCGGCATGGCTGTGTCTAGTCTAGAAGCGCCACTTTTAGAAGTTGGCATATTTGTGTAGTGAGTCTGCTGGCACGTGATTGGCTGGTGAGCCTGGCCCAGGAGTGCCTGGGCCTGCTGGTGGATTGACTGTCTGATTTGAGTAGGACAGGGTCTGCAGGGCCCCAGAGGAGGGGGTCGGATGCAGCCGTGGATGAAAGGCCACATCTGTCAGGGAAGCGGGAGGAGATAGCGTCTGGTGGTGCCGGGCTGTGTCTGCCTGACCACCATGCTGGCTCTCCCTCCTGATGGCCCACTGTCACCTCTGACCTGAGGCTGACAGGAGAGGGAAAGCAGAAACACCCAGGGCTCAGGGCCCGCTTACACAAAGACTTCAAAGGACTTCAAAGACTTTTCTGTGTATAAGAAGGGGCTGTGTCCCCTTCCAAAATGTTCTTGCTCTTGCTCTTGTGGCTGACTTGAATCTTCCAGGGGTGGGCGCTGCCCAGCCCCTGGATGCCTGGAGGACTTCTGGGGTACCCCTCAGCTTTGCTTGGGCTGATGGGGGGGCTTGGCTTTGCCCCCCCCCCCCTGGGAAGCTCTGGGAGCTTTGCTGCATTTCCCTGCAGAGAGCGTTTTATTTTGACTGGAACCCTCTTTGCTGCCTGCTGGCGCTTGGGAGCGCTTGATTCGTATTTCTAGCGCCTGGAAGCGCTTTGGGTCTCCCTGAGCGCCTGGGAGCGCTCTGTTTGGTTCTAGCGCTGGAAGCGCTCGACTTGCTATTTTTAGCGCATGGAGCGCTTTAAATCTCCTTTGGCGCCTGGGAGCGCTCTAGCTGTGTTCTAAGCGCTTTGGAGCGCTTTGTTTCCCCCCAGCGCTTGCGAGCGCTGTTTAATGGTTGACCGTAAGAGAAATCAGCCCCCGCCTGCCTGCCTAAGGAGAAGGGCCGCTGCGCTGCCCGCAGCGACCCGGAAGCGGTTGGCTGGCCGGCCAATCCCAGCGCGGCCGGCCGGAAGTGCCTGCCCCCGCAGCCCGGGGAAGAGGAAGGGAGAAGGCGCGAGAGATGGCGGCCGGTGCCGCCGGTGCGGGGCTCCCAGTGCTGTGGGAGAGCCCCGCAGGCACCAACCAGCCGTGCGGCTAGAGCGGAGGGGGCGCGGGGCACATTGTCGGTGCCCGCCCCCGCCGCCGGTGAAGCCGAGGAGAGAGGACGCCGGCGGAGGAAGGAGGAGGCAGCCTGGAGCTGCTGCTCCCCCCCAGCGGAGAATCCCCGTGACGCCTGCTGCCCCTGCAGAGGAGCCCCGCCGAAGACAGCCCGGTGAATGAGAGGGCTGGGGGCTCCGTGATGCTGCTGGCGGTGCCGGTGGGGGGCACAAGGTCCAGAGCGGTCCCGAATGGCAGTGGACCGCTCCCACATAGAGATGGTGGTACGGGAAGGGCGGCCCCGGTTGGCAGCGGGTCGCCCCAACGTAGGAGGGAGCCCCAGAAAGGCTATGGGGCATTGCGTGCTTTGAGCCAGCGAGGCTCCAACATCCAGGGGGCATTGGGTTACAAGCCCAGCGAGGCTCCAACGTCCAGGGGGCATTGGGTTACAAGCCCAGCGAGGCTCCAACGTCTAGGGGGCATTGGGTTGCAAGCCCAGCGGCCGCATCGTGGGGCATTTTGTACTGAGTCCCCCGAGAGGGACTCCCCGCCCGCAGTTGTGTGTTTTGAGCCCAGAGAGGCTCGGGGGCCAGGTGCTTGATGTCGAGCCCCCGAGGGAGGGCTCCAACGACCCCTTAATTGTGTTAAGAGCCTGCTAGGTTCAGGGGGGGTATTTTGTTGAGGAGCGAGGGGGCTCCAGAGAGAGGACTGGATGCCGAGCCTGTGTGGCTCCCCCCGCTGTGGCGCAATTCGCCAGAGGGGCTACTGAAGGCCCTGCCACAGTTTGTCAGGATTCTCCAGCTGCCCAGCAATTAGTGGGCAGCTGCACCGTTTAGGCGCAAGATGGAGATTGAGTCCCTGAGAGGGATAGAGATGGCACAGAGGTGCCCGGCCAGTCACAGCTGCGCAGCACTTAGTGCCAGCTGCAGCGTTTAGGCCCTTGTGAGTGTTCCCAGGTGCCCAGCAAGTAGTGGGCACCTGCATCGTTTAGGCCCCTGACATTGAGACTCAGGACGTTCTAGCCCCAACAAGGCCAGTTGGCCTAGGGACTGCCACAGGTGGTTGCTTATGTGAGGTTTTGCGCAATTGTATGGTTATTGCACCTCTGAATGTATTCTCTTGCATCATGTGTTATTCCTGCACCTCTGAATGTTTTAGACATCATGTGACTTTTGCGCTACTGTAGTATTCTGGTACCTCTGAATGTATTTGTATTGCATCATGTGTTTTATTCTTAACACCGCTGAATGTGTAGGTTTATGCATTATGTGTTTTTCTTTACTACTCCTCTGAATGTGTTTTATACATCATGGGTAATGTGTTCTTTCTTAGACCCCTAAATACTGTGTGATACTTAGGTGGTTGTTCTTTTTAGTACAGGTGGTCCTAGTGAGGTCCTGGTCCCCTGCGTGACAGTCTCCTAAGGGTTTAGGGTTGCGTAGGTGGTACTTACCTGTTCCCAGTAGTTACTGGATGTGATCTAGAACTGTTACTTTGTGTTACAGTGATTTTATATACTTTTATTCTAATTTCTGACAAGTATTGCTATATCTGCAAAGTGTTGATTCTGACAGTGGCCCATGTGGCCCTGTCTTGTAAATAATCCCTTGTGAATATTGCCGTGCCAGTTGGCACAATGTACATGTGTGATTTCTATCTGATATGTTTTGACAATACAAAAGTTATTTTAATATAACCTTGTGTGGAGTTCCTTTTGTGGTGTGCCTAGTATGTTGTTGCTGTTGTGCGCTGGCGCAAATGCTTTACACATCGCCTCCGAGTTTAGCCTAGACTGCTCGTGCCAAGCTACCTAGAGGGTGAGCAGGGGTTATCTTGGCGTGTGACTTCCTTGCCCTGACTAGAATGGTGGTTTCTGCCTGGCTTTGGCATCAGCCTTAGCCTACCAGAAATAGCCGGTTCTAACAGCTGTCATATATGAAAGAGCGCATTAGAACCATTGGCTCCACTGTCATACATGAAAGCGTGCATTGGCACTGCAGTCATGCCTGAAAGAGCACATAAGCACATTTGGCAACTCTCTCATCTGTGAAAGAGCGCATTAGCACCTTTGGCACTGCTGTCGTGTATGGACGAGTGCATTATCACCATTGGCACCACCGTCAAGTGTAAAAGAGCGCATTGACGCCTTTGGCACTGCTGTCATGCACAAGGGTGCATTCATACCTTTGCTGCTGTCGATGTATGAAACAGTGCTTTCTTATGTTTGGCACAGCTGTCATGTGAAAGTGCACCTTCATAACTTTGAGACAGTTACTGTATGACAGCACATTGATAACTGACACTAATTGCATTTAAAAGCAATGTATTCACAACTTTGACACTGCTGTCATTGTGTGACGTAACGTTCATAGCTGACAGTTCTTTTCTTTGAACTGTGACACTGCTGTGGTGGTCTGAAACGGTGCATTCACAACATTTATAACCTTTTGATGGTGTGAAAGTGCATCTATAAGTTTGACTTTGTATTGTTGTGTAAAAGAATGTACATTCAAAACATTGATGATGCTGTAGTGGCAGTACTTGTGCGAAATAGTGCAGTCTTATCTACTGTTGGCCGTGATTATTTTCTGCCTGTCCAACGGCGCTGCATTAGTCCAGGACGGGCCAGGCCTCTGGCACGGGCAAACTGGGCCCTTGCACAGAGTGCCAACCTTCAGAGGAGAGCAGCAAGCTGCCTCCATTAATGGCAGGCATGCAGCTGTCTCATCTTCTCTCAATCGGTTGTTTTTAGGTCAAGCCTGGGAAGAGCATGCACTGCTCTGTGAGGCATGCTGTATTGGAGTATGGACTTGAAGCCCCGTCTACTCTCTGCCCATATTTGTCAGTGTCTTGTGTCATTGTTCTTCGTAAATGCTGGCTTCTGATTCCTTAATAGACTTGTTAGTCCCTCCTTAGTACCGCCTTGTCTTCATTTGTAACCTCCCATGAGGACTGGCCCTTGTACTTCGGTTGTTACACAGTACATCTTATTTAGTCTGTATGCACTATTTTGTTTAATGAGTTTCTCCTACTGCAGGCACTAAATGCTTTCCTGCAACATTCAGCGCATTTAGCTCACTATGCACACTTTAAAAAAAAAGCATTTGTTTGTCAATTTAACAAACAAATGATTTTTTGGGGTAAAAGCGACCATACCGTGCTTTTCACTTTAATAGCGGCCACAAACCTTTCTTTAGACACAGCTCATCTAAAGAAAGGGGTTTGGCGTATATAAATGTGTAATCGCAGCCTGGGGCGCTCGTAAGTAACAAGCATTTGCAATGCAATAGGTCTCGCATTTTAGAAACTTTAACCTATTGGTATTGTAAATGACAATGCCATTAAATATTGTAGGTTTTTTAAACACATAAATAAAAGGCATTGTCATTTACAATGCCAATAGCTCAAAATCTCACAATTGCCAGACCTATTGCATTGTAAATGCTTGTTTCCAAATGCTGCTACTTCTGCAATGCATGCAAACCTAAATTGAGCAGACGTCGTTCACAGGTGTCTTGTCCACCATACTCTTGCCTTGGCAGCAGGCGGCTATCAACCAAATTCTAAATGACCCCTTAATTAAATTAAAATTATAGAAATTCAGCCCCAGAAATAGTCTCTTGTTAATAATCAGTAGAGGGCTTCGGGAAAACTAGAGACATACATGTCAAGGGTGCTGAGTAGAAGTCAATGATTTTAGTCAATATACACTGATTCACACTAATTCTCTGTGGTGATATTGCAGACTTTTTGATAAATACACTTGCACTATAGCATTGGGCCAGTAGAATTCTGTACTCGGAAACCTAGTTTTAGCGTTTCATCTTTTGCAAGGAGAATTGGGCATGGGCATCACTCACAAAGAGTTATGAGAGATAGGTATGTGGTCTCAACATGTCTGTCCTGCTATAGTAAGGGTGAGTCAATATATATTTATAGGTTTGGGCAATACTTATAGGTAGACCATGCTAGTTTGACATCTCCATTGCCAACTCAGCCCTGCCCAACCACCAGGTTTTGGTGTACTTCTCTTCCCCTTACCCCCACTGCACTAGGAGACAATGATTTATTCTCAAGCTTAGAGGCATAGTGATTGGGCTGCCATGTTTTTCAGTGAGAGTGTGGTGTTTGGAGATATATGAACATGTGTGTGTATGAATGGGATATATGTGTGTGGGTCACTGAGAGCTTGTGACGTATGTACTTGTGTTACAGGACTCACCTTGTATATATGGCATTGTTTCATGCATAACACAAACATATACCCAATTTAATGGGAAAAATGTTAAGTGTAGAAAAATGTTCTGAAAAAATGTTCATAATTATTCTGCACATTAAGTTTCTTCCACTTAAAATAATGTTTGTATTTTTTTAGTTTTAAATCTGGCACCATGTCTACCAGCTACTTGTACCAATATCCCTGCTGTTTATAACAGCATTATTGAAATGGGAGGAAAATAAACTGAAGAGTTCATTTTATGTTTATAAGGATTCCATGAAACCCATAATTAAAATGTTCTCTCATTCCCTAGTGTCATATTTACAAACAGTAGGCATCTTGCCCCCAGTGGCCTATAGACACAGTGCCATATTTACAACAAAAAAATGCTGCTATTTCTGTAAATGTGGAGGAATTTAAAGTAAAGAACCATGCTTCATAAAATTTTAAAATGTAATTAACTTAATTGAAAGTAGAGAAAAACATTAAGACAATATTTCATATAAATGTTTTTTCACTTTAATTTTTTCCCATTTAAAAGAATGACTGTATATTTTTCAGTTATAATTATGGCATAGGGTCTACAGACCACTGGAGGCAAGAAGCCTCCTATTTGAAAATGCAACACTTTGAAATTGGAGAACATTAAAATGAGCTAACGTAATCATTAAGGTAACTTTTCATTTTACGTTCTCCCATTTAAAAGCATTCAGAAACATTATTTTGTTCTCATGTTCCAGTATTGAGTTGAGAAGGACTTTAATCTAAGAGTTAAATATCTCAGTGCTTCAGTTCTTCACCTCTGTGCCTCAGCCTGGTTCATAAATCTGACTGAGCACTGCTCATTAACAGGCCCTGCAGGAAAATGTGACCCGTGCTTATCAAAAAATGAACTCAAGGCTGCAATCTAATCTGAAAGTGTCTGCAAGCTACTGGAAGCTTGTGATCACCTGAACTAGAAACACCTAAACCTGACTACTATCATATTACAGGTCAAGGTCATGGACCCTGCTTTCTTCAACTGCATGGCTATCAAATCACTTCAGCATCCATAAGGGATATGTTAGTTTCTGTCGTACTTCTGCCTTTCTGAGTTCCACAGATAGTAGTATGATTCGGAGAGCAACATGAACAAAGCTACCAATCACATAGGGAAACACATTTTTTTAGATCTAGCATCTTTCAGTGTGATCTCCTCTGTCGTTTTGCTTCTCGCCTCCTGTTTTTGACTGTACGCTGCATTTCATTTTTGCTGGTTTTTGGACACTGAGCACTTTTACCACTGCTGACCACTGCTAAAGTGCAAGTGCTCCCTGTGTAAAATGTATTGGCGATTGGTTTAATCATGATTGGCATATTTGATTTGCTGATGAGTCCCTAGTAAAGTGCTTTAGGTGTGCCCAAGGCCTGTAATTCAATTGCTACTAGTGGACCTGCAACACTTATTTTTCCAATTCATCAAAGGAGAATGGATCACTTGTCCTGCTGATACCAGGGTCTACTGTTCTAAGTGTCTAAAAAACCCTCAGACCTGTCTCTTCAGTGTCTGTGTGTGCAGTTTTAAACTGTCATTTCGACCTGGCAAGTCCACTTGTCAGGCCCAAACCTTCCCTTTTACTACATGTAAGTCTCCCCTAAGGTTAGTCCAAGGCGCCCCCATGGACAGGGTGTTGTGTATTTAAAAGGTAGGACATGTACTGGTGTGTTTTACATGTCCGAATCTTGAAAAACTGCAGTTTTGTTTTTCACTATTGCAAGAACTATCTTTCCTATACAGTAACATGGGAATTGCCTAGAAATATCTTTTAAGTGTAATTTCCCATTGGGAGCAGATAGAGATTTGTAGTTAGGGGTCTCTGAACTCACAATTTAAAGATAAATCTTTTGGTGAAGTTCGTTTTTAAATTGTGGGTTTGAAAATTCCACTTTTAGAAAGTGAGAAAGCAAAAGACTCACATTTGATGGACGGAATGCAGAACAAATCAAAACATTCACCCCAGTCAAAAGATCTGGGTTAAAACCATCATTCTTTTGCTCACCATGCCACCCCAGTTTAGACCTGGCCATATGCAAATCAGTCTTGACCCTGTGCCTCATGGAATAGTCCAGCCTGAACTGCCAAGCCAGGTCCTCCCTGCACTGGAAACAAGCATCCTAGGACCAGTTTCGGGGTTTTACCTCTCTTCAGCCAGAATAGCTTGATTCCAGTGGCACAGTGAGCTCATGACCCACGTCTGGGCATACCTGGCGTACGTAGGGTGAGAAAGCAAAAGACACAGAATTGATGGAGGGAATGCAGAATTAGAAAGTGGGCATTTTCATGATTAACCATTCTGTGGCTCTGCCTGTCTGTAGAATACACATCTGGGTTTGCTGACAATTGGGCTCTTGTGCATTCACTCTAGACAATGACACAAAGGGATTTGAGGTCTGCCTTGCAATTCTGATGGGCCATCACCAGAAAGATGGGCCTTCCTGAGCTGGAGTGGTGGGAGGAGTTGTCACAGACACCTTAATAGGGCTGTGCCTGTCCTCACACAACGCTGTCTCCACCCCTTGTAGTGTGTCCGGAGCCAGCTCAGGAAAAGGCAGGGTCTTGAAGTAGAATGCGGGAATCCGCATCACCGGACCCAGCATCCCGATATTCAGCCTGTTGTCATTACCATTTGGCCATTGTGCCCTGGGACACGCACACGTGGCTCCCAGCAATAAGGCTCTACTGTACAGGCATAACACTCCCTGTCCTGATGATGATCCTTATAATTCCCCAATGGATCAAAACGCCATCGACAATTTAAAAACACCTAATATTTTCTAAATTCTTCAATTTTAATACAGTAAAGGTGTTCAACGCGATTTGTTCTTTGAAAATGTTTATTGTTCCTTTCCAACAAACCACGAGCCCTGCTTGAGCCCCCTGTTGTTTTGTTTTTGTATTGTTCCTATTTGGTTAAATAGGACACAGGCTTGTGTCCCATTTTATGTATTAATGTTTAAACAATTGTCTATCTGTTTATAAGTAAATACTTGACCTCCGGCTGGACAAGTCCGCTTAGTATAGTACTGACTTAGTCTATATTCATTCCTTTGGGTTCCTATCTTGAGCGTATCAGGAACCTGACGCATCACCTGCCCTGCCAGTAAGGAACCGACACATCACCTACCCTGCCAGTAAGGAACCAATGCATCACCTCCCATGCCTAGGAGTGATGAACCAACGCATCACCTCCCCTGCCAATAAGGAATGGACACATCACCTACCCTGCGTAGTGAAGAAGCAGCATATCTCTGTGCTTTCTGGCACCTCACCTTCCCTGCGCCCTGCACGGTCTTTGATTTTTAACACATCTAAAGTACTTTGTGCTATAACAAACTAGTCCATTGATTTCTATGCTAAACTTGCTTAATCGTTTAAAAGTGTTATTTTGACTTGCGTATGTTGGATTTTTGTGGTCTTGATCTTGTTTTAATTAGATAAATACTGGCTATTGTTCTAAACTGGTGTGGACTCCTTTTGTAGTGTTTACACTGTGTGTGTGCGTGTGTGCGTGTGTGTACAAATACTCTACACATTGCCTCTGAGATAAGCCTGACTGCTCGAGCCAAGCTAACTAGGAGTTGAGTAGGGGTTATCTTAGCTCTATGACTCACTTAATCTGACTAGAGTATGGGTCCCTACTCTGACAGGGTGCAAACCATTGTCAACTAGAGACCCCATTCCTAACAACTTTTTTAACCTGTTATGAATGGAAACGTGTTAAACAGTAGCACAGTGAGGGGAAAGCGTGGACATGTTTCAGCACAGTGGGGAAATTAAGCACAGCCTCGTGAGAAGAATATGTGAATAGTGCACAGTTACAGTACAGGAAAAACATTGATGCAGGTCAGCACTGTTTCAGCCAATTATTAACGCTGTATTATCTGGCGAAATGATGAGCACAACGTGCAGCACTGAATTTGGGGTGTAATAGTTAAAACCCACCAGTGCTGTGTGGGGAAAGAGTGATCGAACACAGGATTGTGTGGGAAGTTCACAAATATTGCGCAGCACTGCCTGTGGAATTAAATCGATTTGCAGCACATTACTTAGAGCATAGTAGGAAAGTCATAAATCGAGCCCACCACTGATATTGTATGGAAATCATTGTGAGTAGAGAACAGAATTGGGCACCATGTGTCAATACCTTTCTTGTCACACTGAAAGAAGCAGTCTGTAAATCAATGGACCAATGTGAGTCGTAAAATGCTCTTTAAACTGCACTATCATTTTCTCATAACTCCTTAGAGAAGAATCCACAAACCCAATGTTTTTATTGCTATTAAGTGCAGGATAATGCTACAATTCCAATGCCCTTAAGATGTTTGTTCACGCTATCTCCTACCACATTATTTTCCTACCAGAAACATTAAAAATATAACAGTGGCTGAGAAAGCGACTTTTTTGTCAAATTTTTCCCTTAATTTTTTTTATAGGAATTTCTTAAATGACTCATGATTGGCAGGAGAGGTGCAGGATAGTGCTGTGAGTGAAGGCCTCGGCACGAACAAACTTCGAGTTTTTGAATTTGAACCATAAGCAGCTGTGACCTTGGAAATGACATCTGTCTACTTTCAGGCAGACAGGAATTACATATGTATCCACCTAGAAGACACAGCACTATGAAGGGTGGAACATCGCTCATAAAATCAATGAAGCATCTCATAGTTGACGTCTTGTTTTACTAAGCCTAAATTCCATTTTGTGCTCATGAATCATTAAGCTTCATAGTTTATTTTTATTTCCTGCAAATGCTCTTCATGGTTTTAAGGATGAATTAAAGCAATGCATTATTGTCGAAGGACAACCGGGAAATGTAACTATTCCGAAACTTCAGGTAAAACATATCAGGCACAAAATCAACATTATAGATTTCCAAAAGTCCGATGGTGTCATTATTAAAATTCCTATAAGCTGATGATAATTCATACAGTAACAATATGTGCTAAAACTTAGCAGCAGAAAATAGCCATTGAACTCTCCATGTTCCTGGAAAAGAGAATCTGCTGTCAGTGCGATTTTCATAAAGACTCCAGCACTGAAACTGCAATCATCAAAATGTTTAATTTGTGGTGCTCATTCGATGTTGGACGATGGGGAGGACTCGCTTCTTGACTGCATGGTGGCCTTTGGCTGAACTCTTCATCACGGGCTAGTCAATGTCCTCAAGACAAGCATATGATCCACTGATAGGCTTACATCATTCATCCATAACAACAACCACTTCATGAGAAGGGGATAATGCCTGCTCTGACCCTGATGCTGTCACGTGTGGGGTCGTGGAAGGCACTATTGGTCCCGACATAGTTTTCTTGGGACAGTGAGCTACTGAGAGCCCTTTAGGTGTAGTCAGTTGTGTACACCCCCCAATGAGCGGATGACACACATCTGCATGAACACAGTCTCTTGTACCGTCTTCTCTTATCCTTACTAATGCCTAATAAACATTATCAAAGAAATGGCCTTAAACTTCCTCAGACTAAACTGGGTCGACTGAGTTCATTATTTTTGCAAGCGAAACACCAAGAAAAGTTTAATAAAAGAGATTGGCACCTGAAACTAAAAGAAAATGGATGCTTTTTCTCCATACATGGCAAAAGAAGTCAAATCTATTGTTTTTATAAATGAAGTCTCAATCCTCTCTATGAAAATATGAATTGTGTGTTCAGTGAATGCAGCCACTTTGACTTACAGGGGTCATTTGGGGAGAGGAGTTGGCCTAATGGTTAGGGCGGTCGACCTCGAATCTGAGGAACTGGGTTTGAGTCTCGGCAATGACGCTGAACATCCTGTGATTCTGGGCAAATCACTTCATCTCCCTGTGCCTACCAAAAAAGATAAATGTGTTTTCATGTAATGCAACTGGTTCTATGTAAAGCTCTCTGAAGCCCAATTTGGGTCAAGTGTTGCTATATAAAACTCTGTGAAAGATTAAGGATTTAGCAGAGCTTAAGCACCACAACAGCTGTGGTTCTCCCCCATCATTTAGAGGTGTCGGGCCACTAAGTGATGGGTAACGGAGACTATGCCAGCTTTGACAGCAATCAATCACTGGCCACAGCCAGTCTACCACAATGGTGCAACGTTTACAACATCAAGAGGACCACCATGCTTGTGGCTGCCATCCTGATGCATATTCAGACTCATGCAAGGAAAAATCCTCAATGGAATGCACGCGCACTGAGAAAATGCCATGTGCATCAGCTCCATTGATTTTTTGTATTGAATGTTTAAATGTGGTGGGAGGTCCTCCGCTGGGCAGGTGGAAGTGGGGCCACCAGTGACCCAGCAGACTAAGTGGGCACCAAGGATTCTAAATATAAATGGATTTTGTGCTTTAATTCAACCATTGCCTCAGCAAAGAAGTTCTACAACTTGAATCAAATCTCAATCAGTAACAACACAATCTTGCTCTGGAGCTGATACATCATTGTGGAAGTCTCTCCCTCAAGGTGTGAGATGCTAGGAAAACAACGTCCCTGTTTTCAGCATAAATGATAACGTTATTATTCAGTTCACACCACAGCGTTTTGCGGCTTCTCATTCCTGCCATCACAAATAGATGGGCAAACTGCCCCTTTAACTCGGGTACTCTATTTTGCCTCTTTTTAGGTCTTGCTGAGCCAGGGCATGTGCTGCTCTGCGAGACAATTAGAAAGCTGCTTTTGAAAGTGCCACCACAGGCTTTTGGTGGCCTCAAGCGTGCACACGCGCAGCCGCCATCTGTCTTTCCTCCATCACACAACTCCTGCTTCTCCCCCTCCCCCACCACAGATCGCTTCTCAAAGCCACTCGCCGGACTTGTTCGAGATCGCGATCACTTTCACTTTTGCTGCCGCGTGGCCAATGCTTGTTTCTAGAGCTAAGCCACCCCCCTCCCCAAAGAAGTATTCATTTTTGTCTGCAGCTCCTTTTGATTGGGGGCCCAGGAAGAGGTCTTGGGCTTGAACATATTGATTGTAATCCTAGTTAACTGCAGTATGCTGCAGTCTGGGATAGAAGTTCCTTGCAAGTATTGCCAAATTGTTGGAGTATTGCAGTAGATTTATCTAAATACCATTGCAGTACGTGCTGTCACTGCTCTCAAAACGCTATATTAGTCATTGATATGTTAATTAAATAGGTAGGATGCCAGGAAGCGCTCTCGTTTTACAACGATTACAGTCTGCAGTGTTGTAGTCAGTTATCCCATTGTATGTCCCAGAGTTTTGTGATGTATTCCTATAGGTTCTGTATCGATCCCCCTATTCCTGACCCTGTTCTGGTTAACAAGTTAACTAGCAGCCATCCCATGATGCAGAAACCGTTATCTGATGAAGCCACACTACGGCACAGGAACGTGTTATCTGATTAGGTCATAACGCTTGCCATCTAATTAGACAAGCGATAGTCCTCCAGCCCCTGATAAGGCATACGGAGTTCTCAAAACAAATCAAACCTATGACAACCTGGGAAAAACCCTGCGGCCATTGTTTTGATTTCACCGAGAACTTCAGCAAAAGAATGTGCTAACGACCAAGTCGTATGACATCCTTATTGACGTATCTATGTCCATCCTTACGTCAATCTCGGCACCTTACAGGTATAAATATTACCGGTATTGCCTTAAGCAAACACACGCGGTGGTGACGAGATCGGAGCAGCCAGACTTGTCGAAGCCCAGAGCAGAGCAGACCCCGCTGGCGCAGCCCCGCCTTCCTGACGCGCTGAGAACGAGACGCTGCTTTCTCCTGCCGAGAAATCCAGCTCCGGCGCTTCCGAGCAGCCCTCGCAGGCAGCTTGGAATATCGAGACCAGAGACGAGAGATACCATCCCTCATTCATCCTAAATTCCGGGTACAGAACTGAATAACCCCTCGCAGAGAATTCTTGAGTCAGTCACTTGGCAAAACAAACTTAACTTAAACTGCTACTTTCTATTCCCGCCCACGTATTAGGCTTAGGTCAGGTACACTGGGGTAGGCGTAGTTAGAAACACCAGTTGAGTACGATTAGTCAAATGTATATATGTATGTATCTATTTTATCCATTTTAAACCACCTTATGGCTTAGAAACCATATAAATGTTTTTACAGTATTATTTTATACTTCTACTTTTAATGTATGCACTTTACTTAACCATAAGTATTGCGATAATATCGATCCATTTCTCTTGTATGAGAAAAGAGACTGATCAATAAATACCATCTTTTATTGAACACGCCCGTCTCTTCCTTTTCTCTACAATCTGGTGAGACTAAGAATGCACGTACTGACTGAGTAAAATAAGTTGTCTTTTGTTTTCACACGACTCTAGAGATACACTCTTGATTAGGGGAGAGCAAAGTTGTCATGTTCTATGGTTGTCAGAAACTAAATCCCTTCTTGTCTATCCAGGGAGGTTCAACTCCTCCTTGCCTATTCGAGAAAGTTTCTCGTGAACTCTGAGCTAGCTGGCAAACCCAAAACTTTAAGTCTAATATCGACAATAGAAGACCTAGTTAACGTCTGGTCTAGGCCTATACTATTGAAGGTATTATTCCAATGCGCAGAGCCTATTGGGATAATAGGAACTACACTACATGGCGCCCAACGCGTTTGGCAAAGGCGATAAAACTAACGTAAGACATTAGAGTAACTCAGTCGTGCTTTTTCACTCAGACCCCTTTTTTTCCCATAATACTCCAAAGACGTCTGGAGTGGGAGAAAGGTCATATCCGCCAAACCTCGCAGGAGGAAACTCCTATGTATGGTTCTTGGTTTAGTCAACGTTGAAGGATACACTGTTCCAAAATACTGTGCATCTAATCTTTGTTTCCACAAGAAACCTGATCTGCAAACAAACGGAATAACCTTCTGGACAGTACAATGTCAGACAGTGAAGGAGATAGAGAGGCAGCTAGAATAACTGCTGAACTAGTAGCAGCTGATAATGCACTGCAAGAAGCAGACCCGGGTATAATAATCATCCCGGTCAACACAAGGAAATCTATAACTTTAAAACTTATAGAAAATGGACTGACACCTAGAGGTGGCACAGTCATATTCGTAATCGAGGCACACGAATATCGGCAGACAGAGGTATTCTATACATGGATAAACTTTCCAGCAGCTAATGCTGTAACAAAGGTCTTCCACTATTACAAAACAGAGGAACCTCCTGAAGAGTACACTCCTTTCGAGGAGGTGGAAGTACCACTTAAATTTCAAGAGCACCTGCTCTTATTTAATGGCGCCCTAAAACATAATAATCACCACACCAGGCTCGGTCCATTAGGTAGACCAGGAGCAACGTGGCCGGTCCTAGCCGGATACACACCACATCCAGACATCGACGGGATGTCTGCGGCAAATCTTTTAATACAACTAAAACAATTAATAAAATTGCATAGACAATTAGTCCAATATGTAATGCGGACTTCAACAATCCAACCAGCAATTAAAATTCCACAGCTGACCCCTCATTAGGGGAAAACAAATACAATGACACCACAGAACATACAATCCTGCCTGGGTAAAGTACCAGCTAAAAGGGAACAAATACCATTCTGGTTAGCCCAAAAAATCACCCAAATAGAGGCGGTGTTTCCAGACACCACCCCGTTGGAAAAACACAGGATTCTGACTATCTGTCTTCCAATGGGAATCGCACCACACGTGGAGGACTGTGACACTTGGGGTACAGTCTTTGCTTCCATTTACACAAAAACTCATGGCGTTCCATCCATCTCGGTAATACCAGATGTGCTAAAACAAATTCAAGATGAATACGGTCCAGAACCCGCTTTAACTCTTGGTATGAAATTACTAAAAGACTTCAAGCAGGTCTCGGCAATACTATTAGCCAACATAAAGGGAGAAGCAGCAAACGTGGCGATCCGCCAAAGGTTAAAAGAAACAGATATAGCAGACCAACCAGCTGAAATTGCCAGAATCATAGAAAAATCCTATGAGGAACTAGGTAGAGATAGTTTAGGTGGAATACCAGTAAAACCCCGACTGATTGAAAGTCCTGAAAAAGTATTTTTTAGTAATAACTTAACATCACAAAAAAAGAGCTGAGATGGAAACAAACAATCCAATCCTAAAGAAAAGAAATTCCAGTCCAGAGGAAGGTCTCCTCGGCGAAGAGAAAAATCTCCAAACCAAAGACATAGGTCTCCCCAAAGTGACCCCTCTGGGAAAAGATATAACCTTAGAAATAGGGATAATATTAAGAAACCTGATAGATATCAAGATTTTGATACACGCCCCTCTCAATCTTTTCAGACTTCCTCGCAGAAATCGGAAAGAAGAGGACGATCAGAACAAAGAGAAGAGCACGCCAAGTCCAAAGACAAGGAACCTGCTCATCTAAAAAAGAAATTACAATTTCCAAAAAAGAAGGTAGCCAGTATTAAAGTAGTTAACAATGCCGAGAATACTGAGGACAAAACTGAAAAACGGAGAATGGGCTCAGACAATGCTAGACAGCGCAGCAGAAGTGAGCATAGCTCGCAAAGTCCTTATGAATCTTCTGGAGACAGTGGACACGAATGAATATCTTCAAGTGGAAACTGCAGACACCAGAGTTAGCAAACCTCACAAAATATATGAAATAACTTTACGTATAGAAGGGGATAAGACTAGAAAAATAAGGGGACTATTTTGGGATAATCTCTCCAAGGGCTATGACATCCTTCTAGCTGAAAAAGACTGGCCACCAGAGTTTGTCAGGGACTGCCCTCATGGCGAAGAAATAATTATGCCTGCCTTCTCAAATCATATCCCAATTCATAAAAAATACACACTTGCTAGAAAGTGGGCAGTAGCTCAAGCTCCTGCTTTATATAAAAATCACGTAGGATGGGATGAGGACTCTCCTCCTCACAAAATCCAGTTAAAATCACAACCTACTGCACAAAGACAGTACCCAATTAAGCAAGAAGCTAAAAAACAGGTAAAAGAAATCCTAGATCAACTAGAATACCAGGGGGTGATTGAAACTTGCACCTCACAAATGAACAACCCTTTGTTTCCGGTCTCCAAACCAGACAATTCATATCGTCTAGTTTTGGATTACAGACACCTTAACTCATGTTGCAAACCTTTTGCAGTACAAAACTCGCATAGTGCTGCACTAATGAATAACATAGAGCGCAAAAAATACAAAACAACATTAGACATTTCTAATGGATTCTTTTGTCAAAATATAGCACCAGAGAGCAGATATTTGTCTGCGTTCTCAATAAATGGCACCCAAAAACAATTCTGTCGGTTAGCCCAGGGGTACAAGAACAGCCCAGGAGTATTCTCAGCGAGAGTAACAGAATTACTACAAACATATGATGACGAAGCATTATCTTATGTCGACGACATATACCTAACAGATGATGACTTGGATACTCACTTGAAGAGAGTGAACACCATAATACTTGGGTTCGCAGCAGAGGGTTACAAATTCAACTTTAAAAATCCAGAATTGCCCATCTAACAGTCCTGTTCTTAGGATATGAATTATCAAGTGAAGGCAAAAGCCTGGCAGACAATTTCCTAGAGAAATGTGCCGTACTCCAAGCACCTAGAACACTAAAAAACCTACAGTCAATTCTAGGCTTCCTAAATTTCGGAAGAACATACATTGCAAATTACGCAGAAAGGGTCAAACCCCCTTATGATCTAATAAAACCAGATTTTAAAAGAACCAATTGGACTCAAACACACAGAAATTCTGAGATCCTTACAAACAGACATGTTAATTAAAACAAAATTAGAAACACTTGATAACACACGCAATCTTGTGATTCGAGTCATCCCAGGAAGATGCGGATTCACATACCTGACCTCTAATGAGGGAGAAAAGGTACCAATTGCATTCAAATCACACTTGTACACAGAAGCTGAAAAGAAGTTCAGCATTAAAGAAAACATTGTTCATGCAGTTCAAACCGCAATAGCTAGAGAAAAAGATAAAGCTGACGGTAGACGTATCACAGTCAGAACAGCAGAATCAGCCTTTGAGGCATTAACAACACCGTGTAATTTACCAACAACAACATTGAATCCGGAATGGATACAATGGGTGAATTCAATTACAACGGACAAAGTATACTACTACTTTGATCCAGAACTAGAGGAACTAAAAAATCTAGAATATGAAAGAACATTCCCTCTGCCAATCGACATTCTGCCCTTACGACAATACGCTTGTGTAATCTATACAGACGGACATGCTCAACCCTCCGTTTGGGGAGAACAAGCATACAACCCGACATGTGGGATTACAAAAGAAGTGTGGCGCGGAGGTAAACTATGAACTCTATTAACAAAAACACACTCAGTAGAAACTAATTCAGAACAACAGACTGAAATAATAGCATTGAAAATGGCGCTAGATAATGCGGATCGCGAATTCCCGACACTTATAGTGTCCGATTCATATTAATGCGTCAAATCATATAACAACGATTTGCAGACATGGATTCAAAACGGTTACAAAGATGACACAGGTGCAACAATAGAGCAAAAACTGCTTTGGGAACAAATAGTTCTGTTACAAAAAGAACTACCAAAGACTCACGTGACACACTCACTGAGTCATCAGCGTGATGGCGTTCACGTTGCAGGGAATTCATTGGCTGAGACAGCCACAGCGGTAGCAACTAAATCGGCTTCCGTAGCTAGAAAAAAGCGTACAATGAAGTACATTGACGGTGAAACAGTGCTGGCGGTGAAAACGTCATCAAAAGGCGACTGCTCAGCGCTACCGATCAACTATCCACTCAATTATACATACATAATCGATGCAAACTCCGTCCCTTTTGCTCGAATCCCTGGAGTGGGGGATAGAGTAATTCCAAACATGGACAGGAGAACTTTGTTAATTGCAGACGCACATATGGGTGAGGGTCTCGGACACCTCAAACTAAAAGATTCTCTGGAAGAATTACAATCAAGGTACTGGTGGCCAGGCATGAGCCTGCAGCATCACATCTTTGTAAAAAAATGCCCGGACTGCAACAGAGATCGCAGTGGCGAGAGAAACGGTATACTACCGTGGTGTTTCACTCCAGAAAAGATCAACAGTAAAAAGCAAAGCGTCCGATTAACATATACAGGCTAGTTTCCACTTATAATGTAGATCACCAGCACTCGGCTGACGTCTGGACTGTTATACAAAGATTTGCGAGTCTAAATGGCATATACGCTAGGAGCATGCTACGTTTGACCATTGTTTTCACTCTAGCCCTCCAGCCTGAGGGGAAACATGGCCAAATGAGCATAGCACAGCGGGACTCTTCTCACTTCCTTCCTGAGGGATACGGGATGGTGTAAAGAAAAAACCAAGGCATAAAGCTATCTATAACGGAAAGGATATTAGGTTCAGGAGCTGGGTGGGTCAAACATCTAATAAGTGTCCAACGTAGTCTAAATAACCTGCCAAGAAATTCTCTGAAGGGATTCAGTCCGTACGAATTATTGTTTGGAACTAGGATGTTAGTCTTAGATCTCGACAGTCAGACTTCAGTGGTAAAAGAAAAAAGCTTCAAAGATCGTTTGGCTATTTTGCAGGACTTAAACGAAACAAGAAAAGACCTGAGCAATATAAAGTTGAAACAGCAGCCAACAACCACTGAAGAACCACCACCTGTCCCAGCAAGACCTGTCTGGATTCCAAAAGTCGGGGATCTAGTCAGAGAAAAGATCGCGGTAAAGAAGGAATTTGGGCCTTCTTACAGAAAAGCAGTTCCTGTCTTGTCTATCAACGGGACAAGATCAGTTGTACTACCGCCGCTTGCTGGTAAAAAGGAGAACCGAGTTGTATCCATCGACCTGGTAAAACCACAATCATGTGGCCGATAACAAACAGTAGGCCAAGTGGACTCCCGATAAGTAGTAGAACACCAAGGTTTGCTACCAATACAGAGGTCCTAACTAAGAGGCTAATCACATTCGAAACGCCTACAGAACAACAACAAGGACTATGCAACAATGCAATGGAACTTAAACCTCTGAAAACCCAAATAAAAACATTTAGTAGAGACACACCAACCTACAATGAAGTAACAAACGAATATGCAAGAAACAGTAATCCTGAAGCTATTGGAACAATTGACAGATCTGCATCCGGCTACTTCATAAACTTCGATGATTCCTCTGAAGACCTCAGTGAATCAAAGATACAGCCATCAACAAAAACCTTTAAAGATAAAGCTAAAGAACTTTTGAAACAACTGAAAGAAGCATATCTGATTTCTCCATGGATTGAATTTTGGGTGGGCTTTGGTGCATTTATCCTCATACTTTGGCTCACCATGGTACTAACTTTGGGACGCTTCATTGAGGGAAAATATGCTAAAATGGACACAGCAAGTCAGAAAATCAACTTGATCCTCAAACCACACACATCTTCACACGTCGAGAAAAGAGAACTTTCTTTAGTCAACTTCACAGCCAATCCTATACTGGGTGGGGTAGCATGGGACAATACCGACTACGAAATTTATGGTCCGGTCGAAATCCTGAAATACCCACACCAAATCAAGATCTCGTTGAGTGACTTTGTAAAACCAAGCTCATTTGCTGATGATTGGGACTTTGAAAGTATAAATAATATGATGTCTGACCTAGTGTTGTCTGCTAAATTTACCAAACATGATTATTTGCAGGGTTCGACAAATTATGATAGTATGTACTGTTACAACCACTATGGTAACCATTTTTTATATAAATCAGCACAACCTAGAAATGTTTTAAATTATAATCAATGGGAACATTGTGCAACCCCTCCAAAAGGAAGCTCAAGAACCTTTTACGACAAATATTCATACTTTTCAGGGTTCAACACAAGTAATGCTGAAACATTTTATTTCAAATTGTCAAATAAGACAGGGACAAAGATCATGATAACAAACACGAAATTGATATATTCAGACTCATTTTTTGAACAAATGAATACTTTTGGTTTTGATTATTGGGACAAAAATGTTGAAGTAAAAAGTGTTTGGGGTACAAAAGACTGGCAAGTACAAGGTATAGAATCACTGTTTAGAGCATGCATGATCCCAGAACAAATTATATTTTTGAATGACACTGTTCAACAAACCACCTGTCTTGGCCTAGCCAAAATCAAAGACTTAAATAAACCGTCTATTCCAAAGCCAACTATGAACAGCAATAGCTCTAAAGATGAAGAGATAGACGTAAACTATATATTAAACCAAAACAGAACACATCCTGATTGGAAACAATGGTTAATCTGGCCCACAGATACTAATAACTGTCAAGACAGATTCCTGAACAAAACACAGGGGTTCACATTGACCAGGCCAGACCCTAGATATTCCCAAAGACAACACCCAGGGATAATAACCACCTACAGTGTGGGCAAAGTATGCCTTCAATGGCTACAAACTTCCACACTGGCAGAAATTAAGCAACACCTAACTTTACTTACTGATGGTGCTGACTTGCGTGATTTCATTATGGGACCGCGCAAACAGCGTCAAAAACGTTTCATAGCAGCCTCTGTATATGCAGCTTACAACGAGGCCTGGAAGGTTACTCAAATTGAGACAGCAGAAAGTATACGGGAAATTGACCGTATTAATTTGGAAAAATCACTTTCTGTAGTGGATAATGGGTTAATGACTCTGTCCTCCAGAATTTTTTCTTTGGACAGCATTGTGTCTTCAGCAATCGACATAATATCGCAAGACTTACTGTTGTTACAACACGGTCAGTCTCAATTGCGTTCTATTGTACAGCTTGGCTGGACGTTACAAAATCTGCGTTCAGGCTATGTGCCTTGGCGTTTAATCAACACAACGTCACTATTCAATATCTTTAACCTTACTGATAAACAAATCAGTATGGCACAAAAGGGTGCTGATTATACAATCCTGAGCATTGAGAAACTCGAGAGATTACCAGTGACAATGTCAGAACGACCTGTCAGTGAATGGATAATACATGGGATAATTAATATTCCAATATCAACCTTCAGGTTTCAATACTGCCAAAAATATATACAGGCTGGCATGTCCGAAAAATTGGGAAAAGGGTACATTAAGACAACATGGAACTTGCCCTATTCACATGCATGTGTCAGTAATAAAGGACAGAAAGTGTTTCTTAGTGGCAATAATTGTGCGATGTCACTAAGCGGTACACTTCTGTGTAACGGAATTAGTTTGCATGGAGCCTGTGAAGGGAACTCAAATAACCTTTTATGTCACCAGCTAGGCACACCTGCAACAGAGATAGAACCATTTTTTCAAAGACTCTATAATGGGAGTTACATTCTAATTGTGGATCGCAGATGTTGTAGTCTTATGCCCGGGACTCCTTATCTCGTAACTACGACTGCGAAGGTCATGTGCTGTGGACACTCATTGTTCCCCAGCTCCTTTCCAGACAGGGAGGCAAGGGCATGGCCTAACTTGAAAATTACTTCTATTCGAATAGATACTTTAAGCAGAATGAAAACAGTGCTTCTTCAGACGCCGGCCAGGCTCACGTCATCAAAAGAAACGTATGATCTCCTAGTCGCATGGACGACTGCAGAGATTCACTCATTGTTATCAACTAATTCCCCCATACATTTCGCAGAAATCCTGAATGAAATCTTAAATATTTCTGATACCAGTGGAGTCTCAAAAGTATTTAAGACAGTATTTTCGATGGCATTAACACCATTCAAAGCCATACTGGGTATTTTTCCAGATTTCGTCCATTCGATTTTTGGCGGACTTCCCCTCATTTTGGGACTAATTGCAGGAATCCTATTCCTAGTCCTTATATTTCGTTATGGCAAACCGTGTCACAGACAAAACACCTGCGACAAGGGAAGAAACAATCCGAGCCATTGGATACCGGGACCGGATATCAAAAATCCTGGGACTATCCCGGCTTAGAGACCTGAACATGACTTGGTTTCTTTCATTTCGACCAATGTGGCATCGATGTGTTTTACCTGTATTAAGGTGCCTGCTGTGCGGAGAAGAATGCGTGTTGGACACCTGTCTGACGCTACAATCGGATGCGCCTATGGATGCAGAAACATTGTTGAGTCCAATAAAGGCTCATGCTTTGTGCTGCCCTCAACGGCTACCAATCCTGATGACGGCATTCGTGGAAACTTCACCACTACGATTGAGGGGTAGTGAAGTTCAAGATGAAAGCAGCATCGATCAGGTACAACCTTCTGTCAGCAATGCTAATCAAAATGTCAATGGAGACAATCATGCGCACGAATGCATGGTTACACCTTTTTCCGAGTTAGTGGAACTCTCCCAGGAAGCTGTTGACAGCTTTTTCGACAGTCTAAATGATATGATGTTCTCACCAGAGCAGAAATAGAGACTTTTGAGCAAGCTAGCACACGGCGTTCCCTGAATTTGGCCTTCAACTAGAATAGCAAAATAACATGAACAATTTCCCCTCCAGTTCACGGACAGCAATTTTTTCAGCAGCCCCAAAATATTTTTACGATTTTTTCGGGACACTTATCTTCTGCTTAAAGTAAGAACTATTCTTAGAGAACTAAAATTTCTATTTTTTAGAAACTTTATAGACATTAGCTGACCGCTGGTATGTTCATAATTATTTTATTCTGTGATGGAATGGTCTCGAACTTTTTTCTTCTGTATTAAGAGCCATTTCATGTGTAAATTCTCATATACCAATTAGCAATAATGTATACATATGCGTGATTACTTTAGCATTATTCTGCAGCTTGAGTGCATATAATACATGTGACTGTTATTTCCGTATATTAGATAATTTCAAAATGCATTTTATGTATTTTGGGGTGGTAAGGTATACACGATACTCTACAGTATGTTTTACTATGCCTAGATTTGTAAACATGGCCATAGTTAGCGTGGAGTGGGTGTGATGTATTCCTATAGGTTCTGTATCGATCCCCCTATTCCTGACCCTGTTCTGGTTAACAAGTTACTAGCAGCCATCCCATGATGCAGAAACCGTTATCTGATGAAGCCACACTACGGCACAGGAACGTGTTATCTGATTAGGTCATAACGCTTGCCATCTAATTAGACAAGCGATAGTCCTCCAGCCCCTGATAAGGCATACGGAGTTCTCAAAACAAATCAAACCTATGACAACCTGGGAAAAACCCTGCGGCCATTGTTTTGATTTCACCGAGAACTTCAGCAAAAGAATGTGCTAACGACCAAGTCGTATGACATCCTTATTGACGTATCTATGTCCATCCTTACGTCAATCTCGGCACCTTACAGGTATAAATATTACCGGTATTGCCTTAAGCGAACACACGCGGTGGTGATGAGATCGGAGCAGCCAGACTTGCCGAAGCCCAGAGCAGAGCAGACCCCGCTGGCGCAGCCCCGCCTTCCTGATGCGCTGAGAACGAGACGCTGCTTTCTCCTGCCGAGAAATCCAGCTCCGGCGCTTCCGAGCAGCCCTCGCAGGCAGCTTGGAATATCGAGACCAGAGACGAGAGATACCATCCCTCATTCATCCTAAATTCCAGGTACAGAACTGAATAACCCCTCGCAGAGAATTCTTGAGTCAGTCACTTGGCAAAACAAACTTAACTTAAACTGCTACTTTCTATTCCCGCCCACGTATTAGGCTTAGGTCAGGTACACTGGGGTAGGCGTAGTTAGAAACACCAGTTGAGTACGATTAGTCAAATGTATATATGTATGTATCTATTTTATCCATTTTAAACCACCTTATGGCTTAGAAACCATATAAATGTTTTTACAGTATTATTTTATACTTCTGCTTTTAATGTATGCACTTTACTTAACCATAAGTATTGCGATAATATCGATCCATTTCTCTTGTATGAGAAAAGAGACTGATCAATAAATACCATCTTTTATTGAACACGCCCGTCTCTTCCTTTTCTCTACAATCTGGTGAGACTAAGAATGCACGTACTGACTGAGTAAAATAAGTTGTCTTTTGTTTTCACACGACTCTAGAGATACACTCTTGATTAGGGGAGAGAAAAGTTGTCATGTTCTATGGTTGTCAGAAACTAAATCCCTTCTTGTCTATCCAGGGAGGTTCAACTCCTCCTTGCCTATTCGAGAAAGTTTCTAGTGAACTCTGAGCTAGCTGGCAAACCCAAAACTTTAAGTCTAATATCGACAATAGAAGACCTAGTTAACGTCTGGTCTAGGCCTATACTATTGAAGGTATTATTCCAATGCGCAGAGCCTATTGGGATAATAGGAACTACACTACAGTTTAGCGGTTGAGAAGCTATGCAGCTTACTAATTTCTTGCACCAATTGTGTACTTATACCCAGCGGCGATGCAAGGGTGCCACGGACCCTAACACAAACAAGGGAATGGGCCCTCCCACACATAGTTTAGCAGTACATGACAGGCATAATTGGGATACAGGCGGCCCACATGCCACTGCACCCCTCTTTATATCTCCTCCTGCCCACTTATTTCAGGTAATGCTAAGCTCACCACTGTTACTCTTTGATTAAAGCTACTATGGACAATTTGATGTTTTCTACAGCACTGCACCACATTGCTTGACACTGACTTTCTTAATCCCTTCTCCGCCTGCAGTCATATATACAAGGAACGTAATTGTGTACATTTGAAAAAAGGAAATATGTTCCTACTAAAATTAACTTAAACAGTGTTTCTTAGGCATAAATCGATATTACCCATTTGTAGCACTGTTTCCAATTTGGGTATTTCTGCTCAGTGTTTTTATTTTCTGAGTGTCACTTCATCAGTTTCCCTCTTTTCACGAAATACGGTGTTAGATTTGTTGTTTAGGGGGCGCTAGAGGGCGCACTGCGGGATGGCTGGCCCCTGACACAGCTCCGCCGGACGGGAGACTGTTGCTGTAAATACCGCAGTGCTGCTGTTGAGAAAACGCACGAACTCTGCTGATTAAAGTGACGGAATGGCTAAGGACTGACCAGAAACTGCCAATAATACCTGGAACTGCCTAAATTAGAACTTATGAGGCAGAGCACTGTGTGCCGAGAACGGACCTACAAAATGGCGGCGCCCGCGAGGTGAGGCGAGAACACAGACGAGCCTCTAGAGACATCGGAATATGCCCGTGAATACTAAATCGGGACTCTAAAGTGGTCGGAGAGCCTGCGGAGCCCGGCGATTGCCTCCCGATGGTCTGCACTGGAGACTGTGAGTACTTTATGATGTGCGATCCACGGGACGCTGTCGGGATGCAAAATGGCGGCCTCAGTGACACGCAAAATCTCTAAGCGCGCGTTCTGCGTAAAACGGGCTCCAGAACTCAGTTTTGCTATCTCCGCTGGCGGTGAATGTTAGCCCCTAACACTATATGAGTCACACGCCAACACCTGGACCCTAACTGTGCCGATTGAAGCGGCCGAACAAGATAAGCACACAGAGGGCTGGGTCTCTTCATTCCTGTGCGCTACGCTGCAAATATGAAGGGCGGCGGCGGAAGACTTGCGGGACAAAGGTCCTCATAGAGCTCTTGTTTTTCGGCCGGATCGATGCCCATAAGGCGGCATTTGCCACATGCATGCGCACAGAGCAGCAGCGGTGGATGTGAGAGGTCTGAAGAGATGCTGGGCTTGTAGTCATGGTGATGCTGCATACAATGTGCAACGCAAGAGAAGTCGCCCCGGCCGATGTTTAAATATTGCCTACATTTCTCTGTGTTAACCTGCTCGCTTGCTTATGCCCTGCAACATACCGCTGTGCACCGGAGAGATGCAATACCCGCGGGAGGGGGAACATAGAGAAAGCGCTGCTTGGTGCGTGATGTGTGGCTAAACTGCCAATGAGGCCGACCGACACTGCAGACGTGACTGCATAAGCGCTTGAGGCTATTTATCTGACCTGTCTTCGAGGGATGGGAAACAGTAGAGGATTACCTGGCCTACTAGTATTCCTACCACTGATGCCACTATAACTGCGGTTCGCTTTCTTAAAGCCCAGCTGGCACCGGATGACCACGACGACCAGAAGGGTGCACGCAGTTCGCAGCGTGCCGCGTGTAGGCCGTGGCCTACCCATTACAACAAGTGAGATGGACAAACCGGAAAAGCAGCAAACGAAGCTACAATTCGAAGCAAAAAAACAGACCAAGGGAGCTGCTGGCGGGACGGAGGCGGAGGTGGATCATGACAACGAAGAGGAAACCGGTATGGAGGGTGTACTGAGAGCCATACAGCGGAGCTTGCAAGAAATTAATGGGAAATTGGATACGCTTACACAAAGAGTTGACCACATGGCCGCTAAGATGGACAAGCATGGGGAAAGACTAGTAGAAGCAGAAACGAGAATCTCGACAGTGGAAGATGTCTCAAATACCAACACTAAGAACTGCACCGTCATGGAGAAAACGCTGGAAACACTACGTAATAAGACGGAGGATTTGGAAGCGAGGTCCCGCCGCAACAATGTCCGCATAGCAGGTCTTCCGGAATCAACAAACACGGGAAAGATGGAACTATATGTAGAGAATCTCCTTAAAGAACTTTTCAGGGCGGAGGAATTCTCGACGGTGTTCCTGGTGGAACGGGTTCACCGCTCCCTGGCGCCACGCCCGAAACCGGGAGCCCCCCCACGTATCATCATAGCCCGTCTACTGAATTACAGGGACAGAGACACGGTCCTCAGACGAGCGAGGGAAAAAGGAGATATCACTCACCAGGGAAACAAACTTGATTTCTACCCGGATCACACCATGGCTGTCCAACTGGCCCGCAAAGAATGCCAGTCAGTAAAGAAGAAGCTACGGGACCTAGGAGTGGAGTACTCCATGCTCTACCCTGCAAAACTCAAAGTAACTCATGCGGGAAGATCCACTGTTCTCCCCACACCACAGGCTGCTCATGAATATATCAAAAAGCTGGGAAGGCGGAGACGAATGTCAGGACGAGAAGATCAACCAGACGACGAGAGCTGAGCGGCCCTAATCAGGTAATAATGTTCCGGTATTAGATCGGCGGGGGCATGGACTTTAACGCCTTCTTCCGTATGGACCTCACTGCAGGTGCTATAACACCTTCATTGCATACTGTACACAGGGATTATGATCGGGCGAACTAAATTGTGGAAGAAGGTGGGATGATTCGTACAATAGGTGGGCCAAGATACACGGGCCTGAGACCGCCTACCTAAAAACAGTAATGAGCAGGGTGTGATGCATCTGTGGGAACTGTAGTGGGCTGATAGGCGGACAAAATGTGCTTGATACGAAAGCGGCTCCACCATAGACTATGAGGGGATGGTGGTCTCTAGATGCTGTCACCAGTTCAGACTGCACCACTGTAAGACTGTGGGGTCCTTGGCCCTGTTGATCAGTGGCGAAAGAGTTGAAGACACTATAATAGATAGCAGGTAAGAAGGTTCCGCCATTGTGTCAGAGGGCTCGAGTGCACAGGCACACGGGATGGACTATACGGCCCAGACTCACGAATACTTCACTCGAACGCTACACAAAAGGTATGGGTTTGACGAGTTATATAATGCCCTGGTTCCGTAGGGTAGCCGAACTGTGACCTGTTGGTGCAATCAAATGGGCAGGTTCTGAGAAAGACAAGAGTACTTCAGGTGATCATGCATGGTTAGTTTCGACTAACAGACTATGAGGCCTTGGCGTGTGACATATGATGACGAAAATGTAGAAAGTACGCAGACTAGTAGCACTATGTTCACATTTGTTAATTGAAACAGATTACCCGTCCACATCCACAATGTGGGTGGAGACGTGTGCACCTGGCGGACCCCCTACGTGGGTGTCCCCCAACACATGTTGGTACTATATTTAATTTCGTTCAGGGTTATGGCTTTGGCAGGATTGGGTTGCTGAAGTGGGTGGGGGGAGGAATGGGACAGTTGGGGATGTTTATTACAAATCACTGTATCTGAGAAGCATTGCAAACTCCGAATCATATTGCATGGATGAAATGGTGAATTTCCTTGTTGATGGCATATGGCCACATTGCAAAATGTTTAGGATGAAAAGCGTTGTGAGGAAGAAATGCAACTGGGTTCCTTACTGAAGGGTTAAAAGAAACCAGGCTGAACTTTCTCGCCTGGAACGTGAGGGGCATGAATAACCCCAAGAAAATGTGTCAAATATTTGCATACTTCACCAGACTCCAAGTGGATGTTGCGTTTCTACAGGAAACACACATTGCAGCAAACGTAACGACAAACATAGGTAGCAAATGGGCAGAAGTAGTGTGCAGCTCCAAATATTCCTCATATGCACGCGGTGTAAGCATTCTCATTCGTAAGGGGTTAACTTCAGGGTGTCGAAGGTACTAAAAGACGCGGGAGGTAGATATGTTATAGTACTGGGCCTTCTTAGGAACCAACATGTAGCTCTCATAAACACGTATGGACCAAATACGGATGACCCTGGGTTCTTCACTAAAATATGGCAAACTATTTCTGAGCTAAATATAACACACATGGTGTGGGGGGGCGACTTTAATATTGCCCTGCAAGATGGATTAGACAGATCGCCTAACACTGTAGAACCACACAAACGAGCAAGAACAGAACTACAGGATGCTATAGCAGAGTTACAACTAAGCGACATTTGGAGGACACGAAACCCGTCTAACACAGAAGCTACTCACATCACTGCTGCACATAATAGCTGGTCGCGACTCGACTACTGGTTGGGGTCGAGTGAGGTGTCCCTATGGACGACAGCTATTAAGCATCTACCACACACGATCTCAGACCACAGCCCGGTGATGCTTTCACTACAGCTGCCAAATTACGTACCACCTCCATACTCATGGAGATTTAATGCCTCAGCACTCTTAGACTCCGCATACACAGACACCATACACAAAGCTATAGTGGAGTATTTCGAACTCAACGCTCCAACGACTGAGGACAAAGGGTTAGTGTGGGAGGCATTTAAAGCAACGATAAGAGGGAAGTGTATCAGCACCACAGCGGGAATCCTGAAGGACATTAGACAGCAGCTGCGTGTTAGGGAATCTAAATTGCGTGAATTGGAACTCCGCTATGAACACACACAGGACGCCGCGGTACTGGGAGAGATAAAAACGATCTTGATAGAACATCAAGATTATGCCACTGCTGAACTTGCATACGTTTCGAAAAGGGGGAAGGCGAGAGCATACGGGGAGGGTGGCAGACCTGGAAGGGCACTAGCTCAAAAGATATGTTCAGGGCATACCCCACAACACATTCACACAGTGAGAGACTCAGAGGGAACTAATAAGTATGACATGAAAGGAATATTGGAAGAATTCAGACTGACCTATGGTCAACTGTATGAATCGCGCCTACATGGATCGGCAGATACCATGCAAGATTATATGGCTGATGTAGAAATTGCATGGCTATCAGATGGCCTCAGAGAATACCTAGCCAGACCTGTTACAATTGAGGAAGTGACTGACATCATTAAGGCCCTCCCTAATGGCAAAGCACCAGGACCGGATGGCTTCACCGGTGAGTTTTACAAGGCGTTTGCAGACCTGCTGGCCCCCCACATGGTGGAAATGTATGGAGCTGCGCATGAAAAGCAAATCCTCCCGGAATCTCTCCGCGAAGCAATGCTGATAGCACTGCTGAAGCCAGGAAAAGATCCAGAAATATGCAACTCATATAGGCCATTGTCGCTTATTAACGTAGACACAAAGATTATTGCAAGTTTGCTGGCCGCGCGGCTTAAGCCATTGATGCCGTCACTCGTAAGACCAGACCGGGCAGGTTTTATACCTGAGAGATCCACGACGCACAATACGAGAACACTTTTTGCACTATCCCATTACTTATCACCAGAGACCAATCCTGCTAGACGCCGCAAAGGCTTTCGACACAATTGAATGGGAGTATTTGCATGCAGTATTAAGACGTATGGGTTATCCAATAATGTTTTTACAATGGATATCAATGCTGTACACGGGCCTCTCAGCCCGCATAAAGGTAAACGGCTATATCTCAGATCCCATAGTGATCGGCAGAGGGACAAGACAAGGATGCCCCCTGTCCCCACTGCTGTTCGCATTGGTGCTAGAACCCTTAGCGTGCAAAATCAGACAACAGCACCATTATTCAGCACTCCAGTTCCCAACGCGGCCCCTACACATATCGCTATATGCGGACGATATGGTGCTATATGTAAAAGATCCCGCTCAAAACCTCAACCCCTTGATGCGAGAATACATTAAATTTGGTCAGCACTCTGGTCTGCAAATTAACTGGGCCAAGTCTCAAATACTGGCGTTATCAGACAGTACCACTCCATTCGCATTAGAATACCCACTGGAATGGCGGGAAGAACCCACGAGATATTTAGGCGTCGGGTATCACCGAGATCCTGAACTGGTCATCCGTACAAATTATGGGAGGGTCATTTCGGAGCTGGAAGAGAAAATTAAAAGATGGTGCAAATTGCCACTTTCATTAGCGGATAGAACTGCCATAGTAAAAATGGTACTTCTGCCCAAATTCCTCTATTTATTCAACAACATTCCCATCTAGCCACCTGCAGAAGTCTTTCGAAATATAAACAAATTGGTGCTCAACCTTATATGGGCGGGTAAACAAGCTAGGTTCGAACTACACGTTAACATTGCCTTATGCAAAGGGAGGATTCAAGGTACCGGATCTCTATCTCTACTATCTGTGCGCACAGGCGCAGTTTGCGCATCACTGATATCATGAAATACCGTTCTTATCACATATTGCGGTTGAGACTGGAGATGCCCACCCCATTCCCTTATCGGCCATACTACCACATAAACGTCCACCATTACACTCCCGGGACATAAACACAATAGACACCACCAACACAGCCTGGTACCTGATGGGAAAAAAGGCGGGCAAGCTCCCATTATATGCACCTGCCATGCCATTGGCGCACCATCCGGAGCTCTCGGTCACACAAGAGGCAGTAGGCATGCAATTGCTGCAAAGAGCAGGGTTAGATAAAATGGGCGACCTGAATGAAGAGGGAAAGTTTAAGATGTTGGAATCTTTAAGTTATATTAGTAACCCGACACTATTGTTCAATTTCACATACTACCGGTTACAAAGGGCAATGAAAGAACTATACACTATGTACCCTGAGGAGCCTCCACAAATGCTCTCACTGCAGTTTCTGTTAACGGCACCCACAGCTGCACACATAGTCTCCAGACTATATGCTAGATTACAAGAGGACATTGCGAGTAACACGGACAGAATGAGGAATAGATGGAGCGAAGTAATGCCTGAGCCATTAACCGAGGAAGATTGGTCCATGACATGTATTGTAACCGAGATGCTCACCCCGAATGGAAATTTAAGAATAATTCACTATAAGTACCTGCATCAAATGTACTACACACCACACAGGCTGCATAGATATGGTTTAAGTGCAGACTCCAGATGCAAAAGGTGCAAAAGGGAAGGGGCTGATTTCATACATCTAGCTTGGCATTGCCCAAGATTGCTGACTATTGGAGAGATGTGACGGAAACGCTCAGTGTAATGTTAGACACACCCATCGAATGTTCAATAAGAGGGTGCCTGCTAGGCCTTGTCCCTAATGTGAGAGCGAGAAAACGTAAGTACTGTGTGATAGCACTGCTGATAGCTAAGCGCAGAATCTCACTCCACTGGAACAGAACCGGGTGCCCCACTCAGAGGAAATGGTTGGAAGACCTCACGTACTGTAGAGACACGCTACTCACCTATGAGGAGGAGCTGCCTGCGGGTTCCAGACCCAAAGACTACTGGGCGTACTTAGTTGAATATCTCGAAGAGAAACCACTGACAGCTATGGAGTAAACTGACAAGTGTCAGACATACATGTTTATACACGGATACGACATGTCTAGGAATAACAAAAATAAATTAATGAAAACAAAAGGAGGGAGAATGTTGTGATGCAGTGATCACTGTATAGTTAAAAGAAGGTTAAATATGAATACTGTTTAGAAACTAAAATGAGTTCTAATACAATGCTATATCAGATGTATTTGTTATGGATACATAGCGCGTAACACATATTCATGTTGAACGCCGCCGGACCCCCGGGTTGCCGGTCAAGGGGCTGTGTTAAATTGTCACGTGTTCCACTAGCATCTAACCTAACATGCTGCCGGCCCCAGGGTTGTAGGCGCACAGCTGTGTACTGTAAGAATGATTCAATAAAACAGTTTGAACTCCAAAAAAAAAAAAAAAAAAAAGATATGTTGTTTATCCCCCTAATAAAGTTTTACTTTAGTTGTACTCATGGGTTGATTTTATTTTATTTCATACTTGATACGGTCTCACATCCCATCTCTCACTCCAACCCTCTCACAGAGCGTACATTTCGTGGGGTGTGAAATCCCCAGTCTGGGTGGGAAGGGTGCAGTTCCTTGGACTCCCCACCCAGTGGGTTCCATTACCATCTTTGTGGGAGGTGGGCAGAGATGCCTCATCAACCAGGGGTCACAGTTTTGAGCTACAGGCCAGCAGCCCCGAGGGGTTGGCTTTGAGTTATCTGGTGTCCTTAAGCCGACCAAGTTCATGCACCCCTCTCAGAGCACAGCCACAAAAAGCGGTCAGTCCAGGTTAGAGGTCAGATTTCAGAAACCTGGAACCGTGTAAATCGCAATTTGCAAAGATGGTGGTGTGAAAACTAGATTATGCTTTTAAAAGGCCATGTAGTACTAGGGAGAGCATCTCTTTGTGGTCCTCCGACCTAATAAGAGGATGATTTACTGTGGGTTCTAAGCTCGCCTGCGGCAGGAGGGGCCAACTTGTGCTTTTTTTAACGATATAAAGAACACGGCAAAACTTATGGGGGTATCTTCATGTGCACACAGGCTGTATTAGTGGTAGATATTGCTAACATTCTGTGGCACAGAGATTTGTTCCCATCACCGTTTTTTTGGTTTTCTTACTTTTACAGAAACTTGGGGGCAGATTTATGAAGGCCTTGCGCCGCCGGTGCGTCACTTTTTCCCATGTTAAAAATGACGCACCGGCGGCGCAAGGCCTTCATAAATCTGCCCCTTAACTTTTAAAACGAGTGCTGATGCAACCAGCAGGTACAGATTACTTCTCAATATGCATTACCTGGGAAAGGGGTCCTTCGTGTATTAGGACTGTGCTACTGATAATGATTAGTGCAATCCTGATAAACCAAACACTGCTGACAAATAAAGAACAAGCGCTGGCAAAGCCAGGAGGTCTCGCTTGGCTGCCATCATTTTGGCACTGTCCAAGCTTGTTTTGTCATGGTTTTTGCAAAATATTATTGTTGGTGAAGCAGATCGATCCACGTCAATTTTTAAACAAGCATTGGCATAGCCAATAGGTCTCGCCTTTGGGACCTTATAAGTGTTTAGCCATGCAACAGTTAATGTTGTTGCAGTAAGGATATTGTGCTGCATAACTAAATACTTATAAGGTCCCCAGGCGAGACCTATTGGCTTTGCCAATGCTTGTTTACTCTACTCTTCATGCAGAATTTATTTGAAGTTTTGAATTCCTTTTGTTTGTGGTTTATTGACGTACTTCAGAGACCTTGCTCTCGCATACTTGGTTAAATGTAAGAGACACTAACACCCTTCGGATTAAAAGTAGTGCTATATTTCTTTCGAGCGGTTGAATCGGAGCAGCACTCTCTGTTATGGAGTGGGGGCTGTCCTAGGATAGCTCTCAAGAAGCTACAGAGAGGGGTATACAAGGGCGGGCTCGCCGTCCCGGATGTCCGTCTGTACTATTGCGCGACCCAGCTGGTCAATGTTAATGGGTGGGTGTTCGCACCTGTGGAGGAGCCGGCGTACCGGGTGGACCGCATGGTCTTTGGGGATGATACCTACCTGGCTGCCCTCTACAACAGAGGCAGAAGCCGCAGGACTCTCCAGCCCCAAACAACTGTAGTGGTGGGGGTGTGGAAAAGAGTGACAAAATTCCTGGGATGGGGGGCGAAGCTCAAAGCCCAGACCCCGTATGGGCCGGGAACTTTCTTCCGGCGGTGGCCAAGCTGCAAGGCCTTCGCGCATGGAACCTTATAGGTATCGATAGACTGGGGGACCTCTGGAACAGAGGAGACATGGTTGAATTCGCATCCCTACAGGCGGAATTTCAGATGGGGAACGGAGAGTTCCTACATTATCAACAGCTTTGACATGCCATCTTGAACATTTGCCGTCGGGGGAACAACTACCGGACTACGCCCCATTTGAGGACAGGTTGTTGATGGACCCAATGATAGATAAAGCAATCTCCCTCACGTACAAAAAACGTATCAATAATCTGACTGATCCCCGGGGCCCTCTGAGGGAGAAATGGGAAGCAGACATAGGGTTATTGGAAGACGATGACTGGAGAGATTCACTGCAAGGCCTGCGGGAGGTGGCGATTCGAGCTAGGTTCAGGCTAATCCAACTTCGCATATTGCATCGCTCTTACACCCCGCGCACTACACAATATCGGATAGGTTACGTAGATTCGAAGTTTTGCTTGAGGGGGTGTGGGGAAGAGGGCTCGTTTTTCCGCATATTGTGGGATTGCACCAAGATTAGGGCCTATTGGTCCAGATTGTCTGATATCATGGCGGAGGTAGTGGGGGCAGAAGTCCCGCTAGATGCTCAATGGCATGTCCTAGGGGTTACGAGTAATATTACATGGCCGAAAGGTGACAAGATTTGGTTGGCACTAGCAAGCATGGTTGCAAAACAAAATATAGCAAGACTCTGGGGGAGCGAGGTTGTGCCCACAGTGGAGGAATGGGAACGGGACCTTGATTGGTGCCAAAGGGCTGAAAGAGTGATTTATAAGAGTAGAGGGTGCCCTAAGAAATGGGAGAAAGTGTGGGGGGCATGGAGACAGTACAGCGGGGAATCAGTGGACACTAAGGCAGTGTCTGAATCAGATTAGCAGTTGAAATGTGCCCCGAGACATGTTCCTTACTTGAGGGGAGGGGGATTGATGGGCTGTGCGGTGGGGGTAGGATGGGTATGGGTGGGGGGTTGTAAATCTGTGCGCCAAGATATCCATTCAGTAAAGTCTCACCGGCGTAGAACCCAGAGGTTAAAACATTTCAGTGTCACGTTTAAACTGCTGCTTTTACCTGTCCACTCCTTTACTTGCTCAGGGCGCCTCCAGCCTCTGAACATTTCATCGCGCAGCGGAGCCAAACGCTGACGCAGGATCTTGCCACTGTCGCCATTTCCCGCTGCCCACACAGGCCACGCCCCCTTTTACAGAGGCCACGCCCCCACAGCCAACTTCCTCTCTCTATATAACATGTGCACATTCCGGTCGCGCAGCGGACGAGCGCAGCGGGCAAGCGCAGCGGGCGCAACGATTGCGCGCCGAAGGCGCGCCTAAGGCAAGCCCGTCTGCGCCCGTCCGCGACCGACCGGGACACGGGGAACCATACTCAGTGCAATTTCATGCATATACCTCTGAACAACTGCGTTCTTACAGAGCCAACTGGCAGCTGAATTCCGCCACGCTGTCCTATGCTCAAAAGCTCGGCATTGCTTCCTCCACGTTCATCGTGTCAGCCCCCCCCCATCACTTCTGCTCTTCTCCTTAACACTAGATCAGCCGTCAAGCACCAGACTGAAATATATCATCTTTTTGTTTCTAACTGAAACCTGGTACAGACCTGATTCCCTGCCCAGCATCTTAGCCTCCCTCCCGGCCGACTACTCCATGCTCCGTGCCGATCGACCCAAGAGTAAAATAGGAGGCGGTGTAGCCTTGATTACTCGTAAGGACTTTCACTTTCAGACCCTGGCCTCACCCACATTACCTGCAGCCGACTGCCTTGTAGTGCGATCCACTTCTTTTAAGACCCCACTCACGTGTGTATTAACCTATCGACCACCTCAGCCATCTCCCAATTTCCTTCCTGCCTTTCAGAACTTATTGGCTACCCTGGTAATTAACAATGCCTCTGTCCTTGTTTTGGGTGATTTTAACTATTGGCCTACCGACCCTGCTGAGGATTCCGTCTCTAAAGACTTTACCCAACTGCTCCTTAGTCTCAATTTTACCCAACATGTCCAAGGCCCCACTCACATCCGGGGCCATACCCTAGATCAGATCTGGACACTAAACATTCCTATGTCCACCCCCATCATCTCGCCCTGTTCCTGGTCGGACCACTCCTTGCTCGCCTTTTCCCTGGACCTGAACCATACCTCATCTCCTCCTATCCCCAAAAACACCTGGGTCAGGAGCTGGCATAAAGCAGAAATTCCTTCTCTCTGCAATTCACTAACCGCCACCTGCCTAGACCTTCTGGGCTCCGATCCTCGTCCCCAGGCCGCCACCTTAGATCAGTGGCTCATTAACGCCTGTGACCCGGTGGCCCCTTTGAAGCGTACCACCATTAATCGCACCCATAATGCCAATAAATGGTTCAGTGCCGCTCTTAAAGCAAAGAAATTGGAGCTAAGGCAGGCCGAACGCGCCTGGAGAAGAGCATACAGCCCCGTCCATAGACAACACTTTATCATCGTGCTCAATGAATATAAAGCTGGCATTCTGACAGCTAAGACCGAGTACTTTTCTGGGCGTATCTTAGCGGCCGAATATCAATCTCGTGAGATATTTTCCACCGTCCACGAATTGGCATCCTCGGATAGAACCTCACCCAAGATCCCCCCCTCTCAGGTCTTATGTGACTCGCTCAATGAGTTCTTCATTGATAAGATTGCCTTGATCAAAGCCAATATTCCCCCCCTCCTCTCTTCTTCTCTCCCCCACAACCCCCTGACAATAATCGCTCCCTCACCACCATCCCCCTACTCACGAGAGAATCCCTGCTTCTGCTGCTTAGGCACGTTAAGTCGGGTTCCCCAGCTGACATTGGCCCGGCACGCATCCTCTGCCAGCTCTTTTCTGCGTGCCCCTCCCCCGCCATTTCTCTTTTGAACAACTGCTTTACCTCTGGCATTGTCTCGGCTCCTTTCAAGACTGCCATAATTTTCCCAATATTAAAAAAACCAGGAGCCGACCCTTCTCTTCCTGCAAATTACCGCCCTATATCCCTCCTCCCTTATCTGGGAAAAGTAGCAGAGTCCCACGTCACCCAGGTACCTGGCTCCTTTATAGAGAGTAGCAACTACCTCGCACCCTGCCAGGCGGGCTTCCGCCCCGACACTCTACTGAGAAGGTGGTCATTTCAGTTATGGACCAACTCAGGGAGGGGCTCGACACCAACATCCCCCAGGCCCTGGTCCTCATCGATCTGTCCGCCGCCTTTGACACGGTAGACCATTCCATCCTTCTGTCCTGTGTCAGGGCGGCGGGCATAGAGGACCAGGCTCTCACCTGGATAGGATCCTTCCTCGAGGGGCGCACTCAGGCGGTCCATCTTGCCGAATTTTCGGCTCCACCCAGCAGGGTGAAATGCGGGGTCCCCCAGGGTTCTTCCCTCTCCCCTCTTTTGTTTAACCTCTATATTTTTCCTCTTATTTTCGCACTTCAACAAATGGAGGTCACAGTTTACAGCTATGCTGATGACCTCCAACTCATTTTTGATTTTTCTGTTCCATCATTAGCAGCCCCCCGCCTCCAGTCCATCCTGCTGTTTATCCGGGCTTGGATGAACGCAAACCACCTCAAACTCAACCCGGATAAAACAGAGTTGATTTTGACTGGAGGTAGAGGCAATCTCTGGACACCCTCCTTCTGGCCCCCTTCCTTTGGTCCCCCTCCCACCCCTTCTCACTCTGTCAAGACCCTCGGAATTATGCTCAATCACCACTTGACACTTCACACCCACATTAGTTCTGTTGTTTCCTCTTGTTTTTTTACTTTACGCATCATCTGGAAAATATCCCGGTTCTTCTCCCCCTCAGCACTTAAACTGATTGTTATGGCCATGGTCTTATCCAAGATCGATTACGGGAACATCATTTATAATGGTGCCCCCGCTTATGTACTTCAACGTCTTCAGACAGTGCAGAACCAGGCAGCTCGCCTGGTGCATGGCCTACCGAAATACCATCACTCCTCCCCCCTTCTTACTGCCCTACATTGGCTACCGATCAAACAAAGAGCCCTTTTTAAGCTTGGCTGCCTCACCTTTCAAGCCCGGGCGGGCACTGCCCCTGCGTTTATTAATTCCGCCATCATTAATTACTGCCCGGCCAGAGACTTACGTTCCTCTGTCAAGTCCCTGCTAGTCATCCCCCGGTTCAAGAAAAAACGATCCGGTGGCCAGAAATTTTCAGTACTCGCACCTACCTTCTGGAACTCCCTGCCCCTTCCCCTCAGATCCTCCCCTTCCTACTTGGAGTTTCGTAAGGCTCTAAAGACCATCCTGTTCCAGCAGGCTTTCGGCCCTTAGCTTCCCGATGCTTCCCTCGATTCTGAAATCCCATAGCGCCAAGAAACTGCTTAGTGAATGTGCGCTCTATAAATAACTAAAAAATTCAAATTCAAAAGCGTTGGGAGGCATACAGGTTTGATCTTTTTATGCTGGCCGTAATGTTGACATGTAAACGTAAGTTGTGGTGTCTTTTATATATCAATGTCTAACTGCTGCTGAACACTGTGCGATTTTCTGGAGCATGTTTTTACAATAAAAAGATTTTTTTTTTAAAGTAGTGCTATATAAAAGTCATAAATATGTAAATAAATAAAATGTCACTATTGTATGGTACAAGACACAGTACTGAAAACAATGCTCATACAGTGTCCATATACATTGTTAAATCACTATAAAATATTCAGTTTTCCCCTCTGAGTTACAATGCAGTGATATTGTTCACAGTTATTTTCAGATGATGGGGCTGAGGAACATAAGACTTTGCATAAGGATAGCAAGGCGACTGACATTAAAAATCCAAAGTCTCACTCCCAAAGCACAAAGTACTTTATGATTCATAATTGGCATTACACATCACAGTGCACACAAAGTCTTCCCTTGCGAGTCACGGGGAAAAGGGGTGTGCAGAGGGTGTTCCTTCCCCCTGAAGACCCTCAGGTGTATGCACAAATACTTACAGTTGTTTTTGCAGTCACAAAGCATAGAATTGTAAGGGCCTGCCAGCGGCAAGCTGCCAATGCTTAATAGCTCAGACAAGTCAAGTGGTTCTAAACCTTAACCTTCTGCCTTCTGTAGACCCCACCTAATCATTACTAGAACCTGGGGGGCATCTCTGAGCCAGTACTGGAAGCTGGGGAGACAGGCCTAAGTATTTGTGATGATTTGAACCACAAATAATATAGCTACAAGCATTCATCAAATGCACAAATGATTAAATATATTCAATTTAATTCACAAATAAAAACAAATCAAAATTTTCATTTTAATGGGAAATTCAGCTGAGGACGCTCATCGCCATCACTATATTCTATTTTATGCACTTGCTCTGCTCTCACAAATCAATCTGAGGGTACTAGCTTAATTTTTTGTCACCAATTTCAAATTACTTCAAATGATCAGAACACTTTAGAATTTTCAGTTTTGCATATTGCGTCTTTATTTATATACTCTAATCTGTTGATATGATTTCATTTTCTAAGCAGTCACGGACACTCTGAGTAGGTTTTGTGGGTCCTCAGACCACAGGTTAAGAACCACTGGCTTACACAGTGCGTGTGAAGGAGGGAAACTGATGACGTCATAGCTATCGGGTGATACTGTTTGATGCATTGAGACCCCCTTCCATTTAAAAGTGAGGCTTCGCAGTACAGGAACACTGCAAATGAGAATGATGGAATGAAGGTTTGCTATCCCAGCGAAGCCTCCATCACGGCAATTGCTATTTTTCTCAATGATTTGCAAACAGATCCCCCTATTAATATTGCAGAGGCAGGCAGTTTGCAATTTATTGAGAGGGTGAGGCAGCTCACGGCATAGTGCAAGAATTGTTCTCCCATTGAGCACCGACTGAAAAATGAAAAGTCCCTTAAATGCAGCAGTGGAAGCAGAGGCAATCTGAATGCTCCCAGGGTGGAACAAACACAACAATAGGGAGAAAAGCCATTGAATAACAAACAGAAAATTGAGATACCCAGGGCTTATTTACAAGGCCTTTGCGCTGACGGTGCATCACGTTTTTGATGCACCGACGGTGCAGTGTGCCTGCCCACATTTCCAAGGCTACCTAAGGTCACCCTGCATGACTTTTTATCGCCTTGTAAATATGGGCCCCTTTCACTCATTACTTTGCATGAGAGGGGCATTCCATGGGAAAGAGGAAATGCCATCAATGATTGTTTTTGTGCAGGAAGGTATCCTTTCCTGCTATCATTCCCGCAAACAGAGTCACCCTTGCAACTTGACGCAATGGTGCCTGCGCTGGCGCATAACAGCCAATTTTGTGCAGCACAGGCGAAAGCACACAGATGTGTCATGTTGTTGTTAATAGGACGCATCCCTGTACTTTTAAAATGACGCAGCTCGGAGCATCAAAATGGCTTGCAGCGCCGCGCTACGTCATTTGTTTGTAAATGAAGCCCCCAATTTTGAACAAGGTCCACTTTATTTATTGTATTATCTCACACTGTGGCTATAGCTGTCGTAGGAAACAATTCAAATTCCCAATTCAAAAGGGGCGCTTTGCACAACAATTTGCATTTGCAGAATTAAGCTCTGCCCTCAAAGGAGAGTCCTATGAAAAGGAGACAGAAGATGAAGTTTGTATTGCAAGTGGTGAAGGTAAAAGGCATACAGAGCAAAATGTTACATAGTGGATACTTTAAACAAAGTGCCAGTATTTACATTACATGTTTAAAAAAGCCTTTGTGCACACAGCTGTTTACTTTGTGAACACAATAATCCATAACTCAAACAACAGGTTACCATGACAGCAATATAAAACAAATGAATGTGGAAGGGTTTTGTTTTTCATTTTTATTTATTTTGGTGATGCCAAAGCTCAAAAATGCATTTCAGAACAGTATTATATATCTGATTTACCGATCGATTAAACACAACAAATCGATACAAATGTAAACATAGCTTTGACTAGAAGATACTTTTCCGGCTAAATTCCATAAATCTAAGCATTCTTGTACAGTACAGAACCATACAAAACTAAAATACTATAGTCCAGGCCTTTTAATACTTACCTAGTCATCTAAAACATATCGTGTTTCTGCACTCTTGAGATGTTTCACAGAGCATTACAAAGAGTATTCGTGAACCCCTACAGATAAATAAAATACAGTGATACAAATGTAAACATCGATATGGCTAAGCATATGCCTGCTCCTTCTGTTAGATTTCATTAAGTAAAACCATTCCTACGCAGTGCAAGAACACCAAATATTAAAGTGCTATAGTCCCTACGTTTTAAATATATCTTCCACAGAGGCTAGACATCATTTTACATTCTCAATAGTTTCCAAAAACAGCATAAGTCAGCAATTTGCGATTAAGAAATGTCCTGCATTGCTCTATACCTAAAAAAGTGCAAAGATACATACTAAAGTGTAACACTGCTTATGTCAACCATATGTCAAATATTTTAAAGTTCTATAGCCCCCCCCCTTTGAAATACCTATTCATCTGAGGCTAGGCAGAATTGTGCATTTTCGACAGGTTCCTAACAACAAAACAGTCAATATGCAGATAAATAAAGTGCAAGGTAATAAGTAACTTGCCACTCAGTAAGCCAAACACCCAAGAAATCGTGTGCAGTGGTGTATACATAGTAAAGTGCAAAGATACAAAGTAAAGTAAAAATGCTTATATCAACCCTATGTCAACATCAAACTCCTAATACCATTTTAAACAAAAAAGATCGGGGAAGGGTTATTATATTAGTGAATCTCACTGTTCATTTTTGACAAGCAAAGGCATCAATCAATCAGTACTTGTAGGGCGTGGCTTATCACTGGTGAGGGTATCCAGGTGCTGGGTTGCTGGGTGTAGTCGAAAAGCCAGGTGATGTTAGGAGGTGAAGGGGGAGAGCGTTCTGGGGCTTGGTGTATGAAGAATCCTGTTTATGCATTAACCAAGTTACTTTATCTCCAGCTGCTCAACCAGTGTGAATGTGCTGAATAGAATGTTGGTGTGAAGATATGAATGGAATGTTTGGGTGCCTGTGAGGTGAGATGTGACAGTTGTAGTATGGGCTGAGCAGCAGGATGGCTGCTCCTGGTGCGGTTGCTTTATAAGAACATAACATCCTGTAACGCAAGACTGAATAAATCAACAGAAACTGCATCTCGGCTACTGGACTTAATTACTACATATTTTTGGCGACGATTCATGGAGAAAAAAACTGTGTGCTGCAAAAGAAAATACTGAAAGAAGAAACCTATACAAAGGAGCTTACAAAAAGAAGAACTTCTAAAGTACATTAAGGTTACCAAGAAAAAGAACTGGAGAGACACATTGCTCTAATGACTATCAGCCCCACCAGTGACCTCCACATCGGTCGCCCCCAACCGGGCATGTGTCTGCTTACATACTGGTGTTTCTCTAAATTGTCGAAGAACAAGTCAATATTTTGGCTGTGGCATGCCACGGGACATTTAGGTCAGAGCCTGTTATTGCTGTCAAGAAAACTCATTTTGCCACATTCTCTGCTCTCATAAACAAGGAGCCAGATGAGTATGTGTGATGGTCCCAGCAAAGACGTGTCACCTTAGTACATGTTTGGGACCTATCGTTTTACACAAAATGAAGCAAGTTGGTAATCCCGTCAGACTATGCCTTAAATCTTCTTCCAGTCAGACAGGCAAACTATTTCGTGGCCAGATCACCTGCACCTGCATTTACGGTGTGAACTACCTGTACAGGAGTAGTAGGTTACTTGTTTGACAAAGATACTACCAGACCACTTAACCATCAAATGTGAGACTAATTCTCTTTTTAATTTGTAAGTATTGTTACATGTAGTGGTCATACCAGTTTTGACCATAAAGGAATTTGTAAGCAGGTCAGTAGAGGCCTAATATCCTGGTATAAGCTCAAGGGCTTGTCTTAGTGTGGCATGCACTAAGTAGTATTGCGTTGTCTGCTGTTGATACAAGTATTGAGCAATAGTCGTATTGTCAGTATTGCACAGGGAACTTTGGAGTTAGTATAGTAGAGATTTATTTGAGTACCTGTACAAAACACATATGAAGAAGTCCCAAAAGTCTTCACTTAATTGAAAGTAGAATCATGCTGGCCGGAGATTTTACTAGTAGCGACAGTATTCTTGGAGACTTTGTATCTATCATCTTTTAGTGGAGCAGACAAGCTGGAATGTCTATGTGTTTTAACTTTGTTTGTCTAAAAAGTGTGAATAGTTGCCGATAATTTTGGTAAAGGGAGGGGCAGTCACAGGAGTTATACTGACGTCACAAAAAGCTGCGCTGCAATTGGATAGTTAGCGTGAGTCATCACAGAGAACCACGCTGCAATTTATTAGCTAGTGTGAATAGTCACAAGAGTGTTGTGCTGGTATTGGCTGGTTGGTGTGAGTCGTGCTGGTATTGGTTAGTGTGAACAAACTGGATTTGTTAGAAGAACGGAAGAAGTTCTCGAATAGGGATTTTAGTGATTGAGACAAAAATGAAATTGTTAAAATTGTTGAAAACCTTGTTTAAAAAGGATGAACCTATTCCCATTAAAGAAGGAATTCCTGTAGCTCCTGAGGGTACACTTGCTTCTTTTATGTCGCTAGAAAGAGGTTATCATACATGTATATGGTTGGAAAATTGGGTAAAGTATACAAAGGGAGATGGTAATTTGGCATTTCCAGAACATTGTACACTAGGATTTTAGAGAATTTGAGATATCAAATGAATGAGTTAAAACCTATGCAGTATGAGGCACTTGAAGAATGGGAACATGAGTTTTAGACCTGGCGCCATTGGCGTGGGTCTCCCTTCCATTTTTGCTGTTGCCTCATGTGTTTTTGCTGGTGTTAGATGCTTTGTTCACTGTTCCACTGCTGCCCAGTGCCACAGTGCGAGTGCTCCCTACTGTAAATTGATGTATTGATTGGTGGTTCCATGATTAGATGTTTGGTTTACTTGTCAGACCCTAGTACAGTGCACTGAGTGTGCCCAGGCCATGTAAATCCAAATGCTGCTAGTGGGCTTGCAGCACTGGTTGTGCCACCCACAGGAGCGGCCTTGTAAAACGTGTCTAAGGTCTGCCATTGCAGAGCCTGCGTGCAGTCTGGTATTGTCATGCTGACTGGGCAAGTGCACCCACTTGCCAGTCCCTAAACCTTCCCTTTTCTTCATATTAGTCACCCCTATGGTAGGCCCAAGGGCAGGGTGCATTGTATGTATAAGGTAGGACAAGCCCTGATGTGCGTGGCATGTCCTAATAGTGAATTACAGCCATTTTTGTTTTTCACTATTGCAAGGCTACCTGGTCTCCATATGCCAGAGTGGGCTGCTGGATTGTTACATGTTTATAATCCCAGCAGACTCAGAGAACATGGTAGAGTTTATTATGCCTGGACTCAAAATAATAAAATACATCTTTTAGTGAAGTTTATTTTAATATTCTGTGTTTGCAAATACCACTTTTAGAAAGTAGGTATTTGCTTGCCTAACCATTTGAGCCTACTTCTGCGAGGTTGTGTATTCCTTTGTCTGGTTTTGTGAGTGACAGGGCTGGGGGATTCCAAGAGACAGGCTGGGGCAGCCCGGTGGTGAATAGGGAGATCTGCATCTAGATGGGAGGGAGGAGTTGCACCTGGGACCTGAATAGGGCTTGGCCTTCCCTCTACAATGCTTGCTCCACCCCCTGTGGTGCGTCTGATGTCTCTGCCCTGCACACTGAAAGAGGAGAAGGAAGACTGTCAACAAAGTGCTCCAGGACTGTACTTGCCTTCCACAATGCTGGCTCCACCTCCTGTGGGGCGTCTGATGTGCCTGCCCTGCGCAGTGAAAGGAAAGGAGAAGTCTGGTAAACAGAGTGCTTCAGAACTGGTTTTGACTGGGCACCGGCCCCTCTCCCCTCAGAGAACAAAGGATTTTGGGGTATTAGTATTGGGACCCTGATTCCAAGAAATTAGATCACTTCTGAACTTACAAGATGAAACCTCTGCTGAGGAGAGGAACCTGTAGAAACTGAGGAGAAACTATTTCGAAGCTGAAGTGCTGCTTGGGGGATTGGCCTCCAGTGGTTGCCTGACTGCCAAAGAGAGGAGAAAGAACTTTGGACTTTTCTTTCAACTTGTGCAAAGATCTCCAAGGGCTTGGAAGAGAGCTTGCCCCCTGACCGAAGTCCTAGGACCAGTGGACTTCACCAGCCTTTGTGAATTGCTGCTGGAAACAAGTGGCTACAGAGGCAGGGAGCTGTGACCGACTCTCATGACCGGCCCGGTGTCCTGTAGGCACCGCACCAAGCAACGTCCGCCTCAAACAACGCAAGCGCTGCACTCACCGACTCCGTCTCGATGCCGTCAACGAGCCATAGCCTGCACCTCGACTGGAAGGACAGCGCGACGTGCAACGCCTCGTTACACCGAATTAAACTGGTGTGACTGACGCGGTCACTGCTGCTGACTGCGAGTCCTGTGACCGCACCGGAGTTGGGCACCGCCTCGCACACTTCGCGACGCACCGCCCGGCTCGCACCGCTATCCGGACTGACCGACACCAGCTCCCGAACTCCGGCTCTGTCGCCGCACCGTAAAGCTGGAAGCACCGCAACGAGCAACGTCCGCCTCGAACAACGCAAGCTCTGAGCTCACCAGCTCCGTCTCAACGCCATCAACGAGCCGTAGCCTGCACCGCGACTGGAAGGACACTGTGACCTACAACGCTTTCTTTTTCTACATCGCGACAAACCCCGGAACCGGGTCGCACATCCGTGCCGACCGCCTCAAGGAAAAGGTGCTGTGACTGAGTCTGTCGACATTTGAGTGGGCCCGGACCGCCGCGGTCCGCTGGATTTGTTAGACTCTGTGTTCTTTTCAGCAACGCTGTAGCCGGACAAGGCTACCGACTCACATAGAACCTTGAATTAAGCCTTTTTAACCTGAACTCTTGAAACTTAATAAGTACTGTGGATTCTTTTTGTTGTTTATTGGTCTTGTGATAACTCTATATAAAGTATATTTATTTTTGATATAAAACATGTGTGGTGTCCCTTTGTAGTGTTGTCACTGGGTTACTGTATGTGGTCACAATTGCTTAACTTAAATCGCCTCAGAAATAAGCCTTGACTGCTCGCGCCACACCGCCTAGAGGGTGAGCAGGGGTTATTTTGAGAGAGTAATTCCCTTGCCCTGACTAGAGGAGAGGGTCCCTGCTTGTCACAAGTACCTACCTGTGCCAAACAAAGACCCCCAATTCTAACATTGGTAGTCAGCGGAAGGGATTCCGAATTTGCATTTGTGACTCATGTACAGTGATTGGTGAATACTACTTAGTGAGTGCAGACCATAACGCAGCCACGTACTTCTGATACTTGTTTTGGCAAGTGATCTCCATTTTTTTTTAAAGTCATGCCTGGTTAAGTCAGAATGGAAAAGGCAGCATCCATTGCATCTGTTGACTGTGATTGGGATTAAGAGAAACTAGAAAGCTACACCAGCAACCAGCTCAAGAGCTTCTGCAGAAAGTTTAAAATTTACACGGCTGAAATCTCCAAAAAGGAGCAATACCACAAGGTGCTGAGGGCCTGGATGGAAGCAAGGAATGCCCCTGGAGATTTAGTGAATTATGAGGATGCAGAGGAGCAGCCTGGTGGGCCACAGGGTTCTGAGAGGAGGGGTGCGCCCTCCCCAGTGGGTAGCAGTGTTTCTGCCCGAGGTCTGTCCCCATAAGAGTTGGCAGACAGGAAAGAAAACAGGATGCATGAAATGGAGAAGGCCAAGCTCAAATTGAATGGGCAACTGGAGCTAGAAAGCAAGAAGATGGCTCTAGAGGAAAAGAGATTACAGTTGGAGCATGACAAAGTTTTGAGGGAGTTGGATCTGAAAGCCAGCAGCCTAGAGATTACTCCCTCTGGAAGCAGCACGCCGGCAGCACCTGGGGAAGGTAGAGTGTACATCCCCAAAGATGTGGTAAAGGAGTTTTTTAAGAATGATGATATTGGCAGTGGTTCAGAGCCTATGAGGTAGCAATGTCTTCCCATCGGGTCCCTGAGAGAGATTGGGGATCGGGGTTATGGGGAAGGTTCCTTAGTGAGGGGCGGGACACACTGTTGGACTTGCCTTCTAAAGTCCATAACTCCTATAGTCACATGAAAGAGGCGCTCATGACTAGGTATGGTTTGACCTCTGAACTCTATAGGCAGAGGTTCAGGAAGTGCAAAAAGATAGAAAATAGTACCTGGGTAGAGTATGTCACTTTCTGTTGCAGAGCATTGGATGGTTGGGTAAAGGGCAGCAAAGTTAATGATTTTGAAGGTCTCTTGGATTTGATTGCATGGGAGCACTTGTCTGATAATTGTTTTCCAGAGCTGCGCCAGCACCTGAGTGATAGCAAGCTGACTAACCCTAGGAAGCTTGCTGAGGATGCGGACCGCTGGGTCAGTACCAGGGTCCACAAGGGTCACGTGGGAGACTCAGCCAAAGGTGGGCAGGGTCCCCATCAGAATAGTGGGGGGGACAGGGGTAAACAGAGGGAGTTCCGCAGAGGGCCCCAAAGTACTTCCCAAGGGAACCAAGGGAAAGGTTCCCAGCCTCTCCCTGAGAAAAAAGCCAGTGGTCCCGACAGGTAATCCTGTTCCACAGGGACCCCTGAAAGGTTACACATGTGGGGACCTGGGTCATAGGGCGAATAATACCAGGTGCCACCTGTTTGATAAACCAGCACCCACCGGTGCCCCCCCCTCCCCGGCAGATGGCTAGTGTAGCCTTTGGGGAGGAGGTGGAAGTCCAAGGTGGGTGGGGTCCTGCGGAGATATCCCTTGTCTCTTTAGGAGACTGTGAGGTGGTCCCAGAGAACAAACTGCCCAACAACACTAAGAAATATGGGCAGTGGGTGACCATCAATGGCCAAAAGGTGGAGGCTCTTAGAGACACAGGAGCCAGTGTGACAGCTGTCAGGTGTCACCTGATGTCTCAAGAGCAGGTTGTCCCACATGCATTCTGCCGAGTTGTTAACGCCGACAACACAGAGAGTCATTGTCCAATGGCTTAGATTCCCTTTGAGTGGGAGGGGGTCTCTGGTACTCTTCAGGTAGCTGTGAGGCCCGCCATTCCTGTTGACTGTTTTTTGGGGAACGATTTGGAGAGCTCACCTTGGGAGAAGGTGGAGAAGAGTACTCACCTGAGGATGATGGGTCTGACTGACTGGGCGTTCATGACCACCCAGTCAATGGCAGCCAGTATGGGTGCTCAAGAGGACCTGGAGCCTGAGCGGGAGGCCCAGAAACCTGCCTTAGAGAGAAGATGCAGGGGGTGTGGGAAACCAGCCCCCGAACTTCCCACGGCCCAGGATGAGGTAGACCCTGAGGGGGATGCCGTGGAGCCTACCGGGGAACAGGTAGCTGAACTGGGGGACCTGCCTGAGCTGACCCATTGGCAGCAAGAAGGAGGCTCCTCCAGGGAAGAATTCTGCAGGGAGTAGAGAGAATGCCCTTCTCTTGAGGGCTTGCGGCAACAGGCTGCAAGCCAGACAGCAGGTGATCAGTCTGGGTCACATTGGATCTACTGGGAGAATGGTCTCCTGTATAGTGAGCCTAAGGTTGCTGAGCCTGGGTCAGCCCATGTGCTGGTGGTACCCCAGAGCTTCAGAGCCCTCCTACTGGGGCTGGCTCATGATGTGCCATTGGCAGGACATTTGGAGCAGGACAAGACCTTTGAGAGGCTTGTCACCCACTTTCATTGGCCCCAAATGCACAAAAGTTCAGACACTTATTGCAGGACCTGTCAGACTTGCCAGGCAAGTGGAAAGAGTGGGAGGAAGCAGAAGGCTCCTCTCCAGCCATTCCCTGTGGTCAGTACCCCCTTTGAGTGAGTGGGGATTGACATTGTGGGGCCACTGGTCCTCAAGACAGACATGGGCAACAGGTTCATCCTGGTCTTGGTGGACCATGCCACCCGGTACCCGGAAGCCATACCTCTGAGGACAGTGACGGCCCCCGTGGTGGGACGAGCACTGATGGAAATTTTCTCACGAGTAGAATTCCCTCGAGAGGTTGTGTCTGACCGGGGCACCAACTTCGTTTCCAAGTATATGAAGTCCCTGTGGCAGGAGTGTGGGGTAACTTACAATTTCACCACTCCTTACCACCCCCAAGGAAATGGGTTGGTTGAAAGGTTCAACCGAACCCTGAAGGGCATGATTATGGGTCTTGAGGAACCCATGAGGCTTAAGTGGGACGTCCTCTTACCATGCCTGTTGTTTGCATACCGGGAGGTGCCACAGAAATCTCTAGGGTGCAGTCTCTTTGAGCTTCTCTATGGGCACCCAGTCAGAGGACCTATGAGTATGATCAAGGAAGGCTGGGAGCAATCTCTCAGGAAACCTCCCCAGGATGTATGTAGCAACATGCTGGCCTTCAGGAACCAGACTAGGCATTTCAGGCAACTCGCTGAGGCAAATCTGGAAGCCAGCCAGGAGGAGATGAAGCAGTAGTACAACCAGAATGCCACTCTGGTAGAGCTTCAACCTGGTCAGAAAGTGTGGGTCATGGCCCAGATGGAGCCCTGTGCGCTCCAAGATAAGTGGACCGGACCTTTTTAGGTTGTGGAGCGCAAGAGTCCAGTTACCTACTTGGTGGACTTGCGGTCTCCCAGGAACCCCTTGAGGGTCCTGCATGTCAACCGCCTTAAGCCCCACTTAGAGAGGTCTGAAGTGGGCATGCTCTTGGTGACAGATGCTGGAATGGAAGAGGAGACTGAGCCTCTTCCTGACCTCCTGTCAGCCTCAGAGCAAGATGGGTCAGTGGATGGTGTTAACCTCTCTTCCACCCTGATCCCTGAGCAACAGAATGACTGCCGCCAGTTGCTGGGACAGTTTTCTGATCTGTTCTCCCTGGTTCCTAGTATCACAGATTGGTGCGTCCATGATGTGGATACAGGAGGTAGGGTAGTTCTCCCCACATTTCAGCTGGAGGGGACACGTGTTAGACCTGGCACCATTGGCGTGGGACTCCCTTCCATTTTTGCTGTTGCCTCATGTGTTTTTGCTGGTGTTAGATGCTTTGGGCACAGTGCCACTGCTGCCCAGTGCCACAGTGCGAGTGCTCCCTACTGTAAATTGATGTATTGATTAGTGGTTGGATGATTGGATGTTTGGTTTACTTGTCAGACCCTAGTACAGTGCAGTGAGTGTGCCCAGGGTGTGTAAATCTAAATGCTGCTAGTGGGCTTGCAGCACTAGTTGTGCCACCCACAGAAGCGGCCTTGTAAAACGTGGCTAAGGTCTGCCATTGCAGTGCCTGCGTGCAGTCTGGTACTGTCATGCTGACTGGGCAAGTGCACCCACTTGCCAGTCCCTAAACCTTCCCTTTTCTTCATATTAGTCACCCCTATGGTAGGCCGAAGTGCAGGGTGCATTGTAAGTATAAGGTAGGACAAGCCCTGATGTGTGTGGCATGTCCTAATAGTGAATTACAGCCATATTCGTTTTTCACTATTGCAAGGCTACCTGTTTTGCATATGCCAGAGTGGGCTGCTGGATTGTTACATGTTTATAATCCCAGCAGACTCAGAGAACATGGTAGAGTTTATTATGCCTGGACTCAAAATAATAAAATACATCTTTTAGTGAAGTTTATTTTAATATTCTGTGTTTGCAAATACCACTTTTAGAAAGTAGGTATTTGCTTGCCTAACCATTTGAGCCTGCCTCTGCGAGGTTGTTTATTCCTTTGTCTGGTTTTGTGAGTGACAGGGCTGGGGGATTCCAAGAGACAGGCTGGGGCAGCCCGGTGGTGGATAGGGAGATCTGCATCTAGATGGGAGGGAGGAGTTGCACCTGGGACCTGAATAGGACTGGACCTTCCCTCTACAATGCTGGCTCCACCCCCAGTGGTGTGTCTGATGTCTCTGCCCTGCACACTGAAAGAAGAGAAGGAAGACTGTCAACAAAGTGCTCCAGGACTGTACTTGCGTTCCACAATGCTGGCTCCACCGCCTGTGGGGCGTCTGATGTGCCTGCTCTGTGCAGTGAAAGGAAAGGAGAAGTCTGGTAAACAGAGTGCTTCAGAACTGGTTTTGACTGGGCACAGGCCCCTTTGCCCTCATAGAACAAAGGATTTGGGGGTATAATTATTGGGACCCTGATCCCACGAAATCCCAAGAAATTAGATCACTTCTGGACTTACAAGACGAAACCTCTGCTGAGGAAAGGAACCTGAAGAAACTGAGGAGAGACTATTCCGAAGCTGAAGTGCTGCTTGGGCGATTGGCCTGCAGTGGTTGCCTGACTGCCAAAGAGAGGAGAAAGAACCTTGAATAAAGCCTTTTTAACCTGAACTCTTGAAACTTAATAAGTACTGTGGATTATTTTTGTCGTTTATTGGTCTTGTGATAACTCTATATAAAATATACTTATTTTTTATATAAAACCTGTGTGGTGTCCATTTGTAGTGTTGTCACTGGGTTACTGTATGTGGTCACAACTGCTTAACTTACATCGCCTCTGAAATAAGCCTTGACTGCTCGCGCCACGCCGCCTAGAGGGTGAGCAGGGGTGATTTTGAGAGAGTAATTCCCTTGCCCTGACTAGAGGAGAGGATCCCTGCTTGTCACAAGTACCTACCTGTGCCAACCAAAGACCCCCAATTCTAACAATGAGTCATACAAAAGAGATAAGGATAGAACAGAGAATAGATACAGAAACACTGTGAGTAGATATTCAGAGCAAAAATGGGATGCACAGATGAAAAAATGGAGGAGAGATGTAGTGGCAATGGGTGAATAAATGTATCCAGTTGTACTAGTGAAGAATAATGAAGGAGGAAAATGTAAAGCAAAGAAAAAGAATAGTTCAGTGACAGAATCAGATTCAAATGAGGTAGATGATGAATAGACTTCTACTGTATCAGGAAGAACAATAGAGACCACCACCAAGAGCTCCATTGATTCAAATAGAAGATTTTCAAAGGAAAAATGCAAGTGTAGTAAATCAGGCAAAAAGAGATTTTAACCAAAGAGATAAATCAATTAAGTTTGAATGCAGATGCTTTGTCAATTCCAGTGACTATTGATCCTATAGATCCATTATATAATAATGAACAAAATGTTTCACAGGTGCATGCTTTAACAGTCCTACAGCTCGAAATGACAGAATTAGTAATGGTGTGAGTGAATCAGAATCTTAGATTGATAATTCTGAAAGATCAGTAGAAACTCCAAAAGGTGGTGTAAAGATTGATCCAAGGAGATTATTGCAGAATACGAAGGAAGTGACAGTGACACCTACATCAGGAGGGTCTTCAGGGCCTTCACCGGAGGAATTGGATGAATGGATCAGAGGGATGACATCAAATAAAGTGAACATGGATGTAGGTAGATTAAAAGCTGATTTAGAAGAAATGATATTGGGTACGATTAGCCCAGAGAGATTGAGTAGGTATCAGGAAGAAGAGTTGTTATTTTTGTGTAAAAATCACACAATGAGAGGGAGAAACCTTCATGAGAAACTTGCTGAAGTGGCACAGACATATGCAGTGAATATAGAAAAGTCAAAGGGGGAAGCAGCCATAACAACGCATGCCTTACGTCGCATGCCTTTACAACGCGGTTGTTACAATGACTGCGTTGGTACAAAGCGGACCATTACATCGCAAGTACTATTCCCAACGCATGCCTTACATCGCATGCCTTTACAACACGGTTGTTACAATGACTGCGTTGTTACAACGCAGACCATTACATCAAAAGTACTATTCCTAAATCCAGCGCGCCCCTACAGCAAGTCGTTGACTTGCGATGTAATAGTTTGCATTGTAAAAACGCGGTCGTTGTAATGACCATGTTGTAAAGGCATGCGATGTAATGCATGCAAAGTAAAAGTATATATTTGTCAAAGGCCTTATAAAAAACATAAAGATTAGATTTCAGTGACAAAGATCTAGAGAGTTTGAATGCTTCACGGAAGCGATTACAGATTAAGGAGTTAATTAACACATTGAGATGATTGGGTGGATTAGATCATTGGAAAGGAAAATGGGCTAAAAAGAAGGCAGAAACAGCTGTAAATGCAGGTGCTGTACCAATGTTTCCAGTAAGAGAAACAGGTACAGAAGCAACTGAAATGGTATATCCCATGAGAGAAGTACCTGGAGGCGGCTCTGTCCATGTCCCATGGTCAAGACAGGATATATTGGGGCACATGTATCAATGTAGGCTTTTGCAATTCCTTAATTGCGATTATATAAATTTATATAAAATTAGTGACACCCAAACATTCCTTAATTGTGACTCGCAAATTGCGAGTCACAATTAAGGAATGCCTTACCATTCATTCCTATGGGCCTACCCAATAGGTACTTGCAAATTGCGCATGCAATTTCAAGGGTGTCAAAAGGACACCGTGTTGCACCCCTGAAATTGATCTGTGCACACATGTTGCGCACACACATGCCCCAAGAGCATGTGTGTGTGTGTAACCTACAACTTTGAAAAATGCACTTTAGTGCATTTTTCAAGTTTTTTGCAAATTACTATGTTATGTTAAAACCGCACTTTTTGAGCGCACGGCTACCCGGAAAGGGTGTCCCGGCGCTTTAGCAAAGAGGCCTGAACAGAACCAAGAAGACCCAGAGGCGAATACACTAAAGGCGCACAGGTTATGCAGAAAAAAGGACGGTCTTCAGCTCCTTCCTGAAGGCCAGAAGGTTATTAGCCTTGCGAAGTGAAAGAGGGAGCTCATTCCAGCAACGGGCTGCCATGAACTGAAAAGACCGGCCTCCCATCCGCACTCGTTTGATCACTGGCACCTCCACTTTCGCCAAATCAGCAGATCTCAATTTCCTCCGGGGAACGTAAAAAGCAATACGCTTCCTGAGGTAAGCAGGGCCCGTAAAGTGGAGGGCTTTAAATGCCAGCGTGAGGATTTTAAACCTGATTCTGCAAGGCATTGATAGCCAATGCAACCTGCCACGCAACAGAGAGGCACTGACTCTCCGCGGAAGGCCGAAAATTGCTCTGGCCGCTGAATTTTGGACAGTTTGTAATCTGGACACCAGATATTTAGGTAGTCCTGCAAAAAGTGCGTTAGCATAATCTAAACGCGATCCCACAAGCGCTTGAACAATATTCTTGCGATATTGTAGGGAGAGCAATGGGAGAAATTTTCTCACCATTTTGAGAATGCCGAAGCATTTCCCCGCTAGACCCGTGATGTGTGGACGAAAAGAGAGATCGTCGTCAAACACCACTCCCAGATTTTTTACTTGGGAGGATGGTTTCTCCGGGGGAAACAAGTCCGGGGGCCACCATGTCCTCCAGCCAGGGTCAGGGGCACAGCCAAAAAAGAGCAGCTCGGACTTATCCGAGTTGCATTTCAGGCTCTGGTGCTGAAACCATGCAAAGACTGCACTCAGACAGTCTTTGATTCTGCCGCCGTCAAAAACCTCTCCCTTCCTGCAAGTAAACAGGAGCTGGGTGTCATCAGCGTATGAAATGACCCGGGCTCCAAAAGCCTCCGCGACCTTCGCCAAAGGGGCCATGTAAATGTTAAAGATGGTGGGGCTCAGGATGGACCCTTGAGGCACCCCCACCTCTAGCGAAGGCATTTCCGCAGAGAACGGTGGAGCCCAGATCACCTGTCGACGGTCGGCTAAGAAAGATTGAAACCAATCCAACACCGTCCCCCGCAGTCCTATCTCCCTGAGTCTTAAAAGGAGACCTGCGTGTGGGACGGTGTCAAATGCCGCCGACAGGTCCAGCAGGACCAACATAGCCTTTCCCCCATGATCAAGCGTCTCCCTGATGGCGTCGGTCACCTCCACAAGAGCTGTTTCCGTGCTATAATTGGCACGGTAACCAGATTGGGAGTCATGCAGCAGTTTGTTATTCTCAATAAAGGTGGTAAGAGTATGCTGAACATGCTTCTCCGCCACCTTCGCCAAAGCAGGGAGGAGGGAGATTGGTCTATAGTTGGCCAGCTGCAAGGGGTCAAGCAGAGGTTTTTTGACCAACGGGAGAATAAGAGCATGCTTCCACTCTCTAGGGACCACTCCAGAACTCAGAGACATGTTAAGCAGGGGGTTCAGCAAGCAGTTTACAGCTGAAGCCACATTGCTCAGGCATTTAGCCGGACATGCATCCAAGGGGGATCCTGATTTTAGACGGGAAAGCAGCTCAAGTGAGGTTTCACATGAAAGCGGGGGGAACGCCGATAACGTGGGCCCGGCCTCTGCTTCCGCAGGTGACAAGAGCTTTTGATCGCTCCCCAAGGCCGCAACAGCCTTCAGAGGCCCCACCCTGCCAAATGAATCCTGAATCTTTAAGATCTTAGCAACAAAAAAATCCGCAAGCTGCCTGATCCACTCCTCCGTGTGTGAGTGTACACGGGCGCCAGCAGCAGGATCCACAAATTCCTTCACAATTCGGAATAGTTCCCGGCTCGTGTTGTCAGCTTGATCTATTCTACGCTCGAAATAGATCTTTTTGGCTTCGGCAATCTGTTTATGATATAGTTTTATAGCACCCCTGTACTTCAATTTCTCCACAGGATCGTACTTGCGCCGCCAGAGTCTTTCCGCCTTTTTACAATCATGGCGCATCTTCCGTAAAGTGGAGGTAAACCAAGGAGCAGAGTCCTGGCAGGGGGCCATCCTGGCTGGCTTCCGAGGGGCAAGCTCCTCAAATCTTGCCTGAAGCCAGTCTTGGACTAACAACAGGTCGACTTCTAGGTTCCCTGTCATAGTACAAGGATGTGAACAGAGTGCGTCAGCGAGCATAACAGCTGTCACCAGGTGGAAAGCTCTTGATTGACGAGACCCCTCCTTGTGAGTTCTATGGCTAGTCTGACACTCAGATAGTAAAACAAAATTTATTAAAAAGTGATCAGTCCATAGAACCGGTAGAGGGAGGGACACCTTAATCGGCACTGTAGAAAAGATTAGGTCGAGCGTATGACCTTTGACATGGGTGGGACTATCAATGAAAGGAGCAAGCCCAAACATCTCGGTAATATCCCGTAGTTTGGACGCTTCAGCATCAGTTGTTGAGTCCATATGCAGATTTAAGTCGCCCAGCAGCACACAATGCGCTGAGCGCATACAGGGTACTGACAGCGCCGCCTGCAAATCCTCAAAAAACGAGCCAATAGGCCCCGCAGATTCTGTAGACAAGAATCCCTGTGCAGGTATGTGAGGCTGACAAATGGAGAATAAAACCAAGGGCTTCACATCCAGCAATGTTGTCCACAGGGAAGGAGGAACATTCCAAAGACTTGTCGACAACTAGGGCCACTCCGCCACCTCGGCCTCCCGTTCTGTCCTTCCTTAAAATAGAATAATTGGGGGGAAGGGCACTAGCAATGTCCGGTTCAGAGCCGGCCCCCAACCAAGTCTCTTTCAAAAAAAGACAGGAAATTTTAGAAAGTGCAAGTAGGTCCCAAATCTCCACCGAGTGACGCGCCAAAGATCTGGTATTCAGCAAGGCGCAGTGACATTCTAAGGGGAGAGAGGGCGTAATGCGGGGTGGTAGAGATACCGGACGCCATGTACACACAGAACATCCTTTGCCCAGTTGGCGACCACCAGGGAAAAGAAATTTGCAATCAAGCCCAACAGGGCGTAGCGCAAATAAAGCGGCAGCACTGTAGGCAATCATCCTAGATTGTCTACCCGAAAAGCCAGAGTCCCGCCTCGCACGCCTCCGAGACGCTGACGAGCGCAGACGGGCAGGACTCTGGCACGACTCAGGCGCAGGGAAGGCGCACTGCTGCGCGTCACCGCTGCGCTGGTCCAGCGAGCTCTAAATAGCGGCGTCCCGGCGTCCCAGGTGACCTGGACGCTCAAAGATGGCGCTCGCACTACTCCCCTCTCAAAGATGGCGCTCAACCCAAACCCTCCCGGTAACCCGGATCCGCCCAACAGCGGTGGTGTTCACCAGAATTACAGTGCAGGTAAGGGCCAGAATGATTTAAGAGCAGGGAGGCAGGCTAAAAAATAAACGAGCAAAATCCAAAAAAAACGAAGGTTTTAAAATATCGGAGCAAACAAGCGCGCGACCAGCGCGGTCCAAAGCGAGGCGCCAAGAGAGATCTTGGCCTCAGGAACCCTAAGCAGGCTCACCTTGCAGCTGGCTCGCCCTAAATAGCGTCGTCCCGGCGTCCCAGGTGACCTGGACGCTCAAAGATGGCGCTCGCACTACTCCCCTCTCAAAGATGGCGCTCAACCCAAACCCTCCCGGTAACCCGGATCCGCCCAACAGCGGTGGTGTTCACCAGAATTACAGTGCAGGTAAGGGCCAGAATGATTTAAGAGCAGGGAGGCAGGCTAAAAAATAAACGAGCAAAATCCAAAAAAAACGAAGGTTTTAAAATATCGGAGCAAACAAGCGCGCGACCAGCGCGGTCCAAAGCGAGGCGCCAAGAGAGATCTTGGCCTCAGGAACCCTAAGCAGGCTCACCTTGCAGCTGGCTCGCCCTAAATAGCGTCGTCCCGGCGTCCCAGGTGACCTGGACGCTCAAAGATGGCGCTCGCACTACTCTCCTCTCAAAGATGGCGCTCAACCCAAACCCTCCCGGTAACCCGGATCCGCCCAACAGCGGTGGTGTTCACCAGAATTACAGTGCAGGTAAGGGCCAGAATGATTTAAGAGCAGGGAGGCAGGCTAAAAAATAAACGAGCAAAATCCAAAAAAAACTAAGGTTTTAAAATATCGGAGCAAACAAGCGCGCGACCAGCGCGGTCCAAAGCGAGGCGCCAAGAGAGATCTTGGCCTCAGGAACCCTAAGCAGGTCAAGTTTAAATTATAGGTAATTGTGCCCCCTAATAGCGAAATCGCTATTTGCGATTTCATCATGCATTGCATTTAAGGAATCGCACTTTGCGATTCCTTAAATGCAATCGCAATAGAAGAAATCGCAATAAATTGTGATTTCTTATATTGCGAGAGGCTTACAGTATGATGCATCGCAGAAGCCCTTTCTGCTGACGCAAACAACCAATTTTTGCGAATCACCCCATTTGGGCTTGCATAAAAGGTTGATGTATGTGCCTGATTGTCTTTTATAAATTAAATTCCCAGATTGAGAGAAAAACCAGTCGAATGGTATAAACAAGTAGAGAGATTTGTGAAAGTTTCAAAAGTTTTGTGGAAATACTTAGATGGTTTGTTTGATATTGTAGTTCCAGCAGATTTGTGTATTGAGTGTAAAATTGCAGTAGATTGGCCCAAAGAAGAATACCCGAGAGATGCAAAAACTGGAGCACCATCTGATGAGGTGATGAAAAAGTATTATCAGGTCATTACCTATTTGAAGGAGAAGATTTCACCAAAGTAAACAAATTGGGTTAAAATAGATAGAACTATACAAGAAACTAAAGAAACAGCGCGTTTACTATGAAAGGCTTCTTCAAGTGTTTAAACAGTATAGTGGTATTGAGAATATTACTAACAAGGATATGGGTCATTTTGTATAAAGGTTTGTGTTTGGATTAAGACCAGAGATTAGTATGATGATTTAGAAGCATTTAATCTGTTGGCAGAGTAAATCCATTGATGAAATATTGCGGTATGCAAAATACTGTAGTGATAATATTGAAACAAGACATAAAAAGTTCAAAGAGAAATTAATGTGGGTTGAGAAGAAAGCAGCACAGAAAGGTGGTTTTGTGAATTTTTTTCAATCAGGTTTTCAGGGCGAGAATCAGGTAGTCCAAGATAATCAGAATATTGTTGCTACAAAGGGTGGTGGTGCAAGAGGTAAAAATAATAAAGAGGATATGAAGAAGAAATATCCGTGTCAAGCTTGCGGTAAATTTGGACACTGGAAGTACAAGTGTAGGAGTTTATTCACAAGCAGTGGTACAGGTGTTACTGAGATGAATCAGAATCAGCTAAATCAGATGCACAATCAGAATTTAATACCAGATGAGAGAGAAAAGGGTTTACAAATACCTCAACCTCAAATACCTCAAGCTTTTATGCCAAATCAGAATATGAGTGGTCAAATACAGAGATACAGTGTGAATGTGGGTTTTCACATGGATGCATCAGCAAAGCAACATATACAAATGGTTTCACAATATTGGTTATAGTCCCAAGGGAGTGATTTAGATACATCTCAATGACGGTGCCTGAGGGGGAGGGGAATGTATGCTTGGCGCATCCCTAGAGGTAGATCAGTGTGGTCCTTTTGTGGATGAAGAAGTAGAAGGTAATGTGATTACATTCCTTGTAGAAACCGGCGTTACCTGTTCCACTGTGAGAACTGTGGAAATTCCTAACCTACCCCTCTCAGGAGATAATATCCAAGTTGTGGAATTTCAAACTAATTGATCAAACCTCCAGTAACAAAACCAATGAAAGTGCAAATAGGAGATTTCAGAGATTTACATTGTTTTGTGGTGTGTGATAAAAGACCAGTTATCCTTTTGGGATGAGACTAGTTGTGCAAAATGAATTGCAACATCTAGTGTACACCAGATGGAATATCATTTCATACAAAGGATAAAGATGTTGTACTCAAGATGACAATGGCAAGGCAAGGGACAGATGTGAATGATTTGTATCCTTTATTTACAGTAAAGGATTTGACTGTTGAATTGAGAGAAACTGTGTTGACTGATGGCTGGGATTTTTCAGGGAAAGACATTGGATTAACGAGAGGAGTTGATCCTATTCAAATCATAGTCAAACAAGGTGCAGAATTTCCAAAAACACCACCTTGCAAAATGAGTCCTGAAACAATTGAGGGAGTAACGCCTGGGATTGAAATGATGATTGAACAAGGTATTTTAAAAGAAATACTAAGCAGTCTTTGTAATTCGCCTATTATGGGAATTAGGAAACCGAGTTGGAAATATGAGATTGTACTGGATTTAATTAACATTAATCAGATAGTATTACCTTGTTGCCCAATAGCGCCAAACCCAGCAGTCATTCTTTATCAAATTCCATGTGATGCAAAGTGGTTTACAGTGATCGATTTGTGTCAAGCATTTTTCTCGATACCCTTACATCCGGATAGCCAATATTTTTTTTGTTCCGGGTCGGAGACCATGTCTTGGCATGGTGCCGACTCTCTCAAGGGAATACTGAAAACCCTTCAATCTTCAATCAGATTTTGAAGAGGTGCTTAGAGTTATTAGTAATGCTTAATAACTCAGTGTTAGTTCAGTACATAGGTGATTTGCTTGTTGCATCAAAGACGAGAGAAGCTTGTGTGACGGATACTATTGCTCTACTGAACCATTTGGCAGTTGGTGGGCATAAAGTGTCACCAGCAAAATTGCAATTTTGTCAAAAGGAAGTTTTCTATTTGGGTAACAAAATTGAAAAGGGAGTCAGGAAAGTGTCACAAGATCGAATAAATGTGATCTTGCAAATGAAACCTCCCAAAACACCGAAAGAAATTCTAATGTTTTTGGGTATGGTTGGATCCTGCAGACAGTCGATCAATGGATTTTCATTGATAACTAAGCCATTATAGAAACTAACTCACAAAGATGTGTCAGACCTGTTTCAATTGCATGAGGAAAGCATGAGGGCATTTGTTGAGTTGCTAGACAGCTTTTGTCGTGCACCAGCATTAGGAATGCCAGATTTCAATACGGATTTTGCATTGTTCTATTGCGAAAGAGACGTTTGTGCACTTTCAGTTCTAATGCAAATGCATGGAACAGTACTTCGTCCAATGGCATATTTTTCAGCAACACTTGATTGTGTAGCTGCAGTTTTACCAGGTTGTTTGAAAGCAGTTGCTGCTACTTGTGTGAGTTTGGGACACTGTGAATATATTGTGATGGGACATCCATTGAGAGTGTATGTACCACATTCTGTTGAGATGTTGTTGATATGAACTCAAAAACAGCATCTTAAGAGTAGTCGGTTGAAAAAATATGAATGAGTGATACAGGGAGCTGAGAATGTAACAGTAACAAGATGTACAAATCTAAATCCAGCTACTTTGTTGCCAAATACAGATTCTGAAATAGTGGTGGATGAAGCAGATCATGACTTTCTGAATGTGACTGAATTGTGTACAAAACCAAGACCTGATATAAAAGATATTCCGTTATCTGAGTCAGATTGTGCGGTGGTTGTGGATGGATCTTGCTTGAGAGATGAAATGGGTACCTTGTGAGCTTCCAATGCAGTTTGTACAGTGGCTAAAGTCATTGAAGCTTCATGCTTGAAAGGAATAAAATCTGCCTAAATTTCGGAGATAATAGCTTTCACAAAACCGTGCTATTTTGGAAAAAACTGGAGAGTGACCATATTTACTGGTAGCCAGTATGGTTTTGGGGATGTCCATGACTTTGGACAATTGTGGTCTCAACGTGGTTTCTTGACCTCATCAGGTTCACCAATTCAAAATGAAGAATATGTAAAAGAACCACTGTTGTCATTACAATTGCCCAAACAAATTGGAGTTGTGAAATGTTCAGCACACAGATCTGACAGTGATTATATCAGAGTCGGAAATAAGTATGCTGAAGCAGTTGCACGTTTTTGTGCTCTTAATTCGGTTTCAATAAATAAACAATACAGAGATCTGATGAAAAAGAATGCAATCTGATGTTCTCATCTGTTGAAACATGGGAAGAAATTAGACCGTTACAAGAAGAAGCAAGTGCAGAAGAAAAAGAGATTTGGATCGAGGCAGGTTGTTCATGTAGAGAAGAGGATGAGGTGTGGATTTACCCTGATGGAAGACCAATAATGCCAGATAGGCTGTTATCCCAAATGGTGAGGTTTTATCATGGTCCTACACACATTGGTAGAGATGCTATGATTAGGATGTTCAAGGAATCCTGGTTTAATCCTAAATTCAGGGTCATTGCAGAAAGTCTTTGCCAGAGGTGTGTGACTTGTCAGTACAAAAATGCAGGGAGAAAGACTGTTGTTAGTTGGGGACGAATTGGAAAAGCAGCAGGTCCTTTTTATTCGATTGCAAGATGATTTCATAAAATTGCCCAGATGTAATGGCCTAAAATATGTTCTGGTGATTGTTTGTTTGTTTTCTCGGTGGGTGAAAGCCTACCTAACAAGATGTAATGATAGTCTAACCGTTGCTGAATTGCTTCTTAGAGATATCATCCCAAGATTTGGATTTCCAGTCTCTTTAGAATCTGATAGGGGAACGCATTTCAACAATGAAATAATTCGGATGATTTGTTCTGTATTACATAATTGAACAAATATTGCATTGTGCCTATCGACCAGAAGCATCAGGTGTGGTTGAGCAGGTCAATGGAACAATTAAATCAAGACTTGTGAAGGTATGTGCATCCACTGCACTTAAATGGCCAGATGCATTACCTTTAGTTCTGATGAGTCTGAGAAGTATTCCAGATAGAAAAACTGGATTGTCTCCACATGAGATCAACATGGGCAGAGCCACGAGACAGCCAGTAGTTCCAGTGAATCGACTAATGAATATAACTGATGATTTGGTACTTGATTATTGCAAAGGATTGGCTGATGTGGTATGTTCTGTGTCTCATCAGGTTGGAGAAGTCGCAACCACAACACAGCAAGAACAGGCACACGGTCAATCCTGGAGAGTGGGTTCTTGTCAAGAAGCACGTGAGAAAGTCATGTTTGGAACCTCGTTGGCATGGGCCCTATGGAATGTAATGGAAAAGGCTCTTGGCTACCCGGGGGCATCCCAGTGCTGTGGCAGGACTGCGTGCGAGAGGGAAAGAGTCCTCAAGGGAAGAGCCAGGTCTTCAACTGTTTCTGAAAGGCCAAGTAGTTGGGTTCTTTCCGGAGAGCGAAGGGAAGCGAAATCCACAGCTTGGCTGAGTTATATGAGCAAAGGCGGCCTCTCGATCTGGACCACATGATTCTGGGGATCATAGCCAGATAAAGATCATCGGAGCGAAGCATTCTCGAGGCCTTATAGGGTCTGACTAGGGCCTTGATGAGTGGTGGATCATTTCCCTTCAAGGATGTATTGGCAATACATAAGGCCTTGAAGTGAATTCTCTCCTGAACCGGGAGCCAGTGCAGGGAGCGAAAGGCGGGTTTTGCTAAGCAGAGGCTGCTAGTTCCGGTGAGAAGTCTAGCCGCTGAGTTCTGGACAACCTGCTGCCTGCCTGTTACTGAGCTGGGAGCACCTAGATAAAGGGAGTTACCAAAGACCAACATGGACAAGATCAGGGCCTGAATCAAGAGATTTTTTGGTTTACTGGGGAGCAGGGAGAGGATTTTACGGGTAGTTCTGAGAATGCCATAGCACGTCGCTGCGGTCTTTCGTGCTTGGGTTTTAAATGAGAGTTCTTGGTCTAACAAGATTCCCAAGCTCCTTATTTCAGTTTTAGGAGTAGGGGCTTGGCCCATGCAGGCAGGCCACATGGTACTCGATTTCAAGCTCAGCTGGTTGCCCAACACCATCAGTTCAGTTTTGTCCCCATTGAGCTTCCGATGAGATAGCCACATCCAGTTGGTGACTTCCTTAAGGCAGGAGTGGAGATCAATGGGTGAATGCTTGGCCTGATTTAGTTTGACAACCAGCTGGGTGTCGTCCGCGTATGTGACAATATGGACCCCCGAAGGGGGATACGATGTTCGCCAACGGGGCCATATATACATTGAAGAGGGTAGGCCTCAGGGATGAGCCCTGAGGGACTCCACAATGCAGGGGGAGGGATTTGGATATGATGTCTCCTTCGAATACCTGAAAGTGTCTGTTTTCCAGGATTGACTGAAGCCAGGCCAGGGCTTTTCCTGACACTCCCACTTTCTTGAGACGGTGAACCAAGATATGGTGGTTCACCGTGTCGAAGGCCGCACTGAGGTCAAGGAGAATAATGGCGGAGGACCCTCCTTGGTCGAGGATCTTTCTAGAGGTCTCCACCACCAAGAGCAAGGCTGTTTCAGTGCCTTGGTGGGGACGGAAGCCAGTTTGGGAGAGGTGGAGATGGCCTTGGGATTCAAGGAATGCTGACAAGGAGTTATTGACATGTTTTTCTGCAAGCTTACTGATACCGGGGAGGAGCGAGATGGGACGATAGTTGCCCAATTCCGCTGGGTCAAGATGAGGTTTTTTTTAGAAGGGCTTTGACCATTGCATTTTTCCATTCCGGAGGGACAGGCACTGCTGCTAGGGATGCATTGATTAGGTGGATGATGTGGGGGGTGATGGTGGGTAATACTCTCTTGAGTATATTGAGTGGCGCAGGGTCAAGAGGCGACCCGTTTTTAACAGTGGACAGAATGGAGATGAGAGATTCCTGGGTGAGAGGGATAAACTTGTCTAGGGGAGAGTTGTTCTCATCCTCTTCCGGGTCTCTGGGTGGAAGTAGGGGTGGTATTTCTGGGGGAGGGATGTGCTTCAGGATATTTTTAATTTTAGACTGGAAAAAGTCTTCAAGTTTGTTGCAGTGCTGTCCTGAAGGGTCTGGTGCTGCCTGGGGTTCTGGGAGTTTGAGAAGCTGTTTGATAATGAGGAACGAGTCTCTGGAGGGATTGACTGATAAAGAGAGTTTTTGTTCGTAGTAAGAGTCCTGAGCAGTTTTTATTTCGGCTTTATAGGTTGCTATGGCCGTCCTGTAGTCTGCTTTTTTTGGGGTGGCGAAATCTTCCTCCAAAGCTGTTCTAGCTTTTTAGCATGCTGTTTGAGAAGGCAGAGCTTGGGGGTGAACCATGCATGTTTGTTAGGTCTGATTTTTTACCTAATGGGTTTTTTGGGGAGCACCGTGTTTAGGGAACTTTCAATCCATGTGGCAAAGTCCCTGTTGGAAGAAATAGGATTGTCATTGAGGATGGGTCTGGAGTTTTCTAAAGTGAGGGTCCAGTCTTCTACAGAGAGTTTTGACCAAGGGCGGATTTTTGTGAGCAGTGGCCATGCAGGGAGCGGAAGGTTCGATTTGGGGGGTACCAGAGGAAGGGGACTAGGAAGTGGTCGGACCAGGGAAGGGTGAGAGGATCAGTCCCTTTCAGGTGTGTGAGATTTGAAAAAATAGGATCGAGAAGATGTCCTTTGATGTGTGTGGCTAACTGGACCTTCTAGAATATCTGGTAGGACGCAAGGTCTAAGGCTAGGTCAGTTGCGGGTCGGTCCAGCGGGTCATCGAAGTGGAGATTGAGATCTCCAAGGATGGTAAAATTGGATACCTTGCTGGTGATGATGATGGCTGATTCTATTATAGAATGAGTGAATTTGTTCAAGGCTCCAGGAGGCCGGTATATGAGGATGCCTGTGAGGGTGAGAGTGGGGGAGAACTCTATAGAAAAGTGGACATTCTCACAGTCAGATAGAGGGCTACCTAGTAACCGACAGATCAGCTGGTCCTTATGGATGATTGCAATCCCGCCCCCCTTACCACAAGCTCTGTCTAGGCGTTTGATCTGAAACCCCCAGGGAAGAGCTTGTACTATGTAGGAGTCTGAGCTAGGGGTGAGCCAGGTCTCTGTGAGGAAAAGCACCTCCGGTGCTAGGTCTTTCAAGAGCATTGAAATTTCTATGTTGTGCTTGGGTAGGCATCTGCAGTTGAGTAGATATAGTTTGAAGGGTTTTACCGGCTCAAGTGCCAGGGGTCAAAGTGGGGTAAATTCATAAGAACAGAGTGTGCACTTGTTGTGGTCCGTGAGAGAGATGGTGTGGGAGCAGGGGAGTTTGTTCAGTTGTTTCAGTTCTTCACCGGAGTACTTGATGCTCTCAGGGGGGAAGCGGGCAGGGGTCCTGGCCCCTGGGCCTGACCAGGCGCGGACGGTGGCATACGGGCTTGCCTTTGAGGCACCGGCAGCGCGTCTGCTGCGCGCCCGCTGTGCGCATCCGCTGTGCGTTGGGGAGTGCATCTGTTTTTATCCTGGAGGAAAGCAGCTAGACTGCTGACCTGCGTGTGATGCCCTGCCGGAAGTGGAGTCCTTCCGGTGAGTCAGGTCTTCCTTCTATACAAACGGAACAATCTGCAGTGGACCATGGAAGCCTGTGAGGATTCAGGGAGCAAAGTGCAAAGTGAGCAGTAATTTAATCTGAAAGATTTTTTTAAAGCAGCTGGTGAGCGTGAAGTTAAAAGCACTGTTTAAAAAGCGGCAATATGAGAAGAATGCCCAGTGCGCTAGGAACCCTTTGTCAGGCATTCTGTGGGAGACTGATTTAGAGTGGAGGCAGCTGATTAATGCGGGAGAGAGTAAAAAGGCTGAAATCACAAGGAACCCTTTACCAGGCGTTCCACTGACAACTTGCCTTGGATCTAAACTCGTCTAGCGCGTCCGCTGCACGTTGGGGAGTTCATCTGTTTTTATCCTGCAGGAAAGCAGCTAGACTGCTGACCAGCGTGCGATGCCCTGCCGGATGTGGAGTCTTTCCGGTGAGTCAGGTCTTCCCTTCACACAAACGGAACAATCCGCGGTGGACCGGGGAAGCCTGTGAGGGTTCAGGGAAAAAAGTACAAAGTGAACGGTAAGTTAATGTGAAAGATTTTTTTTAAGCAGCTGGTGAGTGTGAAGTTAAAAGCACTGTTTAAAAAGCGGCAAAGTGAGAAGAATGCCCAGTGCGCTAGGAACCCTTTGCCAGGCATTCTGTGGGAGACTGATTTAGAGTGGAGGCAGCTGATTAATGCGGGAGAGAGGAGAAATGCTGAAGGCATGAGGAACCCTTTACCAGGTGTTCCGCTGACAACTTGCCTTGGATCTAAACTCCTCTAGCGCGTCCGCCCTATGAAATGATAATGGTGACAACGACAGCAGTAAAATGTGGGGGGTTGCCGAATTGGATTCATGCTAGTCATACACAAAGAGTCCCAAGTCCACTTCAAAGTGAAGAATCAGTTGAATGTGATAAAGAATATATATTATAAGAATTCTGATTGTGGCCTCCTAGATGAAAATGAATGCCCTTTGACAACTCATTATAAGAATTCTGATTGTGGCCTCCTAGATGAAAATGAATGCCCTTTGACACATTTTATACACTCCTTGGTGGGTGACTCTCTTAATGTTATTTTAATGTCGTTGGAATTGATGTATGCCAACGAACTCACCGACCCTCCTGTGGAATTTAGGCCCACCTTCCACGGCAGGGGTTGTTTTAGCATTATAGATTTTATACTTTGTTCAGGTTCTATAAAGGGTACTGTTATTAAGTTTAACATAGGAACAGAAATTTCAGGTGACCATTTTCCAATTATAATAGAGCTAAAGCTGCCTAAGAGGGTGTCAAACCATACAAAGAATAGCTTACTGACCCAAAAATCACTGTCTATGGCAAAAACTAACGGCTATTCAGTGAAATGGTCAAGGATAGACCCATTAGAAACATCTGCTTCAGTGATCTCTAAAGCTCTACCCTGGATAAACAAATGTTTGAATGAGTCATCGTCCCCTTCGGATATCATTTCTAGTTTCGGAGAAATCCTGAAAGTTATACAGAAGGTACTTTCACGCACCCGTAAATCAGGCTGTCACACTGAGCCAGGCTGGTTTAATACGTCATGTCGAAAAGCCCTAAATGCCCTAAAAAAGGAGCTTCACAATCCAGTTAGAGATCAATCAAAAATAGCTTTGTTAAGATCTAACTATAAGCAGGCCCAACTAAGCTGTAAGAGAGACCATAAAAACGACCTTTGGGCTCAATTACACGAGAGTTGTATCAGTAATGACAGCTCTCTGTTCTGGAAAATAGTAAAATCTCCCTTCCTAAGTGAGGGTAATTCCCATCAGCACCTGGATGTCGCTGTATCCTCGGATGAGTGGGTGGCACACTTTTCTAAAATCTTTAGCGACCCCCCCACGGATCGCGCTGTTACTTCCAATCCAGTGCTCGGGACCCATGATAAAGGGGTGTACCCAATCGACTTTCACTTCTCCCTTGGAGAGGTTATAAGTGCATTATCAGCTTCTAAATGTGGGAAGGCCCCAGGTCCCGATGGTGCACCATTAGACATTTTCCTCTTAAATATAGATTTATGGTCCCCATTAATAACCCAACTAATTGCTGCAGCATTAAAAGACGGCCTATTGGACTCTTGGTCCTCCTCCATACTGCTCCCAATTTTTAAAAAAGGTGAGAGAAATAACCCTGCCTGTTACAGGCCCATCTCCCTCCTGGATTCGTTGGGTAAGGTTGCGGGTCGCCTAATTCTGGATCGTCTATAGGATTGGGCGGCTGAAAAGAACATCATAACGGACTTACAGTACGGATTCCGGGAGGGGCTGGGCACGGTTGAACAGGCTCTAAACCTTTCACTTCTAATTGGGAAGTACGTTGGAGTAAAAGGGGGCAACTTATTTATGGTCTACGTCGACCTTAGCGCGGCGTTTGATTGTGTAAGCCATGTCAAGCTGTGGTCCATTTTGGACAAGCTGGGCGTTGACCCACCACTTGTCAGATTCTTGCGCGAGCTCTATACTAACGCCTCGGCCCGCGTAAGATTTGGTACGGCTGGAGAGTTAACACCCGCTTTTCCAGTAAATCGCGGAGTGAGGCAGGGTTGTGTCCTCGCCCCCTTCCTATTTAACCTATACACCAATGGCTTGGAAGTAGCCATGCTAGAGGGGTGCCAGGACCTACCCACTATCAACAGACGCCCAATTCCAGCACTCCTTTACGCTGATGACTCCGTACTTTTTGCCAGGACTCTAGTACAACTCCAGAAGCAGCTTGATAAATATTGCAATTTCATGCTTTCACTTGGACTAAAGGTCAATAAGACCAAGACCTTTGTCATGCAATCTGGGCCCAAGGTAAAAAGCTCTAAACATCTTTGTATCGAGCAATCAAAATTGGAACGCGTTAGGGAATACCCCTACCTGGGCATCCTAGTAGACGACAAACTGACTTGGAAAAGGGCGATGGTTACCAGGAGATTGCTCTAACAACGAGCAACTTCTGCCCTCGTGTCTTTTTCCAGAAAAATGGGTAAGCCATCTCCCTCAGTATTGCTTAAAATCCATCAAGCCAAATGCTTGAGCATCGCTACATATGGAGCCGGGGTATGGGGCTATGTAAATACTGACGAACTCCAAAAAATCCAGAATGGCTTTTTAAAGTACCTTTTGGCCCTTCCACGGAGTGCCCCCACATATGGCTGCCATATAGAGCTTGGAATCGATTACTTAACAGACTATATAAAATGTCAACCAGTGCTCTTATGGCATCGCATATGGACAAAGCCACAGTGTCATCTTACCCGTGCACTCATTTTAGAATGTCTTGAGATGTCGGCCTGGAAAAACATCCCATGGTTGAACTACGTAGTCAACTTCCTGAAAGATCTTGACCTCACGCAGTACACCATTGAGCCTTCATCCATCACTGAGATGAGCAGAAAAACCCTGAAGCATCATTGCCTCTCTCACCTAAGGGATCTCCGTTTGTGTAATGAAATATCCAAACAATCAAATGTAAATATTCTGATGGTTCAGGTGTCATTAGGAATTCAGCCATATTTATCGTACCATGTTTCCAACTATGAAAAATACCTATTAACTAGGTTACGCTTTAACATCTTTTTCAGATTGGTTACTTTTCCTAGAACCCTAAATTGGTCCCGTGACCTTGACAAATGTCCCTGTGACAAGGTCTCCTCCCAATCAACTATGCATGTAGTATTGTTTTGTCATTACTACGCAGAAACGCGCAAGCGCTGGGTTCTACCATTGCTGCGTCAAATGGGGTTGAGGACCTGTCGCCCGGCCTTTCTAGCTCTGCAACATCTTGATTCACAATACGTGGCAAAGAGCTTAGCTCTTTTTCTGAAGTTATGTATAACCATTCGCAAAATGTTGGAAACGAATCTCCCTTGAATATATGGACATCTGTATTATCGTTGTAAATGATTTAAAATCGTACCTTCTTGGACAATGTATTTCTCTAATTTTTATATTTTTAGGTGTATTAATAGCAACTGTGATTTTACGATGAAACGTTTATATGTGATGTACTTTTTATGATTAACAAAACAGTTAACCGAATAAAAGATTTGAACTGAACTGATAAAGAAAGTTATCAAAGAGAACCTGAACAGACAGAAAATGGAGTAAAGTATGGGGCAAAGTTTGGGGTATGTGGAGTGAGGACTGAGGTCGCTTAAAAGGGAAGGGATGGAGGATAGAGGGATGAGATAGTGCATGCAGGTAAGAACAAGGGCCGCTGAATTCTGCGAATCATTAGAGATAAGGGCCCTCTGGATTGGGGGATATAAAGTGTTGACATATGTCTATCCCTTGTACGATAAATACACATGTGATCGGAGCAACTGTTTAATAAAATGAGTTATTTAAAAAAATTGAGTAAAGTGGGCACCAGCTACTGGGTCTAGTGAGACCGCCAATGTCAATAAAGTGAAAAGATTGATTTCAGAACAAAACAGTACAGAACAGAAAAATAAATCAATTAAAAGAAATATTGAAACCAATCTTGACCAAATGAAACTGAAGAAATTCAAAAGAAGAAAGCAAGAAAAGGAGCTGTATGGCCAAGAGGAGTGAAAAGACTGAAATACACTTAGAATGAGAGTGTTCTAGATATGATATTGTCGAAATATCTGAACAAAGTGATACAGAAGAAAATACAGTTCGAAGCACAAAAAGGGCAAGAGTCTCAAACAAGTATTACACAGCACCTAAATGGTCATACTTGGTTGCTGAAACAATTGATCAAGGAGAAAATAGTGGAAAAGAAATTGAGCCAAATTACAGAAATTGTTATGAGCCACCCTAAATGAACCGTGTTACAATTGGGGTGCTGAAGATTGAAGATTTTCAGAAAATATAGAAAAGAAATTGAAACTGAACCAATGAATCATGAAAAAAAGTGCTGAAAAGACTTTTAAAAAAAAGAGGGGATGGCAGAAATTCTTGGGGAAGTTTCAGAGAGAAAAGAAGCTGTGAAGACCTAAGTCCTGAAAGTTCTTAGATACATATATTTTTATCAAGTTACATTTTTGTTGGCTCTTTAGTTTACAATGTCTAGGATTCAGGAGACTGGAGACTGGTAATCAGAATCAGGGACTGAGGTCATGGCACTGCTCCCGATGAGGCAGAGCTGTAGCCATTCCAACCTGATGAGACACAGAATTCACCACATTAGCCAGTCCTTTTCAGTAATCAGGAATCATGAAATCTGTAATATTTACAGGTGCATTTGCAGGCATAGCTGGCAGGTTCATGGCTCTGCCCATTATTATATCATGGGGTGACAATCCTGTTCTCTTATCCGGAGTACTACGTAGACTCAACACAAGAGGCAAAGCATCAGGCCATTTCAGAGATGACAAGGCACATGCTTTAGCTAATCTCAATTTCAAAGTCCTGTTGACCTATTCCACAGTTCCAGAAGCCTCTGTTCGGTAACTGCAATGTAGCCGCTGTTTGACTTCCACTGCTACGCACAACATCTTCTGGATTTTCATTATTAAAATGAATTCCTAGGTCTGAGTACAGGGAAGTCTGGAAACTGAACTGTGGTGTTAACTCCCTCAACGACAACTTAGCCACTGTGGGACTATCACATCTTCTGGTCGGATGAGCTTCAACCCAACGTGCGAAAATGCACACAATCCGTAGGACATATCTCAGCCCTTTTCACAAAGGCATCTCGATAAAGTCCATTTACACCACCCTGTTGAAGGGTCCTCCTAATCTCTCTATGTGACTCGGTGCAACTGCTGCTCTTCTGCCTACATTCTGCTGCTGTCACACAACACATCTGTGACACAATCCTTCAGCGATCAATCTGAACCTAGGATTCAACAATGTCTGGCTGAACAACCGCACCATGTCATCTCTGCCTACCTGTGCAGGGCCATGATAATGTCTCGCCATTGGAGGTAACAAGCTATCTGGCTTTCTGGTTGGCACTGCAGAAGAGAGTTTACCCAACATCTGCCCAATTAAAACATCTGGGTGTCATGGTGGTGCGTACCTGGATGCAACACTTGAACATGGGCAGAGTACTAGATGCCTTGAAAGCATCGGTCACCTTTTGGAACATGCTCCCACTGTTGTTGATGGGCAGATTGACAATCTCCAAGATGATACTACTACCATGATGTCTGTACTTCATTCAGAATTTGCTTTATCCTCTGCCGGATAGAGTGTTCAGACAGTTGGATTTGTTACTCATTTATTTGTTCTTGGCCGGTAGATGCAGTAGAGTGGCCTTGTCCATGCTGACTAGAACATACGGAGAAGGGGGTCCTAGAGGTGCCTAGGCTGTATCTACACTACTTCGCACACATGCAACATGTAGCACGTTTGGTGGAGCCCGGGGACAGCTTGGAGTAGCACCTACTGGCGGGGATGGTTGTGGCCGGTCAGCTACCGGTAATCTTTATTGAGGGGGTGGGACACCGAAGACTCTCAATTGGCTACCATTTAAAGCAAGAATTCAACTAAAAATTGATTGCATGACTCACAGAGCCCTTCATCACAATACCCCCAGATATTTGGCCCAGAAACTGGAGCTCTCATGTGGTGACAGATCCTCCAGAAGTTCCAGCACTCTTCTGAAACCACAAAGTTTTGCCAAAAAGAAAACATACAACCGGACCTTCTCTGGAATCACCCCAAGGATCTGGAATGCATTGCACCCAGAAACCAGAATGAACCCCTCTACTGCCTCTTTCAAGAAAGACGTAAAGTCTCTACTCATGACTAAAGTTACATGAACAACAAATCTAACCCACATAACGGATGTTGTCCTACTTTATTTTAGATGACTTAGTAGTTTTTGTCTTTGCACATACACCTCTGTAACTATCCTTAGCAGGACATAATTATTGCATACATTGTACTTTTGTTCTTTTGTTTTCCCCTGTAAAGCCCTCTGGGTCATGTTTGCGCTATATAAAACCCTCAAAATAAATAAATAAATATGCCATATTTGGTGAGGGAGATGGCATACATCTGGTAATGACTTGTCACTGGGGTGTTGAAGTGAACCCGTTCCACCGGAAGCTACTGCCGCTGGTTCATCAATTAGCAACACCCATGTCCTTGCAGGCCTGCAGGCCTGGAGAGATAGGGGCTGTGAATTGCTGGGAGATTTGTACCCCAATGAATCCTTCATTTCTTTTGAAGATGCGTGAGAAGAATTTGCGCTGGGGCCTGGACATTTCTTGCACCACACCACTTGGGAGAGGTGGCCAGACAGTCTTTGCCCACTTAGCCCACTTAGCCCACGGCCCGGGGGCTTTCAACGCCTTGGGAATACTGCTGACTTGTGGATCGGGTGGACACTTTATCACGCTGGTCTACAAAGCCCTGAGGGCAGATGTGGCTGGACCCCAGGCCCGGGTTCGAGTGGCATGGGACCTGGACTTGGAGTCACCCCTAGAGGATGAGGACTAGGAACACATTTGTGGACTCACGCAGACAGTCTTGTGTAATGCCCGCTTCAAATTTGTACATTATAATTCCCTGCACCGCGCTTACTTGACCCCAAGGTTTTTAATCATATTTTGCATGAGCGCTCTGACAATTGCTCTTGTGTGGCCAGCCTGGAGTAGATTTCCTCCACTTGACCTGGGGCTGCCATATGTTACAGGAGTATTGGTAGCAGGTTTTGGGCGAGTTTGGGTGAATCACCTCCCTGCGGGTGGGGGCGGACCTATAATGCTGCTTACTAGCCAACAGCAAGAAGCCACGGTCGGAAGATAGCCTATAAATGCAAAGTGCAATGAGCACTAGTTATTGTTAGACGCAGGGTGGCCATTACATGGCAGAGAAAGCACACCTGTACTTGAATCATTATTGTAGGGATGTGTCAGAGTGGTCGTTAGCTGAGGAAACTCAGATGAAGCAAACCAGACGAGGCGACAAGGGGGGAACCTGCAGGTAAGGCAAAACCTGAGCGATAAACTCCTGGACCTTGATGCGATAAGTGAGGACGATGATTGTATTACTAGCTCCTCTGGGGGTGACCAGTGACACATGGGTGGTTTGGAGCTGGAATGGGATGGGTGTGAGTGCTTGTATCATAGAATGGAGAGATTGTTTCGCATCCTGCTGTTACTGAATGTGAATATGCCCACCTGTGTGGAGATATGTGTGGACTCCTACTTTGCTCACTATGTACTGTATTTGTAACAATTACCACTGCCAAGTTATGTTTAATAAAAACAACAAATAACAATGTTAAACAAATAAAAACAAGCTATCTGGCAACACAGGTCTTCCATCTCCTGAAACCCAAATGTCTTCTCATCTCTTATGACACATCCTGCTCTAATCCAGCTTTGCTGTTCAGCTTCTGACACTTCCTCCTGTAACCTCTTAACTTCCTCGCAAGTATCAACTGTAGTTACCAAACAAATTGTAATTTATTTTATCTGGGCATTCATTTTGATATTGCCCATTAAAGGTACAAACATTCAGGGCACAATATTGACTGGTCTTGTTGGCATATCTATTGCCCACAGTAGCATAGTCAGTGCCATTCTGGTGTGCTGCGCACTTCACAACCGCTATCTGGGCAGGCAACTGTAATGTCTTTAACTGGTTAGGACCTCAAAGAGGTCATAATCTGCCTTGTGACCATAACTGTCCAAAGTCATGAACAACACCAAAGCCATACTGACTATCAGTGAAAATGGTCACTCTCAGGTGATCTGAAACACAGCATGCCGTAGTAAGAGCAATCAATTCAGCCACTTGTGCAGAAAATACTACTTGAGGAGGAGGCTTCAACCATAACTGAGACAGTACAGATTGCGTAGGCAGCCCTCATACGCAGGACATCAACAAACATCACATAATCTGATTTAGGTAGTGACACTTCTTGTATGTCAGGCATCGGCTTGGTGCATAGCTCAGTAACATCAAGACAGTCATGCTGAATTTCCCACTCAGTAACATTTATTCCAGGTACAGGCAACAGTGTGGCAGGGTTAAGTGTATGCAACTTCTCAGGGTGACAATATCTGCACCAAGTATGACGTGTTCATACTTAGTGAGACCACTGTTGGTGAAGTGTTGGGTTCTGGTGAGAGGTAAGAATACCTCCACGGAATGGGGAATGAAGACTGCCAAAGGGCGATCTATAACAATGCTCTAGCACTGTTCAGTACTGACACCTGTGGATGCCAGAGCTTTGAGACAACAGGCAAAGCAGTAGCCACTGGATCAAATGTGGCTGAAAAATAGGCAACAGGTCTGCGACCATTCCCGTGCATCTGAGTTAGCACTGAGAGAACGCAGCCCTCTCTCTCAATGCAAAACAGAGCAAAACATTTGTTGTACTCAGGCAATCCCAGTGCCGGGACACAGCAGAGACATTCTCTCAGCTCTGAGAAGGCACTCATGCAACTGCCATCCCATCCCATTGTACCAGATCTGACACATCTCAGTGTGTCAGCCTCTGTAAAGGGTTGACCACTACGTAAAAGTTGGGAATCCACTGTCGACAGCGGCCCACCATTCCCAGGAACATTCTGTTTTCTTTTAGGGTAGTTGGCAAGTTTGTTTTCAGAATTGTCAAAATTCTCTCTTGTGACACCTTCTTGCTCTTTTCTCAATGTGATGTCCTTGATACAGGACTTCTTTCTGACAGTACCGTAGTTTGATTGAGGACACTTTATATCCATTTTCAGCTAGGTGGTTCAACAGAGCAATTGTGTCTCGTATAGAAGCCTCTTGAGCATTTGATGCTACCAATAGGTCATCAATGTATTGGACCAAAACTGAATGATAGGGTATTACAAAGGACTCCAGATTATTTTCAAGTATCTGGTTAAAGATTGATGGACTCTCTGTATACCCTTGTGGGACTTGGCACAATGCCCAAACATTTATTTATTTATTTAATTATTTATTTATGCGATTTGTGTAGCACACAACTACTCTCGGCGCTAAAGAGATAGTAGAGCAGACAGTTGGAATAAATGATTACTGGTTGAAAAGCCAAGTTTTTACTAGCTTCCTTAATGTCAGAAGGGAGGGACTGGCCCTAATGTGAAAAGGGAGGGTGTTCCATAATTTTGCCGTAGCAACTGTAAAGCGTCTGTCTCCCCATGATGATTTCTTAGTACGTGGGACAGTTAAGAAGCAAGCTGAAGAGGAGCGCAAGGGTTTGTTGGGAGTGTACGGGCATAAGGATATTCGTAGGAACTCAGGTCCAGAGTTGTTAATTGCCCTGTATGCGATGCAGAGTGCTTTGAATTTAGTTCGACTCCTGAACGTCAGCCAGTGAAGTTGGCGTATAACTGAGAAATCGATTTAAATTTAGGCTTGCCAGACAATATTCTGGCCGCTGAGTTTTGAACAAGTTGCAGCTTATTTAGGACTTTCTCCTGGGCATTTATTTAAGAAGAGGCCATTGCAATAATCGATCTTCGACATGACCAATGTGCACATGAGGGTTTTTCCTGCGCTCAGAGGGAGAAAAGGAAGGAGTTTCCTAATCATTTTAAGAATAAAGAAGGATGAGGACACCACCGAGTTTGCATGGTGTATAAACGAAAGCCTGTCATCAAACATCACTCCAAGATTCCTAACCTTAGTGACTGGTTGAGGAGGGGGTCCCAAATTGGTTGGCCACCAAGTTGGGGACCAACTGGGGTATAAAATACCAAAAATCATTACCTCAGTTTTATCGGAGTTCAACTTCAGGCAGTTACGTGACATCCAAGAACTAATGTCTCACATGGCTATCAAACTGAAATGCGGACTGGAATTGGCTATTCTCATGCACCAGTATGGAGAATAATGCTTGCCATAAGTCAATGACAGAGAACCACTTGACCGTATATGGAATCTGAAATAAAACCACAGCTGGATTTGGTACCACAGGACAATGAGGGAAAACAATTGAGTTGACCTTTCGCAGGTCTTAGACAATGCAATAATTTCTATAAACCATGATGGATGAGTTACATGGACTCCTCATAATCTCTTTGAGAATGCCTTGTTCAATCATTGAGTCAATCAGAGGAGTAATCACAGCAATTGTGTCAGAGGTCAGATTCTAGGGTACTAGATTAGACTTCACTGTTATGCAGACTGGTTCAACACCCTTTAGGAGACCTATATCTTTCCCTCAAAAGTCCCAGACTTCAGGTAATATTGTGCCTCTAAGCTCTAGAGGCTAATCATCTTTTGTCAACATAGGGTAAAGTCTGATCCCTGTCCTCTAATGGAAAAGTTTAAAGACGATGTCTTCATCATGAGTCTGGAATTCTACACTGTTTGGGGGTACAGTAAATGGAAAAATGTAGTTAGCATAAAATGTCTCGTCCAAGTAGATTGACAGGAATCGATCACTCACCACAAATCAGTGATTATCCTCTAAGGACCTTATTTTGACAGGTACTGTTTCTGAAATGGGGCTAGTCATGTGTTTGTTTGCAGCTCCTACAACTTGGACTCTTTTTCCTGAGAGTGGTAGGTTGGGTAACTCCTCTGTTCTCATATTAGAGCGGGTATCACTAGTATCATTATTGGCAGCGCACAGCTGTGAGAGCCTCCCTGTCAAACTCTTTCAAACTTTTGTCATACATTACTGCCAACCACCATGGTGGACGATCCCGGCCTAACCTTTTCAGAAGATGACATCAGTGAAATACTTAGGGACCCCCCACTCATGGCTGACCTTAACGTATCGCAAACAATAGCCCAGACCACTGACTGGGACAAACTCACTGAGAAGAAATGCAACAGGATCCGCACCATTCTGCATGGAGTAATCCTAACTGAGTATCTCCGCACCAATACTGCCCCTAAGGGCCTGCTGGTGACCAATGCGCTCAGGATCTTCCTAGATGATGTCACCTTCAGGATGGACTGGGCACAAATTACATGGCATTGCACCAGAGATTGGCTGGTACTAATCATCAAGACCGCCAAACACTTCTCTGATACAATGATCATAGATAGCCAGGCCACTGAAAGTCACTTCAAAACCACAATCGCATCATTCAAGAAAAAACTGGATGAATCGAACAAGGACCTGGACGAATATAAGGAATATTTGACCCAGGCGAAAATCACCATATTTCAAAAGGACCTGAAGAAATTTGCATACAACAAAGTGTACCCATACACAGATGACAACTACATCATCCCAAACCCACAAGACACATTATCCGACACCAGTGGGGATGACAGCTCACACTCCAGTGGATCCATCGCTGGTAGTACATACAAGCACAGAAGCAGAGGCAGAGCACCAACATGGCAACAACCATGGAGTAAATACCAACATCAAGGTAACAATTATGGCCCACCACTGTTCACCCATTTACCACCATTTTACACGGTCCCGAAGGTGCATAAGGAAACCAGACCCCCACCTGGACGCCCTATTGTATCAGGGATTAATTCCCTCCTTGAACCGCTATCACGGTTTTGTGATTTCTTTCTAAACCCTATTTCCCCTTTTTCGGATGGCCACCTATGTACCCGATGGGCCAACAGACTTATTACCAGCCCAACCAGAGGCCACCTTTTTTAGGAAGAGGTCGCCCGGCACGAGGAAGGAGACGGAACAACCAACAGGTGCACTGGTCGGACGACGAGGGACCAGTGGGCACCCACACGAGGAGCAAGACCAAGGAACCACAACCAGGACACAGCGGAACGAATAAGTACACTTTTTAACTATTATAAAATATTTCTTTTCAATTTTTGAGTGTTTATTGTTTTGTTATAAAATCTTATTTTGTAAAACTATTGCTTATGGTATTATTTTATATTTTATGTTGTGAATTGAAAATAAATGCATAATGATTATTATATGTTTTTCCTAAACTTTCCCAACAGTTGCCTGGGTTAAATAAGAGGTTTTTAAAGTGAAGAAAAATGCTTTATAAAACATTAAGATGTACTTGGCTTAATTGAAAGTGGAGAATAACATTAAGACTTACTGTTTCATATAAATATTTTTCTTCACTTTAAATTTCTCTCATTAAAAAAGAGGCCTGCTGTTTGTAAATGCAACAATTTAAAATGGGAGGAAATTAAAAGGAAGACTTAACTTAATCATCAAGGTAACTTTTCATTTTAATTTTCTCCCATTTAAAAACTTTCGGAAACAAAATTTTGTTCTCATGCTTCAATATTAAGCTGACAATGACTTTTATTTAAGAGTTAAATACCCCGAATGTCAGTTCTTCATCTCTGCGCCCCATCCTGGGTCATAAATTGTCCGAGCACAGGTCATTAGTGGGCCCTATGTTAGAAATGAGGGTCTCAAGTTGGCAGTGGTTTGCACCCTGTCCAAGTAGTGACCCTTCCTCCAAGCCATGGTAAAGGGTTTACACAGCTGAGATAACCCTGTAGCTTGGCACGAGCAGTCAGGTTTATCTTAGCAGTGTAAAGCATTTGTACAAAAAGACACACAGTAACACAGGGAAAACACCACCAAATGGAGACCACATCAGTTTAGAAAAATAGCAAATATTTATCTAATCTATACAAGACCAAAATGACAAAACATCCCACATACACAATCGAAAATATGAATTTCTTAAGAATAAAGCAAAAATACAGCTACTTGAAGTCGATAGTGCCAACTGAGGCTATTGCGGTGTAGGGACCAATAAATCCCACAGTTCAGTTTGACCTTGATGGAGTCGAGGGTCGGCTATTGCATCGGGGAAGACCCGTAAACAGTACCTGGGAATTGAAGAGGCATCGAGGACCTTGCAGTGAAGTGTAGTGGTGAGGCGTTGTTGGAGTCTTGAGGTGTTGGTGCTGAACATCGATGTAGAAGTCGGTGAGTACTTGAAGTCACACTTGTTGCAGATCGAACTCCTTGAAGTTGAAGTCAGTTGCGCTGACATCTGCAGTGCCGAGACTGCGGTATTGTCGCAGGTGGTGCAGCTAGCACTTCACGATCCTGTGTCCGTGTCTTTGGTGCAGGCATCTGTGCGGCACTGTCATCGGTTGACTCGGTAATGCGGTGTCATCGTGGTTGGTTTTTCTGTGCAGGCAGCGGTGTTGGATGACAATGTTGGAGTCGATGATGCTGTTGTCGGCAGACCAGGGGCTGCGCTGTCGTCGAGGGCGGTGACCATGGCTACAGTGCAAGCACTGGAGCAGGTGATGGCGCGAAGCCTTGTCATCGGTGAGACCAAGGCTGTGGTGTCTTCGTGGTCAGTGCTGTGCTCACCCAGCGAGCGGTGACCACAGCATTGGTTCAGGCAGTGGCGTCAGTGATGGCATTCAGAATCCTTTTCTTGAAGTTACAGCGCAGCAAATACCTCCAGTGGCCCTGCACTGGAATTGGCACCACTTGGCAGGTTCAGAACTCCCGGCAATAGAATCCAGGTGCTGTAGGTGAAGTATTTAATGACCACAAGACTTCCAACAGGAGGCTAGCACGCACAAGCCCTTGGAGAAACTTACAAGCAGGAAACATAGCAAAGTCCAGTCATTTTCCTTTGCAAAGCAGAAGCAGGAACTGCAGGCCAACCCAGCAAAGCAACACACAGCAAATGGACAGTACTCCTCTTTACAGCTTTTCAGCTCTTCTTCTTGCCAGTGTCTGTGTTTGTTCCAGAAGTGTTCTGACAGTCTGGAGTTTTAGATCCAATATGTATACCCTTTTTGGTCTTTGAGGTAGATATTCTTCAAAGTATTGACTTTGTAGTGCACAAGTTCTAGCCCTGTCTGGTCTTGGCTCAAGACACACTACAGGAGGGTGAAGACAGCAATTGTGAGAGGCCGGGCATAACCCTATTCAGGTGTAAGTGACACCTCCTCCCACCACTCTAACATCAGGATAGGCAGGGCACACCTCAACTCCCTTTGTGCGACTGTCTAGAGTGAATGTACAAACAGGCCCCTGTCAGTCTCAACCAGACAATTCCACAGGCGGTCAAAGTCACAGGATGGGTAAACAAGACAATGCCTACTTTCTCAAAGTTGCATTTTGAACCACACAATTTAAACACCACATTCACTATAATATGTGTTTTTAAGTTCTGAGCTCAGAGAGCCCAAACTCAAATCTCTGGCTGTTCCTAATTTAAAGTTGCACTTTTGAAGTGGTACAAGGCAGCTCCAATGATAACCTATGGGACAGCTAGTCCATGCAGTAGTGAAAAACGAAACTGTCAGTGGTTCATTATCAGAACTTGTAAAATACACCAGTACATGTCCTACCTTTCACATACATGGCACCCTGCCCAGGGGGGTCCCAAGGGCCAAATTTAGGGGTGCCTTGTGTGTAGTAAAAGAAAAGGTTTGGGCCTGGCAAGTGGGTGCAATTGCCAAGTTGACACAGCAATTCAAAATTGCACTCACAGAAACTGCAACAGCAGGCCTGAGATAAGTTTACAGGGCTACTCATCTGGGTACCACAACCAGAGCTGCCGGCTCACTAGTAGCATTTGATTTACAGGCCTGGGCATACTAAGTGCACTTTACTTGGGCCTTACCAGTAATTCACTTCTGGCTCAAACTTGTGTACATATGGGATTTTATTTAAATGTATCTATGTATTTATACGGACATATAGGCTTTTCTATTTTGAATATGTCTTTGATTTCCATGATCACGTGATGTATTGAGGGGGCGGAGGCGATTGGGGAAAGTGTGCACTATAAAAATAAAAAATGTACAAACATTGGTTGCATGTGAACAAGGGCTCTAGTAGCCCGAAACGCGTTATGCACTTTTCCACGAACTTGAGTAAATAAAAAAGAAACCTGACATCTGGTCTTGTGGTCTGTCTCCTGTGTTTCGGTGACGAGAGGAGTTTCTTGTGGATTTAATTACGGAGGTTGGCTTGCCTTCGTCAACAGACCCCTTTCCCTGGAGTGGCGTTCTGCTTTCAAGCCGGTGCTTCGAAATATTCGTGTTGGATATTTTCAGACGCCCCCTCAGCAGCCAAGCAGCTTGTTACAACGTACGGTGTGGACCCGCCATTGGTAGCGGAGTCGGAGGACTCCGTCTGTCGTTTGGAGGAATACCGGCGTGGTGAGTTATTTGTGGCATCGCAGAGGTGGGAAAGTAACACTTTGTGTGGACCAATCTTCACGAACGCCTTAAAAAGATTGAGAAAAGACTAAGTAGTAGGCGTGTTCGTGCTCGTGAAATATAACAGCAAAAGGAGTTCAAGTAATCTGTGGGAGAGGCATGTCCGCCGAGGAGTTCCGTGCAAGGGAGGAGGAAGCCGAGGGGCTTTTTGAACAAATCTCTGCGCCGGGACATACTAGCAGTAAGCAACCCCAAGCTAATGCATCTGTATGGGAAGAAACAAACATCGGAGCGCTTTATAAAGAGTTGGAAAAGCAGAGGCGCCTGGAAATCACAAAGTGGTGGGAGCATTATTCTTTATCAAAGTATGTTGCTGCTGGGCGGGTGCCAAGAGGACTGCGAATACTACTTGCACCCAGTTTCGAAAAACCAAACCCACTGATGCTTAAAGAATGGGGTGAAAATAATTTGGCTGCTTCTATGAACTTGGTTCGGATTTTAATAAAATATGCGGCCATAGACCGGGCAGAGATTTTGCAAACCATCGAAAAAATCCAAGAGGATATCGACAAAATTACGGAAACTGAAAGCTCAAAAAAGCTAAAGGATGCAATGCTGGAAAGACTGAAAAAACATGGGGACAAAATCAAAATGAGAAAAATAAGTAAGTTTGCACGAGACCAGGCAGACTATGCCAACGGCCAGATATTCACTTTTGCACGAAAGTACAACAATACAAAACGACAACAGTACATGGGAAAGGGTAACAAGCAGCAGACCGCAACAGCTGCGGGAACAAATATAAGTACATGTGCAAGCGGTGGAAATAATGATGATACATTGAGTATAACTTCAGTGGAATCCAATACCCTTTCGAGTGCTTTAAGTGTCTCAAGTGTGGACTCACTTATTCAACAACAACCGGAGACAATATTTAATCTAGAGCAAGAGCTAGATTTTTTAGTGTCGGAAAGACTCTCAACACTACGACCGCGGCAAAGGAACTTAGGCGGAAACGCCGGAACACGAGAAGACGCGAGAGACGAAAGAAGCAAAAACAAAAATGTGCAGCAAAAGAAACCACAAGGTTGGCGGAAAAAAAAACATCAATAAATAGCTCCGTCATTAACCTTACGGATGTTGTTCTGACAAAAGCAGAGGAACAATTGCTGGCTCTGGGTTTGAATTACTGCCCAGCACAACCATTCAAATATGCACCAACTCGTGTTGATGTGTTCTGCTATATACGCAAGCTTAAACTAAAAAAGTTCTTTGCTCTGCAAAAATTGAAAACCGGCACTAACACCCGTACTGCTGCTACAGTCTCAGGGGCTCCTGAGATAGTGGCAGCTGATGTCCCCTTATTTTTGGATATGCATGACTTAAATGCAACATCGGATTTGCAATCGATAGCTCAAGATGAAGCAATCTCAACTCAAAGACGATTGAGTAAAATCAATATGGTACAGAAAGGCGCGGGATTAACTCCATACAAAGGCAAGTCTGATTTTGTACCATTAATGACAAAGGATGCGATTGATACTTTTCATGACTGTGTTATTTCAGAGGTAAAAACACTCTATAAGAAGTTAACAGAAATAAGAGACAAGAGTTCAGTCAGCAACGGGCAAATTATTTTGCATTGATGAAGAAGCTAGGTACCAATCCGAACATTGTGATTAAAACAGCGGATAAGGGTGGCAACTTGGTCCTTTGGCCAAAATCTGACTACATTACCGAAGCACACAGACAGTTGCATGATGGCGAGTGCTATATCAAGGCTAGCAACAAAGAGTATGGTCAGGCCAAAGATAACCTATACAAACTGTTGAATAAATGGAGGAGAGAAGGTTTGATCTCAGGAGAGGAGTTCAAATTCTTGTACAATGAATTCCCCACCCAGCCAGTTTTTTACCTTATCCCTAAAGTACATAAAGGCATCTCACCCTTGTCTGGGAGACCAATTATCTCAGCAATAAACAGCATGGGTGAGAAAGTGGGCCAATATATAGATTTCTTCTTGCAAGAACCTGTGAAACAACTACCGAGTTATGTGAGAGATACCACTGACTTTTTGAAAAAACTTGAAACAGTAGAATGGCAGGAAGATATGGTGTTAATGACGCTTGACATCGAATCATTATACACCAGCATAGCCCATACTGACGGTCTCAATGCTGTTAAACACTTTTTGAGCCGTAGACCTGCACAATTCTATGAACATAATAAGGCTATATTAAGCCTAATAGAGTGGTGTTTGTGCAATAACTTTTTTGCATTTGAAAAAGATGTTTGGCGCCAGGTGAGGGGTGTAGCAATGGGGGCCTGCTTCTCACCCAGCTACGCGTGTTTACACGTGGGCTGGTGGGAGGAGCAGGTCCTCAACAAGATACATAAAACATGGGTAAATGAAAAAATAATCAAGTTCCTCAGGTACATTGATGATGTGTTCATTGTGTGGCAGGGTGAAATAGAAGAGGCTATCGCTTTTGTCAATGACATCAATGTCAATCATTTGAACCTAAAATTTACATCCCACATCAGTAGGAAGGAGGTTGAGTTTCTAGATGTTAAAGTATATATTGATAATGCCAACAGAATTCAAACAACACTATTTAGGAAACCAACCGCAGGTAACACCACCCTACATGCGTCTAGTCTTCACCCCAAACATACCATCCACAGCATCCCTTATGGAGAGATCCTTCGATTGAAAAGGATCTGTAGTACCAATGAAGATTTTACAAACTGTGTGAGGGACCTAGAAATTCGATTAAGGGAACGAGGCTACTCCAAGAAGATCTTTGACCAAGCTTTGAAAAAAGCACATTTGAGAACTCGAGATAGCCTCCTCCCGGTCGATAATGTCATAGAAAACTCCCCTTCTAAAGGAGACACAAACAATGAGACATGCCCTAGGTTTATTACAGCATTCAGTGACCAGGAAAGTACAATCAGGAAGATCATTACCAAAAATTGGCCCATTATTATGACAGATTCGGTCTTGGGTGCATTACTACCCCCTAAACCCACGATAACCTTCCGCAGGGCACGCAATATGGGAGCCGTTCTGAACCAGCCAAGTTCAGAACTTAAGCAAAAAGCGAATTGGATGCAGACAGCAGGTGGATTTCGCAAATGCTCCAGTTGCAGGGCCTGTAAATTTGGTACTAATAAAACCCACTACTTTACCCCATTCAGTGAGACTTCAATCCCGATTGTAGGTCAATATACATGCAAAACTGAATTTGCGGTATATGTCCTGCGTGCAGTTCTGCACAGTGACTCTAGTTATCCAGTGGCACGCCACTTCGAGTCAACACATAATAAGGATGTAAACTGTTTATCTTATTATGTTGTGGGGGCAATACCGAAATTACGAAGAGGTGGTAACAGGGATTTAAAATTAAGGCAATTGGAATCAAACATGATATTGGAATTCGATAGTAAAAGTCCGAATGGCCTTAATAATACGGAGGATCTGCATACTTTTCTTTAGAATCCCCCATATACTGTCAAAAAAATTCTCTCTTTTTTTTGGGTCTGATTGTCAGTCACTGATCTTTGCTTCCAGGTAGTCAGGTTCCCTGTTGCCTGGAGGTTGCTTTGGCTTTTTTCATATGTAAAGACAGTCCCTCTATGTAATTATTACATTCTCATTGTGACATGTGTAATGCCTTGGCCAACTTCTTCTTCTCTAAGGTGGATGAGATTTATCAATCTTTCATGGCTAAGACCATGCATACCAAGGTTCCCAATATTACTCAGGAGGCCTCACGATCTACAGAAACATCATCTTTTTCTAATTTCTCACCACTTACAGAAGATCAGGTATTACAAATTGTATCGACAGTCAAAGCTGGATCCAAGCTGGATCCTTGTCCACTGTCAGCACTCTTACCAGTGATGGATTCGATGATACCAGTCCTGACACAAGTCTGCAACTCCATCCTGCAGTCTGGGATATATCCCCTTAATTTAAAAACCACACTGCTCAAACCACATTTAAAAAAACCCGGAGCCGATAAGTCAGAATTAAAAAATTATCGACCCATTGCCAGTCTCCCGTTCATGGCCAAAGTGGTGGAAAAGGCCATGAACATACAACTGACTGAGTACATAGAAACCCATAAAAAGCTGGACGACACTCAGTATGGCTTTCGTAAATACCATGGGACTGAAACCGCCCTTATTAAAGCATCTGAAGATGTAAGAATAATAAGAGACCAAGGTGGTACAGCGGTGTTGGTACTGCTGGACCTTTCAGCAGCTTTCGACACGGTCGACCATAGTATTTTGGTCGACCGTGTCGGAAAAATGGGCATATCATCCACGGCTAGAGCCCTTCTCGCTTCCTTTCTTTCTGAGAGAACGCAAGCCGTCACTCTTGGCCCTTACCAATCTGTTAAGTTGTCACAACCGTGTGGGGTACCTCAAGGCTCATCCCTGAGTCCGACACTTTTTAATATTTATGTGTCGGACCTGGCCAATGTCATTAAAGCACATGGGATGAGCCTTACCTCCTACGCGGATGACACTCAATTGGTGATGGCAATAAGAGGTGATGGAGAAGAGGTTGCTAAAAGATTCCAGAGAGGTTTGACGGAAATAGGCGAGTGGATGGCAGTGAACTGCCTAAAACTTAACTCGGAAAAAACCGAGGTAATGATTTTCGGACAACTCTCACCAGAATGGCCTGTTTCGTGGTGGCCCCAAACTTTTGGTGCCCCCCCCAATCCAGTTACAAAAGTAAGAAACCTAGGAATACTTTTTGATGACCATCTAAATTTCATGGATCATGCTAACAAAGTGGCCTCAACAGCCCATTATAAACTACGCATGATCCGTAAAATAAGTCCTTATCTTCCTACTACTGCCATCAAAACTCTGGTGAGCTCATTAGTCTTGACATCCCTTGACTATTGCAATGGGCTTTTTATTAACTCCCAAGTTAGAGTGTTAAAAAAACTACAGACCATACAGAATGCGGCAGCACTTCTTGTTCTGGGAATTCCTAAGTTTGCCCCTCTCTCTGATGCCATTTCAAAACTACACTGGCTGACGATCCAAAACAGAGCCAGATTCAAATCACAGTGCATTGTCTACAAAGCACTAAATAAACAGGGCCCGCAGTTCCTTCAAGACCATCTATGTCCTTACCAACCCATACGCCAGCTGCGTTCAACTAACAGCAACCAACTAACGATACCTCGCACCAGAACAGTGATGTGGGGAGACCGACGGTTTGTGGTAGCAGCTTCAAAGCTTTGGAATACTCTACCCCAGGAAATTAGAGCATGTCCCACACTGCTCCAATTCCGAAAAAAACTGAAAACTTGGCTGTTCAATAAATAAGATCACGGTGTAGAATAGAGGTCTGAGCATGACAGCTTACTTAACATCAAGCTAGCAAATTTATCAGCGCCAAGACACCCCAGGGTATATGCTGCGCTTTATAAATACTAATAAATAAATAAATAAATAAATAAATTCTGTCTAGTCAGGTTCCCTGTTAGTCGGAAACTATGAAATTCTCTTGGTTTATTCCCTATCTGTAAATATATGTAATTTATTACCTATATTTATTCTGTATTTTTACACAATTTTCATACACAGGGTGTTTTTATAATATTTACTTATTTATGATTATGCTTGCTTGGATTATCAAATGCTTTTATCATGTTTTTAATTTTAGCAAAATGTGGTCTTACCTAATTGTTGAAAATACTATGATGAGGCAAATGTTTACAAGCTGGTTTATCATGCACATTGGCACTTTTTCTTCCTCTAGACAAAATATTTGTCATAATTGGTCTTTTGCACTTTATGGACATGCACTGTTTGTACTTTAAAAATAGCACAACAAGATCTTACCCATTTACGACTTTGTTCTTGTTGAACATTGTATAAATATTCTAACTATTTAAAGAAGGATTTTTTATAATTCGCCCTTTTTTTTGCCCCCCTCTAGATACAAGTATATATCCTTATATCGTGTTAAGTTAGCATAGGTACATTTGAGATTTAAACGCCATTTTTCCTTTCTTGCAACTTCTGCACACGACCCTTAATTGTTGACTTAGCTTTCAACCTAGTGGTTTGCCGTGGTGTATGTGAGAATAATATGTTATTGCTCTGATATCAGTTTTGTTTAATAAACCATGTCTGCACGGAGAGTGCTGAAGTTTCAGGAGCAACACGATATGGTATTGTTATGAGGTCTGATCTCCACGCCTTCATAGTCATAACACAAGTGCAGCCTTTGCCAACTTGGGCTTGAGGCGGGATTGATATTGCTTTGCACGAGAATTGTTAACACACTTGATGCGGTGCACATGCAGAGAGAGAGCTGGTGTATGCTGATGTGATTCCTTCATGCTAGGACACTAAGGTATGGGCCCGCCCTAAAACAACCCAAAGAGACCTTCTTAGCTAATAATATAATATATGTGTTAGGGAGGGTGAGATATAAGTGTTGTTAACTCTTATTCATTACAGCATGTTAACATGCTGTCACCATTCGCTTTTTATGTCTTAGTAACTATGCTGATAATTTTGCTACTGATAATAAGTATACTTGTATTATCTAAGATACTGCGCCTGAGAAGACGGCATTAGTAAATAAACATTTCAAATGCAAAAAAAAAAAAAAAAAAAAAAATAAAAACATGGCGCCCAACGGTTTCGGTGGTCTTATATCATGACACTCGAGTAGTTTATCGTTCATGCCTTAACCCCTTCACATCCGTTTCCGGAAAACGGGGTGTCGGTGAAACCTACCTATTTTTTGAAATAGGTCTTTATTCAAGCTTGATTCTTTCTTAAACGGTTTCTTTGAGTTACTACCCAGTTGTGCTACAAAGTATTCTTTGTGTGTTCTTGTTTCCAGTGTTGTCATGGCGGCGGTGGCTATTGCGCAGCATAGTCGCGTAGCGGTACGCAACCATCTTCAGACGTACCAGGTCCCAGTAGATGGGATGGCTGTGATTTTCGTGGTATGTGCAGATCCGGCGTTCCCTTATGAGTTGTTTTACTCTTGGGTTACGTTTCCGGCTGTGGACGCCAATTCTGGTTTGTTCCACTCCTACACCGCCTCGGCTGTCCCAGCTGAGTATACACCGTACAGGGCATTGGAAATACCTATTGATCATTGGCAGCATCGAGTTTGGTTTGATGGCGCCCTCCCCCACTCTTTGTCCGCTGCGAGGTTAGGTCCACTCTCAATTCCAGGTACAAATTGGCCTGCGTTGGGTGGCTTTACCCCGCACCCGAATCACGGGGCTTGTACCCTAGCAGAAATTCGCAGGCTACATGTTGTTTCCATTTCCGTGATTCGTGCTTTAGTGCAATACATCGGTCGACATCTTCCTGGTGGTCCCCAGGGGGGTGCGGCCGCTCCCGTGGATCGAGGCGGAATGCGTCTCAATCCAGTGATGGTTAATTCGGTTTTTGGTGCGCGTCCAGTTGACAACGATGACTTCCCATTCTGGCTAGCAGAGAAGTTTGATCAACTGGAGGCGGTTTTTCCGAATTCTACTCCTGCTGATAAACATAGAATGTTAACGATTACTCTACCGAAGGATATAACTCCTGAACTTGTTGACTGTGAAAGCTGGGGAAAAACATTTGCGGCAGTTTATACAAGGTGCTTCGGCACCCCGTCTATGACTGCCCTGCCTGAAATCATTAGACGTGTTCAGAATGATCACGGTCCAGAGGCAGCGGTTGAATTGGGTATGCGCCTGTGTGGTTCTTTTGAGATTGTAAGTGATCTCATTCTCTCCAATGTTAAAGGAGATGCAGTTAACTTTCAGGTGTCGAATGCTTTGGCTGCTCTGCCCGATGCCGACAAACCCCGCCAGTTAGCAAAGATTGTGGTGGCCGCTTATAAGACAATTGGCCGCACAAGTAGAGGTCTGAAATATTTTCCAGTAAAGGAGAAAAAACAACCTCAAGGACAATCTGCAGTGACAGATGTCCAGCCCAAGTCTAAAAAACAAAATTGGCCTAAGAAACAGACACAGGGGAGGAAGAATACACAGACTCAGGATTCTTTTCCTGCAGTACAAGCACCTGCGCCGACTGAAAAAGTTTATGATTTGCGCGATCGCGCGATGATTAAATCACCTGATCGATTTCAGGGTTCTGATCAACGCTCTCCTCGTTCCTTTCAGGAAACATCGGCCCCGAAGACCGGTGGAGGAGGAGGGGGTGGACGTGGACGTGGTGGGCAACAAGGACGTGGTCAGTCCCGCCAGACGGACGGCGCAGTGAAGCAGGAGGATTCTACGCCTAGGCGTCCGCAGTTTGCGAAAAAGAAAGTCGCAGCCTTAACAGCGCATCGATATGCCACAGATTGTGAGAACGCGGCTTCGGAATCTGACGTGGGCTCTGACCTTGCTGGACAGCGCGGCGGAGATAACCATAGTCAGAGAGGCGCTGCGTCCACTACTGAGGGTGACAGCGACTGATGTCTACGTTGTGATAGAAACAGCGGATACGAGACTTGCTCCCCCTGAAAGACTATATGAAATTGTCCTGTTAATTGAAGGTGACATACAGCGTACCGTTAAAGGTGTATTTTGGGAGAATCTGTCTTCTACATATGATATTTTACTTTCGGAGGCTGACTGGCCCCCACCTTTTGTGCTCGCGGCGCCGCGAGGGGAGGAGGTGATCCTACCCAGTTTCGCGAACACTGTCTCGAAAGAGCATGCGCAGCATTTTGCAGAAGAGTGGGCTCGGGCTCTCGCGCCGGCTCTGTACCGTAACCAATGTGGTTGGGATAGATTGTCGCCTTGCCACGAAATTCCGTTGCGGTCTCAGCCGCAGCCTCAACCTCAATATCCCATTCGGCGTGAAGCTAAATCTTCCGTCGCGGAAATCCTTGAACAATTGGAATATCAGGGAGTTATTGAAACGTGTGTGTCACCGATGAATAATCCCCCTTTTACTGTGAACAAACCTGACGGATCATATCGTTTGGTTTTGGATTACCGGCATTTAAACTCGCATTGCCGTAACTGTGCTGTACAGAATACCCACGGCTCTGCCCTAGTGGATAGTCTCGTGCGTAAGCGTTTCAAGACAACGCTTGACATATCCAATGGTTTTTATGCCCACAGATTGGACAGCTTTAGCTCCCAATGGACCAGTTTTACGAGTGGTGGAGTCCAAAAGCCATTCCGGCGTCTTCCAATGGGCTATAAGAATAGTCCTGGTATATTTACCGCTCGCATTGTCTCTATTCTGGAGGCACTCGACCCTGATGCTTTTTCGTATGTGGATGACATATATCTCACAGACGACGATATTTGGGAGCATCTGTGTCGTGTAAATTCTGTTATTTGCAACTTCGCTGACATGGGTTACAAATTTAACTTTGCAAAGTCGCACATTGCTGAACACACAGTGTTGTTTTTGGGCTATGAGCTCAACAATGAAGGTAGAGGTTTGGCTCCTCACTTCTTAGAGAAGTGCGCACAATTGCGCGCTCCTACAACACTGAAAAAAAATTACAATCTTTACTGGGCTTTTTGAATTTCGGCAGAACTTACATTCCGGAATATGCCCAGCGTATCAAGCCTTTGTATGCTTTGATACAACCAACTTTCTCAAAATCATGCTGGCTGCCTGAGCATTCAGCCATTTTGCAATCCTTGCAGGCTGATCTGCTCGCTTCTAAATATTTACTGACTCGTGATAACCACACCAACCTGGTAATAAGAATAATTCCTGGGACAGTGGGTTTCACATACCTCACTTTTAATGAAGGTGACACAGTACCTATTGCTTACAAGTCACACTTGTACACTTCGGCTGAGATGCGGTTTCCCACAGTGGAAAAGGTTTTAACTGCTGTACAGATGGCAATTCTAAAAGAACGAGCACTGTCTCAAGGGAAACGCATGCTAGTGGTAACACCCTGTCCTCACTTGGAGGCAGTCACGAAAGCCAGTGTACCGAATTCAAAAGCTTTGCACCCTCGGTGGATTCAGTGGGCTGCGTCATTGTCATCCACGGATGTCATGTTTATTTTTGACGCCTCCTTACGGTCGCAAGAGTACTTGCAGTATGAATTCGTTCATCCTGCTCCTCTGGCTATGCGACCTTTGGAGGACTTCCATTGCATCATTTACACTGATGGGTCGGCGCAGGTTGCGCATGGCTCTAAACATGCCTACGTTTCCGCATGCGCCATTGTGGTCGGTGCTATGTTGAATGATGAGTTCATTTCCAGGGAAGTGCACACGATGCCCCTGGGCGATTGCACCGCACAATTGGCAGAGCTTCGTGCTCTATTACTGGCGTTAGAGTACGCAGATCCAAGTGTTACTACTCTAATTGTAAGTGATTCTTACTACTGTGTCCAGTCTTACAATGAAAACTTGTTCTTTTGGATTCAAAATGATTTTCATGATTCCAAGGGTAGCACAATAAAACATAAAATGATCTGGGTTCGAGTGGCAGAGCTTAAGGCTAAGTTGCCACTCGTTTTTGTTATTCATACTCTCGGTCATCAGCGTGTAGGAGTTCACGCTGTTGGCAACTCGCTTGCTGATGAAGCAGCGAAATCAGCAGTATCTACATACTTAGTTGCAGCAGTTACTAGGTCTAAAACCAAGATTGATAGCGACATCTTGGCAGCGATTGCTGCCTCTGAGAAGGGAAGTAAACATCCTGCGGGATTCCCTTCGAAGTATAAATACCACTTAAGTCCCGAAAAGGTTCCTTTTGTGACAATTCCTGATGTTGGGGAACGGCTGATTCCCAACTCGGATCGCAGAGCAGACTTGATTAAAGCGGCTCATGAAGGTGTGGCGTCTGCGCATGTGGGCGTCTCGGCCACTGTAACACAATTACAACTACGTTTCTGGTGGCGGGGGCTGTACAAACAGACGCGTGATTATGTCCTTCTTTGTGACATATGCCAGCAGATTAAACCTTCAACTGCTACGCGTCCGCCACAGACTCAGTTGTACATTTCTAATAAACCGCTAGGCTGTGTTTATTTAGATCACTGCGGTCCTTTTTCATCTGATACTGCGTATAAGTACATCTTAGTAGCAGTTGACTCATGCACACGCTTTGTGTGGGTATGGCCACATCGCAGCGCTGATTCACGGACTGTCATTAGAGATTTGCGTATCTTTATAGGGATTTTTGCCTGTGGTACCTTCCATTCGGATCAGGGTCCGGCTTTCGCCTCTAAGGCGTATAAGGATGCCATGACTTCGATGGGGGTCCAAGTCAAGTTTTCGTCACCCTACAGACCTGAGGGTAATAGTGTAGTTGAACGAATGAACCGTGATTTAAAGCAATCTTTGACAGCCCGAGTTATAGGCACTGGCAGAAACTGGCTGGCTCACCTCTATGGCGTGCAGCGTGCTCTTAATAATCTCCCTAGAAGGTCTCTGGGTGGGCGGACCCCATACGAAATGCTCTTTGGCATCAGGATGTACGTCCCTGACCTTGACGGTCTAGACTCTGTGGTTCGCGCCACTTCCTTTGACGCAGATGAACATTGCAATGTTTTACAGAATCTACAAAAGACCAGAGACAGTCTTGCAAAGGAACATTTGCCCTCCACATCGGATGATGCGTTGCAGATCCCGGTAGTTGGCTGGCTACCCCAAGTTGGAGAACTGGTTCGAGAGAAGATCGACAACAAGAAAGAGTTTGGTCCCTCCTATCGAGCTCCAGTCCCAGTGCTTGGAGTGAAGGGCACAAGAACAGTCATTTTACCACCACTTCCAGGTCGTAAGGAAAACAGGTTTATTTCTATTGACAATGTCAAGATACACAGAGTGGCCGATTCTTCTTAGCATGACACCAGCTGTTTCCTGTCCTTCCATTGTGAGACATTCAATTATGCCCACTGCTTCTAATATTGAACCTGAAGTGGCCATCGAATTACCTGCTGTTTCCAGTCCTTTATTAAATAATTTACCGGGAACTAACATTGATGAGACAGACTATACATACCCCACTGATTTGTCCATGCCTGACCTGCAAGCTCGTTTAGCCACGGAATCCAGATTTTCATTTGACTCTGCTTCCCTTGCCTCGAAAAAACCCTCTCAAATTGCAGTATATGCTAGCCTGTTTAAAAAACATTTTTTGATACCTCCTTGGACATACCTTTGGCTGGTCCTTTTTTCGGTTTACCTTTTTATGTCAATTGGTTTTGTGTTTTATTTTTTTCGAATTATGAATGGACACTATGTCGAGGAGAGAACTTGCATTACTCATTTAAATGGAACTTTGGCCCCACTTTCCTCTTCACATTCTACACACAGATTAAAAAGAGACTTGACTTTGGTTAACATCACAGCATGGCCTGTTCTGGATGGAATCGCGTGGGATGCAGTTCGGTTTCAAATTCATGGCCCAACGGAAGTCGTTAATGTTCCTAATGTACTTAGAGTGAATATGGGGGATGTGGTGAAACAAAACATTCGGTCTGATGATTGGGATGTTAATGCTGTGGAAAGTTTGTTTTCTGATTTGAAATACTATGCTGCTTTTGATGCTGAGGATTTATATTTAGAATCTGCTAATTATGGTGAATTGTTCTGTTACCAACATTATGGCAATCACTTCTTACACAAAACATCTTCCCGAAGGGATGCTGTTAATTTTACTCAGTGGGAACATTGCCCGGCACCTACACAAGGGAGTTCAGAAACGTTTCTTAAAAAGTATACTTATTTCACTGACTTTAATCAGTCCAATCCCGAGCCACTGTCCAAGGTTAGACTTACCGATACGAAATTGTTGTATTCGAAGGCCTTCCTAGATCAATTAGTTACTGGGGGCTATGAGTTATGGAAGGAAACAATAGACCTTAAATCGGTTTGGGGTTCAAGGGCCTGGCAGGTACGAGGCACTGAGGCTTTGCACCGTGCATGTCTCATCCCGAATCATATGTTGTTTTTAAATGAAACCATTTCCCAGACCACATGCTTTGTGTCAGGCCTCCCCAGTTGCAAATAGGGTCGTTAACGCAAGAAAGGCTCAGGTACGCGACTTGGACAGATTTAACTCGAAAATGGCGCCTGAGAAGGCCGCCAGAATCGAGTAGCCAGTAGCGTTCTAGTCTTTGCAGAGAACGCTGGTGAATCCTGGTGAGGAGCGCGCGCTGCTGGAGAACTGCGCACTTCACCGAGGATTTGACCGTAAACGGAAGCGTTACAGAAGTGTCCGTAATTTCTAGTCAGAGAGTCAACGTTGTTAATTGTTAAAATAAATTAGTCTGAGAGGATAGGGTTTCGCAGCAAACCTTTCTGAACCCGAGTGCTGTTTTGAAGAAAGCTCGAGTAGCGTGATTTCGAAGAGGAGACGTCGAGTCACAAGTGTTTCCCTCAGCAGTCTTGAGAAAAGGTTGACGAAGACGAAAACCAGAGCTAAGTGATTAATGGCTATCTCGTCTTAAAATCATAAGCACTTTGAATTTCTAAGAAAGCGTAAATGAACAGAAAATGAACTAATACTCGATTTGAAACAGTGGCATCTGTATGCAGTTTAGCCAATTCTAATGTAAACAGAGGAAACGCGAGAAATGGTTAAATATATATTAAAGTAAAAGAGTCATTGTGTTCAAATCAACAAGGTTATCAAAACAAGACAGATACTCACCCAAGTAATTCTTTTCCAGTTAGCTTCTTGAGCAAAAACGACCAAATACTGAAAGAGAAAATACAAGAAATGCAGAAGAATTATTACTAATAAGAAAAGCCACAAAGAAAAGCACAGTAAGTTAGTAGTTCATAAGAACATAAACAACAACAAAAGTAATAAGAGGGTTAGGTGACTAATAAGTATTAATGCATTACAGGTGTGCCAGAAAAGAACAAAAAAACAGATAAGGCAGAGAGCAAGAGATAAAGAAAGGAAAGATACAAGGAGAAATAGATAAATAAGTAAGTAAGGCTCTATAGGAAAATAAGAGGCAGTATAGGAATAAAAGGTTATCTAATAGGTGTATCTTATAATTGCAGACAGAAACCTCCTGCCATTAGAAAACAACACGCATTAAGAACGCACGCACACAACTAGAAGAGGAGCAGAGTTCTGGAAGTTAGAGGGTAAGGTAGTGAGAGATAAGAGTTTAAGAAGCCATAGAAGTAGTAGAAGTATACTGATGTAATTCTTGGTTACAGGTCTTCAGCAAAGCGGTCTGCAGGGCGGACTACTGAAGAAACTCACCAGAAACGTCTCTTCTCTCTTTCTCTTTTGTTATTTTATCCAATATCCCCCTTCCCCCATAATAGCCTCTGTGGAGACTTGTTGTATCAAGCTCCAAGTTGCTGTTGGGGTGGATTTGGGAATTAGCATCTCTGTTCCTGTGTAAAAAATACAATCGAGAGTCTGACAGAGTGAAGTGCCCAAGTTGCATCTTACACCCGAACAGAGATGGCAGAGGGTATAGATTTGCAGGGATTAGGAACCATACTAGATTCCATACAAAAAGAGTTGAGCGCAGTCCGGGAGGAAAACCAGAACCTCAGAATGGAGATAGTAAACTCAAGAAAAGAAACTGCAGAACTAGCACAAAGAGTTAGACAGCCTTTTGGTTCTGGGTCAGACACTCACGTTCCATTAGTAGAGGGGACAACTAGAACGACCACTCAGGTAATTCATTCCCTATCTCCTGTCATACCTTTAGCGGCACCAGAGCGTTTTAGTGGGGATCCACAAAAGGCCCAGATATTTATCACTCAATGTTCGCTGCATTTCCTGTGCCGTCCTTCCATTTTCCCAGATGCGCAGTCTCGAGTTGCCTTTGTACTATCGTATTTAAGTGGGGATGCAGCCTCTTGGTCTTTGCCTCTAATAACAAAGAATGACCCAATATTGAGGAATTATGAGAATTTCAAGGAAGAGTTTCTCCGTATCTTCGACAGAAGACGAATATCTCAGGCTGTAGACAACGAGTTGCTTGATTTGAAACAGGGGAATCGTGATGTGGTCTCTTATTTGGCTCAGTTCAACAAGCTTGTGGTGGAAACAAACTGGCCAGAGAGTAAAAGGGCAGCAGTATTTTATCGTGGTTTGAAGGACGAATTGAAGGATGTGTTAGCTGGAATACCAAACAGACCCACAGAAATCTCTGCATTAGTCGACTTGGTGTTGGAAATCGATTTCCGTCAAGGGGAAAGAAAAGGAGAAAGGAAGAAGGATTTCAGAGCGGTGGTTCCCAGATTTGATCGAGTCAGGTCGGAAGGAGGACGGAGTTACGAAGGGGCACAAGGCGTCGAACCTATGCAGATAGGAACCATACGGGGTCCACTTACTAAAGAAGAAAAGGAGAAAAGAAGAACCAGCAATCTTTGCATGTATTGTGGATCCGGAGGGCATTTTGTGCGTAACTGCCCAAAGAAACCCAAAGTGAACTTCAAGCCGAAGGAAAACTAGCAGCACCATCTGTTGGAGGAGTTGAACAGGTGGATGCGATCTCAGACCAAACTCCAAAAGAACACCGAGTGGCAAATACCCTGCAATCAGCGGCTCCACATTTAACCTTATCTATGGAGATCAGATTTAGACACGTGACGCTAATGGAAGTCTCCGTGATGGTGGATTCAGGAGCCACCGGAAATTTTTGTGATCTAAAATTTGCGAGGAAAGTGGGTATCAAGGCCATCAAGAAGTTAAGAAGTGAACCAGTCCGAGCAGTGGATGGCACCAACTTATCTTCGGGTCCAATAGTCAGTCACACTGAGTTAATACATCTGATCTCTAATGACGGACATGAAGAAACAATCCAGTTTAACTTAATAGATGCTCCCCAATTCCAGTTAATTCTTGGGCTTCCCTGGCTCACCGAGCATAACCCCAACATAAATTGGAGTACAAGAACAGTTAAAATGGAATCGAGCTACTGTTTGGAAAACTGTTTTAGAGATCAACAACCAGAACGAGAAGTAAATCCTGCACACATGTTATGTCAAACCGGGGAGTCCATTTGTGTAATCCATGTACAAGAAATACCAGAAGAATACCAGGATTTCAAAGATGTCTTCAATGAGGTGGAGGCTGAGCAACTACCACCACACAGACCTTACGACTGTAAGATAGAATTGGAACCAGGTTCGAACTTGCCTTGTAGTCGAGTATATGCCCTCACGGAGAAGGAACATCACCATTTGAGGGAATATTTGGACAAATATTTGGCAAATGGGTTCATCAGGCCATCGCAGTCCCCAGTCTCCTCGCCTCTGTTTTTTGTGCCAAAGAGGGAAGGAGATTTGAGGACTTGCATTGACTACAGAGCGATCAATAAAATCACCAAAAAGAATCGTTACCCATTGCCCTTGATATGGGTGTTACTAGACCAAGTAAAGGGGGCAAAGATCTACACCAAACTAGACTTGAGGGGGGCATACCATCTCGTGAGAATGAAAGAGGGAGATGAATGGAAAACAGCCTTCAGAACAAGATTCGGCCTATTTGAATATCAGGTAATGCCCTATGGTCTATGCAATGCGCCTGCGGCCTTCCAGCACTTCATCAACGATGTATTGAAGGAATTCATTGATCAGTGTGCCATCGTATATATCGACGACATCTTAATATATTCCATGGATGAAGAAAAGCATCAAGATCAAGTCCGAGGGGTTTTGCAGAAGCTAAGAGAAAACAAGTTGTTTGTAAAGCTAGAAAAATGTGCCTTTGGGGTGGTACAGGTCGAATTTTTAGGTTTTGTAATCTCGCCCACTGGCATATTAATGGACCAAAAGAAAATCGAAGCTGTGACTAATTGGAAGTCTCCAGAGAGCGTCAAGGAAGTGCAAAGTTTTATTGGCTTCGCCAATTTTTACCGGAGATTCATTAATGAGTTTTCACACAAGATTCTGCCACTCACTAGACTGTTAAAGAAAGGGACAAAATTCGAATGGACGACTGATGCAGAAGAAGCCTTCAAAACCCTAAAGAAAAGTTTTACTACAGCCCCAATCCTACAACACGCAGATCCAACGGAGCCTTTCTTTGTGGAGACGGACGCCTCCGATCAAGCCGTGGGAGGAGTCTTATCTCAACGAAACAAGTTAACGGGGCAACTACATCCAGTTGCTTATAGATCAAGGAAGTTAACCCCGGCAGAAGTTAACTATACCATAACTGAGAAAGAGTTGTTGGCCATAAAGGACGCATTCAAGGATTGGAGACACCACCTGATGGGAGCACAGCATCAAGTCACCGTGTACACAGATCATAGAAATTTAAAATTTTTGAAAACAGCGAGAACCTTGACCCCAAGACAATTACGATGGTCACTGTATTTCGCTGATTATGACTTCATCATTACTTATCGACCAGGAGCCCAAAATGGAAAAGCAGACGCTCTCTCTCGAATTGATACCGAAAATCAAAAGACGCCAATAAGAGATCAGTCAATTATCCCCAGTGAAAAAATTATTGGAGCAATCTCTTCAGTTGATTTAGAGCAAGGAATCTCAGAAGCAATGGATGGGAAGGCAATGGAAGATTGGGCAAGGAAAGAAGGAGGAGAGATTCGTGCTCAGTTACCATACTACCAAGGAGCTTTATATATTCCCACCAAAGAATTGCAGCAACAAATAATGAAAGAAAGTCATGATGCAAAATTGGCTGGACACAAAGGGGAGACAAAGACCAAGGAACTGGTCCAGCGACACTATTGGTGGCCTGGAATGTCTCGAGATATAGAGCAGTATGTTAAAACTTGCGAGATTTGCGCTCAGGGAAAATCTGAAAGACAGGCCCCAAAAGGGTTGCTCCTACCCCTGCCCACTCCACCGTATCCTTGGCACACTGTTACACTGGACCTCATCACAGATTTACCACTTAGTCAGGGGTATAACACCATTTTAGTAGTGGTAGATTCTTTTTCTAAGATGGCTCACTTTTCCGCCCTGAAAGGAGTGCCGACAGCTAAACAGTTGGCGGCTCATTTCAGCGCTCAGATAGTGAGAATCCATGGAATCCCGAAAATAGTGATAACGGACAGAGGTCCCCAGTTTATTTCCCACTTTTGGAAATCATTCATGGAAGGATTGGGTACAGAAGTCCGGTTTTCCACCAGTTATCATCCAGAAACGGACGGTCAAACCGAGAGAGTGAACCAAGAACTTGAACAGTATCTGAGATTGTTTCTTTTGAAACAAGGAGGTAACTGGTCAGACTATCTTTGGGCTGCAGAGTTTGCTCATAACAATGCAGGAAATGTTTCCACAGGGTTTTCCCCTTTCTTCATGAACTATGGTAGGCACCCAAATTCGACTCTCAGACAGGTGGAAATCTCAGTTCCAGCAGTAGAGGAGGTAGTGACACAATTAGAGCAAGTGCATCAGAGTGCAATCGAAAATCTAAGAAAAGCTAAGGAAAAATACAAGGTCTATGCAGACAGGAAGAGGCGAGCAGGACCTCAGTTAGAAGTAGGAGACAAGGTATGGTTAAGTACAAAAAATCTAAGACTAAAAGGGAACCGAAAATTTCAACCGAGGTTTATAGGTCCATATCAGGTAGAAGAAAAGGTAAACTCGGTGACCTATCGAATTCAATTACCATCCAAGTTGAAAATCCATCCAGTTTTCCACATATCCTTACTGAAAAAGGCACCAGAGAACTTGCGAAAAAACTTACCTCCGAGGCCCTTGCAGCTAGAGACTGGTACAGAGTTTGAAGTCAAAGAGATCCTTGACTCGAAAGAATTAAGGGGAGAGTTGTATTATCTTGTAGACTGGAAAGGCTATGGGCCTGAGGAAAGATCTTGGGAACGAGAAGATGATGTTCATGCTCCAAGATTAGTGAAGGCCTTTCATCGACAATTTCCAACCAAACTCCGGAGGGGAGAATCTACCTTGTTGGAGGGTACTGTCAGGCCTCCCCAGTTGCAAATAGGGTCGTTAACGCAAGAAAGGCTCAGGTACGCGACTTGGACAGATTTAACTCGAAAATGGCGCCTGAGAAGGCCGCCAGAATCGAGTAGCCAGTAGCGTTCTAGTCTTTGCAGAGAACGCTGGCGAATCCTGGTGAGGAGCGCGCGCTGCTGGAGAACTGCGCACTTCACCGAGGATTTGACCGTAAACGGAAGCGTTACAGAAGTGTCCGTAATTTCTAGTCAGAGAGTCAACGTTGTTAATTGTTAAAATAAATTAGTCTGAGAGGATAGGGTTTCGCAGCAAACCTTTCTGAACCCGAGTGCTGTTTTGAAGAAAGCTCGAGTAGCGTGATTTCGAAGAGGAGACGTCGAGTCACAAGTGTTTCCCTCAGCAGTCTTGAGAAAAGGTTGACGAAGACGAAAACCAGAGCTAAGTGATTAATGGCTATCTCGTCTTAAAATCATAAGCACTTTGAATTTCTAAGAAAGCGTAAATGAACAGAAAATGAACTAATACTCGATTTGAAACAGTGGCATCTGTATGCAGTTTAGCCAATTCTAATGTAAACAGAGGAAACGCGAGAAATGGTTAAATATATATTAAAGTAAAAGAGTCATTGTGTTCAAATCAACAAGGTTATCAAAACAAGACAGATACTCACCCAAGGCAAGAAGTAATTCTTTTCCAGTTAGCTTCTTGAGCAAAAACGACCAAATACTGAAAGAGAAAATACAAGAAATGCAGAAGAATTATTACTAATAAGAAAAGCCACAAAGAAAAGCACAGTAAGTTAGTAGTTCATAAGAACATAAACAACAACAAAAGTAATAAGAGGGTTAGGTGACTAATAAGTATTAATGCATTACAGGTGTGCCAGAAAAGAACAAAAAAACAGATAAGGCAGAGAGCAAGAGATAAAGAAAGGAAAGATACAAGGAGAAATAGATAAATAAGTAAGTAAGGCTCTATAGGAAAATAAGAGGCAGTATAGGAATAAAAGGTTATCTAATAGGTGTATCTTATAATTGCAGACAGAAACCTCCTGCCATTAGAAAACAACACGCATTAAGAACGCACGCACACAACTAGAAGAGGAGCAGAGTTCTGGAAGTTAGAGGGTAAGGTAGTGAGAGATAAGAGTTTAAGAAGCCATAGAAGTAGTAGAAGTATACTGATGTAATTCTTGGTTACAGGTCTTCAGCAAAGCGGTCTGCAGGGCGGACTACTGAAGAAACTCACCAGAAACGTCTCTTCTCTCTTTCTCTTTTGTTATTTTATCCAATATCCTCCTTCCCCCATAATAGCCTCTGTGGAGACTTGTTGTATCAAGCTCCAAGTTGCTGTTGGGGTGGATTTGGGAATTAGCATCTCTGTTCCTGTGTAAAAAATACAATCGAGAGTCTGACACTTTGGATTGGCTACATCTAAAAGGTTAAACACCCCGTCTTTCCCGGAGTTGGAGGAATATGAGGATTGGAGTAATTTTACTCAATTGTCCATTAAAGATATACAGGCTCTGCTTCTTAATTCCTCCTTTAACATTTCCAGTATGAATCCTAAGGGTTGGCTGCTTTGGCACCGTAGTGCTGATTCTTGCCAAAAAAGATTTTTAAATATAACTGACGGTTTTAGGACTGTTAGATCTGATCCCCGGTTTGATTTGAGTCATACTGTCACCTCTTACTCGGTGGGCAAGTTGTGTCAAGCTTGGCTGAAACATTCAACCTTACCTGCGGTTAAGTATCACCTTTCCAAACTGAATGCAGACGTGGATTTGAATGATTTCATTAAAGGCCCAGCTAGTGGCAGGTCGAAAAGGTGGTTATATGGGGTTTACAATGAAATTTGGAAACTGTCACAGATTGAGGCTGCTTCACGCCTTAGGGCTATTGATCAGGCGAATCTTGAGAAAGTGCTTGCAGTTGTTGACAATAGCATTAACGTGCTTTCCTCTAGAATTTACACATTAGATAATATTGTGTCGTCTGTTGTTGATATTGTGCATGATGAAGTGTCAGTATTATACCATGGTCAAAATCAATTACGGTCAATCATGCAGTTTGCATGGACACTTCAGACTCTGAAAATGGGTAAAGTTCCCTGGGGATACATGAACGTTTCCTCTTTATTTGCACCGTTTAATTTGACAGACAAACAACGCTTGCTTTCAATGCGTGATGCTTCCTTTTCTATGCTACATATTGAAAGGTTGGAATCTTTACCTTTTTCTGTGGCAGAAGCCACTGCTGCTACGTGGCTTATCCACGGTTTAATAACACTGCCTTTTGCTTTATATAAGTTTTCAAATTGTATGAAATATGTGCCAATAGGTCGTTTTGAACCCTTAGGTAGCGGTTTTCTTCATGAGGTCTGGTCACTCCCATACACATACAGATGTTTCAAGGATGAACAGGAGGTTTATCTAACAGGGGATGAGTGTACTGAGACGCCAGATCATTCTTTAATGTGCAGACACATACAGTTACACGGTTCATGTAACAAGGACCGACCGAATATGGCTTGCGTTTTACAGGGCACGCCAGTTCCTGCTATCATCCCCACGTTTAAATTGTTAGAGAATGGTAGTTATTTAATGCTCAATAATGAAAATTGTTGTGGGTTAATTAAAGGTATAGCTTTCATAGTAACAGTAAGTGAGCGAGTTATTTGCTGCAGAAATGTTCTTTATCCTCCCACACGTGAACATAGGGAGTCTTCCATTTGGCCACAGATACCGACCTTGGGAGCAGAATTCAGCGGCATGGCTAGAATAAGAGCTCTTTTGTCCCAGAAAGAGGTGGCCTTGAGCTCGGCCGTGAAACTTTCGTGCTTCACATTGCTAACACCCGTACGGAGGTTCAGGCTCTTTTAAATACTGATTTGCCTTTGCATTTCGGAGCCATGGTTCGTTCTATCTTTAACGCATCCTCCACAACGGGCCTAGCACATTTTTTTAAAGTTGTTAGCGGTGGTCTCGTGACTTCCTTTGAGAAGATTTTTGGAGTCATCCCTGCCTTCTTCCATTCTATTTTTTCATCCTTATTTGGAGGGTTCCCATTTTTACTTGCATTAGCGGCTGGCGCTTTGGTGGTTTTCTGCCTTTTTAAATATGGATGCCCTTCCTGTGCAAGACCACGCTCAACTGCTACTGACGCGGTTTCGCAACCGCATGCTTGATTATTATGGCACACTGCCGTTGGCGACTCTAAGCACGGCGTTTGGATTATCTTTTCGGTTCTCCTATTTCACCTGTGTCCAGCCTGTATTTCGCTGCCTGACCTGTGATTTCCTTTGGGCCATTGATTTGTGTCTCTGCGGACCGATTTCTTCTGACGTCGATTTTGATCAACTGATGAGTCCTATCATTGCTCACGAGTTGGTTTGTTCTGACGAAAGGATTATGGCCTTGGCGGTGGCACATGGACTAATGGGTCCCTGGGATGTGTTGTCGGCAGCGCAAAATTTCTTGGAACGAAGTTTTCTTGAAAACCCACCGAGCTGTCCTCTGATGGTTATAGAGGATCCGGTGCTGGGAGATCACGTATGTTCCTTTCATCTTTTAAATTGGATGGCTGAACTGTTTTCGGATGAGGACAGTGACTTCCTCCTGGAGGCTGTTGCAGCTTACTTTTCATATACAGTCTTATCATAAACACTGCCTCAAATTGACATGCTGATTGATAGCATTTCCTTGATTTTATTGACTTTTGGTCAAGACATTTTTTTTTTTGCTTGCCTATTGGCTTGAGCCACATTATACTTGTGGTCAATTTTTTAGCATTAGTTTTTATAATTGAATTTTTATTCATGCTCGTTTATTGTTGGATTCTGCTCTCATGTGATGGCACTTCTGTTATCTTATTTAGTCCGTTCTCGGATCATGGGGGGGTGTTGTATAGCTCCTATATATCCTTATATCGTGTTAAGTTAGCATAGGTACATTTGAGATTTAAACGCCATTTTTCCTTTCTTGCAACTTCTGCACACGACCCTTAATTGTTGACTTAGCTTTCAACCTAGTGGTTTGCCGTGGTGTATGTGAGAATAATATGTTATTGCTCTGATATCAGTTTTGTTTAATAAACCATGTCTGCACGGAGAGTGCTGAAGTTTCAGGAGCAACACGATATGGTATTGTTATGAGGTCTGATCTCCACGCCTTCATAGTCATAACACAAGTGCAGCCTTTGCCAACTTGGGCTTGAGGCGGGATTGATATTGCTTTGCACGAGAATTGTTAACACACTTGATGCGGTGCACATGCAGAGAGAGAGCTGGTGTATGCTGATGTGATTCCTTCATGCTAGGACACTAAGGTATGGGCCCGCCCTAAAACAACCCAAAGAGACCTTCTTAGCTAATAATATAATATATGTGTTAGGGAGGGTGAGATATAAGTGTTGTTAACTCTTATTCATTACAGCATGTTAACATGCTGTCACCATTCGCTTTTTATGTCTTAGTAACTATGCTGATAATTTTGCTACTGATAATAAGCATACTTGTATTATCTAAGATACTGCGCCTGAGAAGACGGCATTAGTAAATAAACATTTCAAATGCACATGTGTCTTCTTTACTCCATGTTCTGGTTTGTAATGATAATATAACGAAAGAGTGTTCATGAGTTCCACGTACCCTGAGGTACTGTAAGTTCATGTTCTGGTTTGTCTAAACATTGGAAGTTTGATATGTCCAATGAGACACTGTAGCTAGCTCGGTAAGGGGTGAGTTGGTTGCTAAGGTAAGTTTTGGGACACCCTAATTTGCCGAGGTTCCACTCCTCTGTGCACAGTTCTGTGTGAGTACAGAAACCCTGCAACACTATTTAAAGAAGGATTTTTTATAATTCGCCCTTTTTTTTGCCCCCCTCTAGATACAAGTATTTTGATGGATTTATCCGGAGACTTCTGGCTCAAACTTGTGTACATATGTGATTTTATTTAAATGTATCTATGTATTTATACGGACATATAGGCTTTTCTATTTTGAATATGTCTTTGATTTCCATGATCACGTGATGTATTGAGGGGGCGGAGGCGATTGGGGAAAGTGTGCACTATAAAAATAAAAAATGTACAAACATTGGTTGCATGTGAACAAGGGCTCTAGTAGCCCGAAACGCGTTATGCACTTTTCCATGAACTTGAGTAAATAAAAAAGAAACCTGACATCTGGTCTTGTGGTCTGTCTCCTGTGTTTCGGTGACAAGAGGAGTTTCTTGTGGATATATATATATATATATATATATATATATATATATATATATATATATATATATATATATATATATATATATATATATATATATATATATATATATATATATATATATATATATATATATATATATATATATATATATATATGTACATATATATATCCCGTTTACTTTGAATATGAAAATTGCACACTCAGAGGCCAAGTACAAATCACCAAGATTTATTTACCGCAACACTGCTACGCGTTTCGACACCGTGGTGTCTTGATCACGCAATATCGGGAGATAATTTATCCGGCGTTTGGTTCTTGCCGGCTTTTGCACCAACCGACGATGGGACTGATCCCAAAAAGAGCCTACAAACTTGTGGATATATATATATATATATATATATATATATATATATATATATATATATATATATATATTATCACAGCTTCTTCTTTCTACAAGTTCGTAGACAAAGACACGGCACTGCAACAGATGGTTTCTTCACGTTTTTTATTATTTACACACCATGTGCAAAAAGAAAGTGTGTCAAATGGACGGTCTACGCGTTTCGGCTCCTGCCTTCAACTGGACCATAGAGTCCTTTGGTCTAGACCTTACTTAAATATAGTGATATGTGTAAGTACCCTCTACTATTTCCATGGTCATCTAGACCACCAACCCTGCATGGTCGATATGTGGCTGGTACATACTAGTAATCATTTTGCATGAATATATATATATATATATATATATATATATATATATAAAGGAAGAAGAGAAAATTATTGCACGAAAAACCTACAAATTTGCAAGGGATAGACAGGACTATCTTTTAGGGCAAATTTTCACTTTCTCGAGAAAGTATGATGGAGTGCTGAGACCGGCTGGGGGTACACAACAAAATACACAAGGAAAAACAAATCACAAACGTGTACAACCAAACACCGGAGATACAACAGCCTCTGACTTCAGTTCAGAACCAGGAAGTGAAAACGAATTGGAATCTAGGGACCCTGATGCCGCAAGTAGTGGCAAAAAACCATCTCCGGGCGAAGAGATTATTTTTTTATGCGAGGTACGCCTCCGATCCCTAAAACCGGGAACGAGAAAAAATTACAAAGAAAATGGAAAAACTACACCCGCAAAAGAAGGAGGAGGGCGAGGGCGAGGGCAAAGTCAAGGGAACACAAATCAACAGAAGAAGAGAGGCAGGGGTCAATGGTACAAAAAATGAGTGACCACACGGAGCAAACAATAATAAATTAAACACCTATGCAACTGACCACCAGGGAGGAAGAAATCCTTAGATTGGGTTTGTCATATGCTCCTAAAACAAATTTGAACTATGCAGCTACTCGTGTAGATTTTCATAAAGCAACTCGCAAATTGAAACTGAAAAAGTACCATAAAATACGCCAAGGGGGGATCACTAGTGTAACCTGTGAGGCGGAACAAGATCCCTCACTGACCCAAGAACTGGATACCCTATGGATGAACGATGGTGATGATACACTCAGTCATAACATCAGTGATAGTATTGGATCTGATACATTATCTCCAACACCATCTATATCGAATAAGACAAACCTGACTAAGCCACTCACCCCGTTCAAACCTCCATCGACATTTTGCCCTATCATGCCCCGAGATGTAATTGACGTATTTCATGAGAATCGGGTGAGTGATCTTAAGGACCTACATGGTAAAATAAGTAAGACAAAATACAGACATGATCAAATAACATCTGATTTTGAGTTATTGGTGGAGAGGTTCAAGAAGGACAATAAAGTGATCGTCCGCCCCAGTGACAAAGGGGGCAACATTGTGCTTCTTACCAGATCGGACTATGACAAGGTGGCATTTCGTCAACTTAATAATCGGGACCACTATGAAAGACTCAAGGGGGATGAAGTTAAGAATATGCAAGGTGAATACCATCTGTTGTTGCAAAAATGGAAATCACAAAAACTTTTAAGTGAATCCGAATATGAATATTTAAAAATGGACCACCCTGTGATACACTCTCTATACTTCATCCCAAAAGTCCACAAAGACAGGAATAATCCCCCTGGCAGACCCATCATCTCGGCCAGGGGGAGTCTATTGGAACGGACATCTATATATATAGACTATTTCCTCCAAAATTATGTTAAAGGATTGAAATCCTATGTCAAGGACACGGGGGATTTCCTGTCGAAAATCAGCGATATACAGGTACGAGGGGGTGATTAGCTAATAGCCCTCGATGTTACATCCCTTTACACGAGTATTCGCCACTCGGATGGTGTGGCAGCTGTACAGCATTACTTGGGGAGGAGGGATGGCAGGTTTCATCAACACAATGATATGCTAATTTCAATGTTGAACTTTTGCCTCAAACATAATATATTTATGTACAACAGTCTGATCTATAGACAACTGCAGGGTGTAGCTATGGGGGCCAGTTTCTCCCCAAGCTTTGCGTGTCTTCACATGGGAGCTTGGGAGGAACTGGTTCTCCAATCCCGTTACCAACATGAAATGGAGAACCATGTCATTAGTTGGCATAGGTTCATAGATGACTTGTTCGTTGTATGGAGGGGGGAAAAGGAGCAGGCATTGGAATTTATCGATTGCCTCAATGATAATGAACTTAATATTCACTTTACAGCTGAATTGAGTCAACATCAGTACCCTTTCTAGACACACTAGTGTACATACTGAACAATATTCTGGAGACTAAACTCTACCGTAAATGTACTGCGGGAAACACTACACTCTATGCAGGAAGCACACGCCCAGGCCACCTTATCATGAGTATTCTGTATGGCGAGATGCTTCGTCTACGTAGATTGTGCAGCAATGATCATGATTTAATGGATGCTCAAGCTGCAAGTGCCAAGAGATTCAGAGACAGCGGATATAGTCAGAAAACCATTGATGAGGCTATAAATAAATCTAAAAACCTCAATCGCCAATCCCTACTGACCAAAAGTAACATTTCCACCCGTACAGCTACTGAGAAAACAACTACTGACTCCAGGTCCATTCTAGGTGATGGAACCTTTAGGATTAAAACAGGCAACAGTTCCCACCACAAGGAGGTGAGGAGAATCATTAACAAAAACTGGCCTATAGTCTTACAGGACCCTATCATTGGGCATAGTCTTCCCAAACGGGTCAGTATCACGTACAGTAGAGCTCCCAATATGAGAGACAGACTGGTGGATACAGGACCGGAGGTACTCGCCAAAACAGTATGGTTTCAGAACAAGGGAGGATTCCATAAGTGCAAATCCTGCAAAGCTTGCACACATGGGATCAATCGTACAGGTTATCAGGATGGGTTTAGCAACAAAGAACACAAAATCACCAAAACCCTTACGTGCAAAACAGATTTTGCCGTATATGTCCTGGAATGCTCTTGCCCATTGCAATATGTGGGCAGCACTAAGCTCCCTGTACATAAACGGATTCTCCAACATTTACGTGCTATTACAACACAGGATAATACATACCGTGTTGCACGTCATTTTAAAACCCACCACAATAGTGACAACAAAGACAACAAAGACCTCAGATACTTTGTGGTGGACTCTGTTTTGGCAAGCAGGAGGGATGGTAACAGAGAGGCGAAATTAAGAAAACTTGAAACTAGATATATATTACAACTTAACAGTAAATGACTTTGTCATTGATAACCATAGGAATATTAGAATGTGCAGTTAAATGTCGATTTAGGTTCCTTACCTTACCTTATGTACCAATCCGGATTCAGTTAAATAGTGTAAGGATCTATGTCTGTAATATCATCAGCAGTAATGAACACAAAAAAATTCTTAAAAAATTTTTTTTTCAATTGCACCAAGCACTTTTTCTATTAGGGTTTTGCACAAACGGAATATGTCACAAGAAGTCAGTATTCTGTTAGGTTGTTTTTGGTAGGATATATAGCACTTTTGAATATATAAAAAAACAGCACAATTAATAGACCGGGGAAGGGCAGTTATTTATATCATGGATTGATGTATATGATTGTGTCTTATTCAAATCTAGTATAATGGATAATTTGAGATGGCATGGTTGTATAAATGTTATAGGGTTTATCTGACTTTTTCTAATTGTAAATATATGAATTGTTTATGATACTGTGCTTTTATCAAAGGTATTTAACCATGAGAAAATCTCTTTGAAATATATGATATTATGTAAAGAATATTGAATCATTTTGAAATGTTTATTAATATCTATTGTATACATATACAACAGTGATCAACTATATGGATGTCGTTAATAGGTATTACTAGAATGTATTAGTTTAACGACTGATCTATAGGAAAAGTGCTTATTGTTGTTTATAGTAATTTTTCGATATTTTGCACAAAGTGTCCGACTACATATTTGATAATTATTAATAGCCATTATATTGGTACATCAGTGCAATTTGGTGATTTTTTGTTAAATATGCCCCTGTATTATACAGTCAATATCCCGCTTATAAGCCCGCTCTCTAGGTCTATATGAAATTAAGAAAACTTGAAACTAGATATATATTACAACTTAACAGTAAATGACTTTGTCATTGATAACCATAGGAATATTAGAATGTGCAGTTAAATGTCGATTTAGGTTCCTTACCTTACCTTATGTACCAATCCGGATTCAGTTAAATAGTGTAAGGATCTATGTCTGTAATATCATCAGCAGTAATGAACACAAAAAAATTCTTTAAAATTTTTTTTTTCAATTGCACCAAGCACTTTTTCTATTAGGGTTTTGCACAAACGGAATATGTCACAAGAAGTCAGTATTCTGTTAGGTTGTTTTTGGTAGGATATATAGCACTTTTGAATATATAAAAAAACAGCACAATTAATAGACCGGGGAAGGGCAGTTATTTATATCATGGATTGATGTATATGATTGTGTCTTATTCAAATCTAGTATAATGGATAATTTGAGATGGCATGGTTGTATAAATGTTATAGGGTTTATCTGACTTTTTCTAATTGTAAATATATGAATTGTTTATGATACTGTGCTTTTATCAAAGGTATTTAACCATGAGAAAATCTCTTTGAAATATATGATATTATGTAAAGAATATTGAATCATTTTGAAATGTTTATTAATATCTATTGTATACATATACAACAGTGATCAACTATATGGATGTCGTTAATAGGTATTACTAGAATGTATTAGTTTAACGACTGATCTATAGGAAAAGTGCTTATTGTTGTTTATAGTAATTTTTCGATATTTTGCACAAAGTGTCCGACTACATATTTGATAATTATTAATAGCCATTATATTGGTACATCAGTGCAATTTGGTGATTTTTTGTTAAATATGCCCCTGTATTATACAGTCAATATCCCGCTTATAAGCCCGCTCTCTAGGTCTATATGAAATTATCCAATCAAAATTGAGCACTTTTACTTTAAATGTTTCACCCTCACTCACTATCGCTGTCATGTGAGCAAGGCACAGGGGTGCCGAAACGTTATGGAACCGACAAGCGAATAAAGAAATTGAATACCGTGAAATTTGGTCTGTGCTTTGTGTCTCTGCGCCAGCTGGGAGTGAGTGGCGACGCGCAGGAAACTTTGGTTGTTTATATATATATATATATATATATATATATATATATATATATATATATATATATATATATATATATATATATCAACAAATAGTCCAATAAAGCGCACAATTGAACAGTCCACTGCTAGTGTAAACAAGAGTTTAATACTCAGACGCTACGCTGCCTTGATTAAGTTTTACTGCCGAAACGCGTAGCATCTGAGTATTAAACTCTTGTTGCACTAGCAGTGGACTGTTCAAGTGTGCGCTTTATTGGACTATTTGTTGGTAATTAATGTCCGGTCGTTGTTTCCGCCAGCATCGCGCATCACCTGACACCGTGCTCAATCTCAGGAGGAACCCGCTCTTTTTGGAATATATATATATATATATATATATATATATATATATATATATATATATATATATATATATTACATTACAATGTATGCACTTTAGCACTGATCAGCAGTGGCAAAATACCCAGAGTCCTAAAGCCAACAAAAACAGGTCAGAAAATAGGAGGCAAAAGGGAAAATGTTTGGGGATAAACCTGTAACAAAAGGCCAGGTCCAACACCCTGCTATCTGTAGCCTGGTGATAAGAATGTATAATAAACATAGCCTTCCCTTAACTTCAAAAGAAAAATGTGGGCCTGAGCTTATATAAAAATAAACTCAAGGCTGAGAGCTAATCTGAAGAAGTCTACGAGCTACTGGTATTGTAATACTATGGGACTGGAAATCTGTATATATTATTTTTACATATTGTGGATCTCGGATGAGGTCTATATCAATCAATAAATGTAATTTAATTTAATTTCATTTCATTACTGGTAGGTCGCGATTAACTAGTTGGAGACACCTGCTCTATTCCTAGTTAAAAAATGTCAAAATCATAACTCCGGTTCTCTTATTATAATTTTGTCATTCGGGGGTCAAATTGTATATTATATTTTATTCTATTTTTATAATTTGGTTTGGGGTTTTATTGTTTTATATTTTGACTTTATCACTGTTTTGATGCTACAAAAAAACTTTACACATTCCCTAAATTAAGCTGTCTGTTCACTGCCACGGCTACCAGGGTGTTGAGCTCAGGCTAATTTAGGTACTTTTGACTGTTCCTCCTGACAAGGGGTGTGATTATTCCTTGAAGTGGGTAGTCAAGCCCCCAAAACCCCCCCCCCATGATAAATTCAATTTCTTACTATGCTCATGCCTATTTACTTTCCCAGTCCGACCCTGGATTATGATTAAATCATGGCAAAAATAGGCGATAGGAAATAAAAAAGAGATTAGTCAAGATGTGGAGGTAAAGATGCCAGTGGGATACCAGATTGCACACACTGAGATGAAAGAAGAGAAAGGGATATATATATATATATATATATATATATATATATATATATATATATATATACTAGCAGCCCGCCCCGGCGTTGCCCGGGGTCAGAAAGGGGCTGGGGGCTGCATTTTGTGCTATTGTTTAGTGCCGGCCGGGCCCCCCCCCTCCCGCCCCGACATTGCCTATACCGCTGCCCGCCCGCCTGCCTCCCGCCCACCTCCCGCCTCTGCCTAGCAGGTTGCCTGGGTGCAGAAGGGGGCTGGGGGCTGCATTTTGTGCTTTAGTTTAGTCCCGGCCGGGCCCCCCACCCGCCCGCCCCGACATTGCCTATACCGCTGCCCGCCCGCCTCCCGCCTCCCGCCTCCCGCCTCTGCCTTACCTCAGCCGCGCTCCGGACTTAGCCCCCAATCCCGGGCCCCGCCCGCCCCGACATTGCCCGGACCGCCTCCCGCCTCGCCTTACCTGAGCCGCCGCGCCACTCCTCGCCGCACGTCGCCGCTCGTCACCGCTCCTCCCTGCCTGTCGTCATCACGCAGGTGTAGGTCGCGGTAAGCGCTACGTCACGGCCGGCGCTTGTTTTAGGGGACTACTTTGTTTTTAAACTTGAATTTTTTAATTTACATTTATTTTTTATTTTATGCAGCCTATGTCCATCTACACACCCTGAGGATTCCAACAATGTATTGGGTGTGTGGATTGGCGCTGTGGTTCCCGAGTTTACCTTGCCAAAAGGTTTCTGTTCTCTCTTTATAATAGTAGTATAGATATATATATATATATATATATATATATATATATATATATATATATTATATATATATATCTATCTATATATATATATATATATATATATATATATATATATATATATATATACAACACCAGAAAAGACCCGTTTTTCACGAAGTCCGTGGCCCATTAACAAATGGCGAGTCCAACCGAGCGGGACACTCGGTAATTTATCCACCACCAAAACTCTATACATAGAGAGAAGGACTCGCACTAGGGATAACCAGGGTTTATTCCAGGCAAGGTAACGCGTTTCAACAGTCAAAGCTGTCTTGATCACACAATTTGCCACAAGACACAGAACGTCAATACATAGATATTCGACACAAACAAGGGACTACATGTTTGATAACTAGTGTTGTCGAATTTAGCGGCCATCTTAACACTGTAAAATATATATACCACATTGGGTTAAACTTATATTACATGCATATTAGCATAGAATATGCCCAAAAAAGCTTGGCTATAAGCCTATGTATAATTCTAATGCCTAATATAGGACAAAAAATAAAATTATACATTTTTATATACAATTGCTAGGGGTCACATGACTAGAATTCCAATCGACTTAGTGTCATAAGAAATCAAATATCAAGGAATACTTAAATGAAGGCTATATATGCAAATATCTACTGCAGAGCAGATGATAATGTACATTACTGTATATACATATTTACAAGTATTTTTAACCGTCATTCAACTCAATGTCAAAGAGTTCCCCGAGGTGCTGTGTATATGCGGCGTAGTGCCACCATTGCATTTATATACAATTTATACAGTTATATACAACAAACTTCCTGGACATAATCCCATAAATATATAGGTAAAGCAGCCAATCTATGTAACTATTACGATTTAACTGTGTCAAGAAAAGTGAAAAGTGCAAGTACAATACAAAGTGCAATATTATATCTACAATTATCTGATGGACAAAAAAGAGACTCAGGTGGAGGGATTAACTGTAGATTCCTGAATTTCATTGTAGCCAGTCTCTTCCACCTAGGAAAATCAGATAAAACTAATCAAACAGTGTTGTGATATGTGAAGCTACAGAAAAAATTAATTAAAAATAGAAACATGGAGACAGATACCAAAGTTTATATGCGCCTGAATGAACCTAATCACATATGTGTGCATGGTTTACTCATTTACTCTTTTAAATGGAAGGCTAATTCCTCATCCAGATTATGGCCATTTGGATACTTAGATTCCATATTAATGATCCATTTTGACTCACGTTTGCGAAGAGCGAGAGTTCTATTTCCTCCTCTTACACCTACGTGAACTTGTTCTAGTGCAAAGAAACTGAGTAGATTGCAGTTCGAATGGTGACACAGTTCAAAATGTCTGGCTATCGGGTAATGGGGATCTTTATTGGTGATAGCTCGCATATGTTCCAATACTCTGTTCTTTACTGCCTTAGTGGTGCTACCCACATATTTCATTTTGCACGGGCATGTTAATACATAGACACAGAAAGATGACCCACATGTTAGGAATTGATCGATTTTTTTGGGGGTTGCATAGCCAGGGATTGTAACAGTTTTAACCATACTGCTGTTGCGGCAGGCTTTACAATGCCCACACGGAAAGAAACCTTTGAGCTGATGTTCATTAGGATCTTTCGTGGGTGTGATATCATTGCGCACAATGATATCTCTTATACTCCTGCCTTTCCTGTAGGTGATTTGTGGTCTACGTGGCATGCTTGGGCCGATGAGAGGATCACTAGTGAGTATCTCCCACTTGTCAGCTAGGATTTTGGATATCTGTTTGGAATTGCTGTTATAGGTAAATACAGCCCGAACTACAGGCTCTTGATCTTTTTTCTCAGATTCCCTTACTGTGTCTGGATTCAGAATAGTAGTGCGGTCTACACTCTTTACTCGATCTTTAGCTTTCTTTAGAACCCATTCCGGATATCCTCTATCCTTGAATCTTGATATCATGGTATCCATTTCTGTCTCAAAATCCACAGGAGAACTACAATTTCTCCTCGCCCTCAGCAGCTCCCCATAAGGGATACTCCACTTGAGAGTATCTGGGTGGCTGCTGAGAGCGTGGAGAAGAGTGTTTCCGGCTGTTGTTTTGCGAAAAAGGCTAGTCTTGAGAATATTCCCTTCAGGAGTTATACGTAAGTCCAAAAATTCGATGGATGTACTGCTAATCTGACTTGTCAATTTGATGTTATAATTATTGGTGTTGAGGATGTTAATAAATTCAACTGCCTTTGCTTCGCCACCTGTCCAAATAATGAACAGGTCGTCGATATATCTCAACCATACTTTGACCATCGGAAAATATGTGGATATGACTTGATCAGATTTTATCTCCTCCTCCCACTTCCCGAGAAAGAGATTGGCGAAGCTAGGGGCAAAACATGTGCCCATGGCAGTGCCACGTATCTGTTGGTACAATGAACCATTAAACATAAAAATGTTGCCAATTAGACACATCCTCATCAGGTTGCCTGGGTGCAGAAGGGGGCTGGGGGCTGCATTTTGTGCTTTAGTTTAGTCCCGGCCGGGCCCCCCACCCGCCCGCCCCGACATTGCCTATACCGCTGCCCGCCCGCCTCCCGCCTCCCGCCTCCCGCCTCTGCCTTACCTCAGCCGCGCTCCGGACTTAGCCCCCAATCCCGGGCCCCGCCCGCCCCGACATTGCCCGGACCGCCTCCCGCCTCGCCTTACCTGAGCCGCCGCGCCACTCCTCGCCGCACGTCGCCGCTCGTCACCGCTCCTCCCTGCCTGTCGTCATCACGCAGGTGTAGGTCGCGGTAAGCGCTACGTCACGGCCGGCGCTTGTTTTAGGGGACTACTTTGTTTTTAAACTTGAATTTTTTAATTTACATTTATTTTTTATTTTATGCAGCCTATGTCCATCTACACACCCTGAGGATTCCAACAATGTATTGGGTGTGTGGATTGGCGCTGTGGTTCCCGAGTTTACCTTGCCAAAAGGTTTCTGTTCTCTCTTTATAATAGTAGTATAGATATATATATATATATATATATATATATATATATATATATATATATATATATATATATATATTATATATATATATATATCTATATATATATATATATATATATATATATATATATATATATATATATATATATATCTTTGTTTAGCCTCTTGAAATATACCCAGGTGCTTGCACTTTATTCTTCACCTTTGCCACCCCCGTGCTTTTATATTTTGCAATTTTGAATGTTATTTTATGATGTCTTGGTCCAGTGTTTAATATTTTTACTATTTTATGACGTATACTTGTATATTGCGCTTTGCATATTTTAGCTAGTATTATAATTATTGATGAGATGGCTAATTCGCTCTGCAAATACAACGCGGCCAAATATAAAATGTATAAAAAATATAGACAATGGAAAAATTGGGTTCTTTCTTACAGCAAGTCTTTACTTTAGTAGCCAAATACCGTAGTTATGTGGCTTGCGCTTGCTTGCGGCTTCTTTTTTGAGCCTAGATCCGTTTGGGCTTATTTTTGACACAGCTCTTATGCTTGTCTGACAAATAAAGCTTGGCGATCCTGCTGCTTGAATCAACTGAAAGTGGAAGTGCCGGGAGGGCGGGCGCCGGTTGGTGGGCGGGGCCTGGGATCCCGGAATGAGCAGAGCTCGATCCCTCCCTCCAGGGTGCTGCGGTGTGTCAGTGTGCGGAGAGCTCCGTGCGATCCTACGGGGAACAAGGGGGGGTGGCGTTTCTGTCAGATCAGAAGCGCCTGGGGCCGCAGAGCACAGGGAGCCCCGCAACAAGCGGCACACACACAGGCTGCCTGGCGAGCACCGCTGCCCCAGGCAGAAGGACAGAGTGCAGAAACCAGGGCGCACAGAGAGGGGGCATTCCTGCTCCGGGCTGGCAGGGGGAGAGCTCTGTTGCTGCCCGAGGCGGACGGGGTCAGATAGCATTAGGGTGCCGGTGCCTGGGGGTAGGTAGGGAGGGAGAGTTGGCGCTATTTTACGCATAGAGGTTCACATCTGCCTTGGGAGTGCCGTGCACTGTGCGACAGGAGAGGGTTGACACTGAAAATGGAGACATGAAGGCGGGTGGTGCCATAGGAGATGAGCAGAATCATACCCTTTTCATTCCTTGTTGCAGGGGTCAGAGGTGAGGTTTGACACTGCCCTTGGAAGCAGGCGGGTTGACACTAGTCTAAGAGACAGTGACATAGGGTTGGCGCTCCCCCAAGAGGCGGGGGGTTGGAGAAGGACCCGCGGAACAAAACTGCCACTGCCCTCGATATTAGAAAGAGGGGGGCATTAGCCAGTCTCTGTCTCCATGTGTCGGGGAGAGGTGTGCTGGGTCTAATACAGCCCGGGGAGGTAGTGAGGGGTGTCTGGGTCTATCACTGGCCTGTAGAACGGGTTAATAGATCCCGGGTGAGTACTACTGCCCTAGGGTATAAAGAGAGGTGATTTTAGCCTAGGGCTGGCGGTGCTCAAATAGCCAGCGAAGGGAGCCACCGTCAGTCGCTGGACCAATAAATGGGTGGTCTGAGCCGGTGTAGAGGGAAACAGTGGGTGACACGACACTAGGAGATTGAGGCGAGGAGGGAGTGTGTATGTAGCCTGGATATGTCCCTGTCCCACTGCAGCACGCTTCTGTTGCCGCAGGAGGCAAAGATGTGTTTAGGTTGTGACTCTTGCACCTGCACTTGACCAGAAGAAGAGCCGGCGGCTGCTGTCAGGGCAGACCCTGTGTGCTTGGGTACTGCCTCTGCTGTCTGAGAGAGGAAGGGACGAGCTGGTGGAGTGTAGAGTCCAGCCCCTGCTGTGTCACGGGGAGGAGAGCGCGGCATGCTGGCTCAGGTACTGCCCCTGTAGTGTGGTAAGAGAGGGAGGATTAGTGTTCAGGGCTGATGTATGACAGGCGCGGGCAGAGGGATGCGTGTGCCCCTTGTGCTGTGACAGGGGAGAGAGCGAGCGCGGCGGGCCTTAGTATCTCCCTGGAAATGTGACAGGAGCCAGACAGCTGTCCTGGATGACTTCCGGCGTGGCGATCAGAGAGCAGGTGGCTGTTCTTAAGTCGTTGGCTTGCCCCGTGATTCTCATGGTCAGCGGGATGTTGACTGGGACGGCACCGTGAAGGCCTCCCGGACCGGCAGCAGCCCTTCGAGCAGCGGATCCCGTCGCCAGGTCCAGCGTCATGCTTCGCAGGGCGTTCAGCCGTTTGGTGAGTGGCTTCTTTCTACCCTAGCGCTGCGCGCCTATGGATGCAGGATCCAGAGGCACCCAGATTCCTTCTGTTGTGGCATCACTGACCCATCCTAGGCAATGCTTAGTGTGGGGTTGTCTTGCAGCTTGGTGAGCAGAGACCTCCTGTCTCTGTGTGTGTACCATTGAGCACCGATGCTGGGCTTTACCTCTGCCATGTGCAGTGCACTGCACGGCTCCGCTGTTGCGCCCGGTGCGCACCGGATAACTTTATCTCTGCTAATAATTGTCTTTTTATTGCTGCGCCTTCTAGGACGTCCTGTTTCCTCCTCTCCCTGGGGCCCTGTCTGCAGGGCTTCTTTCAGTGACCCTGTCAGGCTTGCAGATAGCGCGCGGGAGAGGAAGATGCACCGGCTGCGCGCGCGAGGAATGTGAGGCGTGGAGCCGGATCCCGGCCCGCAGGGCGCGCGTGGGCTCGGTGCACAGGCGCGAGGAGCAGGTTCTGCTCTTTCCCGCATGGGTTCCTTTGTCTCTGTTGTGCTACGAACAGGCACTGGTGCCACAGCGGTGCCGAGTTGTCAGAGGTTGACCTGGGACACAGGCTCGCGCACAGTTTGTTTTGTTAGCAGCTGAGAAGAGGCTTTGCGTGTACTAAAGTTGTCTTTGAAGCAGGAGAAGGACGACTGACTAATCATCACACATTTAATGTTCCTCAGGGAGTACACCATTGCTGAACAGAGTTTACCTGTGCTACAAATAAGATTGTGTTCTCAAAAGAAGCCGACAAACGTCGTTGTATTGTAAGTGGTGAACATAAAATGCAGTCAAAGAAACATAGTAGGCACTTTTGGCCAAGGGCCAGTAATGTAACATTTATAAGAAAGCATATGTGTGCGTGTAATAAATAAATAATCCAAGTTGTAGACCAGGTGGTAAGTTCCAAGTAGTTCTTTTATTAAGTTTCAATTGTAGTTGTACGAAGATGAAGATAAGATGGAAATAAGATAGAAGTATAGCCCCACCAGGAGCAGTCTCCCTCTGCTCAGCCTTTCATCCTCAACTGACACTCTTTCCACCAGTCCACACACCAACATTCCATGACATCACACAGCATTCTCCAGCTATGCAGACTGAACAGAAGAGAGAGGATTGATGTAAAGAAAGAAGAGAGGAATTAACCATTACAACAGTGCGCACATCATTGGTCTATGAAAAAAAACAACGAGCGCAGTAGCATGTTATCACGGCAGCAAGATAAAACAAATGAATTGCAAGGGTGGCCAGTGAATAGCACTGTGTTTTTATGACAGGATAAGACGCCCAGAGAACAATCCCTAAACAAAAATGCAACCAAACAGCAACTACAATGTAATTTTGTTTTCAAATGAAATGAGTCAAATTAAAAGTATCTACAATATAACAAACTGACTACTTGATGCCTTATATTTAAAATGTATTGCAAAAACAAATGAGGCAGCGTGGCCATCTTCAAAATGCCATGGCCAGATAGACAGCCCATGTAAGCAATGGCAAACCATAAATACACATAAAGGCTGAAGATGGCTGACCCAAAGCCCAATCTATCTGTACTTCTTCTTCTTCTTGTAGTTTTGAAGAACTGATGACAAGCGTTGTTCCATATAGCTAAAGCTCTCTGTAGCCAGACCTAACAGTAAGCTATTAGTTAGTCACTGGGAGACAGGACTTCTTGAGGTTCGTATACTGCCAGGTGTTTACAATTTAATCCCAGAGATGGGTTTAAAAAACAAAAAACCTAGCCAATTACTTATTCTGTACCATTAACTTTTTTTATAGTAAGTATGATGACCTGTAAGGGTATGCTCTTTAAATACAGGCCGTGCCCAAACCACCCCTAAAAGACTGCACTTTTTACGAATGATGGTGTGCAATGATATGATGAGATATTGATGTTATTGCAGGGGGCTTTGAGCCACCAAAGAACAAATGCATGGAGCTGTAAAGTTCACTACAATGTCGGTTTCAAGGAAGTCAAAAGGAAGTAGGGAGATAAAAGCAGTAATGTGTTGGTGGTCATCAACTATGTATAGTCTATGTGTAGGTCAGCAGATTGAAATTGATGCAGGCAAAACGAATATTGCTATTGGACTTAAGTAAGGATTTCACTATCGTTCTAAATAATTGTGAAGATGGGAGCATTAAGAATATTTTGGAATTGATATCCTTTGTTGTATTAACATACATTACGTACATTTTCAGGTAGAGGAACTGTAAATGTTTACTGATGCCACAGCAGGATCATTTATCAGCATGTCTTTACATTAGCCGTCATAAGTCCTTGTGCTTGATGCAGTTCAATAAATAATTAGATCCGTGGAATGCAGTGAAATATGGGTTACTCGGGTGAGACAGTCTCATAGCCCCTCCCCTTGTGACTCCACTATGGACTCAGGCCACAAGTAGTTGAATATTGCACCCCGTCCTCCTCCTTACGGATCATAATGCAGAAGGTAACCAGTGGTGTGAAGCTTTGTCTTTCTCATGGTTTTCTCCAGCGTGAGCATGAGGCTCCAGCTAGGTGGCTGATTTTTCATATTCATAATTACATTATTTAAATTACTCAGACTCCACCTTGGGAACACCCTTTCGCAGCAACTAGTCAATTACTGTGTAGAACAATTCAGAGAAAACCGTAAGGCCGAGTTATGGATCCAAGATAACCAAACACCATGGTGATTAAATAAAAAGAATCCACTACATGACACAATTTCTACTTATCCTTTGACTTTCTAGCGTCAGTACAGTTACGTACATATCTCTAGACAACAATAGGGAGGAATAGTGTTTTTTGCATTTTTTTGGGCCTTTGTTCGGTCACTCAAACTGTAAACATCACCCGCCACACCATTCTCTTTTACGGCTGTCTTTGTTGAAGGGCTTCTACTGTATGGATCACTAAACAGCAAATAATGTGGTGGCTGCGTCATCCTACTGTACTCACAGAGCACATTTTAGATTGTGTATTAGGGATTTGTCAACAAGAGGACAACAGTGAAGAGACTGACCTGATTAGTCTGTGAGTTAACAGTGCACTGCTGGGGCAACAGCTCATTAAAGCTCCTACTACCATAAAGATTGCAGTTTTAGAGCACATGACACCATTCACTGGTAAGGATATATGACTGATACAAGTCAGGAACATACCATCTTAAGTGTCAATGTCATTGTGGCAATTGACAGTGGTTAAACTTTAACCCACCAGTTGGAATAAATGACCCATCTCTTAATGAGGTGACTGCCTTAAAACACATTGGAAAGATCATGAAACAGACCTAAAAAAAACATTCAATTGTTGATGATACTTGCAATATTCTATAAAAATGTGGGAAGTGGCTTTGCTGGCTGAAGCCAGCTAATCTACACAGACAGATTGGGTTTGGACGGGTATTTGCCATTGATATTCAGTCTCCAATAAAATAACAGGATTTCATAAAATTTTGGCATCACTTTGACAGGGCCATGTTTCATGGCCTGAGGAAATCTCTGGATACAGAATGTTTTATTATTCATTTGGTTTCTATGCTGTACATGGAATTTGCCCCTCTTTCAGCTCATGTGTAGAATTGGTCTACAATCTTCCCGTAACTCATTTAAAATTGGAGATTTTATTCTGATTTCTGTGTACAGATAGTCTTATAATTTGAGTTAACCACGCAGAGGTTCATTACAGACTGTGTTAACATTCTGAAAACATTTTGACAAAATGTCATCGTTTTTATTTTTTCCAAGAGGACTTCCGACACTATGTATGAAGAGTACAATTTGAGAGACCGTACATAGATGAGCAATGCTGATCAATGTTTCTCAAATCTATAACTTAAAAAAAAATTGAGTTTTATGTAGCGCAAACTAGACCCGTATATATCGCACCAGTTTTGTTACAAAAGGACACATTCCTTTTCGCAAGGCACCGAGAGTTTAAGTGATTTGCCCAGAATCACAGGCTGTTGAGCGTTGTTGCCGAGACTTGAACCCGGTTCCCCAGCTTTGACGTCGACTGCTCTAGTCGTAAGGCTACTTCCTATTGTAATGTAATTGGGGACACCCATATAAAGGGCACAAATCCCACACGCCAAACTCTGTGCACTAATGTTTCTGATGCCCTTATCAGCATCCTTCTTGCCCTTAGCCTTAATGTGAATTTAGACCCATGGAGTTGCATGAGGAGACCTTTTTACCCCAAGTTTATTTGACCTCTTCCCTATCCTCACCCGTTCCTCTTAGCAAAGGTGTCTGCTTGCCTTCCTACCTCGACCCCTCCTCATGCATGGTGCCCCAGCACCTCTTTGCACCCTCCTGCTTTGATAAATCTTTCCACAACCTGTTCCTTTCATCTGTGAGCAGTCCCCATTCCATGTGTATCCAGTTTTCACTCGGCATATAGTCTGCAGCCTGCAGCTGTTTTACCTGATATTCTTATCGACACACAGAGGTCGCTTCCATTGTCTCTAAACTCATCCATTAATCACATACCTATCTTTCATCCCATGCTCTGTATCTGTTACCTCAGAGGCGTTCTTGTGTTGTCTGCATCCTAGAGAACATCCTACCTCTTCTCTGCAAATAAATTAGACTTGTGTTTAGAAAGCATTATTCCTATTCCAAGAGATGTGTTTCTATGCCTTAAGTTTGCTCAAACAGTTCCCTCTGGTAGATATTCACCCCCCACCAGTGTTCATTTTCAATACTAATCTGGCAAGGGGACTACCGGAGACTGACGCAAACCCCTTCAACCAAGAGGAAATACTTAGATCATCCATTTAGATCCTCTGCAAAATCAGTAGCTCTTTCAGTCAGCTACTTTGAGCTACTCGGGCTGACTTTTAAATCAGTTTTACCATGCTTCAGAAACAGGGAAAGTTTGTCGTAAAGGCGCCATTTATATCCAACATGATCACCTACTGATGGTGTTAGGATTAAAACCCACCTGACATATTAGGGAAGAGCCACTTAAGACATGGGTATGTGCAATGGCTGTTCTTCCAAAACACTGTTGTCGGGTGGGGTTTACAGAGGGGTACCAAAGTTCTCCTTGTCTTACTCTTTACTAGCACAGGTCAGACTCAACACCTGGCCTTAGAGAGGTGCTAGCCTAGGGGAAGGAATAGTACAGCTCAAAAAGCAACACAGTAGTAAGAATAAACAAGATAAAGTCTCAACTGCTTTCATATATATACGAATGTATCAGTTACCACAAGTACTTTGAAGCAAATCGATAGAGGCAAAATAGAGTCAAACCGATATAACCAATTACATGCAAGTCAGTGAGGGCAACCTTTAACATGCGTTCTATGACTAATTATTACTGTGGCTCATTTCAGCTGGACTCCGGCCAGAGTTAAGCCATCTTGCGAGTGCTCATTGTCAAATAGTTCTTTGGGGTTTGTCCGGGTGAGCAGCTTTACATTTGTACTGGACCATTTATCATGGAGCCTAGATTTCTCCAAAGGAGTGGTTCCCACAGCTCCACCCTACACTTGGTACTCCAAGTCTCCTGCAGCACCCTAGGTCTAAGGTTTGGTCATGGACTCACAAGAAATAGGATCTAGCTGCTTACCAGAACTTCTTTCAGGTACCATCCTCCTCGAGTTTGAGAGAGAGGAACGATTATAATACACATTCTGCGTATTCACAGGCCCATCTCTTACTTCTGCCTCACACTGGTAGAAGAGAGGGATGGCCGTAAGGGAATGTATGCAATGTGTATCTGCTGGTTTATATGGTTAATCAATGCTATTTCTGAGTCTCAACATGAATAAGTCTTTTCTGAAGCCTCTGTTTTGAAGAGAATTTGAGGTGCACATGTGTATGTTAATTTCCTTGTTTCGCTTCTCCTTTGTACTAGTGAATTATCCGCTCAGACCTGCTCATTTCCACCTTCCTTTCTCTACTTAGTGGAATAGATTTTCGGCACTTTTCAGAGGAAATCGGGGAGATGGCCCAGTGAGCTAAATGCTCACACGTTGATATGCGTGGTAGGTTAATGTTTCAAGCCTGGCAAGACTATCCTAGCCTTTAATCTTTACAATAGCGATAGAAAGCTCTGTATTGAAAGTAGTTATTCTTAGAACATACATTTATACAATGGCTTTTACAAAGGTGTGTATTTTTTAACTATCTAATTGTCCTAGGGTCAAGATGCTTTACAAATCTACTTGTCCTGGTTAAAAATCTACTTGTCTCGTTTTGTGCCACAAAGTGATTTGACAAATTGCACCAGCTTTTATCATTATATGATAGCTTTGATAAGATCCTTTACGTTGTTTGGATTCTCGCATCGGTGCAATTATGCCCCACTCTGGGGTGCGTTCCCAGATTCTCAATGTAGAAGGGATCAATTTTACGTCTTTGAAAATTTGCATTGTCACCATATGCAGAGGCCCTGTGTCTTGTTTGACCCAGTTTTCTGCTCGCAGTAGGGCTCTGAATATGTCAGTACTTTAATTATGCAGAGTTATGAATAAATCGGAGCTCGAAATGTGTCTGTGTTCTAATTGTGTCCTTGTTCTCTTTCTCACCTGAGTGTCAGAAGAAGCATCTTGTGCATTTCTCTCGGTTATTTATGTGTCCCAGTGCATAAATTGTCAACTGAGTATCAAGAATATCTCCCACAGCCTGGACCTTCTCCTCTTCACCACCTCACACTGTGTAATGTTGCGCAAATCACTTTGCCTCAGTTCCCTTGTTTACCGAACTAATGAGCATGTACCAAGTGCTAAACCAGTGTCTGGACAAGTACATTTCATAGCATGATCTCTGCAAGGTGCTGTCAGAGTCGAACTGTGATGTGCCAATCGTGTGTGCACTTGTAAACTGATTCACTTACATAAAGATTTTCATGTGAGTGAATGTACTGTATGCAGGAAATCGGTATTCCGGGCCATATTGCCATTTATTTTGTGTGCATCCAGAAACCTACAAGCTCATGGATATTCATAAACGTCACTCTTGACAAGGCATATGTAACACCTTTTCCAGGGTTAAAAAAATACTACTTCTGAAAGTGGTAGGAGTACAGGAGAGAGGTTTCCACACAGGAAAAAATCGAGGTCTCCACACTGTTAAAATACTTTCCCCAAGGAGATAAAAAGAAAAAAAAAGTTACCAAGTGCATTAACTCTGTAGAGATTTTCTTAGTGCCTGCTGTAGATACGTATGTTTGCTCATGCGATAATGAAATACACAAAGGTTTGCTAAGATTGTGTCTGGAAAATTTGACAGGTGTACCCTGGGAAACGGTTTTGAATTCCGGAAACTCATAGAGCTGGGTCTGTTTCCTCATCACTCCTCCCCTCTGCGGAATGAAATTGCAGGACAATTTCCCAGTCTGGCCACTTAGTAAAACAAGAAGGTAGCGGCAGTGGAGTGTGCACTAGGTAAAAGCCGGAAGCACTGCTCGGCTGCACCTCCGGCTCTTGGTTTGCGCTGTGGTGCCAAGGGCTTTGCTGTGCTCAGCATGCACTCCTTTGTCCCTTTCACCTCTGACTCGCTCACCTCCTGTCCCCCTCAACCCCCTGCCTGTGCAAGTCTCACCGCTGTGTCCCCCACACTTCTCCCTTTGTGTTCAGACGGAGAGACTGCCTGTATCCTTTCCTTTGTGGAGTGTGCGCTACCCCACACCAGAGAAACATGTGAAGCACCACAGTTGCATGCTTCTTTGGATTTCATTCTCATAGTTGGCTAGTTAGGGTCAGGGTCTCAACGTGAATGCAGTGGAAGTCATTCCATAGATGGCAGTAAACAAGCAATGTGTCTTCTTGGTGACCAGCTTTAGAGTGAGACAGAAAAAGAGGTGCTCTGGAGTAGACCATGACCAGCCGAGAATTAATTGTCACACATTATAGCTCCTCTGCCTTGGTCGGGGAGCTTTGCTCTCAGTGCAGCTTTGTGCACTGCCAGAGCTAATCTGACTAATATTTGTTAATTCTGGGTATTGCAAGCCGGGCCCAGGGAAGAGGTGATTGTTATGGAAACCGCCTGTGGGCTGGCTTGTTACAATTTACAATTTGGACTTAGTGGCTCCTCGCTGTGATTGGGTCACACTGCACATGCAGTTATTATGGGTGTTGGACTATTTCCTGCTCTGACAGGATGGCACCATATAACCCCCAGAAGGAAACGTGATCATCCCAGCGATTCACAACAGTCCTTTGAGTAGCATACACCACTACTCAGGAGAATGAGATTTGGAGGTGCGCCCTACACAACGGGTCGTAGCCCGGCCAAGACCCAGCACCACCTGAAATGTGAGGTGCTCAGTGTAGTGATCCGAGCTCTTTCCTCCTGGTCAGACGACTGTGTTGGCTGAGTCACACTACGTCATCCGAGCTAGCTCGCCTAGCTGTAGAAGGGACAGTCAGTGGGCTAGTGCAGTCCCTCAAGATAATCTGTGTCTGGGGCAGTCTCCGACATTTCATGTTTAACTTCGTATTTCATCTGCTTGCATGCACACAGCAGCTTTCCCCCATTCCATACGTGGCTTGGGCTCTAGTCTGAAACCTATATCCGCAATATGCTTCCATAAAAGGAGTCTTCCAGCATATTCCATGCACTTCAAATAAATGACACTAAATCACAAACAGGGTTATTTGAAAAGCTCCAAGCAAGTGTCAGTCGCGAAAAACGGGGGGAGGTTGCGTAAAGATGGGAAGATTGCTTTCCGAAGGAGAGTAGTGATTCTTAGTTACTGCAGTATGTATGATGTACTCCTACAAAGCTTGAAATCTGAATGTTTTTACTATTACACAAATGGTTGACGTTTAACTAATTAATGGCAGTTCTTTTTTGAGGAAATCCAGGATTGCATTGCACTAACTTTGCTCCAGTGGAAAAACAACATAGCACATTAATTTGCACCACTGTGTTTTTTTTTTTAAGTGGTGACGAATCTGGCGGGAAAAAAAACTTGTACCAGGGCAAACATGGTACACAATACGTTGCATATTGTTTTCCAATCACTTCTCACCATGTTTGCCCTAATAAAAAGTTCTGTCTCTAATTTATACAAAGCAAAATCTATTTTCTCCATTCCTGACTCAGTCACGTACTAAACATTGTACCAATGCTTTGCATTGGTTGTTCTTTTTCCCACCAGTGTAAATCTTCTTCTGAGATACTGTCCCCTCTTGCTTTTAAAAGAGAAAACAATCGAACACATAGCCATTAGTAAATGTATTAGCTCTTATCATGAGAGTTAAAACTGACCAGCATTTCAGGATGCGTAAAGGTGAATACTCGCAGCCAGGAAGGATGAATAGCTGAGTCAGCCCACTCATCAAAAGCCTGGAGAAAGAAGAAATGCCAGGCGGGGGCAGGTTTTCTTGAGATCAGGCAGCGGGTATATCGGAAACCTGCCTAAGAAAGTTGCCAGCTGCCCTGGAATAACGGGCAGAGCTGGTGGGTGAGATTCTGTCCTGGCCCGCCCAGGACAGAATCCTGGGTGGACCTAAGAAATTAAGATAAGAAAAAAGGCCCATCTATGATTTAACATAGCTGGTGCCTCCTGTAGGGCTTCCTGGGACAGAAGGTGGTATATCTCCACGGACTGCTTGGCACAAATATGCCCTTCTGGTGGAGATCTGATGACTGGCCCATGATTTTTTGGCAGCGCTGTTGTTTCACTCACTCTTGGCAGATCTGGTGTCCCTTCCAGGACTGCCAGCCTGGCGCAGTTGATGCCCCCCAAAGGCTGCTTGGTAAGGCCAGAATATCTCCCAGCTTTACCTGGCAGGGATGAATTCCCTTTCTGCCCAAGAGCTGCCTGCACAAAACTGAGGCTTGTTGAGCCAAAACTCCTTTCAGGTGAAAGATTGATGAAGGCAGACAGAGTGCCCATGTGTCTTTTCCAAACCATAAGAGCCTGATTCACAAATCACAATGCACTATATGGAGATTCCGCCAAAGGAAAACGTACTCTTTTGTATAAGTTCACAAACGTTTGCTATTCACAAAGGTATTTGATCAGTTGGATCTTTAGGACTGCGGATTCTCTGCACATAAAAAGATAGGACTGTCCTATCTTTTTATGTGCGGAGACCGTGCAGTACTAAAGATACTACTTGTAAAATACCTTTGCGAATAGCAAACAATCGTAAACTTACACCAGTGTAAGTTCACCTTTGTGACTCGGGCCCTACATGTCTCAATAAGTTCAGGCTGTCATAGAGCAGCCCCCAAGAGCCAGTTTTAAGATGTGTTCTGCACATCAGACCGACGCCCAGCCAAGGACTTGACGGAGTAGCTACAGTATCCTCTTTCATGTTTGGAACACTGATCTTGATCACTGTGCATTTCTTTCTGTCTGTCCAGAGTTCGAAAACTCCATGTTTATAAATTTCCCTTACAAGATGGAGATCTGCAATTCTTTTAGCAGTTAAATATTATTTAGCGCCAAGAAACCTGAGTGAACATGTGCCTTACAAATGCATATGATAATCAGCACCGCTCTTGTTGAGGTGCTATTCTGTAGGTTTCCTTCTAGTGATTAGAAGTACAGACTACCATTAGATGTTAGTTTTATTTTTATGGATAGAAACAGTCGTATGTGATCTGAACCAGGTCTTACCTGGGTAATAGTGATGCTTTCCCTCTTTTCCTGCACATCACACACAAATGCTTATTCAGACACTGTGAGGTGGGGCGGGGCACCTTCTTGGCAGGGGACACCAAAGGCCCTGGAAGGCTTGGCTGCTGCCACCCTGAATGCACACATGAATTTACTCTACAAGAGTTGCCCAACACTGCTAAGGGCAGTATTTCATGTGTAACATGGTAGACCATACTTGTTAGCCAACTTTGCCAAGCTGAGATTGAGCCCATAATTGGAGTGTTTAATAAAACTAAAAGTACCATAATGCAACAATGCTGTTGCCTAAAATGCAAGTTGTGGTTGTGGCTTCCATGGCATCTGGCCTACCAGCCAGCAGCCACTAACACCCTTGAACTCACTACAAGTAAATAAAGCACTGGCCTTTCAATGATAAGAAGTGAAATTCATTACACCACTGAGAGAGTGATACACAAAATTTTGAACATGTAAACAAATAGTCTAATGTGTTCCATCAAATTTCTTTAAAAAATATGAACTAGATTTCAGAAAACGTTTTTGAAATGCTCATGGTAGATGCTTGATGAATGATGAGCAGTATATTGCTATTACTTGCTGACAGTACACTTTATTCCTCTGGCTTTTACCTGTACCAGGGTCACCGGGTTTGGTATAGGCAGAGAGCAAGGATCACTTACTAGTGCAAGGTATTGCTGTGTGGAGCAGTGATTAGTCACAGACAAGTTATAGTTCTGTTATTAAGTTCTATGAATTACTTATGTTTTGTTTATCAATATAGGTACACTGTAGGGCTTTTGCATGTTCTGATTATATGGAAGTTGTCTGTGGGACAATAGATGCTGGATTGCTGTTCCATTTGCATTCTTCATGCCATGCAGGCCTGTGGTTCGCACATTTCTCTATCCTCAGGCTGAGGTGTGGGTATGAAATCACACCAGATAATTAGCAGACTTCACCTTGCAGACCTGTCCAAGGTGGCCGAGCAGTGATCTGTAGGCAAGGTATAATGGGGATGCTTGCCAGCGAGAACAATGGTGTTGTCCTGCTAGCTCTGCAGTCCATAGGTTACTTCCTAACTGCATCTGACAGCCCAGTATCAGTAGGAGTGCTAAAGATGTTGGAGCATACATGATGTGTCCTTCTTCAAACTGAAGATCGCACTATTGCCTAGGTAGATTCAACATAGATTTAGAACCTTTCCTTGTCTCCCCGAGCGGAAATGATTCCAGAATGATCATGTTAAAAAGGGTGTAGGATTGGGACGGTGAGGAGCACTTCAGGCGAGTCACTTGACTCGTGATTAAATTATCACATATTGAGCATTGAAAATTCATACATACATACACTGATAATATAAAAATGTCACTCCTAAGCAAACCTGACCGCGCTGGCTGGCTGCTAAGTGTGATGGGGCCCGCCTGTTGCCGTGGTGCCGGCTCGCAAAGAAGTGCCTGCGACTGAGTGACGATATAATCTCCTAGTTGCACTTGCTTTGGAGCATATTGGAGGTGTTTTCTTCCAAACTGACCACCGGCGGTGGGCCGAAGGTCCACTAGACCACCAGAGATTATATTTGGAGAAGGAGTGGCCCCTCGGGCAATGGGCTAATGCTCCCCCTTAACCGCAGGCCCAAATGGCCCAAATGTCTTTCTGCCCCAGGGGGCATATTAGAGGTTGTTACCGACTAGACACCAGGGACACCTTGGCCTAGTGCCCCCAATAGGCACAAATCAAGCCAGAGTCAATTAATTAGTAGCTCCACGAGACTCCCATTGACCTTGGTTTGATGTTTGTCTGTTGCATGCACTAGGCCCAGCCACGTGGTTGTGGTGGCATTTTTATTGAGACAAGGGGAAGAATACTTGATGGCAGGAAGTTTTGGGATTCCTGCTCATTAAGGACATTTACTTCATAGAAATGAAAGGAAAATGTGCAATTTTAGACAAAGTTTGAGGTTTGCAAAGCATTGTGGGTAAGCCCGCTTTGTGGTAACCAAGCAAGGCAAACCACTCTAGACTTCCTTGGGTGTCACGTTTTCAGAAATGTCTGGGTTTGGTAGGTTTGCCTGGGTGGCTGTCGATCCCCGGCCCCAAAAAATACTGCTATCCCCATTGCCAAATCAGATCAGATCATTTTGTAACAGTAAATGTTGACATCTCCACATTGTGTTTTCGAGCACTTAGCCTACCCACTCAAGTGAGGTACAATTTTTATCAAAGACTTAAGGGAATGCTGATTAGACGGAAGTTGGTGGCTCCCCACAGATGTCAGAATTTTCCATTACACAAATGTGAGGAAAATGTGTTTTTTTAGCCAAAGTTCTAGGTTTGCAAGTGATTCTGGGTAAAACCTTGTGATAGCCATCCTGGATTCCCTAGCTGTCTAATTTTCCAAAATGTGCATGTTTCTAGGTTTGCCTAGGTGCCGGCTGAGCTAGGGCCATAAATCTACAGCTACCCACTTTGCAAAAACACAGGTCAATTTTGAGTGGGAAAATGTGATGTATCCATGTTTTGGGCAGTTTCCAGTGTCGGGCACTAGGCCTGGCCGCACAAGTGAGGTACCATTTTTATCAGAAGACCTGTGGGGGCATAGAATAGTAGGATATGTATTATTACCAATTGTATTTGGCTGCATTTGTGCCTTCCAAGCCAGCGTGTACAAAAGAATACATTTTGAAAAATACCCTCTAAATCTCTAAATCATATGCTCGTATAGGTGACCACAAATTGAGAGATGTACAAATAACCACTGTTCCTAAAATCCATATCTCGTGTCTGTTGAACCAGGTGGTTTCTGGCTGTCTGGGACGTATCAAAGCCAGACGGAATCCACCGTCTTAGATAGGATGAGTACGATACACTTGTTCGATAACCTTTGCTCACCCTTTGGTAACTTGACTCCGAGCAGTCAGGCCTATCGTCTGAGTAAAAGTGTAAAGTTTTTGTACAACACTACCCTCACAACACACAGCGTACACTACAAAAAGACTCCACAGCGCATGTATAAAACACTGGTCTTCGTATTATAGATACATTGACATCAACACAACATCCACACTGGATATATACTTTTATAGTTATATGCAATTGTCGAATTCTCACATTAGCAGCAGAATGGCATGAACATATATGCACTATTCATAGGTATTCATGATCCACGACATTGCCAATATCACATACTCCATACAGTTGCAATGGTCAAGAAACCGCAGATTTGACTACGCCTCGTTACTCAGTATTCAGTCACTCAAACTGCACCAGCCAACAATGCACTTTGATTAGATCATCAGGACCACCTAAAGCAGAAGGAAACAGTTGCTGGTTTTCGTCCATACAGATTAGGCCTTCAGGTACCCAGCAGTACCTTCATGAGTGCGGGATCACTATCCACAGTAGGCAAAAGACTGTGACTGTGACACTGGAAGCTGGCGCTCCCAAAAGGAAAAAGGTTTCCCCTCCAGTGAAGGTGTGAGCTGCAGTTGCTCCAGGCAGCCAGCTGTGAGTACACACAAGGCACAACAACACTTCTCAGGTCCAGTCAAGATATTCTCCACAACAAAGTACCTTGTGATGTGGGTCTGGGGAGAGGGAGCCAGCGGCCACGGATGGAGGCCACAATGTCGGCACTATCGTCCTGGAGGTCAAAGACAGTATAGGCTTCCAGCTCCGGTCCCGCGGCCTCAGGCAAATGACCCTCAGCATCCCTCGGACACCACACACTACGGAGTACAAGCTAGCAAATGTTTCCAGTTGCAAGCACTGGTCCCTCGGGCTCGGCAAATTTCCCCTGCACTCCTCGAACTCCTCACATTCCGGCACCCCAGGTGGGCCTCTGATCTTCGCAATACACTCCTCTGCACAGTGTAATTACGGCGTATGTCAGGACGGTCCTTGTGAGGTGCCGGGTTTTTAAGAACCCGGTGGTGCCAGGGAATAACACCCGAAGACCTCTGAGTTCTCCCTTGTTCCGGACCACAGAAACACGGAGTCTTCTAGTCGCAGTCAGAGATCAAGTTTTATTGGCAGCTACCAAGTAACATGTGTCCGAGAAGCACGACCACGCGGATCGTGTGTTCTCAGGAGACTGTTCGTTTTTACAGAACAAGCCTTCTCCTTATATACAGAAATAATAGCTGCAAGCAATAATTATTGAGTTTATGATATGGCTGTACACATATTTCTACAACAATACAAAGAGCGAAGTCATGTAGGCAAGCCCATATTTTGGACGTCCCGTTCGTGATAGATTACCCAGCCAGTCCCGGAACTCACATCAGATATCGATGAAACCCCAATAAAGAAGGGCACCTCCTAGTCATAAAACTGGCCATAAACAAGGAACGCGGACAGGTGTGTGTGTGTAGAAAACATGATCTGTACGCGGTGAATGGTTTGTGGTATGTTATGCATTGATGCTATCGTATTCGGCCACTGGGCGAGGAGCTGCCCAAACAGGTTTGGCTGGAGGCAAGGGAGTCAGTTGGGACAGGTCAGGGGGAAGTCAGGGAGAGGTGGACGTGTCCTTTTAGATCAAGCTCGACCTTACTCAATTGACTTATCATGAGGGCAAGACACAAGATGGATGCCGTTTACAAAATGGAGTCTGAGGGGTCGGAACGGAAACTACGATTTAGGGGTGTTGGCATCCCTCAATCATGATGCAAATGTATAGGGATGATGTCCTAATCATTATCGGTCCGTCGACACCAAATTCGTCATGGTACGTTGATATTTAGTGGCACCGGTATTGGATCTCGATGCTGGGATGACGGTAGGGTCCAGATTTTCAGAACCACACTTGTCTCAACTGATGTTCACTTCCAACCATTTCTGCTGCACCCTTCGTGGTCTTTACAATCTTGTGGAAACTGGAAGATCCTTTCTGTCTCTGGGATCTCGTGGAGAGGAGGCCTGCCAATCGGCCCTTGGAGAGTGCTTATGGACCCATGCCACGACAGCTGGCAATTAGCTGCAGGCTAGCAACTTCCAGGCAAAATCCACCAAGTAATAGTCCCCTTCCTGGAACACATCAAGCCCCAGGCCACCACAAGTCTGTGGATAATTCAGTTGTAGTCCCTCCTGCCCCAATATTTCCTCTTGTTGATGTCCCAGCATCGAATCAGTGTAGTATGGTTCCAATCCCAAAAGCATCTCTAACTCCTGAGGGCAGAGCCCCTAGTTTTTATGCTAGCGTTGGCCTTTGAAGATGAGATCAGTTCAAAAGGCGACCTTTGAAATGCAGGGACACTCTCTAAATGTTGCCCTGTCTGCCATCCTACCCCGGGAGGCTTGACCAATATAATTAGCAGGACCAAGACTATGCCCCTTGGAATGCAGGTGCCAATTCCACCCCCACATTTCTGTACCAAGAAGGCCCCTCAGAGTCGGAGGTCTGCAGTTTCCTTTGAGCGCCTAATTTATGGCCTTCTATCAGAAAAGCACAGATCTAGCTGTCCAACAGTACCAAGATGTGGATTGGAGACAAGCTGACAGGTACACAGAACCACGAGCACAGAAATGCCCACTTTCCCAAAGTGGGATTTCCATATTAGTAATGTTGAATGCACTCGCACCACCGTAGAGGATTTGCCATTACTAATTCATCAATATCAACAATACTGCCACTTTTCCGCATGTAGGAAATACAGCTCAATAGCCTTCCACAGTTCCCTCATGTCAATCCAATGCGAGAAGCAAGCACTACTGTACCGAACACACCATCCGCTGCCATTCACTACCATTGAATGTAGCACACCCGCCCTACCTCTTCCCGACACCACACCCTGCCCCCAGGGAGTACTCCAATGTAGCAAGAGATATGTAAAACCTTGGCAAGTACCTTTTGAAATGCCAAGCTGAGTAACAGTAACCTGTACACACAGGCCCTGCCATGGGACACCTGTGGCGTGTTTGAAGAGCTACCTTCGTGGGTGGCACAAACAGTGCTGCAGGTCCACGAAGGAGCATTTGTGGTACATGCCCTGGGTATATGTCTTACCCCAAGACAAGGGACTTACAGCTAACTTAAATCAGCCAATCCTGTATACACCAATCACCGGTATGTCCTAAAGCTAGCACATAGATAATTGGAACACCAGGAGGGACAAAAGCAACTAACATTTGCAATGCAATAGGTCTCGCATTTGCAAACATTTGAGCTGTTGGATTTGTAAATGACAAACCTTTTATCTATGTGTTGGTTTTGAAAACAGATAAATAAATGGCATTTTCATTTACAATGGTAATAGCTTAAACTCGCGCATTGTTAATAACAATGCCTTTTATTTGTTTTTTTTAAAAAGAACCATAAATAAAACACATTGTCATTTATAATACCAACAGCCTAAGGGTTTGTGCCACAGTGGGTCAGTGCAGACTGTCCTCTTTCACAGACCTGTTCTGCGGTAATGTTCACTCGCAGCCCAAGGGTTTGTGCCGCAGTGGGTCAGTGGCAGACTGTCCTGATTGTTGCTGTGTGTCTTTCTATCTTCCTGTCTCTTCTCTGTCTGTGTGCCCCTTTCTGCCTCTGTCGCCGAGTCAGAATAATATTGTTTGTCTACCTTTCTATCCTCCTGCCTCTTGTATGACATTGTGACATTTGTAAGGCAGAAGCGTGCTAGACACTTGGTGAGTGAACGATTAAAGTCCTTGGTGGCAGCATTCGGACTACATTATCCATAATGCCATTTGTTACGCCCACTGGGGCGGGACTTTGAATTTCAATTAAAAGTATGTTCTCCACAGTGCGCTTCTCGCCTCATTTCCTGCCAGTGATCAAGAGCTTACATATGGCTTCGTGAACGCATGGGGCATTCTGTCTATGTTTCCGCCTGTGGTGCAGTGTGCAGTGTGCGGATACCTGGAGGTGTGCGACATCCTAAAGGGCAACCTTTTGGATATATATATATATATACACATGTATGCATGTGAACAACCCGAATGACAGAGCTGCTGTTGTGCGTGTTTTTTTACGCACAAAATGCATCTTCCTTTTTAAAGCTACAAACATCATCAAATGGCAGTTTTGAATTTTGAACACATTTGCTGATATTTCGCATAATTGTTCAAAAGGAAGTTAATCAGACTTCGAACACCCCTAGTTACGGGCAGTGGGAGGGAGGGGGGTGCGAAAATGCACAGACAACGGAGTGCGAGCGGGGGGAGACCCAGGAGAGGTGGCAGAAAGCAGATGAGACCAGCAGCCACCATTCCACTGGCACACTAAGGCCTCTCGAGACCTCAGATAGGCCGCAGAATAAGGGTGAAGCAACCACTTTGGGTAGCCACTATTGTGACATCATAGCAGTGAATAACCAGATTTCAATTCTGCTATTCGCTATAAAGTCTTCTTATGGAAGCCATATACAACAGAGGAGAAACGGATAGATGCCTAAATCAGATGGGATGCTTGAAGATAGCAGGTAGACCACCCAAGAGGGGAGTGCAGGTATAATTCTGAAAGAACAATAGAAGAATACAGTAATGGTTGATTAAAAATCTATTTGGAAGCCAATATTTTGTCAGCGATGCGCCATAGAACTGAAGAACTAATGAGAACAAGGCGTCTGTGAGTCATATATAAAAACCGAAGCTCCCAAAATGAGGAAATAAGCCTATGGATGCATCCACAGCATAAAGAGAGCTGAGGGAAGTCCCGGCGAGATCCCTAGCAATCTCCGAACAGCTCTCTAGAGACACACGGAAGGTTTCTGAAGATGCGAATTGCAACCACCACAGACTGCGCCTTGCAAGAAGCGCGCTGCCGAACATCAACTGGATCAATATAATAAAAGCAGAGCGAGTTAAGTGCCTTACCATCCGTGAGCTGGCAGTATTCACACACCGGCAGCCAGGAAAATAATGCAGGCAAATCAAAGTGAGCGTTTTACTAGGTAAACCACAACGAGCTAGCAATGCATGAAAACGTGACCAAATAACGAGTGTAAATATAATGAATAGTTTCATAATGTGCCCTCCTCCGGTCCTAGCTACCAGGTTTCCTCGCAATGGCGGGAGCCAGGGGGCTGCGCCTTTCCTTCATACGCTGGATCTGCTGCGGGCAGGGCCCCTAGTGCTGAGGTGGGCCTCTGATGGTGGTACCCCAGACTCTGCTGAGGCCTCTGCGGCACCCCAGGCTGCAGTAAACTGTTGCTGAGCTAGGATATCTGCTGGTCCCCAGGCTGTTCCACTGCAGTTGGTGCGGTCTACGGGGTGTTCAGACTACGCTACTAGAGCAGCGCACCGAGGGCCGCCTGCCTGCAGGTGCTTGGGCTCTGCTACCTCTCAGGCCTGCGCTCGGGCCCTGGAGCTGCTGAGGCAGGGGGAGCTCGGGGCAGCACTGCCGCAGCACAGACTCTATGGGGGCCGCGGGGGAGCTGTGCAGCAGTCAGCGAGCCCTGGTTGTGGATGCACAGGCTCTCTGGGGCCTGTGCCCGTGCTGTTGTCCCGGCTCAGGCACTGGTGATGCCTCAGCTGCGTGCTCTACTGCTGTTTCGCGGTCTCTCCTGGGAGGGGCCCTGCTGACCGCACAGAGGAATGTGGCGGCTGCAGGAGGATTCCCAAAAGGGCACCCGACCAATCCAGCGGCAGTAACAGGCGAGGGCGCTGGCCAATGGGAGAGCCCGGCAAGGTTGGGTGGGGGGGGAGCTGCACTCCCCGTGCACCTCCGCGCTCCATGCCTGCTTCACAGCTGTGGTGAAGAATTTTCTTATCAGCTTGTTAAAAAAACAAGCAGATAAGAAAAGTCTTCACAGCAGCCGCAAACCAGGCCATGGTGTCCGGAGGGGCAGTCCGAAAAACGGACAGTGTGGCACCCAAAAACACTCCTTTCCATTGGGAAGCCAGTGTTTACCATAAATGCTGATGCTACTCAATGGAAAAGAGGGGCGGGTTAGGGACCTCTTAAGAAAAAAAATTCTACCAGTATCTCTCACAGAGGCGGAGCAGCTTCGCTTTCACGCCCACACGAGACCTAAAAAGTTGAGGGAAAGCACCCTAAAAAGGGCCATTTCCAACAGTGCCCATTATAGACATACGTATTTTTCCCTCTACACATTTCACCATATGAACTGGTCTATACTCCGTACAGAATAGTAAACCTTTGCAAGGGGCAGACCTGTTGTTGGCTCCTGGTACCTCAGGTTCTTGGAGAACCTAAAAACACTATATGTTCCCACAACCAAAAAGGTCCAGCAAACTTAATGGTACATGGCTTTTGTAAAAGGGCCATTGTGACAAAGATTAAAACATTGTCACAAATGGCTGCTTTTTCTGCAATTTTTTTCAATATTCCTTTATTTCAACAGTTAGTTTCTTTGGGAAAACCTTGTGGGATCCACATATATGACCCTTTACTGATTTCAGAATTTTGACTGGAAGTAGGTTGAAAGCAAAAATAGTAAAATGGGCCTTCTCTGAGAAATGGCAATACTGTGGTAAAAATGTTTTTTTTATTCAGCTTTGCATGTTCTTGAAAGCTGGGAAGATGGCAACTTTAGCACATCAAACTGTTCGTTGGTGCCATTTTTTTTAGGGAAAAAAGACACTTTTATCCAGAGCATTTTTTTCCAAATTACCAAAAATTTCCATATGAAACTATAGTTTGGCTCCTTTCTTAGTCCCCTCCAGGGGAGTTCACAAACCCTGGGTACCTTTAGAATCCCCAGGATGTTGTTAAAAAAAGCAACCAAATTTGATGTGGATTGCTTATGTGGACAAAATGTTATGGAGGCCTTACCACAAAGTACCCCAAATAGCCCAAAAAAGGCTTAGCACTGAAAAGGGGAGGTGGGGTGGCTAGCAGTGAAAGAGTTAATCAGCAACATCTTCATAAAGTGAAGCTTGAGAAACCTGGGGAAAGATGAACTTGGACAATGTAGTGAGACAAGCCTACTGTAAGGGTGCAAAGACAGAGCTAAAGACTAACCCCCAGATGCATCAACAACACAAATTAATAGCGAAAAATACCGATTCGCTATTAAGGAATTGCAATATAGAATGCATCAAGAAATCACTTAAAAAATAGCAATTTCTTAGAATTCCTTAATTGCGACTCGCAAATTGCGAGTCGCAATTAATGAATACCTCCCCATTCATTCCTATGGGCCTAGAGGCCCATAGGAATGAATGGGAAGACAATTTCTATTTGCGAATCGCAATTAGCAATTCGCAAATTGAGATTGCGATCTCAAGGGTGCAGGGGTGTCCAAAGGACACCCTGTTGCACCCCTGAACTTGATATGTTCACATATGTTGCGCAAACACATGCCCTTAGGGCATGTGTGTGCGCAACATGAAACTTTGAAAAATGCACTTTAGTGCATTTTTCAAAGTTTTTGCAAATTACCATGAAGTTGTACTTCATGGTAATTTGCGTGCCCTATTAGCGAATTCGCTATTTTAAAAACGTTCATGCATTGCATTTAAGGAATCTCAAATTGAGATTCCTTAAATGCAAATAATCGCAATTTAGCGATTTCTAAAATTGCGATTTTTGCATTTGGGATGATGCATCTGGCCCTAAGAACAGACAGAGGGTCACTTAAGGTTATGTCTGTGGTCCTTTGTCAGAGCTCAACAACACTAACACACTAGAAAACTGGGGGATCTCACAGAGCCACACCATGCAAACTGCAACCTGTGATATAAATACAACTTCGGAGTAGAGCAAAAGGTCTGAATCACAAAGCAGTTTGCACTTGTAAATTTACATGTGCATTTGGAGGGACATATGACTGCTGGGTATTGAGAAGAAGATTACCTAGTAATCATAAAGCCATTTACTCCTACAGAACATTACCCCAGCATATTGGAATAACACATGGGGAGTAAATCCCAAAAACGGGGCGGGAGTAGAAGGGGCAAGCCATGTTGAACCTTGATAGTTACTGAATGCCCATAAACATACACATTTGAGCCCATTCACAAACCACCCTGGAAATGGTTAGAGATTTAGTTCCTGCAAGGACTAGAATAAATCCCTTTTCAGGGTAAATAGGAAATTGAATACCTCCAAACTTCGCTGTGGTGTTAAAAAAAGAGGGGGGTGTTTTGTCCATGAAGAAAACAATTGGGATATTACTTTAATTTCCGTAAGCTCTTTATGTATTTGTATATAAATAATGAACAGTCTGGGAAAGTAGCAATATCCACACATTGTTAGATGTGGAAATGTGTAGCTATTTTTATTTCCAAAATCGTTTCACCGACACAATCTGGACTTACTGTATTTTCTTGTAGCAGTTGCCATAAGAGTAAAAAACAGTGCATTAATTAATCTTGTTTACCACTTCACTCCTGAAAAACACAGTGACGTTTGTGGAAACCCCTGGATTTGTAGGTCTGCATTGCGCCAAAAGGTGTCGCCACCCACCAGTTGCCTCTAGCACATCACTCGACAGCCAGAGTTGTCCTCATTAAAGACTGTCCTCTAGAGTAAGAAGTCCCGGGCGATGGAGAGCGCTGCATGCTGACGGGGGAAAGAAGTGAAAGCGTACACCACTTAGACCAGGTCATTACTTTGTCACGTTTAATCATCAGGATGTCTTAAGACTCCTGATTAGTGCCAGTGGCACACTGGGAAACCCGCCACACCGAAGAGTGCACCACAGTGGAACCAGTGCTGCACCAGATGGATCACAATGGTGACGGCAACACATCATGGCCTGCGCCACACCCAAGGGGCACGCGGAAGGTCCTGCTGCACACTGGAGCTCAGACCCCCTCAAGTAGGCGTGCTACATCAGGCATGCGCCTCAGTAGAGTGGCCTCTGGCACACACGGCCTACACCACCGCATCTTACACCTCCTAGGTAAATATTCCGCACAAGACCATGTGCCACTCATGGCCTGTTCAATTCCAAAGGGCCTGATCCACACTGAAGTGGCCTGTGGCACACAGGGTACACCATTCCGAGTCTTACGCCATACAAGGTCATGTGCCACAACTGGTACTATATCAAGGCCTGATCCACACTAAAGTAGCCTGTGGCACACAGGGCCTACACCACCCACGAGAATGCCTTTCTCCATCTGAAAACGCGAAAAAGAAGGCAAAAACTGTGACATGGGAGTACAACCACTTGCATGGAAGCACATGATAAAATATCAACCTGTGTGTTGTATTGGTTTCAGATATAAGTGCCCATAACCCTGGTGATACAGGTTAGTGTGAGTAACGGGTTACTCTCAGCCTCTGAAGCTTGACACCGTGGATGATCTGATTGGACTGTTTGTGCTGGTCTTAGTGCTTTCTCTTATTTAGGTTTGTCAAGTTGGGCAGGTGTTTTGCTTTGTCTAGATATTATGTACATATGGACCTTAAAATAATATTATTTATTTTATGAAAATGCAATCTGTTGCATCCAGTAAGTATTTTTGTATTTAACTGTGCATGTGTCCGCATATGTACACAGAACTTTAATAAAGTGTTAGTGTCCTTCCATTTCTGGTGCTCTGCAGCAGTTTCAAGTAGTTCTTGGAGTTTCTTGTTGCTCAAATGGCTGTAATTTCTAATATTTCGAAGTTTCCCTCGCCCTCGTTGTAAGATTTTTGCTCACAAGAAAGTGTTACTCATAGTTGTTGAAATGTTACTCATAATTTCACTGAAATTATATAAATTTCACACATGGCAATCTGAAACCTTGGCAGCTATGTTAAACTCAGCGGTTGGAGTGCATGAAGATAACTATGGAAACTGTTATCCTGGGTAAACGGGGGCGTGGGCAGAGAGTGTGTGGGTGAGGTTAGAGATATGGTTAAAAACAACAAATTCTGTGTCTTTTTGTTGGCCTTTCACCTATAGATAAGAGAATAAAAACATATTGGACACACCTTAAATGAAAAATAAACGCAAGTTACATTTTTCAGTGGGGAATGCATTTTATAGCCGAACAGCTCGGTTGATTTAGGTGATCACTTAAAATGTCTGTGGGTATAACCAGATAGTCACTGATTTCAATCCTGTTTGGGGAATAGAAACTTGTATTTATAGTGCTAAGAAGTCCAAGCTGTGAGACAAAGCACTGTGAAAAAGTATGTCATTTTCAAGTGCGAATTACTCACAGTATATGCAAAATGTGCAGAAAGGTTTTGTTTAAATGTGTACAGTGCTTTCAAAAGTTATGTTTTTATTAATACACGAATTGTATGTAATGCTGACCTTTTTATATTACAAATTCCTTCAATTAAACCGTACTCCGACTCCTAAGCAGCCTTTAGATTTGCTGAATAACCAACTGCACTCATTAGATTTCTCTCTGATAGCTGGCACCCTAGAGAGATGGCTTGTTTCTTCTTTTGCAGCCTCTCCCTTCTCTCACTTCACAGAAGAGGGGTTCTTCTTCTATCCTTTCAGACTGCGGCAACTCATTCGTTCAGGATTTGGTTGATTTTAAATAAAAAGTATGGTAACTGTTCTGAGCAAATTGATAAAGATTGGAAACGCTCTGATACCCGATATCTTCGGGTCTAGTTCGCGCTATATAAAACTCAAACCAACGTTGTTTCCCTGTCCACTTTGATCTCTGCTTGAAACAACTTGAATATTTGGGTGAATGTGTTACTTTATCAGCAGAGGGTTTTTCTGTGTCTTAACTATTGTCGCGTCCCCGCTGCAGGCACAGTGTGGTGCAATCACACGCTGGACACAAGGTGGGTGTAAATACAATTCTTTATTCCTTCTTTATCTTGACGCTGGTCACATACGTCCGTCCCCTTGCTCGTTCCAGTCCAGTCTGCCCTCTTCCTGTCCCCCTGACCGGATGTGGTGTCTGGTGACCTGGTCACCTCCCTCATGACCCACAGGGTCCTAGTGTCCTCGGTCCCTCGTCAGGTCACTACAACTATCACTTGAGGCTGTAAACTGAAACACACAGCGATGTTATGCTATAAACTGCCCCCCGCCCTCCTTTTTCCTTGAGAAGGAGGAGGGTGGTGCCTGCTTGTCCAGTGGACAAAACAGAAGTGAGTACCTGTCCTTCACCACCGAAAAATGGCCTTGGCGTCAGGCTATAGGAATTCCACATCCTTGCTTTTATATCACAATTTGTCTGCCTGATAAGGTTATAAAAAGTTTCTAGTTAAGATAGTTGAGTGAGTTAATGCATGAAATGAGTACCAATATTTAGGGGGCTGTGTACGGGTCAGTACACACAAAAAGTGGGCTGCTGCTATGAATGGTTTTTGTGTTGCAGATCATTTGATGTTAGGTTGTCCGCGTCCTCGAACATACCAAGCTAGTTCCTCATAGGTGGTACAGAGTGAACATAGAGTATGTGTAGAGACAGGCTCTCAAAGGAGCGGACCCTCACGCATCACTTGAGCAGATAAAGCCTTACTAAAAAGATTTACCTAAAGCGGCCTTCTGATAAGGTCGAGCATCAGACACCCTGCCCTGGTTACCAACCTGTGGTGCATTATTTAACACGCACCGTCTAACGCCCACAGCACAGCTCAGTCATGCCATCAGAGCGCCCTTCTTCTGCCCTCGTCGAACGGATGCCCACTATCAGTCTCACATTACAGATATAATCAGTTTCCAAACACTGGAAGAAGAAAACATACACTGTGTTCCATTGGCGAAGGTGAATAACTGACTCCCAGCCTTCAAACGACTAGCTAGATAAATATCAAGTGATGATAAGAAACGATTACCATGCATTGCAAAAACCCTGGTACCATAAAATGAATGACCATGGTGCCTTCTATCACATAACTGGGGAAATCCTAGACAAGATCAGACATACTGCATGTGTGTATGTTAGTTCTGTTCTGGCAAGCACGTGCAGTTTCTAGTTTTCTTCCCGATCGTTTAATCTGTGAGTACCCTGGAGAGGGACCACTTAGGCGTTTTTTAGGTGCTTGGAAATAGTAAACTCTAACCCTGCTCGAAATTTTGCACAACTGAATTTATTAAGAGCGTGTGAATTTAACAAGTTGCCGTCAATAAACATTTGTGTAAATATTTATGGAGGGCTGTTTTTCAGCTTCCATTGACTAGTGCAACCAGTCCAACCGATTTTGTAAGTGGACACAGTATGGGGACGTCGTGTAGTTACTGTTGCATAAATGGCATGCTGCTGATTGCACTGCCGAGTGTTTCATGGTGATCGGCTGAAGGTTTGCTGTAATATAAAACAAGGATGGACTTGCTTACTTTCCCATATCCCATCTTGGTGTCTTGTTCTCCATAGTGTCTTTGATATTTGTTTATTTCGAGATGTACTCTCTGTTGTGGGTAGGCGTATTCCCCCTACACGGAGTAGGGTTTTAATTTACCCTAGTAGGTTTTGGGTTTGGCAACTTTGTGGACCAGGTTCCAGCATCTGTGAGAAGATTCTTTTAGTTAAGGTCTTTTTGTGGATGTTTGTCCTACTCGCTCCCACTTTGTTCTTTAACTTCTCTTCCATTACCAGGCATCTTGTTGCTGCAAGTATATACAGAAGTATCCCATGCAGCATATAAATTGTGTACATATGACACACTTATATAGTATGTCACCTAGGGAGGTAGCACCACCGAGCATCTTGTTTCTTCAAGTGTGTACAGACATATACCATCCGGCATATCAACCATGTCCAGCTAACACACTTGTATCAGTATGTCACCTGAAGGCTAGAGAAGTACACCATTCGGCACAAAAACTGTGTTCAGGTAACTTACTTGTATCAGTATGTCTCCAAAGGCGATGGCCACACCGGGCATCTTGTTTCTTCAGGATTTTACAGAAATATACCATCCGGCACATAAACTGTGTGTTGATAACCTACTTGTATCAGTATATCACTTAAGGAGGCAGATCTTATGGGGATGGTTATAAGGACTGTATCCGCTCTCACCATGGAGACACGTCCGCATCCACTGTTAGGTTAAAGGTATGTACATAGAATCTTACTTTTAAGAGCCTTTGACTGACACTTGAGGCTTTCTTTGGCTCTGCCTCTGTCTTTTTGTCGCTAAAAACTTAACTGTATCACTGTTTCAGTTAGGGCAGACGGTCACAGAATGAGATCCGGCCCATCCTACTTCCAATCAAATTCCTCACTGTCCTTTCCTTATTTACTACTATACCCAGTTTCTAAGCATGTGACACCATAGCTAATGAAGTGATGAGGAAGGAAACGTTAAGTTTGTGTAACAATTAATTATTCCTATTGGTACATTGCACCTAAATGTCTTCAGCTCCCTTCCACATCTCAGTGTGGAGTCTTGGAATATTTTGCCTAATATGTGAGAAGCAAAAGAAGGGTGTGATTTGGGGAGGGGGTGCATGTTGTTTAGAACCTTTCTGAAGTAATAGAGCCCCAAATGAAATGGGAAGTCCTAATGAGGTGAATTGGCTAAACATGTGAAGTATTTTGGAGTTCCTCCAGGCGAGTAGTATGACCTAAATCTAGAGGATACCAACGTCCAGTGACTATCCCATGAACTATTCACATAGTTTGATCATTCACCATGGTTTTAAGTCTGTGCTAAGTCAATCAACCAATCATGCGTTTGTATAGCGCAAGTTACTCACCTGAAAGAGTCTCAAGGCGCCTGAGGGATGGGGAGAAAATAGGGGGCGCGCAGGTACCGGCAAGGTCACGGAGTTCCATCTAAGAGCCAGGTTTTGAGGTCTTTTAAGAACATGGGGAGTGAATGAGTCTGTCGGAGGTGGAGAGGGAGGGAGTTCCATTCCTGGGCAGTGAGGAGGGAGAAGGAGCGTCCTCCTGCTCTGGTTTTCTTGTTGCGAGGTACTGTAGCGAGGGAGAGCTGGGCTGAGCAGAGTGGACGTTGCAGAGCGTGGAAAGTTGGGCGATGGTTCAGGGTGGCGGATCTGATGTCATGAAGGTCCTTGTGAGCGTGGGTGAGAAGCTTGAATGTGATTCTCTTCTCGACAGGGAGCCAGTGTAGTGTCCATAGGTATTGTCTGATGTGGCAGTGGCACAGTTGGTTGAGGATTAGTCTAGCGGTGGCGTTCTGGAGCTTGCGGGTGAGGTTCTTGTTGATCCCAGCGTAAAATGTGTTGCTGAAGTCCAGTCTGCTAGTGATGAGGGCATTTGTGACGGTTTTCCTGTGTTTGGGGGGATCCAGTTGAAGGTCTTTCGGAGTAGACGGAGGGTGTGGCAGCAGGAAGAGGTGACTGTGTTGATCTGGTGGTCCATTTTGAGTTTGGAGTCCATGATGATTCTGAGGCTATGTGCATGGTCCATGTGGGAGGGGGGTCCCCGAGGGCGGGGGACCACCAGATGTCATTCCAGGCATAGGGTGTGAGCCCATGATGAGCACCTCTGTCCGCGTTGAGTTGTAGGCACCTGTTCTTCATCCATCTGGTGACACCTTTCATTCCGTATTGAACGTTGTGTTTGGTGATGTTGGGTTCATTGGATATGGAAAGGATGAGTTGGGTGTCGTCTGCATACGATGTGATGTTGAGTCCATGTGATCTGACGATGGGCGCAAGCGGGGCCATGTAGATGTTGAACAGGGTCGGGCTGATGGAGGATCCTTGTGGGACTCCTCAGGTGGTCGGTGTGGGTTCTTAGAGGAAAGGAGGGAGTCTGACCCGTTTCATTCTGCCGGAGAGGAACGAGAAGATCCAGTTGAGGGACTTGTTCCGGATTACCGTGTTGTGGAGTCTGCAGGCTAGGGTGCAATGAGATCCATTGTTTAAGGCCGCAGAGAGGTCTAGGAGGATGATGGCCACAGTCTTTCCCCTGTAGAGGAGTGCGCGGATGACGTCTGTAGCCGCGAGAAGTGTGGTTTTGGTGCTGTGGTTCTTTCTGAGACCTGATTTGGAGGAGTCGAGGATATTGATTTCTTCTATGAAGGCGGGGAGTTAACTGTTGACAGCTTTTATCATGACCATGCCTGGATAAGGGAGCAGGAGATCAGTCTGAAATTATTGAGGTTGGTGGGGTCCACTGTGGGTTTTTTCATGAGAGGGTTGATTTTGGTGTGTTTCCAGTTGTTGGGGAAGGAGGCGATCTCGAAGGAGAGGTTGATGATTTGTTGAAGCTTGGGGGCGATGATGTTTGCGGCTCTTTGGTAGATGTGGTGGGGGCAGGGGTCCGTGAGGGGCCCCGGAGTGAGTGGTCTTTGTCATCTTCAGGATGTCTTTGATGCTGAGGGCGGTCCAGCTGTCTAGTGTCGGCTGCGTGGTGCTGGGAGCGGTGGGAGGGGGTTCCTCGTGGGGGTTGTTGTCATAGATGTTCTTGATTTTGTGATGGAAGAAGGCGCTGAGTCTGTCGAAGGTGTCCTGGGAGGGTGGGATGTCTGTAGACTCGCTATTGGGTTGGGCGAACTCTTTGATGATGTTGAAGAGTTGCTTGCTGTTGTGTGCGTGGGTAGAGAGTCTGTCCTGGAGTGCTTTCTTCCTATAGTGTCTGATACGTTTGTGATGGGCAGTGGTGGATGTTTTGAAGTTGTTGATGCATGTTGGGTTTTTGGTGTTCCTCCAAAGCTTTTTGAGTTGTCTGCAGGTGCGTCTGGAGTCCGGGAGTTCGGTGGAGAACCAGCTGGCTTTCTTGGTGCGAGGGTTGGAGACTTTCATGAGGGGGGGATGGTGTTGGCGCAGTCATTGATCCAGTTGTGTAGAGTGCGGGCTGCGGTGGTGGGGTCGTCGTCTGTGGGAGAGGAGCTACTGAGGGCGGTGGCAAGCTGGTCGTCAGATCTTGTTCCAATTCCTGCGCTGGAGCTGATGTGAACAACTGCGGTAGATGTTCGTTTTGAAGGTGAAGTGAACACAGCGGTGGCCGTTAATGGGAGTTCGGAGGTGTGGCTGAAGGTGATAGAGTTCCCTGCTGCGTGAAGATGGGATCGAGGGTGCGTCCTGCTGAGTGCGTAGGTTTTGGTACGATCTGCTTGAGTCCTATGATGTGGAGGTTGTCCTGAAGGGAGGTGGAGTTGGGGTCCTGGCGGCTGTTGAGGTGGAAGTTTAGGTCTCCTAGCAGCGTGTAGTCGGTAGAGGTGATGGCATGTGGCATGATGAGGTTTGTTATGGAATCAGAGGAAGGTGTGCGGGGTCTGGGTGTTCTCTAGATGAGGGTGCCTCAGACGGTGGTGGAGAGGTTGGTCTGTATCTTGAAATGGAGGTATTCCATCAGGTCTGTGGGCTCGTCGGTGTAGGTGCTCATACGAAGATTGTCCTTGTGTGCAATGGCGATGACCTCCCTTCCCCCCACACCCCCTTCCCGGATGGTTGGGGGGGATCCTTATGGGTGAATTTGTATCCTTCGGGTTGGCCATCGTGATGTCTGGTCCAGAGGCGGCTTTCGTCCAGGTTTCGGTGAGGAAGGCGATGTCCGGGGAGGTGCTGTCGAGAAGGCCCCAGATTTCCGTGGCGTGTCTCTGGAGGGAGCGGATGTTGAGGAGGATGCATTTTTTGGTTTGGGGTGCGGTGGAGTTGTTGCTGAAGGGAGGTGTAGGGTCTTGGCGCAGGTGAAGGAATGGCAGCAGTGACTGCAGGTGGAGGGTCTGTGTGTGTCGAGGGGTGAGGAGAGCTTGCAGTTGTTGTTCTTGGCTGACGTTGAGTTCATGGAGAGCTGAGGAGCTGTACCACTGATGCGCCGGAGAGGGCCAGGGTTCCTGGTGCTGGTTGCTGTCTGGTCGCCAACGGGCGCATACGGCCATTGCCTTTGGCATGCAGTCGGCACGGCTGTGCAGTGTTCGCCATTAATTAGGGGTCGGGGAGGGCGGGACAGCTGAGGGGCGGCCGCAGGTAGCGGGAACAAACTGTAGGGGCCGCGGGGGCAGCAGCGGTGGGGTTAATAACGACGCAGGAAAAAGAGAGAAACAGAATAACAGAAGAGGCAGAAAAAAATAGAAAAATAAGGAGAAATGCAGAAATAAAGTAGAAATAAAGTAGAAATACAGGGAAGTACAGAGCCAAACAAGGAAATAACACTCAGAAAGGAAATCACAAGGAAACCAAAGGCAGAGGCTGGAGCAAAGGGCCTCGAGCGGGGTCCGGGAGGTGCTGAGGGGGGCACTTACTGTGGAGCTTTGCGCCGAGAGTGCAGAGCCCTGACGAGAAGGTTTAAGTGGGTATTTTACCTTTTGGGGCCCTGCACGCCTAGCTCCAGCATGTTGGGATTATCTTGTAGGTGTTCCCTGGGGGTCTTGGATCAGGGGGCAGGACATGCATGTCTGGGTCAGGTTGTGACTGTCCACAAAGTTGGTTTCTGAAGTGTGATGATCGCAGCCTGAGAGGAATAAAGCACAGAGTTGGATTCATAGTTAGTTTTGGTGGTTCAAGCTGTGCGTGGAGGGCTGGATACACAGGGAAAATGCCGAGATTAGGTGTGTTTCATATAAAACGAGCACTTGGAGTGCTAAATTAAGACGGCTCTGCCACAGTTTTGGGTGATTGGTGTCTTTAATAGCTGTAGAGCTCGTGCAGCGGTATTTTACCACCTTAGAGAGTGGTAAATGTTAGTTTGTCACTGTAACATTAAAGAAATGTGCTGCTTTTTACAAGAAATGTAGCAGCATATGTTGACATTTCTGAAGTAACAACATAATTAATGTTGCACATGACGTAACACAAAGCAAATAACAAAGCAACAAAAACGTAACAGAGCGCAACAACAGACGAAAAGAATTTACCACAACAACCAAAGTGCAACAGAATGACAACACGCTGCAATGAGGAGATTCAGAAGGGATTCCTTCTCCTTTTAATTGCACACCTCCAAGTGGAGGCCTCGTCTGGAGCTCTGACAGCAGGACTGGCGCGGTTCTGCTGCTCCGGGTCATACCAGAACCCCTCTCTTCGTCGTTAATCTCCTCGCTGACGTTGCTAGGATTACGCAGACTTCCAATCACACGGAAATACGCACCCGGGCTCCGCAGCGAAGTATGTTAATTCACGCGCCACTCTGGGTTACTTCCAGGGGTGGTATGTGCAGTTAAAGGGCCCTGCACAACTTCCCGCCGAAATGCAGAAGTCGGTAGTCCTGCCTTTAGAACCACTGCAACTGGTAAGAGGCCATTGCGGGCACCGCGACTAACGGTGGGCACCGCGACTTCCGGTCGCCATCGGGCACAAATGCTTTTCAGCGTTGACCTCGCCTGACTCATTTGTCTTTTCATTTTATGAAAGTGATGACATGCTTTAAGAAGTGATTACTTTTTGTTTGTGTGGAACTCGCCGTAGCAGTTTGCATTTAGTGTTCTAATAACGCTGATGTGGGTCTTGAGGTTATTGTTTGTCTTTCTTCATGAGGACCGCTGAGTGGGATGTTCTTCTGGCTGCGCTTCCTGTATTGTTATCCGAGACCCCTTGGCCGATTTACAGAGTCAACTAATTCACGTGCGACGACACCGGCCCATTCCTGGTCTCGTGACCGCAGCAAGAGGCCTTCTGTAGACGTCAGCACCACACTGTCCTCTGGCCATGGGGTGTGGGGGCAGAGGGCCTCTCTAGTCCAATGCCTGCCTTAACGTACAAGCTCCCGTCATGGCAAGCCAGACAGATTGGCCATCTAATTCCCACCCGCACCTCCGTGCATTGAGGGGTGGCAGGTTACCTTCCAAGTCTGAATCGAGTGTAAACTTCTGCTTAGATATCCAAGCTTCCATGCTTGGGACGTCAGAAAATACCCACCTAATGTGCCTCCCGGTGAAAGTGGTCCAAAATCTGAATGTGTAGGTGATGTCTGTTAACTTTTTCCCAACCCTCTGATTAGTGCAGTTACAACAAGTTTCTTTATTTATTGAAACTGTTGCCACATGTTAAACCGGCAGGATAGCTCGGCGGGTGAAAACTGCCCCTGAAACGTGCTGTGATCTGCAGGTCACGAGCTTTATCCCTGGAGGGCTCCCCTAGCATTTTAGCCTACCAAGGGCGGTAATGTGAGAACTATTACATTAAGTAATTATACGTGGTATGTGTAGCACGTTGAAGTGGTACTATTGTACCTCAAAACGCTATATAAAAAGCCAAGTTATATTTAGTTGGTTCCTTCCCTCACTGGGGCTGTCAGTCAGTATTTTCATGCTTGCCTGCTTTATCGATGGTAGCATACACTGTGGTCTTCCTGGATGTGCCTCGACGCCCTTACAGCATGCACTAAACACTACTCCAAGGTTCTAGCTTAGCCTGGAGAAATCTGACCATGTGTTGCTTATCCTTCATGCCTTCCATTGACCTTTCGTTCACAGGAGAGTCTTACTTTTAAGACCCTTCAACTGACACATAGTGCTATCTATGGCTCTGGTGCTGTCCTATTTGACAAGAAAATCTAGCGGTATCACCATTTTCGTTAGTGCAGTCATAGCAAGTAAAACTTTATTGCTTTATTTAAAAAAAAAACATTGCAAGTATGGGATTTCAGAAAAATACATTTAAAAAGGGAGTGGATTAAGTCCAATTTGGATGCAGACGTGAGATGTAGCTTGCCGAAATGTTATGCCGATAATGGATCACAGACTGTGGGCCCCTCACAGAGTTTTTTTACTGCGTGATCCATGTACCTTACCAGGGCACAGTTTAGTTTGGTGTTCCTGGGGTCGAAGCAGGCCAAAACTGCTGCTCTACACGATCTAATCATGTTAATGTTCTAGAGATGCTTAAGGAGCAGTCATAGAGTGCGATCCAGTCTCGTCCTAGTGGTGGAAGCTGTTGTAATTCTGTAGTCGGATTCTGCTCCAACTTCAGTGAATAATCCGCGCTCTGTATGATGCATTGTGCTATGACGAGTAAACATGGCGTAAAGCACCTCAAAAGTGGCCACAAGTATGCAGTCAGCATTGTACTGAGAAGTAGTACTGAGGACTCGCAATTTTCATCTATGAGCATGATGGGCTCTAAATTGCTCACTACGAGGACTACCAGCAATTCTCTTGCCAGGGTGCCTTGGCTGGGGCAGATGGCGGATGCCAAAGGGTGATCAGCTGGGCACTGCTACACCCTGCCTGCAGACTCAGGAAGCCATGACATCAAACAAAGGCCTACTCTGCTGTCCCTTCACAAGTTAACCTAGGGATAAACTGACATATGAAAATAAAAAGATGAAGAAATTCCAAAGAACAGAGAAGAAAACGCCTCTGTTGGCACCCGAACGACAAGAAGAGATAGCAGAAATTTCTGCAAGATGTCTATCTCATCTCCAAGTTAGGAAAATAAATAACAATGCCTTTTCAACATGGTATGCATATGACAGTTGCAGGCAGGTTTCTATCTATAACTATACTATACCACAAGTTACAGCTGAATAGTTTTCACATGAAATAATCGTTTTTAGTTGTTATCCAACGTATCGGTCAACCTTGGAAGAGCACTGTCATTGGCCTATTAAAGTATCTCACCATGATACTAACCAGTCACCAGCAGAATTGCACCTCATCTCTGTACCAATTACATGAGCAACCTGCGTTGTCTTGCTACTAGTATCTTCTACGATTAGCTGGATACACCGCGATCTCCACAGCAGCTACATTTACTCCCTAGGCTCTTTTATTTAATTTTTTTATAGTATTTCTTTTATCAAGAGAAGCAAATGAAAACCAACACATATAGTGCGTGGCTGTGTAAGGCAGATATTCACAGGGCAGGATATATAACCGATGGGAAATAATATAGAAAGCAAGCAGCAGTCTTAACTCCAGTGAGGCTTTTTACACATCAGACACATTTCAGTAAGCGCAGTTAACGTATTCTGTTCTACAAATGAAAATTATTACTTATCAATTTTGGTTTGACTGCTAAATAAGTTGTATTGTAAGACAACTTTGTTTTAAAGGAAACTAATAGCTAGTTTACAAATTCCTTTTTCTCGGCTACTATCCTTAAATGTCTAATCACAGATAAGTGTCTATAAACAAAAAATATCACAGTGATTACTTTTTATCCTCTACAGAGAGCATAATAAAACTGTGTTAAAAACCCCAGAAAAACGAATGAAATTGTCATAGTATCACAATTGGTGAGTTAACAGAACTCACACCCCAAGAAAGTTAAAAGAAATATGCAGAAAGTTCAATTTGTGACTTCTTATAATTTGATTCCCAGTTCAGCAATGTTCATTCCTTAATGTGAATAGAGCCACAAGCAAATCTTTGCAAGAGATTATTGAAGTTCAGGAAAAGACCATCATGGGTGAAAGTACACCCTCCTAACAGACTCACAGGGACAGTAGTAGTGGCAAGAGAAGCAGAAATCCAAGGAATAGCAACGCGTGGCTCCAAAAACTCCAGGGTGTCCAAGGCTCAAGTAGCAAGTTAGGGAAGTGAATATAATCACTTCGCTTTCTCTTTTTATACTGAAGATTCAAGGTGGTTGCAACCATGAAATCTCGCGAGATGCGATTTCCAAGTCTTGCAATATTCTGTTTTGATTTCACTTTCACGGCAACCTTGTTCATAGTGACCTCTGTCTTGGATGAGGCATCACCACATTCTTGCAATGAAAGTTTGTTAAGGAACTTTGTAGTAACAATATTTATCCTTTTATTACAGCCTGTGTGCCCACCTCTGAATTCCTTTTCAACTTTATAAGCGATTGTGACCCTTAACCTCAGAACACCAGCAGCACACTGATTGGACATGCCTGAGGCCAGTGTTGTTGCGTTGCTTCCCCCCCCTTAAATACACATCCTATGACCGTTTACTTCACTTCCTATGTCTCGGATACTTGACACAATTGTTCAGTGCTTTCTCTGACACTACTTTTGATTACTTTATACAGGATTTGTGTTAACTTCATTGGCAGCTAAGTGTTGAATGTTTTGCAGGCCTCTAATGTGCTACAACATTTTGAAGAGCATGCATACAGCTGAAGTCTCTTGACACTTGAAATTATTTGTAATTGTCTTGTGGAAAATAAAGTTGAAGGACTGTCCTCCTAGGTGGAAGAGCGTTTCATACAGCAGAAACACCACTGAAGAAGGCCTTGCTCATGAGAGGGACTTCTTTGACCTAAACCAGAGCAGCTCTGTGTTCTAATAGGGATGAAGGCTGAATTAGAGGGCACTGAACACTAACCTTCTGCTGTACTCATAGCATGAACATGGTGGGTATTGGGAGTCTGGGAAGCGGTGAACCCTATGAAACAAGAGGCTGAAGAGACCATGTGTTTGCTTTGGTCGCCCTAAGTTGGCAGGGTATGCCTAGACATGGGTCCCTTGCTCACTTTGCCACTGGATTCAAGCTTGCCTGGCTAATGAATGATGTTACCCTGAAGCCGTTCCCAGGATGCTTGTTTCTGGTCCAGGGAACACCTGGCTTGACAGTTCGGGCTGGACTGTTCCCATGAGGAAGTGGGTCAAGACTGATTTGCATATGGCTGGGTCTGAATTGGGGTGGTGAAATCAGCTAAAGAACGAAGATGGATTCAACCCAGATCTGTGACTGGGGGTGAATGTCTGAAACGTTTCAGCGCTCCGTCCATCATCTCTTTTTGCTTAAGCCTTAAAGTGACCATAGCATCACTGAGGAGTTCATCACTCCTACAATAGGCGAGTATCGCGATGTGGAGAAGGCACTAGCGGACTATAAAAAGGCCCTAAAAAACGCAATAGACAACCTCACCCCTATTAAAAAAAACAAATAGACAAACTTGGTCTTCATGTCCCACGGTATTCCCCTGAATTGCGCAGGGAGAAAGTCAAGTGTAAAAAACTGGAGAGACAATGGCGTCAAACCAATAATTATTCAAAATTTGAGAGAGACCCCTTAGCACACCAGGGGAATAGGGTACTTTTGTACAGTGAAAAAGATTTTTCCCTTGGCGGAAAGACTAGAGTTTCACAACCATAGTAATTATCTAGATCACCCAAACATTAGCAGTGGGTCCTAGCGCACTGTGATACACCAACACAACAAAAATATATACGTCACTATTTATTTTTTTGTTAAAAAGCCATTCATAAATATTACATTTCATAAAAGCAACGCATTGTGTACTTGCATTAAAAACACACTACAATTTCATTGTACATACAATACTTAAAAACACATTTATTAACAGTCACTTCTTGTCGTCATCAATTGGCTACACAGCATTTTTTTTTAACACCGGGGGAGAGACATACAGAGACACTCCTTATTGGTCATAAAGTTTCCACATCTGAGAACCTAATATTCAGAGAATCTACACCTGGACCCTCTCAAAGTCTTGAATACAGGGTAGATTTGGTCTCTTGATTGTGCAGAGGTGGCGTTGACGCGTTTCGATGGCTTCTATTGATAATATGCCATCTTTATCAAGACTAAATGATCAGTCTCTCCTGCTTCTGGGCACTGGTTGGTTGCCACTAACACGGTTTGTCCTATAACCGTTAATGGTATTTGCAAATATCCCCTAGTTTCTGTTCATCCAGCCCTTCATGTTGTGATCTTCCTTCTGATTTTTTTATGTTTATTTTCATGGGGTCCGTCCTTTCTACACCAATTAAATCGCCCCTTGTGGCCTTTTTTAATTGTGCACGTTCCACTCGGACTTATTCTTTTCACTGTATGGCCGGGCTCTGCACCACTGGCTCTTATGTTATTACCAGGATTTAAACTACTAGCCAGGTCCTCAATAATTCCAGGAATAGAGAAGCCTATATAAAAAAAAAGTAATGCTCTACTATGGGAACATTATAAAGTGCATAAGACTCACATCTCACTACAAATTCAACAGGCTGGAAACTCCTCCAAAGAGTTAAAGGGTTATACAAAGTTCTTAAATCCTTCATAAATCCGAGGGCCTGTTCAACAGATATCCTGCCTTTCCAAGCTCTAGTTGATGCCCTTGCAAACCACTTTGAAGAAAAAGTTAATCTGATTTACAGTAACTTTCCCAGACCAATGGTTCAAGTGAGATCAGTACTCCACCTTATCCTTTCCATTGAGGCTAGTACTGGGATCCCTGAGAATTTTGTACCTCTTAGGTCCTGTTTGTGAAGCTTTGAAAGCAGCGAAATCAGGTTTCCCTGTAGACCTTGTTCCATCTAGGATCGCAGCAACACTGGCTAATAAGCTCGCCCTGGCCGTTTACTCTTTATTAAACCTCTCGATCAGCACGGGAAGGATTTCATAAGCTTGGAGAGCCGCCCAGATCATTCCTATCCGTAAGTAGTAGAACCTCCCAACCTCTGACCTGTCGAACTATCGCTCTATCTCGCTTCTCTCCTTGCTGAGCGAACATCTAGAAGGACACATTGACAGACAACTTATGGCGTTTCTAGTATCTAACAGGATTCTGCATTCCTCCCAATCCGGTTTTAAACTCATGCATAGTACCCAAACTGCCCTCATAGCGGTCACAGACTATATCAGATGCTCTCAGAATGATAATCAACCATCATTGTTAGTGCTTCTGCACTTGTCAGCAGCTTTTGACACGGTATCTCAGCCTAGATTATTCCAAAGTTTAGAGGAGATGGGTATTCCGGGTACAGCTCTGCAATGGTTCATGAGCTTCCTATCGCAAAGAAACCAGACCATCAATCTGGGTCCGTTTAAATCCCACACCCTAGAGTTCAACAAGGGGTTCCTCAGGGCTCAAGTCTTTGCCCCACACTATTTAACATCCGTGTAGCCCCCCCCCCCTTGCTAAAATCATCAGAGCCCATGGATTCACCCCTATCTCGTATGCGGATGACATCCAACTTCTTATCTCCTTTGATAAACACTCCTATAATAGGAAAGTCTGTTTTGCAAATGGGATGAACGCTATCTCGGTTTGGATGACAGAACATCCATTAATTAAATGGTAGTAAAATCGAGATCATGCTCTTTGGCAGAGCACATCTGCTCTCGTCTCCGGATTGGTGGCCAACAGATTTAGGCACAACACCAACCCCTCAAATCGACGGTAATAAATATGGGCATACGCTTGGACTAGACTCTAACTAAGATCAGGAAGTGGCTACCACTGGCACCTGCTTTCATCTGATGAGTCTACTACGCAGTGTCTTTCCTCTACTTCCATTCTCGGTGCGCAAAGCCCTAATGCAGGCACTAGTGATAAGCTGCCTGGACTATTGCAATGCCCTCCTAGCTGCCACAAACTATTCCCTATTTGCCAAACTTCAGGTAGTCAAGAACACAGCAGCTTGCCTGATTCAAAATATGCTGGCCAGATCAGCCTCCTCTCCCTTTCTATGATTGCTTCATTGGCTTCTTGTGCACATTAGAATCATATTCAAGATCTGCTGTTTAGTGCATAGATCCCTAAATGGCAAAGGTCCCAGACATGACTGAGAAACGTATTCCTTACCAGCCAAGCAGACCTTTAAGATCTACTGATAAAGCTCTCCTTACTATTCCCCGAATTAATAAAATACATTCAGGGGGTAGAGCATTCTCTTACTTGGCCCCCTACGACTGGAATAAACCACACATTCGCAAATGCAAAGACCCTTGCTTTTCAGAAAGCTTCTAAAACCCGAGCTATTTCCATACTAACTCTGCCTTGTCCATGTTCACTCTGGCACTGAGATACCCCTTCTGGGGTGATTCAAGTGCCCTACAGTTTAAATGAACATAACATAGCCACCTCTTGATCTTTGGTGACATTGAATGGCGTGGTTTGAGCATATCACCTTGAAGGCCCACCACCATCAGTGATTCTTTTGTTTTTCTGATCAAAGCAGCATTTCTAAAGCAATAACACAATGGGTTTGGTGTTTCCGCTGTTAATGTTCTTTATTGCTGGACTGCCCAACTTAATTCTATAACTTTATTATCTGTGTATTACAATGATTTGGTTATATGATTCGGTTATGTCATGTTGTTGAGACTACATTTTAACTCTTACTGCTGCTTTCCTTCATTCTCCCTAGGGTAGTTATGAAGAGAATAATTTGAAAGGCAGTCCACATTGTCATTGCTTAACTGTGTAGCTCAGTCAGTTAGGCTCTCCCTGCTAACATGTGCTGTGGACTACGGGTCACGGGGCCTAATATCATCGCTCTGAAGTCCACGAATAGATTACCTTAACAACACAAGGAAGAAAAGAGAAAACTGTGTTAACAGGCGATATGAAAAAAATATGAAGGTTGGGGATTGTGTGTGAGCATGACTGGCGATGACAGTAGAAATGAATGAATAACCCTGCCTTCTGGAGCAAGAGGACTAATACGGTGATACACTATATTTTGTGGGAAATAACTTTTAGGTTTTGCTCGTACGTATGGCATTATTTTTAAATATCCACCTCTATTTGGCAGCCTTATTTCTCTAATGTGTCTTGAGGTGTAGGCCTCTGAGTCTGTGGCTGCACTGCAGAGGACTGCATCAGTCCCATGTTCTGTTATGTATTATGGAGCAGAGAGCAATGCAGCTAGGACGCAGGCCTCTCCGTGGTTAGGATACCCCAGAGGGTTCAATTAAATCAGTGTATGTTGAGGGCAGCCGGCCAATACTGGTTAATGTCTCTGCATAGGAGAGATTGATGCTGTGGAAGCCACCGAAATGCCAGCGAAGCAGAATTGATTTTGCGAGTGGTGAGATCGATGGGTAGTCTGTCTGAGGAAGCTGCTCGCAGTGCGATCACAGACAGTCCATATCAGGCAGACAGGGCCATAGGCCTGTGTGAGAGCAGTGTGACGGTACCCCACAGCACTAGAACCAGCAGCAAGTGAGGATCACTCAAAGCTAGTGTCTGCTGCCGGGGTGCAGGCCTGTGTGTGAGCAGTGTGAAGGTACCCCAAAGCACTAGAACCAGCAGCAAGTGAGGGTCACTCAAAGCTAGTGTCTGCTGCCGGGCTGTAGGCCTGTGTTTGAGCAGTGTGACGGTACCCCACAGCACTAGAACCAGCAACAAGTGAGGGTCACTCAAAGCTAGTGTCTGCAGCCGGGCTGTAGGCCTGTGTGTGAGCAGTGTGACGGTACCCCACAGCACTAGAACCAGCAGCAAGTGAGGGTCACTCAAAGCTAGTGTCTGCTGCCGGGGTGCAGGCCTGTGTGTGAGCAGTGTGACGGTACCCCACAGCACTAGAAGCAGCAGTAAGTGAGGGTCACTCAAAGCTAGTGTCTGCTGTCGGGGTGCAGGCCAGTATGTGAGCAGTGTGACGGTACCCTACAGCACTAGAAGCAGCAGCAAGTGAGGGTCACTCAAAGCTAGTGTCTGCTGCCGGGCTGTAGGCCTGTGTGTGAGCAGTGTGACGGTACCCCACAGCACTAGAAACAGCAGCAAGTGAGGATCACTCAAAGCTAGTGTCTGCTGCCGGGGTGCAGGCCTGTGTGTGAGCAGTGTGACGGTACCCCACAGCGCTAGAACCAGCAGCAAGTGAGGGTCACTCAAAGCTAGTGTCTGCTGCCGGGCTGTAGGCCTGTGTTTGATCAGTGTGACGGTACCCCTCAGCGCTAGAACCAGCAACAAGTGAGGGTCACTCAAAGCTAGTGTCTGCTGCCGGGCTGTAGGCCTGTGTGTGAGCAGTGTGACGGTACCCCACAGCGCTAGAACTAGCAGCAAGTGAGGGTCACTCAAAGCTAGTGTCTGCAGCCGGGCTGTAGGCCTGTGTGTGAGCGGTGTGACGGTACCCCACAGCGCTAGAACCAGCAGCAAGTGAGGGTCACTCAAAGCTAGTGTCTGCTGCCGCGCTGTAGGCCTGTGTGTGAGCAGTGTGACGGTACCCCACAGCGCTAGAACCAGCAGCAAGTGAGGGTCACTCAAAGCTAGTGTCTGCAGCCGGGCTGTAGGCCTGTGTGTGAGCAGTGTGACGGTACCCCACAGCGCTAGAACCAGCAGCAAGTGAGGGTCACTCAAAGCTAGTGTCTGCAGCCGGGCTGTAGGCCTGTGTGTGAGCAGTGTGACGGTACCCCACAGCACTAGAACCAGCAGCAAGTGAGGGTCACTCAAAGCTAGTGTCTGCTGCCGGGGTGCAGGCCTGTGTGTGAGCAGTGTGACGGTACCCCACAGCACTAGAAGCAGCAGTAAGTGAGGGTCACTCAAAGCTAGTGTCTGCTGTCGGGGTGCAGGCCTGTATGTGAGCAGTGTGACGGTACCCTACAGCACTAGAAGCAGCAGCAAGTGAGGGTCACTCAAAGCTAGTGTCTGCAGCCGGGCTGTAGGCCTGTGTGTGAGCAGTGTGACGGTACCCCACAGCACTAGAACCAGCAGCAAGTGAGGATCACTCAAAGCTAGTGTCTGCTGCCGGGGTGCAGGCCTGTGTGTGAGCAGTGTGACGGTACCCCACAGCGCTAGAACCAGCAGCAAGTGAGGGTCACTCAAAGCTAGTGTCTGCTGCCGGGCTGTAGGCCTGTGTTTGATCAGTGTGACGGTACCCCTCAGCGCTAGAACCAGCAACAAGTGAGGGTCACTCAAAGCTAGTGTCTGCTGCCGGGCTGTAGGCCTGTGTGTGAGCAGTGTGACGGTACCCCACAGCGCTAGAACTAGCAGCAAGTGAGGGTCACTCAAAGCTAGTGTCTGCAGCCGGGCTGTAGGCCTGTGTGTGAGCAGTGTGACGGTACCCCACAGCGCTAGAACCAGCAGCAAGTGAGGGTCACTCAAAGCTAGTGTCTGCTGCCGCGCTGTAGGCCTGTGTGTGAGCAGTGTGACGGTACCCCACAGCGCTAGAACCAGCAGCAAGTGAGGGTCACTCAAAGCTAGTGTCTGCAGCCGGGCTGTAGGCCTGTGTGTGAGCAGTGTGACGGTACCCCACAGCGCTAGAACCAGCAGCAAGTGAGGGTCACTCAAAGCTAGTGTCTGCAGCCGGGCTGTAGGCCTGTGTGTGAGCAGTGTGACGGTACCCCTCAGCGCTAGAACCAGCAGCAAGTGAGGGTCACTCAAAGCTAGTGTCTGCAGCCGGGCTGTAGGCCTGTGTGTGAGCAGTGTGACGGTACCCCACAGCGCTAGAACCAGCAGCAAGTGAGGGTCACTCAAAGCTAGTGTCTGCTGCCGGGCTGTAGGCCTGTGTGTGAGCAGTGTGACGGTACCCCACAGCACTAGAACCAGCAGCAAGTGAGAGTTACTCAAAGCGACAGTCTGCTGCGGGGGTGCAGGCCTGTGTGTGAGCAGTGTGACGGTAGCCAACAGTACTAGAACCAGCAGCAAGTAAGGCACTCAAAGCTAGTGTCTGCTGCCGGGGTGCAGGCCTCTGTGTGAGCAGTGTGACGGTACCCCACAGCACTAGAAGCAGCAGCAAGTGAGGGTCACTCAAAGCTAGTGTCTGCTGTCGGGGTGCAGGCCTGTGTGTGAGCAGTGTGACGGTACCCCACAGCATTAGACCAGCAGCAAGTGAGGGTCACTCAAAGCTAGTGTCTGCTGCCGGGCTGTAGGCCTGTGTGTGAGCAGTGTGACGGTACCCCACAGCACTAGAACCAGCAGCAAGTGAGGGTCACTCAAAGCTAGTGTCTGCTGCCGTGCTGTAGGCCTGTGTGTGAGCAGTGTGACGGTACCCCACAGCGCTAGAACCAGCAGCAAGTGAGGGTCACTCAAAGCTAGTGTCTGCTGCCGGGGTGCAGGCCTGTGTGTGAGCAGTGTGACGGTACCCCACAGCACTAGAAGCAGCAGTAAGTGAGGGTCACTCAAAGCTAGTGTCTGCTGTCGGGGTGCAGGCCTGTATGTGAGCAGTGTGACGGTACCCTACAGCACTAGAAGCAGCAGCAAGTGAGGGTCACTCAAAGCTAGTGTCTGCAGCCGGGCTGTAGGCCTGTGTGTGAGCAGTGTGACGGTACCCCACAGCACTAGAACCAGCAGCAAGTGAGGATCACTCAAAGCTAGTGTCTGCTGCCGGGGTGCAGGCCTGTGTGTGAGCAGTGTGACGGTACCCCACAGCGCTAGAACCAGCAGCAAGTGAGGGTCACTCAAAGCTAGTGTCTGCTGCCGGGCTGTAGGCCTGTGTTTGAGCAGTGTGACGGTACCCCTCAGCGCTAGAACCAGCAACAAGTGAGGGTCACTCAAAGCTAGTGTCTGCTGCCGGGCTGTAGGCATGTGTGTGAGCAGTGTGACGGTACCCCACAGCGCTAGAACTAGCAGCAAGTGAGGGTCACTCAAAGCTAGTGTCTGCAGCCGGGCTGTAGGCCTGTGTGTGAGCAGTGTGACGGTACCCCACAGCGCTAGAACCAGCAGCAAGTGAGGGTCACTCAAAGCTAGTGTCTGCTGCCGCGCTGTAGGCCTGTGTGTGAGCAGTGTGATGGTACCCCACAGCGCTAGAACCAGCAGCAAGTGAGGGTCACTCAAAGCTAGTGTCTGCAGCCGGGCTGTAGGCCTGTGTGTGAGCAGTGTGACGGTACCCCACAGCGCTAGAACCAGCAGCAAGTGAGGGTCACTCAAAGCTAGTGTCTGCTGCCGGCCTGTAGGCCTGTGTGTGAGCAGTGTGACGGTACCCCTCAGCGCTAGAACCAGCAGCAAGTGAGGGTCACTCAAAGCTAGTGTCTGCTGCTGCGCTGTAGGCCTGTGTGTGAGCAGTGTGACGGTACTCCACAGCGCTAGAACCAGCAGCAAGTGAGGGTCACTCAAAGCTAGTGTCTGCTGCCGGGCTGTAAGCCTGTGTGTGAGCAGTGTGACGGTACCCCTCAGCGCTAGAACCAGTAGCAAGTGAGGGTCACTCAAAGCTAGTGTCTGCTGCCGGGCTGTAGGCCTGTGTGTGAGCAGTGTGACGGTACCCCTCAGCGCTAGAACCAGCAGCAAGTGAGGGTCACTCAAAGCTAGTGTCTGCAGCCGGGCTTTAGGCCTGTGTGTGAGCAGTGTGACGGTACCCCACAGCGCTAGAACCAGCAGCAAGTGAGGGTCACTCAAAGCTAGTGTCTGCTGCCGGGCTGTAGGCCTGTGTGTGAGCAGTGTGACGGTACCCCACAGCACTAGAACCAGCAGCAAGTGAGAGTTACTCAAAGCGACAGTCTGCTGCTGGGGTGCAGGCCTGTGTGTGAGCAGTGTGACGGTAGCCAACAGTACTAGAACCAGCAGCAAGTAAGGCACTCAAAGCTAGTGTCTGCTGCCGGGGTGCAGGCCTCTGTGTGAGCAGTGTGACGGTACCCCACAGCACTAGAAGCAGCAGCAAGTGAGGGTCACTCAAAGCTAGTGTCTGCTGTCGGGGTGCAGGCCTGTGTGTGAGCAGTGTGACGGTACCCCACAGCATTAGACCAGCAGCAAGTGAGGGTCACTCAAAGCTAGTGTCTGCTGCCGGGCTGTAGGCCTGTGTGTGAGCAGTGTGACGGTACCCCACAGCACTAGAACCAGCAGCAAGTGAGGGTCACTCAAAGCTAGTGTCTGCTGCCGTGCTGTAGGCCTGTGTGTGAGCAGTGTGACGGTACCCCACAGCGCTAGAACCAGCAGCAAGTGAGGGTCACTCAAAGCTAGTGTCTGCAGCCGGGCTGTAGGCCTGTGTGTGAGCAGTGTGACGGTACCCCACAGCACTAGAACCAGCAGCAAGTGAGGGTCACTCAAAGCTAGTGTCTGCAGCCGGGCTGTAGGCCTGTGTGTGAGCAGTGTGACGGTAGCCCACAGCGCTAGAACCAGCAGCAAGTGAGGGTCACTCAAAGCTAGTGTCTACTGCCGGGCTGTAGGCCTGTGTGTGAGCAGTGTGACGGTACCCCTCAGCACTAGAACCAGCAGCAAGTGAGGGTCACTCAAAGCTAGTGTCTGCTGCCGCGCTGTAGGCCTGTGTGTGAGCAGTGTGACGGTACCCTACAGCACTAGAAGCAGCAGCAAGTGAGGGTCACTCAAAGCTAGTGTCTGCTGCCGGGCTGTAGGCCTGTGTGTGAGCAGTGTGACGGTACCCCACAGCACTAGAACCAGCAGCAAGTGAGAGTTACTCAAAGCGACAGTCTGCTGCCGGGGTGCAGGCCTGTGTGTGAGCAGTGTGACGGTAGCCAACAGTACTAGAACCAGCAGCAAGTGAGGCGCTCAAAGCTAGTGTCTGCTGCCGGGGTGCAGGCCTCTGTGTGAGCAGTGTGACGGTACCCCACTGCACTAGAAGCAGCAGTTAGTGAGGGTCACTCAAAGCTAGTGTCTGCTGTCGGGGTGCAGGCCTGTGTGTGAGCAGTGTGACGGTACCCCACAGCACTAGAACCAGCAGCAAGTGAGGGTCTCTCAAAGCTAGTGTCTGCTGCCGGGCTGTAGGCCTGTGTGTGAGCAGTGTGACGGTACCCCTCAGCACTAGAACCAGCAGCAAGTGAGGGTCACTCAAAGCTAGTGTCTGCTGCCGGGGTGCAGGCCTGTGTGTGAGCAGTGTGACGGTACCCCACAGCACTAGAAGCAGCAGCAAGTGAGGGTCACTCAAAGCTAGTGTCTGCTGTCGGGGTGCAGGCCTGTGTGTGAGCAGTGTGACGGTACCCCACAGCACTAGAACCAGCAGCAAGTGAGGGTCACTCAAAGCTAGTGTCTGCTGCCGGGCTGTAGGCCTGTGTGTGAGCAGTGTGACGGTACCCCTCAGCACTAGAACCAGCAGCAAGTGAGGGTCACTCAAAGCTAGTGTCTGCTGCCGGGGTGCAGGCCTGTGTGTGAGCAGTGTGACGGTACCCCACAGCACTAGAAGCAGCAGCAAGGGAGGGTCACTCAAAGCTAGTGTCTGCTGTCGGGGTGCAGGCCTGTGTGTGAGCAGTGTGATGGTACCCCACAGCACTAGAACCAGCAGCAAGTGAGAGTTACTCAAAGCGACAGTCTGCTGCCGGGGTGCAGGCCTGTGTGTGAGCAGTGTGACGGTAGCCAACAGTACTAGAACCAGCAGCAAGTGAGGCACTCAAAGCTAGTGTCTGCTGCCGGGGTGCAGGCCTCTGTGTGAGCAGTGTGACGGTACCCCACAGCGCTAGAACCAGCAGCAAGTGAGGGTCACTCAAAGCTAGTGTCTGCTGCCGGGCTGTAGGCCTGTGTGTGAGCAGTGTGACGGTACCCCTCAGCACTAGAACCAGCAGCAAGTGAGGGTCACTCAAAGCTAGTGTCTGCAGCCGGGCTGTAGGCCTGTGTGTGAGCAGTGTGACGGTACCCCACAGCACTAGAAGCAGCAGCAAGGGAGGGTCACTCAAAGCTAGTGTCTGCTGTCGGGGTGCAGGCCTGTGTGTGAGCAGTGTGATGGTACCCCACAGCACTAGAACCAGCAGCAAGTGAGAGTTACTCAAAGCGACAGTCTGCTGCCGGGGTGCAGGCCTGTGTGTGAGCAGTGTGACGGTAGCCAACAGTACTAGAACCAGCAGCAAGTGAGGCACTCAAAGCTAGTGTCTGCTGCCGGGGTGCAGGCCTCTGTGTGAGCAGTGTGACGGTACCCCACAGCACTAGAACCAGCAGCAAGTGAGGGTCACTCAAAGCTAGTGTCTGCAGCCGGGCTGTAGGCCTGTGTGTGAGCAGTGTGACGGTAGCCCACAGCGCTAGAACCAGCAGCAAGTGAGGGTCACTCAAAGCTAGTGTCTACTGCCGGGCTGTAGGCCTGTGTGTGAGCAGTGTGACGGTACCCCTCAGCACTAGAACCAGCAGCAAGTGAGGGTCACTCAAAGCTAGTGTCTGCTGCCGCGCTGTAGGCCTGTGTGTGAGCAGTGTGACGGTACCCTACAGCACTAGAAGCAGCAGCAAGTGAGGGTCACTCAAAGCTAGTGTCTGCTGCCGGGCTGTAGGCCTGTGTGTGAGCAGTGTGACGGTACCCCACAGCACTAGAACCAGCAGCAAGTGAGAGTTACTCAAAGCGACAGTCTGCTGCCGGGGTGCAGGCCTGTGTGTGAGCAGTGTGACGGTAGCCAACAGTACTAGAACCAGCAGCAAGTGAGGCGCTCAAAGCTAGTGTCTGCTGCCGGGGTGCAGGCCTCTGTGTGAGCAGTGTGACGGTACCCCACTGCACTAGAAGCAGCAGTTAGTGAGGGTCACTCAAAGCTAGTGTCTGCTGTCGGGGTGCAGGCCTGTGTGTGAGCAGTGTGACGGTACCCCACAGCACTAGAACCAGCAGCAAGTGAGGGTCTCTCAAAGCTAGTGTCTGCTGCCGGGCTGTAGGCCTGTGTGTGAGCAGTGTGACGGTACCCCTCAGCACTAGAACCAGCAGCAAGTGAGGGTCACTCAAAGCTAGTGTCTGCTGCCGGGGTGCAGGCCTGTGTGTGAGCAGTGTGACGGTACCCCACAGCACTAGAAGCAGCAGCAAGTGAGGGTCACTCAAAGCTAGTGTCTGCTGTCGGGGTGCAGGCCTGTGTGTGAGCAGTGTGACGGTACCCCACAGCACTAGAACCAGCAGCAAGTGAGGGTCACTCAAAGCTAGTGTCTGCTGCCGGGCTGTAGGCCTGTGTGTGAGCAGTGTGACGGTACCCCTCAGCACTAGAACCAGCAGCAAGTGAGGGTCACTCAAAGCTAGTGTCTGCTGCCGGGGTGCAGGCCTGTGTGTGAGCAGTGTGACGGTACCCCACAGCACTAGAAGCAGCAGCAAGGGAGGGTCACTCAAAGCTAGTGTCTGCTGTCGGGGTGCAGGCCTGTGTGTGAGCAGTGTGATGGTACCCCACAGCACTAGAACCAGCAGCAAGTGAGAGTTACTCAAAGCGACAGTCTGCTGCCGGGGTGCAGGCCTGTGTGTGAGCAGTGTGACGGTAGCCAACAGTACTAGAACCAGCAGCAAGTGAGGCACTCAAAGCTAGTGTCTGCTGCCGGGGTGCAGGCCTCTGTGTGAGCAGTGTGACGGTACCCCACAGCGCTAGAACCAGCAGCAAGTGAGGGTCACTCAAAGCTAGTGTCTGCTGCCGGGCTGTAGGCCTGTGTGTGAGCAGTGTGACGGTACCCCTCAGCACTAGAACCAGCAGCAAGTGAGGGTCACTCAAAGCTAGTGTCTGCTGCCGGGGTGCAGGCCTGTGTGTGAGCAGTGTGACGGTACCCCACAGCACTAGAAGCAGCAGCAAGGGAGGGTCACTCAAAGCTAGTGTCTGCTGTCGGGGTGCAGGCCTGTGTGTGAGCAGTGTGATGGTACCCCACAGCACTAGAACCAGCAGCAAGTGAGAGTTACTCAAAGCGACAGTCTGCTGCCGGGGTGCAGGCCTGTGTGTGAGCAGTGTGACGGTAGCCAACAGTACTAGAACCAGCAGCAAGTGAGGCACTCAAAGCTAGTGTCTGCTGCCGGGGTGCAGGCCTCTGTGTGAGCAGTGTGACGGTACCCCACAGCACTAGAAGCAGCAGTAAGTGAGGGTCACTCAAAGCTAGTGTCTGCTGTCGGGGTGCAGGCCTGTGTGTGAGCAGTGTGATGGTACCCCACAGCACTAGAACCAGCAGCAAGTGAGTTGCTCAAAGGTATTGTCTGGTACCGGGCCTTATGCCTGTGTGCGGGCATTGTGATGGTAGCCCTGAGGGTCACTCAAAGCTAGTGTCTGCTGCCGGGCTGTAGGCCTGTGTGTGAGCAGTGTGACGGTACCCCACAGCTCTAGAACCAGCAGCAAGTGAGTTGCTCAGAGGTATTGTCTGGTACCGGGCCTTATGCCTGTGTGCGGGCATTGTGATGGTAGCCCAGAGCACAAACCTGATGGATTAGAGGATCATGTTGTATTGTGTGGTAAAAGCATTAATATAGTGTCTCAAAGCCACAATGAGTTTATAACGTCCTGTGTGGGAAGAGTTTTTTTTGTGTTGTTAAGGAGTACCGAAGCGTTGATCTCTTGTGTAGCCCTGAACTTCTATTTGCACTTACACATGGCGTGAAGTGAAATATGAAATACTTTAATTACATGTAGTTACCATCTTTTCTGAGGGTGCCTCTTAGTTTCGGGGCTCGCTAGGCTGCGATTGAGCTGTGTATTCAGAATGGAAGAGTGGTTTGCCGCGCGCTTGGCCTGGGTCAATGTTCCAAGCGCGTGGCAGAGAGCTGCTTTTTGCTGCGTGCGCTGGCATTGGGCGCACGAGGCCTGGGGTCAATGCGCCAAGCGCATGGCAGAGAGCTTGTTGTTGCTGCGTGCGCTCGCATTGGTTCCTCGCTGCCGGATTCGACAGTTTCCCGCTTATCGGCTTAGTCAGGGTTTTCCTCGCATCGGACAATCAGACGGCCATGATTGTATAAACCTCATCCCGGGGATGAGGGAGTCATCGGTTTGGCAAAAGCCCGGTGTTTACCTCCTCCCTGAATTCCAGGTGATCTTGAACAGTGAGCTGCAGGGCTTAGATGTTTTGTGGAGTGCGCAGTCGGTGTGGTTAATAATAACAGAGATTAAAACACGTTCTGGTTTTGTGCTCTGTTTTTTTGGAGTGCTTTCATCTACATCACTTTTCAATTTCGGCCGAGGGCTTCTGGGAGCCATAAGATTTTACAGCTTTGGCGTTAATTGCTTGAATGTGAACAATGCTGTACGCAGCAAAAGTTAATTGTATAAAGCCACAATGAGAGTGGGTTATTTCTGAGTGTTGTTAATCGACTTTACATTTACTGCAAGAACATGTGCAGTCCTGGTCATTATAGTTGTGACGGAAGCCAAACACTAAACAAGCATTTGCAATACAATAGATTTCGCATTTACGAGAGTTTAAGCTATTGTAATTTACAATGGCAGTAGCTCAAACTCTTGTAAATGCGAGACCTCGTCCCCCATTGTCCTGGGTTTCTTGAAAGTGAAAGGGGGCATGGCGGGAAAAGCACGCCGTTCCCGCAGTAGGAGAAACTCATTAAAGGAAAGAGTGCTTCCAAATTAAATAAGACCTGCCTGTGTCTCGGGTGACCACTTTGGCGTAACGAAAACTGAGGGGGCCTCACTGCACGGTACTTCGGGGGGCCCCCTCCGGGCTCAATCAGGAGCTCTCCCGGCCAGAGTTTAGTGCTGAGGGGGCCCCTTGGAGCTAGGGCCCCCCTGCACCGCGTGGGCTGCAGGGGCCTGTGTTACGCCCCTGGGTGACCAGACATCCCCGTTTTCCCAGGATGGTCCCCGTTTTTGGAGAAGTGTCCCTGTGTCCCGACACTTGTGTCCAAGTGACTCAAATGTCCCCGTTTTCAAACAGTGTCCCAGTTAAACACAGAAATTTCCCTGTTTTTCATTGGCTGCCCTTTGGCAATTTAGCATTCCGCAGTTTACCTCCCATGCTTTTCTGTCATGAGCAACTAAGTATCATTAGTGAGTTGTACTTTACGTGTTGCTGACGCGCAGCTTTAGAAACAAGCATTGATAAAGCTAGTAAATGTGGCGTTTGATAGCCTGTGATGTTTTATTGATTTTTGGCAAATATATGCTATAGTCCTTAAAAGTGTAAATGTAATAAAAAGTACTAATGCTGCTGCGTAAAGGAGAGGGGTGCCAATAAAAGACCTCGGATTTGTTGTCTGTAATGCTTTATCTCGGTCTGTGGAGGGAGCTGTCATTGTCCTTTTTCTATGTCAGCTGTCAAATAGTCCTACTTTTATGTCGATGGTTACTGCAAACCGTAGTCCTACTTCTATGTCAAGGACCTGTTTTGTTTTGAGAATCTGGTCACCCTACCTGTGTCGCATCCGAAGTAAAGGGGTCAGTCGCCATGGGTGTTTACAAATGCAGGCAAGGCTGTACCAAGGAGGGACTAACAACCCTAACAACAACTCACAAGCCAACGTTTACGAAGGACAATGACACAATCCAATGTGAAATAAATATGTGTGGAAAGTGTGCAGGGCTTCACTACCATACTGTAAATGTAAATGTATGTATACTTGTAAAGCGCACTATCACCTTTCAGGCATCCTGGCGCTATATACCGCTGTGGAACCCTTCCTGACTTTCCCTGTGAGATGCTCCCTACTGGGCACCCCCAAGGTGAGGCCAGGCATCCTAGCGCTTTCGGGGCCGTTGTGGAGATTAAGCAAGCTATTACAACAAGTCTCGCAGGGCAGCGCATGCGCGCTGACTCCAGCTCGACCTAACAAAAATCACAGCAACAGCGTATGTGCACCGAGGCTCGCACTGCACTGAGGGCCACAACGTAGGGGCGTAAATTGCAGGTGTGGAATCCGCACATAGTCAGTGACTTCTGACCTGGTGACATGTTTGGCATGCCTCGTTCTTAGAGGAGTGCTGGCCAGAGACTCGTTCATGAGCTGTGTTTGCGATGGACCTGATACTAACAGTGGTACATAAACACGGGACAGTGTGAACCCCACACTCGCTGCCCTTGGAAAAGAAGCTCCCATGGGAAGATCAGTCTGAGCAGCTCCACTTTGAAAAACCTAAAAGGAAGGTGCTGGGTAAGGTTTGAGGTGATTTATTCACACACAACCACAGGCCTACCCCAGCAGGACGCAACTGCCTACACTAGAACCCTCGCTCCAGGTTCTCACCCCAAGATTCCACATTCCCAGCACATTCGACAACACCCCAGCACTCCCAACAAAACTTCGAAGCAAAGCGTTTATTTATCTCGGAAGATGCCAAAGTTGGTGGTCCTGGACCTCTGTGATCTGCACCAGGTCTCTGCTGTTTGAAGGCTCATTGGCAGATCAAGTGAAGGGCGGCTAATTGACAGCTTTTGGCTGGTCTGTAACAGGGGAGCATTTTTTGCAGCTGCTCAAAGATTGACTTAATAGGGTTTGTGCAGGCAAAACTAATTGTCAACAGAAAATGAAGTATTGGATTATTTTTCTGAGTTTTTCATGTACTTGTCATTTACTAATAAAGTTTATGCAATCTTGTTCATGGAAGTTGCAAAGGAAGTTGAAGCCGAGAGGGTGAGCAGGAACTTTGCCATAGCATCAGATATTTGATTACTATGCAGTTGTAGCCAGCTTCAACACCCCCGACAGTCACCGCAAACCAACAAAACGGTATCTTAACCATGACCAGCACCTGCCCTGTTTTTTTTTTGGGGGGGGGCGGAGTTTTATATAGTGCAAACTCGACTTGAAGGTATAAGAGCTCACTTGCATGAGCACCAGTTGCGTTACAGACTGACACATTCATTTAGTTGGGAACTGGGAGATAAAGTGATTTGCCTAGAATCGCAGGATGTTGAGCATTCTGCTGAGACTTGCACCCGGTTACCCAGCTTCAAAGCAGACCGGTCTATCATGAACTTACCATCTCCGTTGGCTCTTAGAACAGTGATAACTAGAACTCCATCAGAATGCAGATAAAAAAGTACAAAGAAGGAAGAAAACAAAGAAACGGGACTTCTTCATCTATGCTGCCAGGATATGACGCGACCTCCCTGAATCAGTCAGCCCTGCTCCAAGAGCGGCATACCCACCTCTGTAAAGAACACTGTTTCACAATGAAGTTACTTAGAGAATGTGTGGTCATCAGATCACGAAGGATGCGCTCCTTCAACTTGAAACCTACGTGGTTTCTTCACTCATTCATCACCTTTTCATAGACATTTACATTTACATTCCTTTTTGTCTGAATCAATGAATCTTCAGTAATGACAAGTCCATTTCTGATTGTCAAAATTCAACATTTAATTTTTCTTCAAAATATATTATGTCATTCATTGTAGTCATGAATACTTCATCACTTTTACATCATGCCCAATGCATTTCGGGTTGAAGCGGAAAAACCCTTCGTCAGGGGCCTGTCAAATGTAAACATACAGGACCTTTAGCATTCAAAGCAAAAAACAATCGTGCAAATATAAGGAATAACAATACATGTTGGGATTTACTTATGTGTTGGTGATGATCATACAGAAACGTTAAGCAAGCGTATGAACGCGATTGGTAATCAAAGGTCAAACATTTTGGGGAGCAAATGAATAACAATGGTCAAACAGATATGAGGTCCCTCAAAAAAAACGAGACGCCGGTAAATTAAACCATAATGCATTCGAAAAATGGTAAATCAACAAATGATACAGACGCTATAGTGGTGAAGAGCAGTCAGATGAAACACAATAGCACCGAGTAGATACGGGAATAACTTACTTCATGTAACGCGAAAATAATCACGGCGGTCTGAACTCGGAAAAGGTAGGGTGGCTGAGGAACCAATAATACGAGTGTTTATACGGCGGTGATTCAGTCACGTGGTAGCGATGTACGCTAGATACTGACTGACGAAAAATGAAACAAACCAATTGTGCAGGATACAAGGACCATCTGTGTTAGAACGTGTAGAGGAAAGGAAAGAAATGAGAATAGTGTGGTTGACGGCGGAAAACGCCGAAAGTGTTGCCTTGGCAACTGCCATCTGGAATTTGATAGGATGGGGGTTCCGATCACGTGATATATGAAAACCAGGAAGTGAATGGGTCGAAATCTGTGTCGGAAAGTAAACACATCTTAAAACACGATAACCAACAAAGAAGATGGACTAAAGTGGATGGTTGAGGGCTGAGAGAACCACGATGCTTATAGTCTTAAAAGCATCTTACCATAGACAACATTGCGGTTGAACATGAAATGGAAAATAATAAAATAATGAAATCAAATGAAAAACGTAGAAGGCAGGGCACTACAGCCAAAATAAGTATACAATAATCAATGTTTGACATTTAGGTAAAAACATTTACAGATTTGAAGAGTTCGTTCAGGGGTACAAATATTGATAGAATTTCGATGGGGGTAAGAGACTATCAAAGCCAATAGCTGAGCTGAGCATATAAAGTGTGTTAAAGAAAACATGAAAGTTCAATTCTGTCATTAAACCCTGTTGGTTGAAGGGCATTGTTGGACTTGGGCCTTCTGGCAGGGTCACCCCTGAACTTTTTGCCTTGAAATTATAGTGATTTCTGGTCTTTGCGCACTTTGACACTGTGGCGCAGTGTAAAGTGCGTGCTCTCCCTGAGTGCGTGTGTGAGATTGGCCTGCCCTCCCATAGGAATGCATGGGGATTGTCTGTGTCCCTGGTAGTTCCTGGTGCGTGAGGTGTGCATGGTCAAGTTTGGTATGTGTGAACTCGGGGGAGTGAATGCTGCGAGATGGTGTATGCCGCATGTATGTGTCTAGTAGGGAAGCGCCATTTCTAGACATGGCTGTACGTGTGCTGTGAGGGTGCTGGCGTGTGATTGGCTGGAGCTGGCTGGGATGCCAGGCTCCAGGAAGTCTGTGTGGGTCTGCCCCGGTGATGTGTGGGAGGAGTGTACCTGTGTCCTGGATGGGCTGGGTTTTCCCCACACAATGCTGGCTCCGCCCCCCTGTGGTGTGACTGATGACCCTAGCCCTGCCTGTGAATAGAATGGGTGGTTGGGCCATCAACAGTACTCCCAGACCAGCTGCGACTGGTTCTGCCCCCACCCTGCACCTAAAGACAAAGAGAAAGGTGTATAAAAGAGGGGCTGTGACCCCATGAAAATGTTCTTGTTTGCTGCTTGAATCTTGCCAGGGGCGTGCTGCTGCTTGGGCTCAGGGATGGCTTGCCTCCCTGAGCCCTGCCCAGCCCCTGGACTTCTGATGACCACCTCCTGAAGGACTTTGTGGCTTTTTGTGCCTTCATAGCGCTGGGAGCGCTGTATTTTCCTTCCTAGCGCTTGGGAGCGCTTTCCATTGACCCCTGGTGCAGGAGAGCGGTATTCTGTGTGCCTAGCGCTGGGCGAGCGCTTTATTTGCCTTTTAGCGCTTGGAAGCGCTATATTTCTGCCCACAGCGCTTGGGAGCGCTGTTCATTCAAGCCGGTGCCCACCCGGCATTTGCCCGTTCTGTAAGGGGTCCCTGACCCCCAGCGAGTGCCTACCTCGCTCGAGTGCTCATTTAATCTCTCGAGGGTGCCACCCCTCGTAACAGCCCCCGAGATTCACCGCCGCGGCCCGAGCACCGCAAAACAGGAAGTCAGGCACTACGGTGCCTGACGCGGGGCGGGACTTCCGGTTTGCCGGAGGAAGTCCCGCCTGCCGCCGCGCCCCGATTGGCTGCTCGCTACCACCAGGGGAAAAAGGAAAAGAAACCAACAGCCGGCCGGGAGATGTCGTCCCGCGGCCCGGGGCTCAGGTGAGTTATGGAGAGCCCCGGGGCCGCCAACAGGGAGAGTGCCCGTGCCGCGAGAGTGCCCGCACTCGGACAGGAGTCCCTCCACCGGAGGGAAACCCGCGATTCCCGGTGAGTGAAGGGGGGGGGCTGCCGTCCTTGTCCTGCCCCGAGCCGGTGACTAGAAGCTGGCTTGGGGGGGAGCTCCGGGTGTGTGAGGGCAGCAGGGCGCATTCAGCCTTCAGGGCGGCCCCGGATGGCAGTGGGCCGCCCCAACGTCTTTGTAAGCCAGAATGGCCCCCATTGCCTCAGGGAACCCGGAGGGGACTCCAACGTCGGAGTGAGTCATTGATTAGAGCCCACGAGAGGCTCTTGGGCAATTCGGGTATTGAGAGCCCCATGGCCCCGAGGCCCCAGTATTTTCAAAAGCCTAGAGGGCTCCCAAAAATGCACCTGTGTGTGCAGAGCCTAGAGGGCTCCAACGATGGCAAGTGATGTTCCAGAGCCAGAGGGCTCCAACCTATTGCGCAGTTGGGCGCAGTCCTTGTCCTGAGGGGCCAGTGAGGGCCCCTGTCGCAGATTTGTTCCCCAGCTGCCCAGCAATTAGTGGGCAGCTGCACCGTGTAGGTCTTTTCTTTTCTAGGGACATGTTCTGGACTTTGGGAGTGAGGCGCACTCCTTCATCCCTGGCCTTCCCCCAGCTGCGCAGCACTTAGTGCCAGCTGCAGCGTTTAGGCCCCCTGTCCTGTCCCTCAGCTGCCCAGCAAGTAGTGGGCAGCTGCTACGTTTAGGTCTTGGCGCAAGTGGCGCAACCTGGACTTTGTGAGTTCTACGCTAAAGGTTTAGATGCTGTTATGATCTATGTCCTATTGCTTTTGGGTGTTAGGAAATGTACAATGTGTAGTATGTTTTGCGCACCCTGTGTTCTGCACCTCTGAATGTGTTGTTGATACATTATGTGCCCTGTTCCTTACACCGCTGAATGTAGGTTCTGCATCATGTGTTTTGTCCCCAGGTCTATGCCCCTACTTGTATTGTGATACTGAGGTGGTTGTTCTTGCTAGTGCAGGTGGTGCTAGTAAGGTCCTGGTTCCCTGCGTGACCTGTTCCTAGGGTGGTTAGGATTGCGTAGGGGGGGACTTACCAGTTACCAGTGGGTACTGGTTGTGTGCTTTATGTCCTATTTTGTGTTACAGTGATCTTCTGTTATAAGTGATCCCAAGGGCTTGATACTAAGCTTGCCCCCTGACCAGAGTCCCAGGACCAGTGGACTCTATGGTGCCTTCCCTGCCAAATTGCTGGGACTTGTCTGATCTCCCTGGGCCCCTGGGGCCTCGCTGAAGTGTGCCTCGCTCGTTCCCCTCGGCAGCTCGTGCCGGCAGCCCGTCCAAGCCTCGAGCAGCGCCGCTCTCCCCTGAGCCGCGCCGCTTCGCTGGGTCGCCCGCATCCTGCCTCCCCCTCCTCTTCGGAGCCGCACACATTGGTCGCCCCAGAGAAACGCTTGTACCGTGCCGGCAGCCCGTCCAAGCCTCGAGCAGCGCCGCTCTCCCCTGAGCCGCGCCGCTTCGCTGGGTCGCCCGCTCAAGCTTACTAAGGAGGTCACTCGCATTATCCCGTGCAACCAGGATGGAAGGTCCTGTCTGATAGGCTATGTTCTAAGTTCTAGGCCTACAAGTATTGTATTGTTACTTCTAAAAGTGCTGATTCCTGACAGTGGTCCAGGTGGCCCTGTCTTGTAAATAATCCCTTGTAAATTCTGCCCGTGCCTCTGGCACATTGTAAAGTGTGTGTTTTATCTAATGTGTTTTGGTGTAATACAAAGGCTATTTTTATATAACCTTGTGTGGAGTTTCCTTTGTGGTGGGCCTTTGGTTGTTGTTGCTGGGGTGCGTGCGCAAATACTTAGCCTACATCGCCTCCAAGTTTAGCCTTGCTGCTCGCGCCACGTTACCTAGAGGGTGAGTAGGGGTTATCTTGGCGTGTAACTCCCTTGCCCTGACTTGGGTGTGGTGGTCTCTGACTGACTTTGGCGAAAGCCCTGGCCAGCCAGGGATCCCATTTCCAACATTGGTGGCAGCGGTGGGATAAGGATTTGTGTTTGCGTTGTACCTTAGTAGCAGCTGGCTGCACCACAAAACTCTGCATTTTAGATAAAAACATTTTGGGGATTATTGTATGGAGTTTGCTAAAAATGTCATTTCTGCGGAAATGTGTTTCTTGTGCACTTTGAGTTAGGTGTCCCTAGCTCGGGAGGGTAGATCATCCCCCTAAGTGCAGTGTGTTTTCTGGATTTCACAGAAGGGTGGGATCCAGTGGTGGCAGCATGAGTGTGTCCAGTGCATGTGTCCCCCGTCCCTGCCCTGGAGTAATGGTACCTGTGTCAAGTGTGGTCAGGTTGAGAAGTCGGGGGTGGTAGAAACTGCCTTACCAATCTGGGGAGGGGTGTGTGTGGATGAATGGTGTGTGGCACTGGACGTGTTTGTGAGTTCTCTGGACGGGGAGCTTGCTGAATGCTAGTTTTGCTCAGATATTTAAGTCCTGTGTGTTGAACTTTTCCCAAGAACGTCTGCAGACAGTGGAGCCTGCTTTTTGATTTCTGTGGTCTGTTGAGAGACAGAATTTTGGAGTTGGTAATGTTCTGGAAGGAGAGAGGCATAGGGGATGGAGTGATTCCAAAAGGAGTGTCTGAGGTGTCTTCCAGCCCTGCGTGGTGGAAGAGGTTCAGTGTAGCCCAGCTAGGTCTCGGTGTAGGGGCTCACGTCCTGTCTCAAGAGGAGAAGGAGTGGGTGGGACTTCATGTCTCCAGGTGCCCGAAACCCAGTGTCAGGGCCTGGAATGTTTCTGAAGGGAACATTTGGTCGGGGCCTAGGCTGTACCAATAGGTCATTTGAGGAGGATCTTCCAGAGTGTCTGGAGAACGTGGAACCTCTGTAACCAGGGTTCCAGTAGTTCTGGTGTCTGGCAGTACCGCTCCAGTTGGGAGGGTGCAGAAGTCCAGATGGAGGGGTGCGAGGGGGATAGGTTCCCCAGTGGAAGAGCCAGTGGGTCAGGGGCCAGCCAGAAGGGTTTTGTCGCCAGTGAGGGACCATGGTGATGCCACTTCTGTCCTGAGTGTCAGGCAGACTTGTACACGACACATTAGTTGTGTCACCCTCAAGGAAGTCCTGGTGCGCCAGGCATCTGACCAAAGAGGTACGTCCCTTGGTTGGGGAGCCAGTAGCCGGTGTTTCCGGATCTGGACGTAAGGGCAACTGTATGTAGTGTCCTGAAGTTACAAGAGGGAACTCCTGCCTGAAGAGAAGGAACCGGGTAAGCTGTATGGGGTATTGACCTGCAGTGGTTGCCTTGCTGCTGAAGGAGGAGAGAAAGTCTTAGATTTTTGTTTTCAACTTGTAGAAGTCCTGGTGCGCCAGGCATCTAACCAAAGGGTAGCGTCCCTAGGTTGGGGAGCCAGGGTCAGGTGTTGCCTGTCCTGGACGGCAGGGCGACTGTAGTCAGTGTCCTGGCCGGTTTGTCTTCTAGGGGTACCCCTGTGAACACAGGTGGGGCTCATCTTAAGTGAAGAGACCCTGTGTTTCCCAGAAGGGGTGGTACAGGCCTAGCGGGGATCTTTAGGGTTCTTGGCTGAGTGTTGTGGTACTACCCTGAGAGCAGGTGGGGCCTACCTTAAGTGGAGGGACCCTGTTCTACAGTGGGAGGGTGCAGAACTCTGGAAGGGGGTCAGAGGAAGTCTGACCCCTGTGCATCCGGTGAATTTGGATCCCAGGTGGGAGATTTGTGTTCTGGAGGGTGCTTCAGAAGTAGAGGTAGGGTGGGGCATTCTTGCCCGTGACCTCTGGTCAGCCTGAGGGTGCGGACCCTAGGTTGAAGGATCAGTGGTAGTTTGGAACTACGCTGAGAAAGGGAGTGGAGAATGGCTATTGTAGGCCAGGGGTTACTACCTCCCACTCTGTGTATTGGCAAGGACCAGTGGTATCTAGGTGGCCTAGGGCCTGGTCCTAGCCGTGGACAGCTAAAGAGTACCAGTGGGGTAGCCTAGTTGGGCCTGTGTTTTTTTTAAGGATGTGCTTGTCTTATGGATCAACTTGGCGTAGAACCGGAGGGTGTCCCTGCAGTGCGGGCCCGCGTCCGTGTTCTATCGCCCCAAGCAGGGAAGTCCATCACGGTGGTGATTGGCCTACCCTGCGTTTTGGCTGGAAGGGGGTCGTGTTGGACTTGGGCCTTCTGGCAGGGTCACCCCTGAACTTTTTGCCTTGAAATTATAGTGATTTCTGGTCTTTGCGCACTTTGACACTGTGGCGCAGTGTAAAGTGCGTGCTCTCCCTGAGTGCGTGTGTGAGATTGGCCTGCCCTCCCATAGGAATGCATGGGGAATGTCTGTGTCCCTGGTAGTTCCTGGTGCGTGAGGTGTGCATGGTCAAGTTTGGTATGTGTGAACTCGGGGGAGTGAATGCTGCGAGATGGTGTATGCCGCATGTATGTGTCTAGTAGGGAAGCGCCATTTCTAGACATGGCTGTACGTGTGCTGTGAGGGTGCTGGCGTGTGATTGGCTGGAGCTGGCTGGGATGCCAGGCTCCAGGAAGTCTGTGTGGGTCTGCCCCGGTGATGTGTGGGAGGAGTGTACCTGTGTCCTGGATGGGCTGGGTTTTCCCCACACAATGCTGGCTCCGCCCCCCTGTGGTGTGACTGATGACCCTAGCCCTGCCTGTGAATAGAATGGGTGGTTGGGCCATCAACAGTACTCCCAGACCAGCTGCGACTGGTTCTGCCCCCACCCTGCACCTAAAGACAAAGAGAAAGGTGTATAAAAGAGGGGCTGTGACCCCATGAAAATGTTCTTGTTTGCTGCTTGAATCTTGCCAGGGGCGTGCTGCTGCTTGGGCTCAGGGATGGCTTGCCTCCCTGAGCCCTGCCCAGCCCCTGGACTTCTGATGACCACCTCCTGAAGGACTTTGTGGCTTTTTGTGCCTTCATAGCGCTGGGAGCGCTGTATTTTCCTTCCTAGCGCTTGGGAGCGCTTTCCATTGACCCCTGGTGCAGGAGAGCGGTATTCTGTGTGCCTAGCGCTGGGCGAGCGCTTTATTTGCCTTTTAGCGCTTGGAAGCGCTATATTTCTGCCCACAGCGCTTGGGAGCGCTGTTCATTCAAGCCGGTGCCCACCCGGCATTTGCCCGTTCTGTAAGGGGTCCCTGACCCCCAGCGAGTGCCTACCTCGCTCGAGTGCTCATTTAATCTCTCGAGGGTGCCACCCCTCGTAACAGCCCCCGAGATTCACCGCCGCGGCCCGAGCACCGCAAAACAGGAAGTCAGGCACTACGGTGCCTGACGCGGGGCGGGACTTCCGGTTTGCCGGAGGAAGTCCCGCCTGCCGCCGCGCCCCGATTGGCTGCTCGCTACCACCAGGGGAAAAAGGAAAAGAAACCAACAGCCGGCCGGGAGATGTCGTCCCGCGGCCCGGGGCTCAGGTGAGTTATGGAGAGCCCCGGGGCCGCCAACAGGGAGAGTGCCCGTGCCGCGAGAGTGCCCGCACTCGGACAGGAGTCCCTCCACCGGAGGGAAACCCGCGATTCCCGGTGAGTGAAGGGGGGGGGCTGCCGTCCTTGTCCTGCCCCGAGCCGGTGACTAGAAGCTGGCTTGGGGGGGAGCTCCGGGTGTGTGAGGGCAGCAGGGCGCATTCAGCCTTCAGGGCGGCCCCGGATGGCAGTGGGCCGCCCCAACGTCTTTGTAAGCCAGAATGGCCCCCATTGCCTCAGGGAACCCGGAGGGGACTCCAACGTCGGAGTGAGTCATTGATTAGAGCCCACGAGAGGCTCTTGGGCAATTCGGGTATTGAGAGCCCCATGGCCCCGAGGCCCCAGTATTTTCAAAAGCCTAGAGGGCTCCGAAAAATGCACCTGTGTGTGCAGAGCCTAGAGGGCTCCAACGATGGCAAGTGATGTTCCAGAGCCAGAGGGCTCCAACCTATTGCGCAGTTGGGCGCAGTCCTTGTCCTGAGGGGCCAGTGAGGGCCCCTGTCGCAGATTTGTTCCCCAGCTGCCCAGCAATTAGTGGGCAGCTGCACCGTGTAGGTCTTTTCTTTTCTAGGGACATGTTCTGGACTTTGGGAGTGAGGCGCACTCCTTCATCCCTGGCCTTCCCCCAGCTGCGCAGCACTTAGTGCCAGCTGCAGCGTTTAGGCCCCCTGTCCTGTCCCTCAGCTGCCCAGCAAGTAGTGGGCAGCTGCTACGTTTAGGTCTTGGCGCAAGTGGCGCAACCTGGACTTTGTGAGTTCTACGCTAAAGGTTTAGATGCTGTTATGATCTATGTCCTATTGCTTTTGGGTGTTAGGAAATGTACAATGTGTAGTATGTTTTGCGCACCCTGTGTTCTGCACCTCTGAATGTGTTGTTGATACATTATGTGCCCTGTTCCTTACACCGCTGAATGTAGGTTCTGCATCATGTGTTTTGTCCCCAGGTCTATGCCCCTACTTGTATTGTGATACTGAGGTGGTTGTTCTTGCTAGTGCAGGTGGTGCTAGTAAGGTCCTGGTTCCCTGCGTGACCTGTTCCTAGGGTGGTTAGGATTGCGTAGGGGGGGACTTACCAGTTACCAGTGGGTACTGGTTGTGTGCTTTATGTCCTATTTTGTGTTACAGTGATCTTCTGTTATAAGTGATCCCAAGGGCTTGATACTAAGCTTGCCCCCTGACCAGAGTCCCAGGACCAGTGGACTCTATGGTGCCTTCCCTGCCAAATTGCTGGGACTTGTCTGATCTCCCTGGGCCCCTGGGGCCTCGCTGAAGTGTGCCTCGCTCGTTCCCCTCGGCAGCTCGTGCCGGCAGCCCGTCCAAGCCTCGAGCAGCGCCGCTCTCCCCTGAGCCGCGCCGCTTCGCTGGGTCGCCCGCATCCTGCCTCCCCCTCCTCTTCGGAGCCGCACACATTGGTCGCCCCAGAGAAACGCTTGTACCGTGCCGGCAGCCCGTCCAAGCCTCGAGCAGCGCCGCTCTCCCCTGAGCCGCGCCGCTTCGCTGGGTCGCCCGCTCAAGCTTACTAAGGAGGTCACTCGCATTATCCCGTGCAACCAGGATGGAAGGTACTGTCTGATAGGCTATGTTCTAAGTTCTAGGCCTACAAGTATTGTATTGTTACTTCTAAAAGTGCTGATTCCTGACAGTGGTCCAGGTGGCCCTGTCTTGTAAATAATCCCTTGTAAATTCTGCCCGTGCCTCTGGCACATTGTAAAGTGTGTGTTTTATCTAATGTGTTTTGGTGTAATACAAAGGCTATTTTTATATAACCTTGTGTGGAGTTTCCTTTGTGGTGGGCCTTTGGTTGTTGTTGCTGGGGTGCGTGCGCAAATACTTAGCCTACATCGCCTCCAAGTTTAGCCTTGCTGCTCGCGCCACGTTACCTAGAGGGTGAGTAGGGGTTATCTTGGCGTGTAACTCCCTTGCCCTGACTTGGGTGTGGTGGTCTCTGACGGAAATGGGATCCCTGGCTGGCCAGGGCTTTCGCCAAAGTCAAACAGGCATTAAGTTTATTGATCCAGAAAAATTCAGCCTGAAGGCGTTGTTTTACTGGATCCATGTCGCAACGTTGCGGGAGTATCTCCAGTATTGTGAATTTCAATTGAGCTATTTGGTGATTTGATTCCAGCCAGTGTGCGGCTACTGCTGATTTCACATTTTTTGTGCGAATATTGCTTTTGTGTTCTGATATTCTTATTCTTATTTTGCGTTCCGTTTGGCCAACGTAAATGTTTCCACATGGGCATTTGATGGCGTATATGACATTCTTATAGGTGCTGCTGCTGAAAGACTGACCGGATTGCTTTCGGCTCAAAAAACGCTGCTGTTGGGACCTTGTCACAGCGACCTTGCCCGCCCGCCTCCCGCTCCCTGAACACTCACCGGTATTGAAGATATTACCGTGTGGAGCGCGGCGCTGAGGCAACGAAACTATGTTTCCCAGCAACCCCAGCGGCACCGGCCGCGTCAGTTTCGCGCCAGGAGGCGCAGAAATACGGAGACACCCCCGCTTCGCGGGACGCCGAGCGAAGGCCGGGCAAAGGGCGGGCCCTCTGTGGCCCTCAGTGGCCGAGGTAGGCTGGGCTGGGCCCCGCTATTTTAATTGTTTCTTCCATATGTTATCCTATTCGGTCCGGATGATGTAAGTACTTCAGTTGAGAGGGACTGCACCTTTCCGTCACCCAGAGTACCTGAACGCTGACTGCACTGATTTAATTTTTACATTTTTTTCATCGTGTTTTATTAACTTTTACGTATTCTTATATAGTAATACCACCATCTCGCAAAGCCGGAGTGTGGGAAGTTTGCAGTAAAAGATGACAAAAAAACTTCGCTCTGGGAGAATGGTGGGAGGAAGAACTTGCGCTAAAACAAAATCAAATCCCTTGCGAAATAAGTCTGTGAATAACCAGCTGCTAAAGGGCCAATGTCAGCTCTTTGAACTTTGGGAAAAACCGGTGGATAAACCCTCAATGGCTGTTGAAAAAGGTAATACAGCCCCAGACATCCAAGAGAACGATATTCACATTGTAGATACCAACGCTCTTCCTGTGCCTTCTGAGCCACCACAAGTGTTATTCACGGACACCCCCTGCATTGTGCATTCGGAGGAGGGCAAGGCTAATAATCTTCCTGCACTCTCACTTAATGATTCGCTAGCTAATAACTCCATTCCACTTTTGGAGTCACCCTTGAACAGCATGGATGGTCAAGCCTCACCGCCGCTCTCTATTGACCTGGAACTCTGTGGCCGCTATGTGAAGCCGATCAGCCCGGCTGCTCCGGAAACTAATAATCCTTTAGGAGGGGCGACTCCATCCGGGCTGCTACTTTATAGTAGTACCCCCTCTGTGAATAGCCAATGTATGTCTGATGTATTAAGTACTTCCAGGAGTCCATTTCTTAATTTATCCGGCAGTTGTCCTACTGTCGGGGCAGGAGATAAACCTTTATCAGAATCCCTGATTGCACTGGAACATCTGTTAGCCTCTATATTGTTCCTACTGGGAAAATTTGTAGGCAGCTCGGACTGTATTCTGGACTCTGTTACACAAATCTTAGAAAATCTATTGCAAAAAGCACCGGAAATGAGGAATACCCCCCTCTTCTCACATGGTACTAAACTAAATAAGGGGGAAGCTGAGGTGCGTACAGAAAACTCCAAGATAAAGGTCCCTGAACCAGTGCCAGTTGCACTACACGATAACATTGCTAAAGGTTTGTCTGCAACCGCTGCACCCAATTGTATCATGAAGGCGGATTTGGGGATAACGGAAGAAATTATGCCTAGCCCTGACTGTCAAGTACCACAAGAACTCTTTCCAATCTTCTGCTCGGAAAATAAAAAAGCTATTTCCGAGGTCAATCAAGAAGGAAGGGAAAAAAATGGAAAACATAAAAAATATAAAGGAAACAAAAGGAAACTGGTGCGTAAGCATAAGAAGAAAAGACAGAGGCGGATAATTTTTCAAGACTCTATAATCCTAACTGATAAGGAAGATAAAGCCACTGAACCTATTCCATCTACTGCAAGGGTGATTTTGGAAGCCAATCCTCCCTATCGCGCCTCAGAGTCTTCTGGAAATTCTCCACTTATGATTAGGGAGGTCTTAACACAAAAGGACGGCTTGGGCTCAAGATCTTCCCTTGAATCGAATTTAAGGAGTACTAATCCAGCTAAATCTGAGCTACTTAATCCACTGGCCTCTCCCTTTACTTTTAAAGTTGGGACAGGGGAACCGTTACTTCCCACTCTTGAACGAAAAGAGGCCACATCTTATGTGGACACTTATGTGTTGGATTTTCTTCCGCTATTTGAGGTTGACTTACCACTAAATAGAACATGGCTACTCAAACGCTTTAGTGAAATGGATAAGTTACACCGCATTCAAACAAGCGACATTGAGTTAGTCTCTTTGCTAGGGGGAAATAGTGTTTCAAGCATAAGGGTCAAATTTTATTCTAAAATAATTGTAAATTTGGTTTTGCAACAGGCAGAGAGTTTCCAACGCACAGGTATCGATGTCTTACCGATAGTGAATTTTGGATATAAAGACGTTTCCCATGGGATGTCCCAAAAGGATGATAGACAAATTGGGGCTACTTCACCATTTAAAGATATAAAGATCTGGGTTGCAAAAGGAAAACGCTTGGTTTCCCAGGTTAAACCACCTCCACTGATTCAGAATTCCTCGCAAATAGAGGACTCTAATCGGTGGAATTGGCTGCATAACGCTTTATCATCTAAATCCACAGATAACCCCAAACTGTTTCAGCACCTTTAACAATCAATTGAAAATCATCTCATGGAACGCTGCCGGGATACACAGTAGTCCAGAGAAATTCGAGTTTCTATTCTCGTTGGGTGCGAATGTGATCTGCATTCAAGAAACTTGGTGTATTAATAGAATTGATGTTAGAAAGGATTACTTTGTGTTGGAGGTCCCGGCGGTTGCTTCCAAGAAAGGGCATGCTAAGGGGGGTATCGCGTGCATGTTATCAAATAAATGGAACTGGAAATTCTCCCAGTATACTGACCCAAGTAACCTTTTCCAAGCCATAACTATAGCAAATCTTCCCACCCTCCCAAAGATGGCGTCTGTTATAATTATTAATGTTTATATCCCTCCGGAAGAGTGTTTTAATGGTGTGTTGAAGCAGGTTTTCCAATATATTGGCGAGAGTAAAAAAATATCACCTTCTTCAGAAGTTATACTTGTGGGTGATTTAAATTGTAAAATATCTAACTCCAGTATGAACCTTTTTAGAAATAAAGCCTAAGAAGAGGCGCATTTTATTCCACAATCCCTTTTCCCTGACAAAATAATAACTAGTAAAAGAGGGAAGATTCTTTTGGAGGAACTTTCGGCAGTCGAGGGGCTTATCTTAAATGGGAGATTCCCCTCTGACGTACCTGCAAAATTTACGCATAAATCTCACAGTAAGCCCTCTATAATTGATTATGCGATCTCGGACTATAACATGTTTCCGCGTATCCTGGATTTGATGATAGTCCCCACGACATTGAGTGATCACAATATAATACTCCTGACTATTTCCCTAAAACCTCCTAGTACGGCTTCATGGGCGATTAATAGTAAAGATACAGCCTTCCATGCATCCTCTGGTAGATGTTTTTGGAACCCATCTTTAATTTCTGGGGTGCATACTATTCTATGTAAAACCATAGCAGACCTGAATGCTTGGTATGGTTCGGAAATTGCTAGTTTTGAAAACCTTATGCGGAACATCATCTTGGATGTAAAAAAGGTTAGATGTCCCTCGAAGCGGGTATACATGCCTAGTGCCTTGTGCACACTGAATAAAGAAATAAATAAATTAGTCCGAGCCCAATTCTTAAGTAGATCTGGGGAACGGGAAAAAGAACTTTTGAGGTTAAAAAGAAAGAGAGTTAGATTAAAAGCGAAACTAAAAAAGGAAAAGGAAGATTTAGTATGGATCAATCTAAGGGAAGCAGTAGCGCATGGTAAGATCCGCAAATTTTGGTCCATAATCGGGATGGGATGTGGCAATAGATTAACTCCTTGCCCAATCCTTATTGCCGAAGATGTTTGGTCTACCTATATTTGGGATCTCTATGGGGGGTATGGTACTTTAGTGGATACTAGCCCCCCCGATTTATTCTCCGAAGGAGAAATTAAGTATCCATCAGAGGAAACAATAGCTGCGGCCATAAAGAACATGCGCTCGTCTGGTGCAATGGGGCCGGACGAACTCCCCATGACGGTCCTGAAGCAGGAGCCCTCCCTCTGGAGTAAAATACTTTATCCTCTATTCAAATCCTGTTTTGATTCGAAGAAGGTACCAGCATCCTGGAGGGGTAGTATCTTGGTCCCTATCTTTAAGAAGGGCGCAAGGGATATCCCTAGCAATTATCGTCTGATTGCTCTCCTCGACTCAGTCGGTAAGATCTTTGCGAAGTGTCTTTTAAATCTACTTTCGGACTGGGTGGATGAGAATAATATTTTACCACTCGAACAAACGGGATTCCGTAGGGAGCACGGCACTCTAGACAATTTGACCACCCTTCATGTGATATTGGACAAGTATACGCAAGTGAGAGGGGGAGTTGTGTATGCAGCCTTCATTGATTTCTCCACAGCGTTCGATAGAGTGGATCGTAGAACGCTGTGGAGAAAATTATCAACTCTTGGAGTACCCCCATACTTGCTGGAACTTGTTCGCACATTACATACGGAAACCTGGTGTAGGGTGTTGCAGGGGGGAGAAAGGGGTCTTTCTGATCGTATCCCTTCTCTAAACGGCCTGAAACAGGGTTGCCTTTTGGCGCCTCTGCTGTTCTCCCTATATACGCAGGATCTACCTGCAGCTGTATCTGTCTGTGAGGGCATTGCCCCAGTGATAGGGGGGGCCTCCATTTCCTGCCTGATGTACGCCGACGACATTCTTGTTTTGGATTTAACACCTAAAGGTTTAGCAAATAGGTTGCAAGCACTCCACGCCTTTGCAGTTTCCCACTCTATGAGGATTAATATATCTAAAAGTAAAATTATGTGCATAGGGGGGAAAAAGATGTGCCGTTCGGAAAATTTTGGGTGGATCATTGGCGGTCAAAAGCTGGAGGTAGTCAAAACTTACACCTTTTTGGGAAAAATTATTGCGGCCAACCTGAGTGAGAGGCCTCATATTGATCAATGTACTCGAAAAGCCTTCGCACATGGTAAAGGCATAAATTCATTATACGTAGCGACCGGTAAAAGACATTTTTCTTGTATGCTTGAGGTTTATAGGGCTAAGATCCCCGCTACCCTTCTTTATGGTATTGAACTCGTCGAGTTAAAACTCTGGGATTTCTGCCATAAAACTGAAGGGAAACTCTTAAGATCCTTGGCTTCATTAAACACCAATTGCTCTTTGGCAGCTTGCAGACTTGAGTTTGGGCTAAGGAGCAGTTGGGTGCAGGGATTATGTGCCCTGGTACGTTGGGTGGCCTCACTTGCCAGAGCAGAACCGGGGACGATGAGAGCCCTACTTAAAAGCGAATTATTAGGCAACTTTAAAGAGTTTTCACAACTTGTAAAGAATTTCAGAAAAGCGGTGACTCTTCTGAAACTAGATGAAAGTACTTTGTTCCGGCACTCTCAATCGCATCTAAAAATCCTGTTAAAACAGGCATCTTGGGAACTATGCTTTGAATTAGATAAGAATGAAATACAAAGAAAAGGGGGTTGTGATCTTCTTCTTAACTCATATGTTGCCAAGAAAGCCCAAGCCTATGTTTTATGGAATATACCTCATGGCATTAGAAGGTTGTGGTTCCTCCTTCGTCATGACCTATTACCATTAAATGTACTTCTATCTAAATGGTATGGAACATCTAAAATGTGCAATTTTTGTAACTTAAGTATACAGGATCGTATGCATGTTTTGCTGATTTGCCCGGTACTCCGTACTTTACGCCTCAAATGGCTAAAACCAATTTGCATCCGCTTGGGTATATCCAATGTAAATATCTTCTTACAATCTTTATACTCGCCCTTAAATGAAATGTTCTGCTTCTACATTTTTAAATTTTTTAAAGGATTTTTAGATATTTATTAATACGTTATCTAATTTAAGTTGTGTCAGCCTTTTGTTGTACTCTTGTTGATGGATGATTCATGGACTTGTATAACATATGTTTATGGAATATTATGTTTGAATTTGTAGTTGCTCTTGAACGTGTCGTATGTCTTTTTATGTGGCCCTCTATGAGAGCCAAAACATAAATAAATAAACTTTGAACTTATGACATTCTTAGAATCACATGTTCCTGTATATTTAAGGTCAATTTTGTTACCTTTTGTAGGATGCATAAAAATCTTTCCTGTGATGACATTATTGCAATGGATGCAATTTAAGCATTTGGCCATTCCTTTGTATTGTACTTTAGTTTCTTTCTTTGAAGTGAGAATCTCTTTCAGATTTTTTGATCTTTTGAATGCAAAAGTTACAAGCTCACTGTACAAGTTTTGAAAATCTGGTTCAGATCTGATTAAAGACCAGTGTCGGTTAACAATGTTCTTGATTTTGTTAGCTTCAGTGGAGTATTTCAGAACACATACTGTTTTTTGATCTGTAGTGTGTATTGCTGGATTCAGTAAATTTTCTCTTGGAAGTTTGGCTACTTTTTTTAAGGATTCCTCTAGAATCTCATTGGGATATCCTCTAGTCAAATATTGTTGTTGTTGTTCTTTTAATGCATGATTTAAGATTTCCACATTGGAGGTGATTCTTTTCAGCCGGATAAATTGAGATGTAGGTAAGTGATTTTTGAGGTTTTCAGGATGAAAGCTCTGGTATAACAAGCTCGAATTACGGTCTGTGGCTTTTTTGTACACTTGAGTTTGGATTTGTTGGTTGGTGATAGTGATTTGTACATCAAGGAATGATATTGAGTCTTTTTTTATGGTATGTGTCAATTTTATTCTTGGGTTCACTTGATTCAACATAGAAATGTTAGCTGATAGTTGATCCTTTTCTCCTTTCCAGATTAGAAATAGATCGTCAATGTATCTTTTGAATATTATCAAGTTGTCGGTCCAATTCGTGTTCTTCAAGATATAGTCGTGTTCAAATTTTGACATGAATAAATTGGCATATGAGGGGGCCCCCCCAAAGCCCCTATAGCGTCTGTATCATTTGTTGATTTACCATTTTTCGAATGCATTATGGTTTTATTTACCGGCGTCTCGTTTTTTTTGAGGGACCTCATATCTGTTTCACCATTGTTATTCATTTGCTCCCCAAAATGTTTGACCTTTGATTACCAATCGCGTTCATACGCTTGCTTAACGTTTCTGTATGATCATCACCAACACAAGTAAATCTCAACATGTATTGTTATTCCTTATATTTGCACGATTGTTTTTTGCTTTGAATGCTAAAGGTCCTGTATGTTTACATTTGACAGGCCCCTGACGAAGGGTTTTTCCGCTTCAACCCGAAATGCATTGGGCATGATGTAAAAGTGATGAAGTATTCATGACTACAATGAATGACATAATATATTTTGAAGAAAAATTAAATGTTGAATTTTGACAATCAGAAATGGACTTGTCATTACTGAAGATTCATTGATTCAGACAAACAGGAATGTAAATGTAAATGTCTATGAAAAGGTGATGAATGAGTGAAGAAACCACGTAGGTTTCAAGTTGAAGGAGTGCATCCTTCGTGATCTGATGACCACACATTCTCTAATCATTCGAAGGCACTGATAGGTGCAGTGCAACAAGGATAGCGCCACTCAGAACCTATTGAACTATATCAAACAAATAGAATAATAAGGGAGAGCACGGACATAATTTGATTTATTTTCACAATGAAGTTACAACACACTTCCTCTTTCAGAAGACCATAGCCCTCCAATCAAGTACAGACTGTAGTTTTGCCTTTAACCCTGTAAAATGCTCCACTGTCTTTTGGCGAGGTTCACACAATGCAAATACCACAACCATAGTTACATACATACCTCTCCTTATTTAATGCTATCCACGAGGACAAAACGGTTGACCCCCCTACTAGAATATCAGTGTCAACACCTTTCCGTCTGCATCATTCAATTGAAGACCACTGACCAGCTCTGTATTTTGAAATCTCCAGAAGCAAAGATACTTTGGTGCCTCTCTCTGACAGTCTGGAGAACCGGCTGCCAGTGATCTACCTCATATCCTGTCTGTTGGCGGGTGAGGTGAGAGGTGGCAGACGGCGTGCTTGTGGCTGGTGTGTAATAAGGATGCAGCTTTTGAAGCTGCTTAGAGTTCACCTCAGTAGACCTTGTGCAGGGTTCACAACTTCTTTTTTTTTTTTTTTTTTCCCAAAAACCTTTGAGGATTTAGACACAACAGAAGTACAGAATTGCACCATGACAAAATAATATGCACTGTGATACGATATAAAAGAACGAAGGCTCCCACGTACATGCACCACAAACAATAATATCAATGAAATAGGTCGGGAAAACACCACAAGCAATGCGAAGAAATGATCAGGAAAGGCACCACACATGAGCGAGGGGAGAGCACGGAGTAGGGGGTGGGAAAGGGGAGCAGAGAGGAGACTCATTGACCTGGGTTCACCACTTCCTGAGTGTGACCGTGACCAGGAGATCCTGTGGAGCACTATCAGGGCTGTTTTCACATGGTGCATCACTGCAGATTCGTTCCAGTGGGCTGCACTGCGCCCAAGCGCTCGTTGTCCGTGCTCTGAAACTCCAGTTCCACCAACCTGTGCTTTATATTGTCTTAAGTTTGTAGTTTTGATCACAGAAAGACAATGTTTGCAGAGTCTGCAGATCCCAGTTTCAAAGTCATCATGTAGATACTTGTTGTCCTGCAAGAACAAAAAACGTTAAGGGGACAATTTATTTTATGACGAAGCCTAGTTATATTATATATTCCAGGACTGTCACAAATGCCTTTGATAGATCTGTCCCTCTTTGTGCTTTAAGACCCTCTACACACACAACACTCACCCTCTGTCTGGAAGCGAAGATGCCTTCCTGCTTGTTTAAAGATCTTCAGGACACCACCTTCTCAGGTGCAGTGAGGGTACAGGGTGTTCTTCAGGGGGAGAGTGCAGGTTACAGTGCAGAGTACACTGGTACCTCATGGGATGTGTGCAGGGTACAGTGCATGGTACACCTGGCACCTCAGATGGGAAGTGCGTGGTACACCTAGTACTTCAGAGAGGAAGTGCAGTGTACTGTGAAGGGTACACCTGGTGCTTCAGACGGGAAGTGTGGCATTCAGTGAAGGGTACACCTAGTACTTCAGGGGGAGTGCAGGATACAGTGAGGGCACACCTGATGCTTAGGGGGGAGTGCAGGGTGCACCAGATACTTTACGTGGTAAGTGCAGGATACAGTACAGGGTACACTGGGTACTTCAGGGGGAAGTGCAGGGTTCAGTGAGGGTACACAAGGTACTTTAGGTGGAAAGTGCAGGGTACAGTGCGGGTCACACCGATTCTTCAGGTGGGAAGTGCAGGGCGCCACCGAATAACATCTGTTACTTCAATTGGTAAGGGCAGGGTGCACATGGTATTTCGGGGGGGGCATGGTACAGAGCAGGCTACACCTGGCACTTCAGACAGGAAGTGCAGGGTGCAGTGCAGGCCACACCTGGTACTAGAAGTACAGGGTGCGTTGCTAGGTACACCTGGTACTTCAGACTGAAAGTGCAGGGTGCACCTGGTACTTCAGACGATAAGTGTATAGTACAGTGCAGGGTGCACCTTCTACTTCAGACTGGAAGTGCAAGGTACAGTGCGGGCTACACCTGCTATTTCAGGTGGGACGTGCAGGATACAGTGCAGGGTACACCTGGTACTTCAGTTGGGAAGTACAGGCTACAACAGGTACTTCCGGTGGGAAGTGCAGGGTACAGCTGGTACTTCAGATGGAAAGTGCAGGGCACAATGTGGGCTACATCTGGTACTTCAGGTCGGTAGTGCAGGAGACACCTGGTACTTTAGTTGGGAGTGCAGCGTATAGTGCAGGGTATACCTGGTACTTCGGGGGAAGTGTAGGGTACAGTGCACGGAGATGACGATTGAAAGCCGCCCACTCTGTAATACCCGGCTGACGACAGGCAGTCGAGGTGGAATACCCAAGGAGTGTGACTGTACACATAGAAGCGTTTAAATGAGAGGGGGTCGCCGGTATGCCTATGTTGGGTAATCAAGTGGTAAAATATACACATGATATTATTGCAGTGTGGTGACAACTGACCCTCGCCCTGAAGAAATTGCCATAAGATTGATTAGGCAATGAAACATGTTGGCCCTCTATGAAGAAGTAGATATCAGGCAACAGAGTGTCTTTTTAATGTGAGCAGACCCACGGCACAGAATAAAAAAGTATAGCTAATGGCTGTTTAGCTCGTTCTTAATTAGAAAGGGTGGTCCCCAAGACTGGGTCCCACTTTATCGTTTAGGGGTCATAAATGGTGAGCACGCGGATCAGCTATCCTAGTGCTCATTTCACGATTGTTCTACACTCACCACACTATTCACAGTGTTTCTTTCATATCTATTGCACGTTTTCTGTTACGGTTTGGTGGTTGCTGATGATGAGAACCTGAGCCTACTGGTGAGAACCTATCCGTGGGCTCCCATGGTGTTACTTCTGTGAGGCACTCCAAACCCTTTTATCACTTTTTCTATACTTTTACCACTCTTTGGTACACCACATGTTGGATTATAGGCAGGGGGAGACTTAGTGACATTTTAATAGAAAAAGGACAGGGATTCTCAGAAAGAGACAGTGTGTGTGTGTATATATATATATATATATATATATATATATATATATATATATATATATATATATATATATATATATAGTCAATGCTCGAAGGTGTCCACCTTTGAGTAGCACGCGAACAGCAGCTTGGTTTATGTATAGGTGAGGACGGGGTTGCACTCGTAGACGCAGCTCCGTACGGGATCTGCCCGACGCGTTTCGAAGCTCCATATGCTTCTCTTCAGGGGCTTTAACGGAAGCGGTGTGCGCAACCGCCGACCCACTTCCCCATTTTATATATTACACACCCACCGATGGGAGGCTCAAATGAGACTGTGCATTCTGGGAAGTGTGGTCCGGGAAGCACACAATCAAGTCCTGTATGGACTCCACAAGTGGGCCCGTCCTCGATTCCAAGTACGACTGCTGCTTCACTTTAGTGACCCCCAGGGTACCGGGGTGGTGCATACTCCGCGGCTGGACGGCCGCGTATAAATCAATGCACGAAGGTGTCCACCTTTGAGTAGCACGCGAACAGCAGCTTGGTTTATGTATAGGTGAGGACGGGGTTGCACTCGTAGACGCCGCTCCGTACGGGATCTGCCCGACGCGTTTCGAAGCTCCATATGCTTCTCTTCAGGGGCTTTAACGGAAGCGGTGTGCGCAACCGCCGACCCACTTCCCCATTTTATATATTACACACCCACCGATGGGAGGCTCAAATGAGACTGTGCATTCTGGGAAGTGTGGTCCGGGAAGCACACAATCAAGTCCTGTATGGACTCCACAAGTGGGCCCGTCCTCGATTCCAAGTACGACTGCTGCTTCACTTTAGTGACCCCCAGGGTACCGGGGTGGTGCATACTCCGCGGCTGGACGGCCGCGTATAAATCAATGCTCGAAGGTGTCCACCTTTGAGTAGCACGCGAACAGCAGCTTGGTTTATGTATAGGTGAGGACGGGGATCCACTCGTAGACGCCGCTCCGTATGGGATCTGCCCGACGCGTTTCGAAGCTCCATATGCTTCTCTTCGGGGGCTTTAACGGAAGCGGTGTGCGCAATCGCCGACCCACTTCCCCATTTTATATATTACACACCCACCGATGGGAGGCTCAAATGAGACTGTGCATTCTGGGAAGTGTGGTCCGGGAAGCACACAATCAAGTCCTGTATGGACTCCACAAGTGGGCCCGTCCTCGATTCCAAGTACGACTGCTGCTTCACTTTAGTGACCCCCAGGGTACCGGGGTGGTGCATACTCCGCGGCCGGACGGCCGCGTATAAATCAATGCTCGAAGGTGTCCACCTTTGAGTAGCACGCGAACAACAGCTTGGTTTATGTATAGGTGAGGACGGGGATCCACTCGTAGACGCCGCTCCGTACGGGATCTGCCCGACGCGTTTTGAAGCTCCATATGCTTCTCTTCAGGGGCTTTAACGGAAGCGGTGTGCGCAACCGCCGACCCACTTCCCCATTTTATATATTACACACCCACCGATGGGAGGCTCAAATGAGACTGTGCATTCTGGGAAGTGTGGTCCGGGAAGCACACAATCAAGTCCTTTATGGACTCCACAAGTGGGCCCGTCCTCGATTCCAAGTACGAACGCTGCTTCACTTTAGTGACCCCCAGGGTACCGGGGTGGTGCATACTCCGCGGCTGGACGGCCGCGTATAAATCAATGCTCGAAGGTGTCCACCTTTGAGTAGCACGCGAACAGCAGCTTGGTTTATGTATAGATGAGGACGGGGATCCACTCGTAGACGCCGCTCCGTACGGGATCTGCCCGACGCGTTTCGAAGCTCCATATGCTTCTCTTCAGGGGCTTTAACGGAAGCGGTGTGCGCAACCGCCGACCCACTTCCCCATTTTATATATTACACACCCACCGATGGGAGGCTCAAATGAGACTGTGCATTCTGGGAAGTGTGGTCCGGGAAGCACACAATCAAGTCCTGTATGGACTCCACAAGTGGGCCCGTCCTCGATTCCAAGTACGACTGCTGCTTCACTTTAGTGACCCCCAGGGTACCGGGGTGGTGCATACTCCGCGGCTGGACGGCCGCGTATAAATCAATGCTCGAAGGTGTCCACCTTTGAGTAGCACGCGAACAGCAGCTTGGTTTATGTATAGGTGAGGACGGGGATCCACTCGTAGACGCCGCTCCGTACGGGATCTGCCCGACGCGTTTCGAAGCTCCATATGCTTCTCTTCAGGGGCTTTAACGGGAGCGGTGTGCGCAACCGCCGAGCCACTTCCCCATTTTATATATTACACACCCACCGATGGGTGCACACCGCTTGCGTTAAAGCCCCTGAAGAGAAGCATATGGAGCTTCGAAACACGTCGGGCAGATCCATTACGGAGCGGTATCTGCAAGTGGATTCCCGTCCTCACCTACACATAAATCAAGCTGTTGCTCGTGTGCTACTCAAAGGTGGACAACCTTGGAGCGATCATATATATATATATATATATATATAACTGCCAGTATACCACACAAAATCGTGGGGGCTAAACAGTGATATTAGGAAATTCAATTTTACTGTTGTGGTGTGATAAGGTGCAGGGTATACCTGGTACTTTAGTGGGGAAGTGCAGGGTGCTACACCTTGTACTTCCTGTGGGAAGTACAAGGTACACCGGGTACTTCAAACAGAAAGTGCAGGGTACAGAGTGGGCTACACCTGTTACTTCGGGTCAGATGCACAAGGTGCAGTGTTGGTATACTTGTGCATGCAGGGAACACCTGATACTTCAGACTGGAAGTTCATGGTACAGCAGATTACAACTGGTACTTCAGTGGGAAGTGCAGGGTGCACCTGGTACTTTAGATGGGAAGTGCAGGGTACAGAGCGGGGCCACACCTGGTACTTCAGACGGTAAGTGCATGGTGCACCTGCTACTTAAGACTGGAAGTGCAGTGTACTGTACGGGCTACACTTGCTACTTCAGGTGGGAAGTGCGGGGTACAGTCTGGCCACACTTTGCTCGTGGCTTTCCATTGAACCGTTTCTGCCAAGACGCACTTCCATTGCAGTGCACACGATCGAGTGGATAATCCCCACCACGAAGTGCTAGTCTGATTCGGACCTGCACGCCTAACCCTGACACATGGTTATCATACCACGTGTTTTTATCAACATCTATCTATTGTTCATTGGATTTTCCAAATGACTTATTTTTCTGCATGGATTAACATTTCCAAGCACTGAACAGATGTCTGCAATTGGCAAATATTTATTGACAAATGCCCTTAGTTAAGGTGCGTTTCATTGATTGTGTCTGACGCTTTACAATAATTGTGCCTTGAAGAAGTCCTATGTTAAAAAAGGACTAAACCCGTTGGCTGATGGTTTTTATGAGCAGAACAAACCTCAATACAGAAGAGAATAACATATTCATTGCATTGACAGAAGTTTTTAATTTAATTATGTTACCTTGATGCCTGTTTCTCAACTTGTAAATACGTCTGTTTGTCAGTGGTGCAGCTCCTGTTCTGCTTTTTTGTTTCCTATCCCGCTGTGAAGGGAGGCGCTTCGGGACGGGGTGCATGCGAAGATTTGCACACAAGATTGCTCTGAATGTAAAATATTTTTGTGACCAACGGTCCGGGTGCTGTACATGTGTTTTTGGTCCACTGTCAAACATACAGTCTGGCTACACCTGCTACAGGTAGGAAGTGCAGGGTACTCCTAGTACTTCAGACATGAACTGGAGGGTACAGACGGTACTTAAGACGGGTAGTGTAGTGTACACCTGGTGCTTCACATGGGAAGTGCAGGGTATACCTTGTACTACTGGGTACAGAATAAGCTACATCTGGTACTTTAGACGAGAAGTGCAGGATACAGTGTATGCTACACCTGGTACTTCAGGTGGGTAGTGCTGGGTACACCTGCTACATTCGGGGGTAAGTGCAAGGTACAGTGCAGGGTAAACCTCGAACTTCAGGGCGGAAAGGCCGGGTACAGTGAGGGTACACCTCGTACTTCAGGTGGGAAATGCAGATGTTAGCCCGAGCCCATTTTACAGGCTTTTTTTTTCAAATAAAATCTGTTTCATACAAATATTTCCTAGAAAGCAAGATGGCAGACTAATCATATGCATAGTTTCTCATTAACTGAGCTTTAACATGATAGATTTTCAACAGGGAACACTCCAGCACTGAACTGGGAGTTACATTCCCCGCAGGGCAGCATGGCTGTTACATTCCCCATAGTGAGTACAGTTCTACCTGCATTTGCTTGAACGAAAGATTCTTATATACTTCGAGCTTTAACAGGGCCAGGTCCCTCTGGGACCTGCTATAGGTCTGGGGTCGGGGGAATGGTGCATGCGACATCAGACCCACAAGACATCACCTGGCACTGTGGCCAGACTTTTTTTTTTTAAACCGTTTTTATTTGCTTTTTTATCAAACCTGTACAGTGCAGTCATATCCATAATAGTGTACACTTTTACCCCCCCCCCCACTCCCGCCATCCCCCCAATCATCACCCATTCCGAAGCATATATGTCACATATGTACATGACCACAAGACGGACCCCCCACAATAGTATCCACAGGACTGACATCTCTAGACCTCTCTGGTCACCAGTGCGCAACCAACGTGACGACTCACTGTAGCCCAGCATCCAACCCGTGATAGCTTCTCCATTTCCCCCACACTTTTCGAAATTTCCTGGGACACCCCCTTGCTTTATAAGTGACTCTTTCAGCCGCCATATACATATCTAGCCCTCTCCTCCAGTCTTCCAGACGCGGTGACTCCGGCACCCCCCAGTATTTTGCTATGTCCCTCTGGGCTACTACTAGGGCCAGTACCAGGAAGGTCAGCAGAGGGCGTGGAAGATCCACATCAATAGTCATGCCCAATAGAGCCAGCTTGGGGTCCACCTGTAATTGGCTCTTCAGGACTGCAGGAAGTTCCGTAAAGACATCCGACCAGTACCCCTGTATTGTAGAGCAGGACCACAAGACATGGAAGAAATCCCCCCTGGGGTCCTGACATCGTAAGCACATCGCATCTGCTGTCTTTCCCATTTTCTGGAGCCGCACCCTATCAAAGTAGGTTCTATGTAATATGTTAAATTGGATAAGGCGGAGTCGGGATTTAACTGCCACCTCTCTGGGATGTGTCAAAATTAGCTCCCAGTCAATGTCCTCCATAACTCCCACATCCGCCTCCCATTGTCTCCTAAGCTAGACTAGGTCCCCCAGCATGTTGTTTGTAAGTGTCTTATAGGTTAGAGAGACTGCTTTCTGTTCCCATTTTACAGGCTTATTCTACAAACCATTTGCCTTCCTCCACTTATTTTTTTCACCCTCTTTTTGTTGGCTTTCGGACTCGGGCACTTTACCGGTGCTAAAGTGCGCGTGCTCTCTCCGCTAAACATGGCATTATTGGCACACACCAATTTGGCATATTTAATTTACCTGTAAATCTCTTGTTAAGTGGTATACCATATACCCAGGGCCTGTAAATTAAATGCTGCTAGTGAGTCTGCAGCGCCGATTGCTCAACCCACAGAAGTAGCCTTTCAAACCTGTCCCAGCCCTGTGCAGTTTACTGCCTCATTGACTTGGCATTAAAATTACTTTCCAAGCCTTAAACTCCCCCTTTTACTACACATAGGTCACCCCTATAGTAGGCCCTAGGTAACCATGTATGCAGGGTGCTATGTAAGTAAAAGGTAGGACATGTGCCTTTTATTTTATGGGATGTCCTGGTAGTGACAAACAGCCTATTTTGTTTCTCACTACTGTGAAATCTACTCCTCTCATAGGCTAGCATTGGGAATTCCCTTATAGGTACTTAAGTGGTAATTCCTTACCTGAAAGGAGTAGCGTTGCCATGTTTGGTATATTTGGAATAGTGGTGATAACTCCTGCTTACTGGTGTAGTTGGATTTTAAATCGGTATATAAGAAATGTCACTTTTAGAAAGTGGGCATTTCTCTGCGCTTGGGCCTCTTTGTGCTTTGCAGCCTGACTCTAGTCCACGTCTAGGGCTGAGTGATAGCTACACTTTGTGCATACTTTCCAGACAGCCATCACAGAGGAAGGGTTGGTTGTGACATGGTTACATCGGCATACTTATGGCCTTCCTGGGCTGGGAGAGAGAGGGGCGTTCACACTTCACATTTGTTTAGGCTCTATCTTGCCCTCACACAAAGGGCTGATTTACCTCCTACTGATGTCTGGAGCTAGGGCTGGAGTTGAAAGAGGGTGTTGCGCACTTCTAAGGTTTCTTTTAAATTCACCTCTTGAACAAAGACATTTTGGGGTATCAGTAAAGGGACTCTGACCCCATGATTTGAGATGCTGCATGGGACTTGTAACCAGATGCTGCTGGCTCTACATTCCGCACTTTGCCAGAAGGAACTGCTGTGCTGCGAGAAGGGACTGCTACTTTACAAAATGCTTTGCTGTGTTGACCTGCTGCTTGCTGTGTGCTGAGCTGCAGGAGGGACTGCCACTCTGCGACCGGCTTCTGTGTCTTGGCCTGCTGTCTTGTTGCTTTTGTTGCCCTACAGTGCCCTTCAGGGGCTTGTGGGCTTGCCTCCCCTCCCCCTGTTCTTGTGAGGGGTTTCTGCTGTTCAAGAGGATTCCTGTAAACTTAACAGCATGTGTTTGAGACTTCCTACACCAAAGCATGATAAGATGGTTATTTTCCCTGCTTTGGACAAATTAGCTCACGGTGAGGGCTGCGTTTTTCACTTTGTCTTTGGGCACCAAGTGTGTATGCAGCATTCACTCTTTCTCATTTGTGAAGGGAGAGCGTTTTTCGTTGCAGACAGCGCGTGATGAGTGCTTTTTCCTGCTCCTCGTTTTGCCATTGAACTGCACCTCTTGTTCTCCATACAGTATGGGCCCGGCTTTCCCTGGGCATCCAAAAATCAGTGTGTGTATGGGTGCCCCACATCGGAATCACTGAGCAGAATTTGCTGCCGACCAGAAGGAAGCCCTCCTCGCTGCTGCACCCACTTTGCCATAGCACCCTGGCTCCCTCTGCAAGATTTGGTTGTGGGGGAGGGCAGTATTGCCTGAAGAGAGAGAAGGAGGGTCTCCAGCAACAGGAAGACCGCTCTGTGCAGGATAGGTGCTGGGCTGGGACTGTGACGACCATAGCGAACCCCCGTGGCAGCCCACACTGCCACCTGTGGACCCCAGTAGGGTATGAACGTGCCGAAATCGGCTCCGTGCAGCGGATGGCCTTCCTGGTGGACTGACACCTGTCAGGCGTAATTTCTGATTGACCGACTGCCTGGGAAACTTGCATGAGTACGGTGGCCGCACTGCACATGTGGACGGGTAGCTTCTTTCTCCGCAGGTCATAAAGGACCTGTGGGGCACTTTGACAACACAGTGCCAGTATTTACCTCATCGTTGTTCGCCCCCTTCTTACGGAGTGAAGCAGGAGGGAGACAGAAACACTGCAATCCCCCAGAGGAGTCCGGGGGATGGTCCTGTTGGGGATCTTTATTGGGCTATAGTGAAGCTCCTGATAAGTGTGCAAGTGCTTTGCCGCAGTTATTCAAAAGGGGCCCATTGTTCTATTAGGGCTCATGGAAGCACCGTACACCATATACAAGGAGCGCAAGTGCTCCATGCCCTAGGACTGCTCTAAAAGTAGTGTGATATTCCTGCTGTACTTAAAACCACATTTGGAATATTAGAGCAATACATATGGGTGTTTATTCTTACTGCCTTCCTGGTAGGGGTATTATAGGTTTTATGTGTTTGTCCTCTAACTACACGGCTGCCTTTTTATGCACTGTTGTATGATGTTCTTTGCCTTGCCTGATACAGGATAACAAGTACTATTTCAGTAATGGCATAGTATGCACAGTATTCATGATTTATATGTCGTAGTGGCCCTCGTGCATTTACAGTGATGTATGACCATTGCATAATCTGCAAAGTATTTGTTATTCAAGTCGTTTTGGTCTATGTTTTATGTACAATATATTTATATATAAGCCTGTGGATAGTCTCTTTTGTGGTGCATTAATTGTGTTACTGGTGTGAGTGTGTTGCGCAAACACTTTACACATTTACCTTTGATAATAAGCCTCACTGTTCTGTGCCAAGCTACCAGAGGGTGAGCGTAGATAATCTTTGGTGTGTAATTTAGAGTGGTGGGTTCTACCTGGCTTCGGTGCATACCCTAACCCACCAGAAACCCTATTTCTAACAGCAGGGTACACCTGGTTCTTCAGATGGCATGTGCAGTGTACACTTGGTACTTCAGACTGGAAATGCAGGGTACACCTGGTACTTCTGACGGAAAGTGCATCATACAGTGCAGGGTACACCTAATACTTCAGACTGGAAATGCAGGGTTCACCTAGTACTTCAGATGGGTAGTGCAACTTACAGTGCAGGGTGCACCTGGTACTTCATATGGCATGTGCAGTGTACACCTGGTACTTCAGACTGGAAATGCAGGGTACACCTGATACTTCAGACAGGACGTGCATCATACAGTGCAGTGTACACCTGGTACTTCAGACTGGAAATGCAGGGTACGCCTGGTACTTCAGACTGGAAATGCAGGGTACACCTGGTACTTCATATGGCATGTGCAGTGTACACCTAGTACTTCAGACTGAAAATGTAAGGTACACCGGGTACTTCAGACGGGAAGTGCATCATACAGTGCAGAGTACACCTAATACTTCTGACTGGAAATGCAGGGTACACCTGGTACTTAAGACGGGAAGTGCATCTTATCGTGCAGGGTACACCTAGTACTTCACGTGGGAAATTGCATCAGACTGAACGCACGCCAGGCCAGGTTTCAAGATATTCTTTACGATTCAAGAAGAAAGGTACGGGATTGGATTTTAAATTACGGGCATTTTAAAAGAAATCACATGCTAGCCGTGTGACGTAGAATTAGATGCGTCGCCGAAAAAGCTAAAAAAGAAAGTTAAAAAAACAAGGGAAACATTCTAGCCTTTTCTGTTTTTTGCAGGTGCTCTCGCGCTTTAGCAAGGTTAATTAATAGGAGTACAAGCCTGTGCATGTAGCAAGTATTTCAAACATTTGAACGTACAGCAGGCAGAGTAAACTGTGCAGCAGCGTTTACTCCACTGATTAGTAAAAGAGAGGATGGGTGGCTCCCGTTCGGTATAATAACAGTTGTGTGGACGGATATCTTTTTACTCTCCTGTGTGTGCAAGTAGTCATATTGGAGGACACATCTGTACCATTGCATTTTAGTGTGCGGTTGTGTGGACGGATACATTCCTACCGTTGTACTTTGGTGAGCAGTTGTGCCATTGTTGTATTTGGGGAGTAGTTGTGTGAACGGATTCGTTCCCACTTTTGTATTTTAGCGAGTTCTTGTGTGCATTAACATTCTTGTACCATTGTATTGTGGTGAAAAGATGTGTGCACAGATCCGTTCCCACCGTTGTATTTTGGCGAGTTGTTGTGGGCATAGGCACTGTCGTACCATTTATATTTTGTTGTGCAGTGGTGTGCACAGATGTGTTCCTACTGTTGTGTTTTGGAGAGTAGTTGTGTGCATTTGTAACTCTGTATTTGTGTGAACAGATGTGTTCCTACTAGGATGATGCACGGGAATGCCCCATCTCCAATCATGTCGAGGGGAATAAGACGGCCGTAGTAATTCACTGTGCGCTGGAACGGAGTTTTGAAATGCCCTGGCATGGCCTTTAATCCGTAGATTTTGTATCCCTGGTAAATGAGTTTCTGGGAGTAGGATTTTCAATCAGCAAAGCAGCCGCATGATGGAACTGACCTCGGAAGTAATCCCTGGAGGCTTGACGAGCAGGGCATCTTGGAGGGTAGCAGTGCATTACAGCCACCCAGAGCCTGCACTGCACAATGCACGCAGGAATGAACAATATTCCTGTAATTTATCCTAGTCACCGAGGCACTTGTGTGACAGATGATGCCTTTAGCCAATCTGTTCGTCGACCTCAGAAGCATGAACAGCTAAAAGTCCATCCACTGCATTCGCACTTGTGGTCGTTTACAACCGATAGGTTAACACAGAGCGGTCTTGAACCTTGTGTGCTCGACTAACCGGACCTGAGGCTGAATGTACAGTGCAGGTTCTGTACGTATTATATAAATGATGATTCTCAACTTCAGTTATGTTGCCACCGGTTCACTGATTGGCAAATGAGTGAATTCTCCAGTGTATAAAAAATGCGCTTTCAGCCTTTAATGCATCGCTTGACTGTTGTCGAAGCTGCGAGAGGGGCGAGCAGCTCCGAGAAGCAGTGCCCCTCCCTTGATGTTACACTTGGAACCATGGTCTTATGCACCCCTGTTGGATGCTCTCTCTTTGCGCTTTCATCAAGGGCCCAATCTCACTGCTTTGCTAGCAGTGCCCATCTCTTAATGTTACACTTGAAACCATTGTCTTATTAACCACTGTTGGAAGCTCTCTCTGTGCGCGTTCGTCAAGGGCCCAATCTCACTGCTTTGCTAACTGTCCATCTCTTAATGTTACACTTGAAACCATTGTCTTATGCACTTGTTGGATGCTCTCTCTGTGCGCTTTCATCAAGGGCACAATCTCACTGCTTTGCTAGCAGTGCCCATCTCTTAATGTGACACTTGAAACCATTGTCTTATGCACTTGTTGGATGCTCTCTCTGTGCTCTTTCATTAAGGGCTCAATCTCACTGCTGTGCTAACCATGCCCTCGCTTAATGTTACACTTGAAACCATTGTCTTATTCACCACTGTTGGAAGCTCTCTCTGTGCGCTTTCGTCAAGGGCCCAATCTCACTGCTTTGCTAGCAGTGCCCATCTCTTAATGTGACACTTGAAACCATTGTCTTATGCACTTGTTGGATGCTCTCTCTGTGCTCTTTCATTAAGGGCTCAATCTCACTGCTGTGCTAACCATGCCCTCGCTTAATGTTACACTTGAAACCATTGTCTTATTCACCACTGTTGGAAGCTCTCTCTGTGCGCTTTCGTCAAGGGCCCAATCTCACTGCTATGCTAACAGTGTCCATCTCTTAATGTTACACTTGAAACCATTGTCTTATTAACCACTGTTGGAAGCTCTCTCTGTGCGCGTTCGTCAAGGGCCCAATCTCACTGCTTTGCTAACTGTCCATCTCTTAATGTTACACTTGGAACCATTGTCTTATGCACCACTGTTGGATGCTCTCTCTGTGCTCTTTCATCAAGGGCTCAATCTCACTGCTGTGCTAACCGTGCCCATCTCTTAATGTTACACTTGAAACCATTGTCTTATGCACTTGTTGGATGCTCTCTCTGTGCGATTTCATCAAGGGCCCAATCTCACTGCTTTGCTAACAGTGTCCATCTCTTAATGTTACACTTGAAACCATTGTCTTATTCACCACTGTTGGAAGCTCTCTCTGTGCGCTTTCGTCAAGGGCCCAATCTCACTGTTTTGCTAACAGTGCCCATCTCTTAATGTGACACTTGAAACCATTGTCTTATTAACCACTGTTGGAAGCTCTCTCTGTGCGCGTTCGTCAAGGGCCCAATCTCACTGCTTTGCTAACTGTCCATCTCTTAATGTTACACTTGGAACCATTGTCTTATGCACCACTGTTGGATGCTCTCTCTGTGCTCTTTCATCAAGGGCTCAATCTCACTGCTGTGCTAACCGTGCCCATCTCTTAATGTTACACTTGAAACCATTGTCTTATGCACTTGTTGGATGCTCTCTCTGTGCGATTTCATCAAGGGCCCAATCTCACTGCTTTGCTAACAGTGTCCATCTCTTAATGTTACACTTGGAACCATTGTCTTATTCACCACTGTTGGAAGCTCTCTCTGTGCGCTTTCGTCAAGGGCCCAATCTCACTGCTTTGCTAACAGTGCCCATCTCTTAATGTGACACTTGAAACCATTGTCTTATTAACCACTGTTGGAAGCTCTCTCTGTGCGCGTTCGTCAAGGGCCCAATCTCACTGCTTTGCTAACTGTCCATCTCTTAATGTTACACTTGGAACCATTGTCTTATGCACCACTGTTGGATGCTCTCTCTGTGCTCTTTCATCAAGGGCTCAATCTCACTGCTGTGCTAACCGTGCCCATCTCTTAATGTTACACTTGAAACCATTGTCTTATGCACTTGTTGGATGCTCTCTCTGTGCGATTTCATCAAGGGCCCAATCTCACTGCTTTGCTAACAGTGTCCATCTCTTAATGTTACACTTGAAACCATTGTCTTATTCACCACTGTTGGAAGCTCTCTCTGTGCGCTTTCGTCAAGGGCCCAATCTCACTGCTTTGCTAACAGTGCCCATCTCTTAATGTGACACTTGAAACCATTGTCTTATTAACCACTGTTGGAAGCTCTCTCTGTGCGCGTTCGTCAAGGGCCCAATCTCACTGCTTTGCTAACTGTCCATCTCTTAATGTTACACTTGGAACCATTGTCTTATGCACCACTGTTGGATGCTCTCTCTGTGCTCTTTCATCAAGGGCTCAATCTCACTGCTGTGCTAACCGTGCCCATCTCTTAATGTTACACTTGAAACCATTGTCTTATGCACTTGTTGGATGCTCTCTCTGTGCGATTTCATCAAGGGCCCAATCTCACTGCTTTGCTAACAGTGTCCATCTCTTAATGTTACACTTGAAACCATTGTCTTATTCACCACTGTTGGAAGCTCTCTCTGTGCGCTTTCGTCAAGGGCCCAATCTCACTGCTTTGCTAACAGTGCCCATCTCTTAATGTGACACTTGAAACCATTGTCTTATTAACCACTGTTGGAAGCTCTCTCTGTGCGCGTTCGTCAAGGGCCCAATCTCACTGCTTTGCTAACTGTCCATCTCTTAATGTTACACTTGGAACCATTGTCTTATGCACCACTGTTGGATGCTCTCTCTGTGCTCTTTCATCAAGGGCTCAATCTCACTGCTGTGCTAACCGTGCCCATCTCTTAATGTTACACTTGAAACCATTGTCTTATGCACTTGTTGGATGCTCTCTGTGCGATTTCATCAAGGGCCCAATCTCACTGCTTTGCTAACAGTGTCCATCTCTTAATGTTACACTTGAAACCATTGTCTTATTCACCACTGTTGGAAGCTCTCTCTGTGCGCTTTCGTCAAGGGCCCAATCTCACTGCTTTGCTAACAGTGCCCATCTCTTAATGTGACACTTGAAACCATTGTCTTATTAACCACTGTTGGAAGCTCTCTCTGTGCGCTTTCGTCAAGGGCCCAATCTCACTGCTGTGCTAACAGTGCCCATCTCTTAATGTTACACTTGGAACCATTGTCTTATGCACTTGTTGGATGCTCTCTCTGTGCGCGTTCGTCAAGGGCCCAATCTCACTGCTTTGCTAACAGTGCCCATCTCTTAATGTGACACTTGAAACCATTGTCTTATTCACCACTGTTGGAAGCTCTCTCTGTGCGCTTTCGTCAAGGGCCCAATCTCACTGCTGTGCTAACAGTGCCCATCTCTTAATGTTACACTTGAAACCATTGTCTTATTAACCACTGTTGGAAGCTCTCTCTGTGCGCTTTCGTCAAGGGCCCAATCTCACTGCTGTGCTAACAGTGCCCATCTCTTAATGTTACACTTGGAACCATTGTCTTATGCACTTGTTGGATGCTCTCTCTGTGCGCGTTCGTCAAGGGCCCAATCTCACTGCTTTGCTAACAGTGCCCATCTCTTAATGTGACACTTGAAACCATTGTCTTATTCACCACTGTTGGAAGCTCTCTCTGTGCGCTTTCGTCAAGGGCCCAATCTCACTGCTGTGCTAACAGTGCCCATCTCTTAATGTTACACTTGGAACCATTGTCTTATTAACCACTGTTGGAAGCTCTCTCTGTGCGCTTTCGTCAAGGGCCCAATCTCACTGCTGTGCTAACAGTGCCCATCTCTTAATGTTACACTTGGAACCATTGTCTTATGCACTTGTTGGATGCTCTCTCTGTGCGCGTTCGTCAAGGGCACAATCTCACTGCTTTGCTAACAGTGCCCATCTCTTAATGTGACACTTGAAACCATTGTCTTATTCACCACTGTTGGAAGCTCTCTCTGTGCGATTTCATCAAGGGCCCAATCTCACTGCTTTGCTAGCAGTGCCCATCTCTTAATGTTACACTTGAAACCATTGTCTTATTCACCACTGTTGGAAGCTCTCTCTGTGCGCTTTCGTCAAGGGCCCAATCTCACTGCTGTGCTAACAGTGCCCATCTCTTAATGTTACACTTGGAACCATTGTCTTATGCACTTGTTGGATGCTCTCTCTGTGCGCGTTCGTCAAGGGCCCAATCTCACTGCTTTGCTAACAGTGCCCATCTCTTAATGTGACACTTGAAACCATTGTCTTATTCACCACTGTTGGAAGCTCTCTCTGTGCGCTTTCGTCAAGGGCCCAATCTCACTGCTGTGCTAACAGTGCCCATCTCTTAATGTTACACTTGGAACCATTGTCTTATTAACCACTGTTGGGAGCTCTCTCTGTGCGCTCTCATCAAGGGCCCAATCTCACTGCTGTGCTAATTAGGCTGAAATAAATGAATTAACTTGCCATTTGTGATGATTGAGCCTTAGTCAGGAGGGGGATGGCTGAAGGGAAGGCCTAGACTGTTGCCCGACCAGAACTTCACCAACATTAGTCGTTGATAATCATGCACACAGGGCAAAAAGTGATGTATATAGTACACCATGGCCACATTGTGCTATCAGGCCGGACCGAGCACAGCGCTGCCCTTTAGAAGTGAGTGAAGCCAAAGAGGGCAATAAACGCAACTCTGATAGGAAGGAATGAAGTAAACCCTCTCCTGTAATTGTCTCTTTTATAACATACTCGGTTTGTATAGTTCCGACTGTACTGATCCCATTACGTGCAAATTAAAGAATAATTAGAACGTTATTTGGTGGGAAGCTTTTTGGGCAGATAGGTTGCCATCATTGTATTTTGGTGAGAAGCTTTGTGGGCAGATAGGTTGCCAACATTGTATTTTGGTGAGAAGCTTTGTGGGCAGATGGGTTGCCAACATTGTATTTTTGGTGAGAAGCTTTGTGGGCAGATATGTTGATATCATTGTAATTTGGTGAGTAACTTTTTGAGCAGATACGTTGCCATCATTCTATTTTGGTGAGATTTTATGTGGACAGATAGGTTGCCATCTTTATATTTTGGTGAGATTTAATGTGGACAGATAGGTTGCCATCTTTATATTTTGGTGAGAAACTTTTTGGGCAGACACGTTGCCATCATTGTATTTTGGTGAGAAGTTATGTGGACAAATAGGTTGCCACCTTTGTATTTTGGTGACAAGTTATATGGACAGATAGGTTGCCACCTTTGTATTTTGGTGAGAAGTTATGTGGACAGATAGGCTGCCATCTTTGTATTTTGGTGAGAAGTTATGTGGACAGGTCGGTTGCCATCTTTGTATTTTGGTGAGAAGCTTTATGGGCAGATCGGTTGCCATCATTGCATTTTGCTTAGTAGTTGTGCTCACAGGTGTGCTCCCAGCATTGTATTTTGATCAGTAAGTATGTGCATTGAAATGTTCAAGACGTTTTGTGGTGTTAAAAAATTATTGCATAACCAAACATATTAGGAAGTATTTGTTTTGAAATCTGATTTTTTTTTTTTGTCTCGTTCCTCTCGGTCCGATAGAATGTTGTAATCCTTGTCCTGGGGCCTCGCAGTAAATAACCGGTGCTCACTCTTTGCTCTCTAGCTAGCTATCTATTTTTCCATAAGATCACAAGTTCAACAAGTTGGAGAGCTTCACTTCCCCTACAGCCAGTGCCCCCCCCCCTTCGGCCCTGAACCCTCCGAGTTTGTTCGATGAGAATGTTATATCGTCACATGTGGCAGAAAGAAAGCAGCAGAAAGAAGTTAATGCAAAAAATGGATGTGAGGATCATTCACATGCATAAGCTCAGAAAAGAGCTCGGTGTAGATGAAGAGCTGAGTGGGTCGAAGGCTGTGCATGAGTCTTTCCACAAGGGAAGAGCTTCAGTCCAAGTGTAAACCCTTCCTAGTTGGCGGGTACTTTGCTCACCAGTCCTCCATAGGCTGGAGCATCAGGAGGAGCCGCTCACCATCGCATTTTCCTAGTTTTGTACCTGAGACCGTGTTAACCTTTATCCCACAAAGTCTGCCATTATTTGCAGTGCTTCAAACAAGTAGCTCATATTTGAATATTATCCTTCACTGAACTTTACACACACAGAATTTGTGTGTATTCTAATTTTCGCCTTTAGAAAGCCCTACTTCAAAAAGTTATACAGGTTGAAACATGCTTTGGTCGAAAATGTAGTTCGAACCTTCAGATTGTGACTGAGGAATGTCTAGATCCACATAACTATGATGATAATATCAATAACACATATGTCTAACACATGGAGAATTATCCGGTGTTATTGTAAATAATGATTTCTGTGTTTATGAATACAACTTTAATGAAATGAAATGAAATGAAAAATTATATTTATATAGCGCATACATACCCGAAGGTCTCGCAGCGCTTGAACTGAATAGTGTGGTGAGCAGATAACAGGATTTAGCACATTTTAGCAAACAGGTGAGTTTTTAGTGTTTTCCTGAAGACCATCCGGTCACTGATCTCCCGCATGTTCGGCGGGAGCGAGTTCCACATCTTTGCCGCCATGTGTGAAAAAGCCCGACCTCCCCAACGAGCCTTATTGACTTTAGTTGTAGTGGCAAGATGCAGGACGCTGGAGCGAAGGGTTCTCGATGGAATGTAGGGTAAAACCAAAGAGCGCAGGATAGCTGGGCCTGTTCGATGAAATGCTTTGTGCACAATGCACATAGCTTTGAAGTGCATTCTGGCAGCTATTGGGAGCCAGTGGAGTTCTTTTAAGGCCTTCTTTGCTGATTGCCAGCGGGGGATGCCAAACAAAAGTCGAGCAGCACAATTTTGTGTGACTTGGAGTCTGTTGATCACTGCTACCGGGGCTCCCAGATATAACGCATTTCCGTAATCCAGGCGGGAGAGTATTAAGGCCTGAACCATGATTCTCCTCGCCTGGAAAGGAAGCAGAGGGAGGATCTTCCGGAGCATTCTCAACAGTCCAATACAGATGGAAGCAGTTTTGGTGGCCTGCACAGAAAAATCTAATGCTTTATCAAGCCAAACTCCAAGGCTCTTGATGTGGGGTTTTGGTGAGGGAGGAGAGCCAAGACAGGCGGGCCAGATGGAAACCAGAGTGGTCGGTGCGAGATTGCCCAGTAGCATAATCTCTGTCTTCTCCCCGTTGAGCCTGAGACATGAGGAATGCATCCACTTTGCTACAGCCTCTAGACAGGGCCCCAAGGTGTTGGATGAACCCTCTGTGTGATCCAAAGAGACCACCAGTTGGGTATCATCAGCGTAGGTGATGATACGCACACCGAAGGGCTGAACTATCCCTGCCAGAGGACTCATGTAGACATTAAAGAGCGTGGGGCTCAGGGCCGAGCCCTGAGGAACCCCACAGCTCAGTGGATGTTTCAAGGATACTACCTCGCCCTCAAACACCTGGAAGAAGCGCTCATCCAGGAAGGAGGTCAGCCATTCCAGGGCCGCGCCCGACACGCCCATGCCACTTAGACGATGTAATAGTGTGGCATGGTTAACCGTGTCGAACGCGGCACTGAGATCTAATAGTATAATGGCCGCCTTCCCTCCCCGGTCCAGCACAGATCTAGTTTCTTCCGTTACCGCGAGTAAAGCGGTTTCGGTGCCATGTTGAGGGCGGAATCCCGTCTGGGAGGCACAAAGCAGCCCGTTGGACTCCAAATAATCTACCAGTATGTTGTTAATATGTCTCTCCAGCAACTTACTCATCCAGGGGAGAAGGGAGATAGGGCGGAAGTTGGCCAAGTTGTTCTGATCTAATGTAGGCTTTTTGAGAAGGGCCCTAACCATCGCACATTTCCACTGGGCAGGGACCAAGCTGGAGACAATGGACGCATTTAAGACGTCTAGGATGACAGGACATATGGCCTCGCTGACTTTAAGGAGGGTCTGGGGAGGTGCAGGATCATTGGGAGATCCTGAGGTGACTTTAGAAAATATTTTCAGCAATGTGATGGAGTCAAGAAGAGGGAAGTTATCGAGCGAACAGTGAGCTGGAACGTCCGCTTTAGGGCCAGCAGTGGTGACCAGCTCCTCTATATCAGTGGGGAAAGAGGAATAGATGGCCTGAATTTTCTGAGAGAAAAAGGTAGCCAAATTGTTGCATCGAACGAGCGCACCAACAGAGGATAGGCACTCGGGGGGGGGGGGGGGGGGGGGGGGAGATTAGTGACTTTGCTATTTTAAATATTTCTTTGGGGGAATTTGCAGCTGAATTAATTTTAGAGTCATAAAATTGGATTTGTGCAGTTTTTAATTCACTCTTATATGATTTAATAGCCGCTCTATACTCGGTTTTCTTGGATTGCGAGTATTCTCGCCTCCAAGCTCTCTCCAGTTTGCGACACAATTGTTTCATGGTTCTGAGGGCGGGGGAGTACCATGGGGCTACTTTGGATCGCTTTATGGAGTGTAGAAATTCTTTTGGAAGAACCTGGTCCAAAGTATCAATAATCCAGTTATCATAGTTAGAGGTGGCTATACTGGGGCTCAGTGATTTGGAAGGTAAATGGTCATCCAGAGCCAGTCTCCAATCAGAAAGAGGCAGTGAAGCCCATTTCCTACCCCAGTGCTTCTTCTTATTTGGTGGCATAGGCTGGATGTTAGTGGACCACATAAAGGGTACTAAATAGTGGTCAGTCCAGGGCAGAGGTATAGGGATTTCCACTGTTAGACTGTCAAGATTACTAAAAATGTGGTCCAAGAGGTGGCCTTTATTGTGCGTTGGATGAAAACCTTTTTGCAACAGGTTAATGGCTTGCAGATTAAGTCGAAGACCAGTAACTGTTGCATCCTGGGAGTCATCCAAATGCAGATTCAGGTCGCCCCGCAGCGTAAAATTTGCTGCCGGGAGCATCTGATTAGCGGCCACATCTGTCAGCTCAGTGATAAAGTTATTCAACGGGCCCGGTGGTCGATAAACTAATATACCAGAAAAAGTGGATGTCGGGGAGAACTCCAAAGTAAAGTGCAAACTTTCGCATGCTCGCATAGCCGGGAAGGAAATGCGGCATCGGAAGATGTCTCTATGTATGATAGCCAACCCTCCACCTCTACGTAGCTTACGATCTAGTCGTTTTAGGGTATAACCATGAGGAATAGCCCATACTACAGTAGGATCCATTTCCAGCTGGAGCCATGTCTCTGTCAAAAAGAGGGCGTCAGGATTGAGTTCCTCTATCAACATGGCTAATTCGGTACAGTGTCTAGGTAATGACCTGCAATTGAGAAGGAACATTTTCCGATCATGTCTAGGAGGATGTATTAGTGTGCTCGAGATGGACGTAGCCCAAGTGCAGATTTTACAGTGGGCCATCGGATTGGTCGGAAAGACCGAATGAAGACATGAAGGGTTAATGCTAGATCTTAAAGCCAACAGAGAAGAAGCGCTGTATATAATGCGAGGCCCTACCATGATTCTCGGTGGAAGCAGAGCGCCAGACGCGTCTGGACGCGGACTGGCGCAGACTGGCTTCTCTTTGGCGCCTCTTCGGCGCTCCCGCTGCGCGTCACCGCTGCGCGGCCGAACCGAAGTTTTAATAGATTAAGGGACAATGGAAGCTAGAGCGTCACCCTCCTAAAGATGGCCGCCCTGCGTGGAGTGATCAGGAAGTGAGGACGCTTTTCCTCCCTCCACAGCAAACAGCATGAATTGCTGCGGTGGACCGGGGAGTCAGCGTGTAGGTAAGGCAGAGATTCAACAATGTTAAAAATACAGTCAATAACACATTTTTAAAATCACTGCTAGCAGAAATGCAAGTTTCCTGCCCAGCGCTAGCACAACGATGTTCTCAGTTCAACAATTTGTGCGCGAGTGCACTGAGCCCTTTAGTAGTCAGAGGGACAGTGGAAGCTAGAGCGTCACCCTCCTAAAGATGGCCGCCCTGCGTGGAGTGATCAGGAAGTGAGGACGCTTTTCCTCCCTCCACAGCAAACAGCATGAATTGCTGCGGTGGACCGGGGAGTCAGCGTGTAGGTAAGGCAGAGATTCAACAATGTTAAAAATACAGTCAATAACACATTTTTAAAATCACTGCTAGCAGAAATGCAAGTTTCCTGCCCAGCGCTAGCACAACGATGTTCTCAGTTCAACCGAATGCCGAATGAGTGAACTTATTCGGCTTCAGCAACCACCAGATTTCTCTTAATGTTGTTGATCTCATTCATATTTTGTAGCGTGTATGGGATATGATGCCAGTTGTCCAATATTTTAATCTTCTCAGATAATGTAGTGGAATTTGAGCTTTTATCAATCTCTGCAAAAGCTTCTCTGGCACATCAGTCTTTATATCTTGTGCTTCTTTTGTTGTTTAGTGTTCCGCTTACTTGAAGGCAGTGTACATCCCATTATGTATAGTACATTGCAGTTTCCAATGGCGCCTTCGAATGTTGTGGTCAAGTGACATTCATACACAAGTGTTGGCCATGTCCGTAGCGTAAACAGTTTCAGTTAGTTCTTATGGGTTTGATTTCTTGGCATACCTATATATCCATGGCCCAGAAAAGGTCCTGGGTGAATATGAATAATGTGAGGCATAAATGCCCCATTATGTTTTGCATTCCTTGCTTAGGGTATATTGTGGTAATGGCTGCTTAAAAGAAAGCAGTCTTTAGTTTTTTGAGCAGGTGATTGCTCACCACAGGATCCTTGCCTGTCAAGCCTAAGCTAAATGTTTGCTCTTCATTTCTTTGAAGAGGCTATGCACCTCGGTTCGTTTAGAGTGACGCACAGAAGTTTACAACTAACTTTGTTGTAATGAATATAATTTAACCATATACCAAATGAAAATTAAGCGGGCTTCAATAGGGAGCCGAAGACACATTTTAAAGAAATAATGTGGAAGCAAGATCCTAACTGGGATTCCTCTGATATTAGCTGTGTGGAAGGAGGGCTCATTCTGTAAAACTTGTGATGTGTAAACCATGGCTTAAGGGTGAAACCTGCTGTTTGTTGGGGAAGGCCCAGCTCCATTCACAAGTCATTCAAATGACATGATTGTATTGAGTCTGGTCAGCTTCACATTTGTCGTAATTATTTCTTTGCGATTTGTCAGCACCAGCAAATTAGTTGGTTTCTCTTGTTCCACAAGCTTGACTGGTATCTTCCATGAAGACCTTGCTTTTTCCAGACTGTAACATAATTGTATAGAGACTTGCTCTTGAAAGAGTGTATGAAAAAACTGGATATTTTAAAAATGGAGTAGAAAATTAGAGACCAATTGGAATGTAGGCCACGCTTCTTTAACAGTGGTGTGGTCCAAGAGTCTGTGATGAGTTTGGCACCGTATCAGTAAGGAACGGAGAGTTACTTGTATTTATAGGTGGGAAAGTTAACAACTAATCACATTCATTATCCTATTTACAAGAGCAGCTGCTAGGTGTCCTCTCAGTGAAGTTCATCTGCTTAATGATGTCTGATATATTTTCTTCTTAAACCAGTCGGACGTTTAAATTAGTAGGGTGACTGGTGTGTGACTTCTCCATATCCTAGAGAATATTTTAAAATTCAGTTAGGGTGCAAGTGAAGATTGGGTGGGTGAAAGGGTGGAAGGCATTTCAGTAGCCTTGGCTTGAATCATAATAGTCATGGTGGCTTCATTGTTTTTGACCTTAGAAATTTGAAACTGGGGACCCCTCTTTGTATCCTGGCTTCGGCTCAACATCCTGTGATTCTAACCAAATCACTTAATCTCCTTGTGCCTAAAAGAATGAATGTGGCCTTGTGTAATGTAATCTGGTGCTCATGTAAAGAAAGACCTCTAATGCCCTTCGGCCAAATTCATGCTCTATAAAAAAGAAACTGTAAAACAAAATCCTATGTTTTGCATCCGTAGCCACTTTCCGGACATGGTTTGGACCGAACTTGTGAATTATATTTATTAGGAACTTGTAATGTGTGAATTAGTTCAGTTGGCCAGTTTTAAGGGATTAAGAATTCTTTTGTTAGTGCCCGGTCTTGAATTTCCCCCGTACCTCCTTAAGATATCCATATATCTTTATCGGTAAACTTGGAGGGAGGGCAAATTGCTTCAGAGCACGGGATGATGGTGAGTACCATTCAGGAATCAATATTACAAAGCTGAGTCGTGCATGTTTGCACCATTTTCTTTTGCATTTTCTTCAGTTGAAATCTCGAGGTAAAAAATTACTGAGCCAAGTTGATGGAGCACCAGTTAAAAAATAGCGAGCCTGATTCATTAAGAGGTTTCATGTGTCACAAAATCTTCGGTGTTCAGGCAATTAATTACTCCTTCCATCATGATTTCTCATTTGCACTAAAAAAAATTGTGTACACGAAGAATTCATGATTACTCTCTTACCATCAGAATTTAAATCTTTTTTTTAAAAAAAACAATTGGCAAGATTAGCTTTAATAGAGATATTACATTTTGTAATTCTAAAGAGAGATTAAAGCTCATAGCAGGACAAATTCACAGAAAATTTCACAAAAATATTTATACTAGAATTTAGGACATGGAACCCGACGTTTGCTCACTTTATGTTGCATGGATCTTCTACCTTTTAAAAGCAGCCGTGGTCGGTTGAGGAGTACCTGCCGGGGCGATGACGTGGGGAGGGGAAGGGGCAGGGTGGGGGTTAGTAATGTATGGATAATGGATATGTGCAGGTAAGTAAACATATAAATAAATCAAACAAATTTCGTTGCGTGCACTGCATTGCATTTGGGGATGCAGTGCACGCAACGAAATTCGTTTGATTTATTTATATGTTTACTTACCTGCAAACATCCATTATCCATACATTACTAACCCCCACCCTGCCCCTCCCCCTCCCCACATCACCGCCCCAGCAGGTACTCCCCTACAGACCGTGGCTGTTTAAAAGATCTAACAGCAAACTGGTCCCAGAGTTAGAAAAATGGAAAACCCTGCAACTTTTGTAAGCTGAGCATTCAGACCCTGGATCATGTCTTATTCGCCTGTCCAGCATTGGTTTCGAGCCGTCGTCGCTGGCTTCGGCTAATGTTTTTACAAAACGGTGTTAAAAACGTAGCTTCAGCCCGCAATTTTCTTTTTTGCCCAAAAACCAAAGCAGTGTGTACAAAACTGTTTAATTATTTTAAGGAGTTTAAGCATATATTTTACATTTTTTATAAATTCTTTTAGATGGTTTTTTAACCCCCCTTCTGCCATCTTTTTATGGAGTATTTATTTCTTCTCTGTCAGATTGTATTTTGCACACACATTACTGCTTTTTATTGCTGTTTGCACAATTGGGATATGCTGTGCTCCTCTCCCACTTTTGTTTTGTTGTTGTGTTTAAAACTCAACCGAAGTGGGATTCTGGATTGCATTTTTGCACATGTACTGGCTGCTATTGAATTGCATTTTGCACAGGTTAGGACATGCCCTGTTTTTCCTTTTTTCTTGCACCTAATTCCAAATTGAACGTTCTGCTGAAGATGAATTCTGGACTTTATTTTGTATTTGAACTAGCTGCTACTTACTGCCCTTTGTACATTGTTTGCACTTTCTAGGATACGCCCTGTTACTTCAATCCGCCTGCTGCTAATTCCAAATGCTTTTTCTGTCAAATAGTTTTTTTTTCTTGTTGGTGCTTGAGGTCATTGCGATTCTGTTTTCGTCCATGAGCTAAAAAGATACCATTGTTGAAAATCTTAGCTTTTGAGCCTATTAGGATAATTGACAATATTGATTAATGTTATCCAAAGGAATTTTAGACATGCTAATGCAGGCATCTGATAATTTATGATGGTTTGTGGAATGAGATTTGCTAGGTTTAATTTTCCTATGCAATAATATGTATGTGCTTTTATGTGGACCTCATACGAGTTCCAAATCTTTAATAAAATATTGAATTGAATGAAGCACTTATTATAAGAATTGTCCGCCCCAATTGGGATTATCGTGGCACTCATAATATGGCCCTTCCTAATATGTTTTCCTTTCTTTGTTGGTAAAAATTCAGTGCATTATTATGCAGGAACTACATTTTTGTGTGTAACTAGAAACACCCTGGCATCCTGAGAGATAAATATTATCCCCTTCACATTTCACTTCTGACACTAGTTTTCATATCAACTAATTTCTTCCCATTTGTGTTCATATCCTTGTCATTTCTTCGAGGGCTCATTTCCCCTTAACATCACTGTCCTTTATAAGTTTATCGTGAACATAAAGTTCTCTATTGCTTTTGAATTCCTATTCTTAATTTCTCCTTCTGTTTGACGATAATCTTTCTTACTAGGACAATGACTTTCCTTCAACATGTTTGAACTTCATCAAGCTTTTCTAGTGAATGCAAGTTTTTTTCCACACAAAATTATGCATCTATCTATCTATCTATCTATCTATCTATCTATCTATCTATCTATCTATCTATCTATCTATCTATCTATCTATCTATATTCTAAGCTTGCTTACACCAATTTTGAACTGTTCAAAAAAAGAAGAGCACACTTTGATTTCAGAAACACTGGGAATTTCAATCTATTTGCATATTCAACTTAATATATATAAATACATATATATGTGTGTATGTATGTATATTAGTAAATCCCTCACACTAATTTGCTTCATATATTTCAGGTCCAACCTGTCTTTACCAGACTGTGGTCCATCATATTGTTATTAATATTTTAATTTTAGTATCCAAGATACCTTTTATAGGCGGCAGCACAGACTTCTAAAAATAGGGGGATGCACTCCTTTTCGTTTGAGATTTCTTGAAAGAATGTGTTATTTCAGAAATCTATGTACTTGAACAAATGTGTTTATATTATGCATCCATTCGATTCCGTGTGAGTTTGAGGTTAAGAACCCTTTATCGCGAGAAATAATTCTATTTTTGCAAATTTTGGCTGAAATAGGAGCAATTGATGAAGTTTCTTGAATACTTTCAGCTTCTCAGCTAGCATAATTGATGTACAATATTGCAGTAATTCTTAACATAGTTACATAGATAGTTCTATGGAGAGTCATCCAGGGGAGATGAGAGAATGAAGGCTCTCTCTGGTCGGGTCTCAGAGCTGACTGTGAAGGGATGTGAGAGGCGCATCTGTTGCATTCCTTTGTGTTCCTCCAATCCTGTTGGACCTGTTCTCTTGTATTAGTCTTTGTTTTTCTATGTCCAATCATAGTTATCCATCTTCAGACACTACTGTACTTCACACAGTCACCAAATATAATACTTGGAGAACAGTCTGTTAATGGAACACGGGACAATTTCCAGAAATGATTAAAATTGTTCTGGCCTTCAATGTCATGAGAAATATGTATATATCTGGCTATCCATTTTTCCCTTGTAAAACTTCAGAAAGTTGTTTTCATCTGACTTAAAGGATTGTTTCATTTAACTGGAAGAAATGTGATTGTAATACCATGCATTGTTGCTTTTGTTGTTTATTGCAATAGGAAGAGTAGGTTTTGTCATCGCTCCAGCTGATTCTGTGCACTTGATCCACCCAGTATGCAAGTTCCATCTTTCACAGGATCACTTACTAACGAACATTAGGCGTGCAAAGCCCATCACACACCAAGCATCTATCCTGGGTGGGGATTTCAAACTGTCCTGGGGACACCTTTTAGGTTACTCAAGGCCACCCGACTCTCTGTGAGCCCATCACTCCTACAGAGGGCAGTGAGCGGGGCTGCTGTTATTTTTAGGTCTGGAAGCAACACAGACCACCTGCCACACACACGGGACTGCATCCAAGAAGGAGTGTTGGTTAGTGGTAATTTGACGAACAGGAGATCCATGTGGAGAGTATGTAGTTGGTAGAGGAGTCTGGGGCATTAACAGAGTCCCCTCCGCTGATATAAACTGACTGTTTCTTTGTGGTTGGAAGCTGGTCTTGATCTCTTGAAGAAACTCAATGAAAACGTGTGTGACTTCTAGGCTTGTGAATGCCGGTAAGTCGCTGCAACTGCTCGTAGACCTGCAATATCCCCAACTTTTGGAAGTTTAATGAAGATAACCATTGTAAAGGGGGGCGGGAGCACCCTGCTTGTCGTCTCAGCGCTGTTTGACCCCATTGCATACTGGTAAATGCAGTAAGTTTGCACTCTGAAGTCGCTGTAGTTTTTAACCATTGTTGGTTCTGGCAGTGCAAATATCTCTAGACACTAGTGTTTCAGGGTTTAGCCCTTCTTCAGTAGAGAGCATATAGTTGTTTTGGAGATAACCATTGCTTTGACTTTTTATTATTAAAACCGTTTCGGCCGCAGGCCTTTCATGTCATACCTGATTACAAATACCATAGTATACACGTTCCACAAAATAAACAAGTGCCACTTAAAACGTACACTGAGAAGCTACTGTGCAGGGAGCAAGCTTTAAAACCTAACTTACAAGAGAGGTGTACACATCTGGCCTCCCTACAAGTGTGCCACATTATCGAAATAAGAACTTTTCACTCTAGGCCCCAAGAAGGTAGGCGGACACTTTTGTAATTATAATTGGATTTTGTTCTTTAAAAAGAAATCCATCCTTTCCCCCGCCCCCATACCATTATCTATCATGGCACAGTTTAACCATCTCCAGCGTCCCTTGCCGCATCGTGGACAGATAAGATCAAATGCTCTAGCAATCCATAGTGCAGCTACTATTCTTGCTTACTTGAGCAAGTAAATTGTTGTTTCTTGCTGCCATGAGAAGATTCCTTTCTTCTGTACAGTTCATCGCATGCATATATGATATGATGTTGCTGCCGCCTGTCATGGAAAAAATGCATTGGCATGAAATCGATTGCAAGTTCTTCATACTTGCACCCACTTTTTTCTATTGCGGATATGCCAGTCTGCCATTGCTTTTTTACATAAGGTACTTTTGAGAAGGCCCCTGGGTGAGTCAACCAGCTATATTTCGGAATCTCCAGTTTATTCGTCATCTTGCTGAGGTCTCTCCTCCAAGGGGATTCTGCAAAAGTGCCCATATTTTCTAAAGATCATCTATCCACAGGGCTATTCTTTTGTGCAGTGTGCCTTTTCATGGCATAAAGTATTGAGATTAAATAATCTTGAACCTTGCTTTGGGTGGTCTCAAACTTGTTTCCATTGCAATCCTCTTTCACAGAATCAATATCGTTCACAAAAATAATAACATTCTCACTCACAACATGGGGAACATCCTGTTACCGTGCTTTTGGTGTGCACTATCATTTGTAATTTTACACCTCTCGGGAACGGTAACGTTGAAACATGTTTCTTCATGTTCACCCATCTCTGCAGTGTGTATGAATTTCTCAGGAATGTCTGAACGCTGTCTTAATGTCGAAAATGAAGAGGGCAACCTCATTCAAACCAGAAGGAATAATATTTTAGCTATAAAGTAGAAGAATTCACTTCATTTAGACTAAACATTTGTAAAGCACATTTTGGAGGTTTGTTTACCAAATTAGGTTAAGAAATTTGTATGAATTTCCAGGATTGTTTCTTCGCACCAAAATGTGGGGGTAACGTCCATGATAAGGTTTTGTGAAACATTCTGTCTGCTTGCTATGTTTCTGCCTGTGTCTTATGGCAGTTGAACTTTGGATTTTCAGCCGCTGATGTGGCCCGGGGCCTGCTGTACACTGCCTAAGACCATGTACTCTGTAAACGTCACATGCCTTTGTCTCCTTAGTTTAACTATCACTACTGTGGGCTTGCCCCAGCTCTGTCACTAAGCTGCCAATGAGGCCTGTCAAACTGATTACTAACTGACACCTAGTAAGTGAGCAATTTCAGTCTAGGTATCTGTGTTTAGGAATTATGGGTTGAAAGATAGTTTTGTTGGATTAAACCCAGATCTTTTGACTGGGTGTGAGTGTTTGATTGGTTCAGATGCTCCGTCCATCACCACCCCCTTTTGTACCGCTTTGTTCGCCATAAGTTTGGCAGGGTATGCTCAGACGTGAGTCCCTTGCTCACTTTGCCACTGGATTCAAGCAAGCCTGGCTGAAGACGGCTGGAATGCCAGAAACCGGTCCTAGGAAGCTTGTTTCCGGTCCAGGGAAGGCATGGCTTGGCAGTTCGGGCTGGACTGTTCCCATGAGGCACAGGGTCAGACTGATTTGCATATGGCCAAGTCTGAACTGGGGTGGCAGAGTGGGCTAAAGAACGGTGATGGATTAAACCCAGATCTTTTGACTGGGTGTGAGTGTTTGATTGGTTCAGATGCTCCGTCCATCACCACCCCCTTTTGTACCGCATTGTTCGCCATAAGTTTGGCAGGGTATGCTCAGACGCGAGTCCCTTGCTCACTTTGCCACTGGATTCAAGCAAGCCTGGCTGAAGACGGCTGGAATGCCAGAAACCGGTCCTCGGAAGCTTGTTTCCGGTCCAGGGAAGGCATGGCTTGGCAGTTCGGGCTGGACTGTTCCCATGAGGCACAGGGTCAGACTGATTTGCATATGGCCATGTCTGAACTGGGGTGGCAGAGTGGGCTAAAGAACGGTGATGGATCTTTTGACTGGGTGTGAGTGTTTGATTGGTTCAGATGCTCCGTCCATCACCACCCCCTTTTGTACCGCTCTACTTTGAAAGCACACTATGCAACTGTTGTTTGGCCAAATTTTGATAGCTGCTGCACACCCATGTCTCCTTCAATAAAATGTACCAGGTGGAGCTAACCGAGCTCCAAGAAGGCTGCGGACACTCAGAACTGCCTTTGATCGACATCCTCCCCGTCCTGCCCGTTCGACGCAAGCAGAGCTGTGAAGAGGAACACAGCTGTAGGGACGTAGCTGACCTAAGTGCAGCAGGTGCAGTGGCACTGGGGCCCAGATTCCTGAGTAACCCATTGAACCCAGACAATGCTGTATTTTGCTACTCCAGCTGCTGTCACAGGGGCTATTTTAGTTGCATGCACCTCGGCCCATGGTATCCTTGCTAAGCTTTTGCACCAGTGGTTCTTTCTGTGACATCTACATCTACACCTGAAGCTGAGCTGCAGAAATAATAACAGGCTTCCTGGGAGGAGGCGGAGCAGGGGAGGAGATCGTCTGAACAGGCAGAGCCTGCAGGGCGGCTGGCAGTGCGCTGTCAGGATATGTCTGGGCCAATGCCTGCCCTGTTTGGGTTTGAATAGACCTGTCTATGAATCCTGGGGGGGCAGCTCTCCTGGGGGCCATGGCATACGCCCCTGCTATTCTATTAGGGATGGAGTTTAGACCTGCGACCTCGCAGGCCTGGGCGATTGGATTCCTGCAATGTCAACATGAAACAACAAAGAAGACTTTTTTTTAAAGTCCAGCCCCAGCACACATTTAAAAACAAAATATACAATTAGTATCAATCTTGTTACATTCCACTTCTTGCAGTATACATTTTCCACACCAGATTATTACAGTGCTGGGGTGCGGGTTAATCTGGTTCAGTCTGCCTGTGCAGGAGCACATTTACATATGGATGAATAAGAACAAAGGGGGTTCAATGCCAACCGCCAACAACTGCCAGGAACCAACTGTCAGTATAGAAATGATACACCTATCAAATAAAATCCACTCTGCACGTATCCGCAACCCGCTACCCCTCCTGAATAAAGTCAAGAAACTATATTTTATGTCACCATGGCGATTAGCCGTAACCCCTAGATGGGGTGAAGAATTGGTCTCATGTCCTAGGTATATTAGTGTGGTCGTTAGATGAAAGTATAACATTCAGTTTGGTCAAGTACTCATTCCATTGTTCCATGGGATTACACCTCTCATCTCGAGCTCTGGTATCCATCCGGACCGAGGCCTCCGCATTCTCCCTTGGATCACATCCTTCTGCCTCACGACCACTAGGGGGAGGTGAGTGCACTCCTTCAGGCCATTGCAAAATGTATTTTTGCCAACATCAATGCCAGTGTCTGGCACCCCTTCAACTGTTTAGTTCGTTTCGTCACCACCCCAGAGCGCAGAAGACTTAATTCAGGGTCATACGGCAAAAGAGGTGCAGTGATATCCGATATGCAGCAGAGCACCACTTGCAAAACTCTCACTATTATTGGACATAGTCATACCATGTGGAGTAAATCTGCATTAACCTGCAGGCATCTGGGACACACCACACCACGTAACATTTTTTTCTATTCTGTTGTGAGAAAGGTACGTGTGATGTATGTAGTTGAATTGCGTAAATCGGAATCCTGCATTTCGTGTGGTCGTCCCAACTGTGCCCAGACATCTTCGCCATGTGGAATCCCACATTTCCATATTAAGTTTCTTTTCCCACTATCCCTTAAGAACGGAGGACCGTTTTTCTGCACCCTATTCTCGTAATGCTCCATAAATGTGTGAGATAACCTTGATGGGATCCAGACAGGCTATCATCAATTCCAACGGGCCAGTCGCCTGTATAGGGTTCCCATCCAATTTACATGGTTTCCCTGCCATTCCTGTCCGTGCAGCGTACAAAGGAACAGCCCTACTTCTAGTCCACCCCCCTCCATCAGTTCCTCAAAAGTGCAAAAACTGCCATCTACTATTACAACTCCCCAGGTCTCATACCCAGCTGCGGTCCAGGATTCCACCGGATAAATCCCTTTTAGTTGTCTGCTCTGTGGGAGTACCCAGATTAGTAGGCTAGGTGCATAGGGTGTCACACGTCTACCATGCAGTAAGTATTTAATCCAATTCCACGTCGCCACCCTCGGTAACATGTTAGTAATAGCCCCATGTGAAGGGGAGTTCAAGAACGACTCTAGAGGCAAGTGGTCCCCAAAGGTGCAGTTCCCAGTTGGTCGCATCCAGCAGCTAACTAAGTGGCCATTGGAGTTTGGCCGCACCATAATAAAGCTCATAATTGGGAGAACTCAACCCTCCTTCCTATAACTTCTCTAATTTCACTCAGTCTCTCATTCACCCGTAGCAATGAGGCCAACAATTGCTGAAGGTCTAAAAAGAAAGAAAAAAACCTTCAATATCACCATGAGTGCTGCAAAGAAGTACAGGATTCGTGGAAGGACCAACATTTTACAAATAGACACTCGCCCCAAGGATAATAGGGGTAGCTGCGTCCAGAAGGGCAGTGATTGTCGAATCGAGGACAAGGCCTTCCCTAGATTCCCCTTGACAAGGTTGTTTTCATAGTGGTATATTTGCACACCCTGATATTTTCATGTATCATACCTCCATATCAGTGGGGCATCCCCCACATGGTGGTGTGGAAGGTCAGGTGTCCGTAACAAGGGAAATAGACAGGATTGCCCCCAGTTGATTTGCGATCCGGAGATGCGGTCAAAAGCATCTAAAGCTGATTTAACTCCCGGCTCAATAACAGGGTCAGCTCGCAAATAAATCAGGGTATCATCCGCATACATGGAGATTATGTTTGGATGATCTCCCACAGAATAACCCCAGTCGTACATCTGTTTGCGGGACATACAAGCCAATGGCACCAGGGCGAACAACAGGGGGGACAAGTGACAACCCTTCCTAGTGCCACTTTCACTTCTGAAACTATCAGGGATAATTCTCCCTGTACGTATCCTAGCGATTGGGAGCTCATATAAAACGTGTATCCGCTTACTAAACTCCCGACCTAGTCCTAGTTTCACTAGCACCGCCTGTAAGTAACTCCAACCCAGAGTATCGAACGCCTTCTCTATATCAAGGGAGGCCACACACCCCTGCGTGTTGGTCAGACGTGCCCAGTCCATGACCACAAACAGCCGGCGAAGATTTAAAAACCTATTCCTGCCCTGGATAAACCCATTCTGTTCCTAGTAGATTACAGTGTGTATCATTGATGTCAGTCTGTTGACCAATACCTTACTCCGCACCTTATATTCAAGATTGAGTAATGAAAGGGGACGGTAAACTACTACCTCTAAGGAGTCTCCACTGGTTTTGGAAGCACCGTTATCAAGGCTTCCCTCATACTGTCTGGAGGTCTGCCCTGTTCTTTGGCTCTACTATATACCTCCAAGAGATGAGTGATAAGAAAGGCCTGGAACGTGGCATAGAATTCTATCGGTAGACCATCTGTGCCGGGTGTTTTTCCCCTAGCTATCTGCTTTATGGCCAATTTTACTTCCTCTAGTGTCAGGGATTCATCCAATTCCTGTTTCAGAAGTGGGGCAAGAAGAGGCATGTCAAGGAAGAGTAAGTATGCTGCAATTTCGTCAGAATGTACTGCCGGAGGCGCTTGGCCCTATAGCAAGTTTCAAATTCCTTATTAATGGCCATTTAGGAATACACAGAGTATCAATAGGGAGTTTACCCATATAAAGTCACTGGGACCTGGGTCATAGCAGTACTGAGAGAAGAGGGGTCCCAGTGAGAGCGTAGCAATTACCACAATTTATAAACAAAAAATTAGTAATACACTGAATGAAACTACACTGTTTTTATTCACAACGTAGATATAACCAGGATATAGTATCCAGCAATAACCATTTCCAAAAGGTTGTATGGTGCCCCAGGGAACAAGGGAAAGGGGGTAAGGTGAGGATAGTGTGGATGGGGAATTGTGACAATAAAATCAGACAGTGATCTGAACGCACTAGTAAGTGAATTAGAACATACAAACGAGCAAAAATGCAAATGTATCTATTGATCAAAAAACATGCCCCACGTAATATATAAATGTAACAGTTGTGGTGTGGAGCTGATGGGAGGAAGAGAGTTGTCGACGTTTCGACCCTCAGGTTATGCAGGGATTAATGGTGCCCTTGCTGCGGGGTCTTCATCAGGACAGGGCGGGGGCAGGCAACCTATTAATACATATCAAGGAGCGGATTCAGGTTACTAAACCTAATGATAGCATAGTAAGCATAATTAGCACACATTTCAAAGGGGGAGCGTACCTATTTATTCCCTGCATAACCTGAGGGTCGAAACGTCGACAACTGTCTTCCTCCCATTTGCATTTTTGCTCGTTTGTATGTTCTAATTCACTTACTAGTGCGTTCAGATCACTGTCTGATTTTATTGTCACAATTCCCCATCCACACTATCCTCACCTTACCACCTTTCCCTTGTTCCCTGGGGCCCTATACAACCTTTTGGAAATGGTTATTGCTGGATACTATATCCTGGTTATATCTACGTTGTGAATAAAGAGTGTAGTTTCATTCAGTGTATTACACATTTTTTGTTTATAAATTGTGGTAATTGCTACGCTCTCACTGGGACCCCTCTTCTCTCAGTACATTTAGGAATACACAACAATCCCTGTGGGTGTATGAATTGCACCTATAACGTTAAGGGGTCACTCCGAGTTAAGCAACCAGGCCAGTACACTGCAGCCTTATCCCCCAGATTATGTTGACGTTAGTGTATTCCCTGTAATCAAAGGCAGCTAGGCGGTGTAATGCTTCCCTATGCACGTGCTCTGCCTCGGTAACTGGCCCCTCCTTATACCAGATTGTGTAGACGTATATTCCCCCTTATCGTTACCGTGAATGCATCCCACTCAATCCCTACACGTGTGGCTGTACCTTAATTCTCTGAGAAATATTGAGAGATCTGTTCTCCCACCTGAGTCCGATACAGTGTGTCTGTCAGCATCTGTGACTGGAGGTGCCAAGTGGGTATTGGTGGAGGAGGCCGTCCCCATAGGAAGGTCACTCAGATTGGGCAATGATCAGACAGAGTCCTAGCCAAATATTCAGCTCCTTTACAGGTGGACATCAATACTTTGCTAACATAGATCAAATCTATTTGTGTGTGGAGTATGTGTATATGTGAATAGTGCGAGTACTCACAATTTAGTGGGAGTAGGCCTCACCCCACATCCTCCACTTGCCTATCATGGGCCCACTGTTGTAGCTGCCTGGTATTAATGTGAGATTCCTCAACCGGGTTGCGTTGGGGGCGGGGGACAGTGGATCTATCCAGTACCATGTGACACAGTTAAAATCTCCACACCACAGTGATGGTGCCGTCAGTGAACGCAGGAGGGCAGGTGTGAATGAGTTAAAAAAAAATAGGTTGTCCCACATTAGGAGCATACACTACAATGTGAGAGGCTCCCCGTCCAGCGCACCCTCTACTATGACATAGCGACCCTCCAGGTCAATTAAACTGTGACCCAGGACAAACATAACTCCTGGTGCCACCCAAAGTAGAACCCTCCTGGCATAGGCAGAATATGTGGTACCCAATGCCATGCCCCACTACAGTTTATGGGACCTAATGTGCTTCCCAGTGGTCGAATAGTATTCTTGGAGGCATTCAAACTGGATATTGCATCTCCGCAGGTAGGAGTAAATCCCTGTCGCTTGCCATAGTTACCCATGCCCCTCAAATTCCAAGTCAATACCAGGGAATCCTGTGAAGCCATGTGAGTCATGTAAGGTGGGCCGTTATTGCCGGGCAGTGTAAGTCTGAGATTAAGCAAGACCGCAGGAGAGCCTAGCATAAAGCAACAAATTGTAAACAAACAAACTAAACAATTTCTAACATTTTTCCTCCGCTCCCACACCTGGCGGCACCTTCAATCGGTCACAGCCACTTAGTACTGTCAATGATTCAGAAACTACTACAAAGTTTCTTCTGTACTGAGGGTGATCCATCATAAGCTGAATTAAAGTAACCCTCACTCCACTCCCCCGCCAACATAACAATAGTAAAGTCCACCCTATCTCAAATTAATTATATGGAACTGCAATTATCCACCGGTCAAACATTTTTTCCACCCACACCCACACCCGCACTCGCCACAGCAGGCTGAGAGAAAGGACTTGTAAGAAAAGGGAATAAAAAGAAACACATATGATACTAAAGTGGAGTGAAATGGGTCCTTAGCCATTGGGGTGATCCGTGTTCACACCTCAGTTCCTCTGGCAACTCCACCACCAGCTTGTTGTCCTGAAGAGTTCACCAGTGTCGTCTAGAGTCCTGGCCCTCCTGACCGACTACCGGGGATTGTCCCACTGCTGCTAAAACCTCCACTCTGCCCAAAGCAGCATGTACCTCGGTAGGTCTGCCACATATGCTTCTGCCTTTCTAAGTAGTATGTCTTCTGTGGTTTTTTAACTTCCAGTCCCCCCCTCACTTTCGAAAGGAGGTGTGCGTTGGTGGTCCTCTCTAGACTCCAGCTACGACCACACTTGCTTGTGCATTGCAAAAAACATTGGTACAGATCTGGGTACAACCCTCAATTTCGCTGCGAACCACAATGTGTACAGGATATTCAAGGTGCGTAGACACTGTTTCACATGGAGAAGTGTCTCGTAACTTGTGGACATCCATGGTGCAATCTAGAAATATGGTGACCTTACTGTTATTCGCAATCCAGGACCTTTAGTCCTGGCAATTTGCAGTATATCGTCCTGGTCTCTGAAATTGAAGAGTCGTGGTGGTGCTACTGGGGGGATAGGCAGGTACTCTGTGCCAGCTTTTAACCGAGAAGAATTTAGAGATCTTTCCTCTGAGCACCTCCTTGGCTAGCCATGTTTCCAGATACAAGTCCATGCTTGGTCCCTCTGTTCCCTCTGGAAGACCAACCACCCTTACATTGTTTCGTCGCGAGCAGCCCTCAAAATCATCAGCTCTGGCTCTCAATAGCGCCACTTCTTCCTGTAGTGCATCTATCTGTGGTTGATGGTCCGTGACTGCAGGCCTTACCGTCTCTAGTGTCTGTTCTGTGTTCTTCACCCTGTCTTTTTGTTTTTTGTGGTCATCTTTCAAGAGCTCTATATCAGTTATCGTGGATCCTAGTTTTTGTTCAACTGTGAGTGACCTTGAGGCTGCTGACCGCTGCTAGAAGTTCAGAGAATTTCCGGGCCCACGCGCCAGCCTGGGGGGGCCGACAGGAAAGCAAGCACGAACAAGGGGGGTGGGCAATAGGGGCTGGAGAGGGCTCCGGACATCGAGGGAGCCTTGCAGGCTCAGAGGAGCGACACCCTGCCACACGGAGCCTCCCCTAGCTTATCAATTGCCCTGGCGTTTTCTCACTAGAATCACATGGGAATTATTTTTAGCTGCTGCGGGGAACTTACCCAAGGACGATATCTTGTGGGCTGCGCCGAGTGAAGCCAGCCGTGGTGTATGTGGCGATCTGTGCCAAGCACAGCACCAGGCAAAAAACAGAATCTATGGGAGGAAAGGACTATTGTTAGGGGATGCCGGAAGGTGCGGTCGTGCAGGTACAAGCGGATACCAGCAGGGCGGCTTACCGTAAAGTGAATGGAGACTGAAATCCAGAGCCTACGGCAAGTGCAGGCATCAATCCCGGGCCGCCACATTCGTGTGCGGTTTAGTTGAAATGATGTAGCGATAGTGAAGCTGCTTAGATTAAGTAAAGCATGCGCTTCCGGGTACAGCGCGTCATGAAGTCACGTGCCAGGGGCTACTCTGGTGTGATGGTGGGACTGGGAGGGGCATCAGGGGTGACGCATGAGTGACAGCGGGAGGAGGGAAGGGGCGCGTGGTGGTGGGAGGGGCGGAGGCAAACGGAATGAAACGGGAATAAAAACGTTATTGGTACAAACAATGAGACATAAGGTAGTGAGGATGGGGAGAGAGAACCTTTTGTAGGTACAAGGGCCCCGTAGGACAAAGTATACAGAGCGAAACAGTTTATACATGTTCCGCAATTAAGCAAATTATGGACATGGCTGGTATCAAGTGAATCACACGGGGCCGGAGACATGGAGAGCGTGAGAGGCAGCGGGAGGGGGGCGGGAACGGGGCCGGAGACACGGAGAGCGTGAGAGGCAGCGGGAGGGGGGCGGGAACGGGGCCGGAGACACGGAGAGCGGGAGAGGGGGTGGGAACGGCCAAAAAATAAAAGCAAGCACTCACCTGGACTTCTTCCGGGTGCCGTCAATGCCGGACCAGATTCGGGGGCGTTCCCGAGAATCGGCTTTCGGCTGACGTAGCGTGACGTAGCCAAAACGGAAAAATTCTCGGGAACGCCCCCGAATCTGGTCCGAGATTGACGGACAGAGCCTTCTCCAATGGCTAGCCTCCATTTATGGAGCTAGCCAATGGGAGGAGGGGGCGGATACCCGACCCCACAGAGCAAAACATAAGATTTTGCTAGCGCATGCGTACTTCGTACGCATTGGCTAGGCAAAACCTTAAAAAAGGATGACATTTTGAGGTTTGCTATATCATTTTGGAGGGAAGAGCGAGGCATGGGGGATGGGGAATTGTTGTTTTTGAGACCCAGTACTTAGCGGTGCTGACTCTGGGAAGAGATGAAGTGGGCAATGTTTCACGATGTAGGATAGTTTTCTTCAGGTGAGATTTCCTCTCTTAGGGCCAGATACAGCAAAGGTTTTTGTCCATTCTGTGTCCATGGGAAAATGTGTTCATGCATATGGCCCTTAGTCCCTCCCCAGTCTCTTCTTTTCCTCAATGGGACCCTGGGCTGCTGTGTAATTATTTTCTCTGTGTGATTTCATAGAATATTTTCTCTTGTTGAAAATGGTTTTATAAACTACTAGGTACATGGTGGACTTAAGGTGGGAAATGATTGGACAGTGCCTCACTGTTTACTGTACTGTAATTTGATGCTTTGGTTAATAAAAAACGATTAAGCTTAAATAGAAGCTAACTTTGCTTTTAGCTTAAATCTTGGGTTTGGTGCATGCAATCTACAAGCATTTTTACTTTTAAGTGTAATTTTCTTGGCATTCTCAAATCTGTATACACGTTCAGTTTTGTGACCCAATAATGGGGTGCAGTCTTTAGCTGGACCCTTTTTCATGTACTCTTCCATGGCTTAACAAAGTATCAATGCTGGAAAAGGGGCCTGATCAGCCACCCTTCGTCATGTACTCTTCCATGGCTTAACAAAAGTATCAACGAGCGAAGGATACGCGGACACGCTTCTTTTTATGAATAGCCTGTGCCTGACTGGTAGAGTTGCCCTGGCGATAGGGAAGTCGAGTCTTTACGAATGACGCTGTTTCGAGCCAGGGAACCTTCCATATATGTGTGTCTAAAATATTTTGGTCTGTGAACCACCATTGCTTTTCTGATTCCTTCTTTTCTTTCCTACGTAAACACACAGTTTGAGTTGTGCTGTTTGATAATATTTCATGACATTGGGGAGACACAAAACACCCATTCTCCTTGGCAGCCTCAGTCGATGCTTAGCGATCCATGGCTTTTTCCCTGCCCAGATGACATGCTGCGAATTTGATGATCCAAAAACGTTATTAGGTTAACTGTACAATGACCATGTTAAGAACACGTCTTCTTAATATCCGTATTAATCAATCTTTCATTTATAAAATATACAGAACCATTATTTTTTGCTTTGCAAATGTTTAAATGTATGCTTTTAATGCAGACTTATTTATTGTCATTAAAATTCACTGCTCTGCATTCCCAGTGACCACGTTGACGTACAAGTAGGTTACGTTTACATATGAATACATACATATGTGCAGCAACTGCTATAACTAAACTAGAGAGCTAAAAATGGTTTGTTCTCTTTCACATGAGCGCTGTTTTGTGTGGCCATATCTGTGACGTCACGCAATGTGATGTAATTCCTCATATTATTTAGGCCTCCCCTCCACAAATCCTTTAAAAGCTGTGTCCGATGCTTCTTTCTAGCATGAGAGGAGGATTTGATGGGGAGCGCCTGTCGGTGTCGTTTTACATCCAACCTGTTATTTGGTTCTTGCCTCTTCCAGGGAGGGTCATTTAATTGCAGCCTTCTCTGATCTCACACATGCTCAAGTGGGCTGGGGGTTAGACCAGCATTGCAGGATAGTGCTGCCACATGCCTGGAGATGGTGACGCTAGCATGAGTTTTGCTCGCTACTCCCCTTGGAAAGACTTCTGTCTGAAATAATATATATTATCTTTTGCATTCTCTTCTGTGACCCAGATTCAACAACTATTGTCAAAGCCAATAGGGCTCACCTATGAAAGTTATTGGTTTTGGCAATGTGTTGTAGCGATGCTGTATAGCAGAGCGTATGCTTTGCAGTGTGGCAACAACACATTTTAAATAGAGCTATGAGTCAGCCACAGCGAATGCTTTTTTTCAAAACATTTTGGTAAAGTGAACTTGCGTTGGATGCCTCATAGTCCCTTTTTCATTATTATTTTAGCCATCTGGCACAGCAGTCGCACTTCTGTACGGCATGGATATACATCATTGCCAAAGTCAGCCAGGCTTATGCTGTAAAGCATGAACTAAAACCACTGGCAGAGCCAATAGTCTCAAATGTGAGACCTTTTGGCTTTGCCAATGCTTTTTGGTTTTTAGGCACAGGGAGATTAGGTGATTTGCCCAGAATCATAGGATGGTGAACCGATGCTGGGACTTAAAGCTGGTTCCCCAGTTTTAAAGTCGGCATCTCTGTCAAGAACACCACATCCTCGCCCCAGTACAACTCCTTTGATGTGCCTAGAAACGATTCAGTTCAATGTAAACAGAGTATGGAAACACACTTCAGCATACAGGCACACTTTATCGTTAGAGGAACAGATATGCTGCAGAAAAGGCTTTAGAGGTGGGTTATTGACGAAATACCACAGGTCCCCTCCATTTCCCCTCCGGCACAGGCAAGTCCCTGGCCTAAGACCTCCGGACTGGGTTCGAAGTGTGAGTATTCTATTTGTATTGTATTGTATTTGGCATTTGTAAAGCGCGTACCTACCTGTAGGCGTCCCATCGCTAAAGGGCGAAATGGAGGAAGTCTATATGAATAGACCGGTCTTCAGTTGTTTGCGGAATTTTAGATGATCATGCTCACTCCGTAGGTGGATTGGGAGGGCGTTCCATAGTTTGGATACGTTGAGTGAAAAAAGCCTACCTCCACTTCTGGCCTTTTTTATTCTGGGAATGGTTGCAAGGTGGAGCTCGTTGGAGCGAAGTGACCTGTTGGCTCTGTATGGGATAATCATGTCCCTGATGATTAGGGGTCCTTGTTCATTCAGAGGTTTGTGTGCAATGCAGAGGGCTTTGAAATTAATTCTCTGCTGGACTGGTAGCCAATGCAGAGAATGTAGGGGTGGTTATGCTGAGCGGTGCGCGGGGGTGTTGGTGAGCAGCCTTGCGGCCCAATTCTGTATCATTTGTAGCTTGGAAATGACTTCTTTGGGGGCACCTAAATATAGGGCATTGCCATAATCCAATCTGGATAGGATGAGGGCCTGAGTGACTAGTCTTTTTGCGAGCGGGGGGAGGAGGGGAATGATTTTCCGAATAATTCTGATCAGGCCATAGCATGAGGCGGCTGTCTTCCTAGCCTGTATTTTGGAGGTGAGCTTCTTATCTAGCCGTGTTCCTAGGCTTTTTATTTCTGTTTTGGGGGTAGGTGGGGATCCCATTGAGAGTGACCAGAGCGTGTTTAGATCGATACTCGAACGGTCGCCGAATATCATGAGTTCGGTCTTCTCTCCGTTAAGTCTCAAATGGGAGAGACTCATCCTTTTCACTACTTCTTCCAGGCAGGATTGGAAGTCTTTGACTTGTTGGCCGGGATGGCTCAGGGCTACTGGGAAACAACCCTTACAACGCAACTATTACAACGCACACCGTTACAACGCACACCATTACAACGCAGGATCCGTTACAACGCATGCCTTTACAACGCATGCCTTTACAACGCATGCCATTACATAGCAGATGCTATTACAACGCATGCCATTACAACGTAAGTATGTTATTTTTTTAAATCATTTTTTTAAAATGTAAATTAAATAAATTAATTTAAGTAATAGTATATATTTAGTTTTGGGTTATGGGGTACAGGGGTATTTTTAGGTTTCAGGGCTAGGTTTGGGTTATGGGGTACAGGGGTATTTTTAGGTTTCAGGGCTAGGTATGGGTTTTGGAGTACAGGGGTATTTTTAGGTTTCAGGGCTAGGTTTGGGTTTTGGGGTACAGGGGTATTTTAGGTTTCAGGGCTAGGTTTGGGTTTTGGGGTACAGGGGTATTTTTAGGTTTCAGTGCTAGGTTTGGGTTTTGAGGTGCAGGGGTATTTTTAGGTGTCAGGGCTAGGTTTGGGTTTTGGGGTACAGGGGTATTTTTAGGTTTCAGGGCTAGGTTTGGGTTTTGGGGTACAGGGGTATTTTTAGGTTTCAGGGCTAGGTTTGGGTTTTGGGGTACAGGGGTATTTTTAGGTTTCAGGGCTAGGTTTGGGTTTTGGGGTACAGGGGTATTTTTAGGTTTAAGGGCTAGGTTTGGGTTTTGGGGTACATGGGGTATTTTTAGGTTTCAGGGCTAGGTTTGGGTTTTGGGGTACAGGGGTATTTTTAGGTTTCAGGGCTGCGTTTGGGTTTTGGGGTACAGGGGTATTTTTAGGTTTCAGGGCTACGTTTGGGTTTGGGTTTTGGGGTACAGGGGTATTTTTAGGTTTCAGGGCTAGGTTTGGGTTTTGGGGTACAGGGGTATTTTTAGGTTTCAGGGCTAGGTTTGGGTTTTGGGGTACAGGGGTATTTTTAGGTTTCAGAGGTTTGGGTTTTGGGGTACAGGGGTATTTTTAGGTTTCAGGGCTAGGTTTGGGTTATGGGGTACATGGGTATTTTAATGGTTCAGGGTAACGGGTATTTTTAGGGTTCAGTTTTTAAATAAATAATTTTAAATTTAAATAATTAATTTTAATAATTTTATTATTTTTTAATATTAGTTCTTTAATAATAATAGTTCTTTTTTTAAAATAAACAATTTTTTAAAGTATATATATTTACAAATTAATTATTAAAAAATAATTTAATTTATTAAATTAATTAAATTTTATTGAATTACATTTAAAAAAAATAATATACTTACCTATACTTACGTTGTAATGGTATGCGTTGTAATAGCATCTGCTATGTAATGTCATGCGTTGTAAAAGCATTCGTTGTAAATGTATCTGCGTTGTAAAAATTGCGTTGTAACGGTGTGCGTTGTAAAAGTTCGCGATGTAACGTCATACATCCGGGCTACTACCAATTGCGTGTCATCAGCATAGGTACCACGTGGATTCCGAATGGGGACTCTATCTCTGCCAATGGGACCATATAGACATTAAAAAGGGTGGGACTGAGTGAGGAACCCTGTGGCACTCCACACCCTAATGGCAAATTTTGTGACGTGTGGTTGTCTTGGAAGACCTGGAAGGACCTGCCCTCAAGGGAGGACTGCAGCCATTTTAGCGCTGTCCCAGACACTCCTGCCTTCTTGAGGCGGTGAGCCAGGAGGGGGTGAGGGGGTGTCCATGTCGAATACTGCGTTTAGGTCTAGGAGGATGATTACGGCTGTACCTCCTGCGTCCAGGATCTTCCTTGTTTCCTCCACCACTGAAAAAATAGCGGTTTCTGTCCCCTGGCCAGGGCGGAAACCGGTTTGAGAGGGCTGGAGGACGCCATTGTTTTCGAGGAATGCTGAACGGGAGCAATTGATGAGTTTTTCTGTTATTTTGCTGATGCAAGGCAGTAGAGAGATCGGTCGAAAGTTGGCCAGATCTGTGGGGTCCAGATTCGTTTTTTTCAGGAGGGCGCGGACCATTGCTTTTTTCCACTCAGTGGGGACCGTACCAGAGTTAATGGAGGAGTTAATAAGTTCGGTGGCCATAGGGGCAATGGTGGATCCAGCCGGTGCCAGGATGTTGTGGGGAGCAGGGTCTAGGGGCGAGCCACTTTTTAGTGAGGATAGAAGGGTAAGGAAGGAGTTTTGGGTTACAGGGGGAAACAACCTAAGTTCTGGTTTGTCGGGTTGCGAGTCATCAATCATGTGTCCATGAGGATTCATCTGGACTTTTTGAGGAAGGTGGGTGAGGAGGATCTGAATTATTGAGTGAAAAAAGTTTGCCAATTCAGTGCATCGGTGGTTAGAGGAATCCGAGGGACCTGAAGGGCCAGGGTTCTTCATTAGTTTGGAGGCAATATGGAACATTTCACGGGGGAGTTGCTAGCTGCTAGAATCTTTCCCTCATAGAAGGAGGATTGTGCGGTTTTAATTTCTGATTTGTAGTGGCGAAGGGTCGATTTATATTCTAGCTTTTTTGTGGGTGAAAAGTCTCTTCTCCATCTTCTCTCTGCTTTTTTACAAAGCTGCCTTAGGGTACGCAGGTTGGGTGTTGTCCATGGGGAGCGGAGGGAGCCCATTTTTCTCTGGGCTGATACTTTAGGGATCACCAGGTTGAGAGTACCCTCGATCCAGTTGTGAAAATGTTCATTGTTTATCGCAGGATCGGTAGTGGGGCTGGGTTGTAATCTGTTCAGTTTGTGTACCCATTTCTCTACAGGTAATTTGGACCAGGGTCAAATTAAAGAGCGTGGCGGGGGGGCAGGGTGTGGTATGGGGGTGTGTCCAGAGGAGAGGGATTAAAAAATGGTCAGTCCATGGTAGAGGGGAAGGCGTGAGCCCAACCAAGTTTCCGAGGTTAGAAAAGATTAGGTCGAGTAGGTGACCTTTCCCATGGACTTTTTGGACAAGTTGGAAGGATGCTAAGTCCTGGGCAAGTTCTGTGGAGAGTGAGGCTGCGGGGTCATTGAAATGTAGGTTAAAATCCCCTAGAACGGTGAAGTTTGCCGAGCGACTCGTGAGGGTGCTGATAGTTTCTAGTAGTGATTTTGCAAACTGTCCTGGGGTACCTGGGGGGCGATAGACAAGAATGCCCGTGAGTGTGAGGGAGGGGGTAAAATTGATCACAAAATGGGTGTTTTCACAGTCCGATAGCGGGCTGTCAATCAGACGGCAGGTTAGGTGATTTTTATGTATGATGGCAATTCCTCCCCCCTTTCCTGACTCTCTATCTACTCTTTGGATGGAGTAGCCTGGAGGTAGGGCTTGGACTATGTCTGGGTCTGAGCAGGTGTTCAGCCACGTTTCGGTAAGAAAGAGTACTTCAGGGTCCTCTTCGCTAGCAGCATTGAGATTTCGGTTCTGTGTTTTGGTAGGGATCTGCAGTTGAGCAGGGAAAGTTTGTAGATTGTGTTACACCGGGGGTGAGTGGCCAGAGGAGAGGGAATCTCATAATGACAGTGTGGGCATCTGTTATGGGACCTTTGGATAGATATAGAGTGCAGGCATTGTTGCTCTGGTCATTTATTCATGGTTTTCAGCAACGTGATAGAATACTTGTACCGGTGGTGTTCTGCGGGGGCAGGGGTTCCGGCCCCTTGGCCCGTTTGGGGGCAGACGGGCTTGCCTTAGACATCTGTATTTATGTAGATGTGAGTGAGTTGGGCACTAGACCGCCAACTCATGTTCCACTGGAAGTGTGTTGGGCCAGGACTCCCTCCACACAAACGAGACTTCTCGCCGTGGACCGGGGGGAGTGCCCTTTGTGTAAGCAGGTGAGTGGAATTACAAATGTGCCAGAAGGATAAAAACTAGTAGTCAGTTTTTTAAACAGAAAATAAGACTCAAATACAAACTTTAAAATGCTGATGTGAGACTTGTAATCAGTCTCAAGAGCTAAGCTGGAGGAGCCGGCAGATTTACATAGCGTTATTTTGGCAGTAATCCGATTCACTCACGCGTGTACAGGCGAGTAGGCAGAGTGACAGTGTGCCCTTCGTCGTGCACCTTACTTCAGCCTTCGTATTGGTACAGTGCCTCTTGAATGCACTGTGCAGGGGGCCCCCCCTCAAGTTTCATTAAGCCACTGCTTCATGGCTTTAAAAAAAAATCTTTTTGTTGACATTTTATATTGTACAACAACATAAATTCAGTATCTGCTTAAACAATGACCTCCTTAGATATATTTTGGTATTGGTACTATGGCGGGTGTACAGAGCTATATGCAAGCGAAAAACCGAAGAACCTACATTCGAGGGTCACATACCCTTAACAATATCAACCGGGTATGCCCATGTGATATTTGTAGCGCTGATGATCCCCATGTGGTATGTTGCAGATTTGAACAGTGGGAGTAGGGTTGAACAAAATTAGGACAAATTAATTCAACAGAGGGTAGGGGAAACCTCCCATGACCTGTTGCTGTGGTGTATTACATCGGATGCCTATCTGCTTGTATGTGGTGTTGAATATCTATGAGTTAACTAACTGACCAGGTATAGTGGAACTCTGACCTACATGTGGCACCGCGTACGCAATCTCAAATTGTTAGTTAGGAACTGCCTAGTCTCCCATCAGCTCTAGAGAGTCCCCACAGTAGCCCCCCAACTGCTGGCTAGGGCAAATTTGCGAAGCCCCTCTAAGTCCTCCCGCTGGAGGGTCAGGCCTTGCGCCCTGGCCCGGTTGAATAAAGAGCGGCTCCAGGCCATTACATGCAGGGCCTCCGGCGTTTTCCACAGCTTCGTGATTAGGCGCTTTGCTGTAACTAGGCCCAGGTCTCGGAATCGGGAGGTGACCCTGTTTTTCCTGCCCCTATTAAAGAGGTGCAAAATATATACCTCTCAATGAAAAGGGATGTCCCGTTCAGTGCAACGGGCCACGGTGGTCGCTATTCCAGCCCAGTACTCTCCCCTAGGGCGGGGCAATGCCATAGCATGTGCTGTAGTTCAGCATTGGGTAAACGACACCTAGAGCAGGCTGAGTACGTGCAGTGAAAGTACTTATTAATCTGGGCTGGAGTGAGGTATGCCCGGTGCAGGATAAAAAACCGAATCTGGCGGAAGCACTGAGTACTAGGGACGCGTGTTGGGCCCTCGAGCACAGCCGTCCATTCCTTGTCTGACAGGGCTCGCCCCCGATCGTCCTCCCAATGTTGTTTCAAGGGGGCCAGTGAGATCGCCGCATGTTGACAGAGGGACGATTCAAACCAACGGATCAGTTGACCCCCTTCCGCCATTATATGTAAGTATTGAATCGGATGTATGACGTTACAACGCATACTTTTACCACGCATACCTTTACAACGCGGTTTTTACATCGCAAACCTTTACAACGCATAGCGCTTAGAGGTGCTGGATAGCGGTAAGTATAATTTTCTATTCCAACTCCAGTCCCCGTGGACACTAGGGAAGGTGTTGGATAGAAAATTAAACTTATTCCCTATCCTTGAGCGCCCCCCAGCGCAATGCGTTGTAATGGTAGGCGTGGTAATGCCTGCGTTGTAATGGTAGTGCGTTGTAAAAATTTCGTTGTAAACGTTGTTCACCATTGAATCGGATGTATGACGTTACAACGCATACTTTTACCACGCATACCATGTGGTGTGTAGGAGGTTCCGTGGCTGGGCTACCCCCCTGGATAAGAGTGTGGCTATGAGCGCCCGGTGTAGCAAGAAGTATCCCAGGTGAAGACCCTCCTCTGGGATGAGCTCTGTGTATGGGATAAGGGTGCAGTCGTGAAAGAGGTCCCCTATGTCATGAGTAGCTTATGTGTCCCAATTGCGTAGGTTTGCTGTCGTGATAGGTGAACGTCCCCTAGGTGTTGCTAGTAGGGGATAGCTGGGGCATATGGTGTGGTGCCATGGGTGATAAATAGACTTCTGCGGTAGCATTTGTAAGCTATGGAGCGTAGTAAGGAATCTATATTCTTGGGTTTTGCACATGGATGGAATATGTGAAGCAGAGTGTGGTGCAGGACATTGTAGCGTGGCTGTGTTTGACAAGTGATGGGAAGCTAACCAACTGGCTATCCATTGTAACTGAGTGGCACGGTAATAGTGCTCGAGGTTGGACACTGCGAGTCTGCCCTGTCCCGCTGGTAGATAAAGCTTCTTAACGGAAACCCTATTTCTAGACGCCCTCAAATAAAGTCTCTGATTATCTTTTCAAATTTACAGAAGAAGGAAGGAGAGATATAGAGGGGTAGGTTAGACAAGTAGTAAAGAAGTCGCGGAAGGACCACCATTTGCGTGAGGGCTACTCTGCCAGAGACGTACAATGGAAGATTTTCCCTGAAGGCTATCTGCAACTCAATAGCAGAGGAGGCTCTGACCATATTGCCTTCAAATAGGTCGGTTTTGTTCTGATATATGCGGACACCCAAGTAACGGAAGGTGTCAACACACCATGGCACTAGGACGCTGCCCAGAGAGTGCTCCGGGTTGAGGGTGTCTGAGAAGAAAGAGAAAAGAATGGACTTCGCTGCATTGACACATAGCCCTGATGCAGTGGCAAATACTGAAAGTGCTAAATCTAAAGAGGGGAGAATAGCGTGAAGATCTCTCGCATATAGCAGAATGTTGTCTGCATACAAACAAATTGTGTGTATACCATCTCCCAGGGGGATGCCAATGTCCACTCACGAGCGGATATATGCAGCTAGCGGTTCGACTGCTAAGGAGAAGAGGAGGGGGGGAAACGGACAGCCCTGCTTATGGAGTCTGATATATAAGGCCCGGTTTTCATATGAATGGTTGGGTGCTTTTACAGCAATTTAACCTTTCTAATAAAGAAGTGGCCTATGCCGAACCTGGGTAAACGTGCAAATAGATAGTCCCATTCGAGAAAATTGAAGGCCCTCTCCAGGTCTAGCACCAGGCAGCCTGAGCAGGGCCAATTCAGTGTGGCATATTCTGCCACTCTGAAGTAGCGGTGGAGGTTGAGAGAGGTGTTTTGGGCGGGGACGAACATATTCTGGTCCAAGTGCACCAAGGAGGGAATGCAGGGCACAAGCTGGTTAGCTAGAATCTTCATCAGTAGTTACTAGTCTGTGTTTAAAATCACTAGGGGTCTATAGGACCACAGGGCTGTGGGATCCTTTCTTGGTTTCAACAAGGATACCACATTGGCCATACATAAAGAAGGTGGCAGGGCAGAGCTGTCTACTGTGGAGGTAAAGAGTGTGTGTATGCGTGGAACAAGGACTTGTGCATAAGTCTTAAAAAAACTCAGCAGGTAGTCTATCTGGTCCCGGTGTTTTCCCTGGTGCCATTGACGAGAGTGCTTCCCGGACTTCATCGACTGATATGGGGGATTCTAACGCTAAATGTTGGTCAAGTGGCAGTATAGGCAACGCGACAGAGTCCAGGAAAGCTCCTATGTAAATGTAAATGTAAATGTAGTTGAGCTTATATAGCGCACAGCTACCCGCAGTGGGTTTCCCGGCGCTTGCTTAGGGAACCCTTCCTGGTATTCCCCTGTGAGATAGCAGGGTATCCACAAGGTGAAAGTCAGGCATCCCGCCGCGAGGGGCCGTTGTGGAGATTAAGCAAGCTATTGCCCAGAGTCGCAGAGTGTGAACCCGTGAGTCGAGGAGGCACCGGGGCGAGAATTATCGAGTCCGTGGAATTTTTTAGCCCAAGACCCGCCGAGGCGGGGAATTGAACCCTGGTCCAGGACCGATCTCAGCTTCCGGGTCTGCTGCCTCTAACCCCTGAGCCACACTTCTCCTATTGGCTGGGAGTCTCCATGTGGGCTGGACGTGTAAAGTACAGAGTAGTGTCTGGTCATGGTCGTATGAATGCCCAGTTGTGTGTATCTCATAGGCCCCAGCTTGTCTCTTATTGATTGTAAAGGATGGTTTACCTGCCTTATCAGACATTGCGTGAGTTTGTGCTGAATGTGCTAAGTAGTTATGACAACACAACTTATCTAGGAGTTCTAACCGGTCTGTCTGCATTGCATCCCATTGTGTTTTGGCTTAAGGATGGTTGACTGATAAGGATTCCCAGTGAAGGAGCTTCCTCTCAATAGTGGGAAGAGAGGTGTCTAGTTGTTTGCGAATGCTCCAGGTGAGGTCTAGGCAGTGTCCCCTAGCCGCGACTTTAAAGACCTCCCCGTTCCGTGGAGGGGGAGCCTGTATAGCCGATACTGTGTTCAAAGTATTCAACAAATGCCGCTTCCAGGGAGTTGCGGAAGGCTTGATCCTCCAGCGCTGCTGTTTGTAGCCCCAAGGTGGGGATCGGGGAGTTCTCCCTTCCCAACTAAGCCGCATGGACTGTGGGTTATGATTGGAGGGTGCCCGACCCTGGTACCCAGTGTCTTGGATTAGGGGGAGCAATGCGGATGAGGTCCAGCCGCACATGTAGATTATGGACAGATGAATAAAAGGAATATATCTGTGAGTCGGGATTGCGTGCATGCCAAACGTCCGCCAAGGACCAATGCCCCAACCAGCTGCGCACTGCTTGCAAATTTGAGGAAGCTGTAGTGCGGGTGAAGGGTGGGAAGGAGCGATTTAGTGAGATGTCCAGGACCGAAATGAAATCCCCACCAAAGATCCACGGGACATCCCTCCAGCAAGATAGTTGTGTAGAGATGCCACACAGGAAGGCGCTCTGCTCTATGTTAGGGTCATAAATTGAGCCCAGCACGAGGGGTTGTCCGTTAAGTTTACCCTTGTGTAAAGCAGAACGTACTGCAGGATCGGTCACCACCTCTTATACCTCCCAAGGGACCTCTGATTTCACCCAGACAAAGTCACCCCTGGCCAGGGAAGAGAAGTTTCTGTTGTACACATGCCCACGCCAGCGGTGCCGCAACCGACCATCCTCTAGGCTTATCAGGTGTATCTCCTGGAGAAAAGCAATACCAGCAGACCTACGCTACAAATATGCGTAAATAGAATACCTGTACGCGGGGGTATGTATACCTCTTACATTCCAAGTGATGATATTGACGCTTGTTATAGGTAGGAATGAGATCAGTAGGGTTCAGCCAGCACAGCAGATATGTAGTGTAAGTGTGTGAAAATGGCATCAGGTCACTAGGTGTGGCAGTAACTTTACGGGGAAAAACAAAAGTACCTTAGCTAAGTTGTGAAATTACATAAGAGCGAACTCCTAACAGGAGTTGACCCAAATAGATGTGCCCAACCATGGCAACCAGCAGATGTTGACTCGGAGAGTGGGCGTGTACGAGAGGTAAGGGACCAAGTAACCCACCCCCTGAATGAGTAACACTATGGAGTAGCAACAAAGAGCATGCGCGTAGTGTCTTAGGCACTTCATGTAGGATGCCAGGGAGTGGGCAGAGAAACTGAGTGTAAATTGCTGCGGTGGTAGGTGCCATGTTCATGATGTAGACTAGTGTAAACAGAACGGTCAGATAATATAATCTGAATTTTGTGGTGTGACATCTGGAAGGCGTGGCGAGCCAGATTCCGCGTCCCCCCTGGATCTGGGTGGAGATGCTGTGGAGACTGATAACGATCTCACAGTCTGAAGGGTTGATGCTACATGCAACACACCCTGGCATTCCGAAAGGATCTGTTCTGGGTCTGGGGCATTAATTGGTGAGGCCAGCCGACGTAATCCTCTGCCTCTACCCTTCCAACGACTTTGCCTGCTCCTCTTGTGCACCAGGGGGTCCTCATGCGGTCTAGATGAGGTGGCCAGTCCATTTTCTTCCAGCCAGTCCCAAGCATTGGATGGGGAGTCGAAAAAACAAGCAGTGCCATTTTGAATCACCCGGAGACGGGTTGGGAAGAGCAATGAGTATCGCAAGTCAAGTTCCTGCAATTGGCGTTTCACTGCCCCAAAGGTGGCGCGTCTCTTCTGTACTTGGACAGTGTAGTCTGGGAAAGACGAGACCGTGACTTTCTTGATCTTGGGCCCTGGGTGCTTCTCCTCCTCTCTCAGTATTGCGTCTGTCTCGAAAATGTAATAGACGGAATAGGATGGGTTGTGGATTAGCCCCAGGAGGTGGTTTGCGGGCAGGATCCCTGTGAGCGCGCTCTAACACAAATTGGGGGGAAAGTGATGCTGGAGAGAAGCAACTCCTTCAACCAGTTCTCTGTGCAATTGACAGAGTCCTGCCCCTCTGTCCCTTCAGGTAGGCCAATTACGGGCACATTATTGCAATGTGAGTTGCCCTCTGCATTGTCTAGTTTCTCTTCGAGGGTGCAGATCCTTCCAGCAGATCCTGCAGGGTCACAGTGTGATAACAAGATTTGAGTTGAAGTTCTGCAAGTGTCAGCTCAGCTTAATGTACCCGACTGGTCAATTTCTGATGGTCCGCTCTTAAGAGCGTAAAGTCAGATGTGATTTTGTGTACCCTTTTCCCAAGAGACGTGTGGGTCTGGTCCAGTGCCGCACCAATCTTCTCTACCGCTGCTACTACTGAGTCTAGTTTAGCTGAGAGGTCAGGGTGGCTTGGTTCCAGAGATTTCACCGCCCCATTGGACGACCCTTCATTCGCACCATGGGGCGGCATACCCTGGTGGGTGGCGGAGCGGAGATGGTCCATGGCTAGCTGTTGTGTACTGGGCATAGAGAACAGGCTGTGTGCGGTTCCTGATTTCTGTGACTAAGAGGGGGAGGCAAGTTCATTGCTACCAAGCCTGTGTGCTCCACGTGAGCACAAACCAGTATTCTGGAGAACGTTGCGCTGGCCCAATTGATTACACCTTGAGAAGGGGCCCTGTTGGTCAGATGGACTACAGGTGAGACTGAACAGGTCTGAATCTGCAGTGCCCCTTCAGACCACAAATTATAGCAGAGTCCAACGAAGAGGGCGAGGTAGTGATGTCCAAATGCCACTTTGCCTAATTAAGCCTCGACCCTTGTGCAGTGTAGCCCCTACCGTCCAATGAACCGTATAGTTCAGCCGCGTCATGGAGCGTGTGAAAGTCTTTCCTAGTGTCGAGGGCCATGGGAGGAAGGCGGAGTATCTATAGGCGGACCTTGTGCAGCCCAGGGCTCTACCATTCAGGCCCGTGACACAGGCGCTTTTGGTGGAGCCAGCAGGAGGGCCCGCAAGTAGGGGCCCGGATCAGACCCTCTGCACAGGGCACCCCCGGGTGGATAGTGAGTATGGGAATCGGGAGTTGGCCACAGTCTCAATGGCGCCCGGATTGCCCAAAGGCTGCAAGTGTGAGGAGAGGGAACAGCCTGGGCCTGATGTGACCACTGTGCTGAACCGGCCCGGCCCTCTGTGTACTCTGGAGAGAAAACGTGGGTCTTCTTTGTTGTGCCACTGTCTGTTACCAGGGATGTGAGGGGGCCTAGGCCCGACCAGCCCCGGGTCCCCTTCCCCCAAATGCCTGACTCAATGATGTCCGCGGGTGACATGAGGGGTGACAACCTGGACCCGACACGACCCCCGTTCCGTCCCCCTCCAGTCAGTCTTAGGCCTCCCAATGTAGGCAATGGCCCTCCAATTCAACACAGCTGCAATCAGCTGGGCGCCACCGCATGCATCTCGCCTGCCGAGAGGGCCTGAGCCTGATCGACCCCGAGCCTCCCCTTCTCAGTTTATCACTGAGTAAGCGCCTGCCGGGTTCACCTCCACTGTTGTTGTTGTCTCTGGGCTCAGCAAGCTCACTGGGGTGGTCTCTCCACTTAGCAGCAGGGGACCGCGAGGCAGCCGATCAGGCCACGTGCTTGCAGCTCAACCGCGGTCCTCCTGCACACACTCCGCCCCCCCTAAGCGAGGCCCCAGAGCTGTCCCGCGTGGGGCCGGTATGAGCCTGGGCGTGGAATGCCTGCTGCCTCTTAGGCTCCTCTGTTCACCTGTGGGGGCGCGGACTCTTGTCTCCGCTCCAGCAGACGTCCCACTCAAGGACGGGGTAACATGCGAGTAGGCCTGTAGAGCAGACTTGAGTGCGGGGAAGGCGCTGGCTGGGCCTCAGGCTCCCACGTGGGTAAGGCCGCACTCCTGTGATCTCGGCTGCTGGGGAGCGCACAGCCCCGGGAAGCCCTCTGCTGAACTCAGCAGATGTTTTTAAAGTTAAGTTAAAGTCCACATTTGTAAAGCGCACAATCACCCGTAAGGGTCTCTAGGCGCTGGGGGGCCGTCGGGAAGATTAAGCGAGCTATTGCCCAGAGTCACATGGTGCTGGGCTAACCTGCCGCCGGAGCCGGGGATCGAACCGTGGTCCCCAGATTCCAGCGTCAGTCGCCCTGGCCGCGGCGCCACACCTCTTCCGTGAGGGTATGGTCAGGATAATCGAGGGGGGATCGAGTGCGGAGCCAGATCAAAGCACGTCCGCCATCTTCGGTGCTTAGCCACGCCCCCCCGTTACACCACTGCTTCATGATGGAATGTAGCATACATGCCAATAGACCCGATGCAGGCTGGAGACTACCGATTTTTCAAGCCAAAAATGGCTTTATTTCAGCTGTTTCCTGCCTGAAATTGCATTTTCTACAATAGAAGTCAATGGGGAATTTTTATTCTCCCGATTTTTTTACTTTAAATCTCCCACGCCCCTGTCTTAAAATGTTGGCAGATGTGATGTAGCATCCAAGAGAGGTGCTGATTCCTCCAAAAGGGAGACGCGAGACACCTCGGCTGAGAGAGATTCTGTGTTTGGAAACACAACGGAGCAGCAGTCACCGCAGGGCATGCAAATGAGCTGCATACTTGATAGCAGTTTTAATTGCATGAAATGATCAGGTCCCATAGATGCAGCTGGTCCTTCCAACCAGGGTGCCTTTCAGCGATCTGGTTGTTTATAAGCAAGTGCAATGCAGTCTCCATGTCAGGACTTGTAATGGCAACAGTGATAGTCCACCAGTATCGTGTTTACTGCTGCCGACCGAAAACAGCACTGCCTTAAGCCCACTCACAGTGACTCATTACAGTTGAAAACAAATAATGATGCATACCTGCCACCTACCCAGTGTTCCTTCATCCAGGAATTTAGCTAAGAATATTTTGCGTTCTGGGACTTTCACAAGAACCGTTACAAAATCATAATTCCAGTTTCTTTGTAATTTTCTTTGAACAGAATCTAATTACAGTTCAGAAAAACACTCTAATGGCTCAACAATTCCACCAATGTCTGAGGGCTTTGGCTGCAAAAAACATTCAACGTTGCCTCAACGTCCTGTGATTCCGGGCAAACACTTACTCTACCGCTTAAAAAAAGGATGAATGTAAACTTGTGTACTGTAACTGCTGCTAATGTAAAGCGCTCCAAAACCTTCTGGTTGTGTTGAGTTTGCGCTGTATAAAAATATTAAAAAAGTTAAATAAATTGTACCTCAATCTCAGCTGGATCAGCAGATGGACACTAATTAAGTTAAATCAATCTGTACTTGGTGCATTCTCCACACAAACATGAGACAGTCACACAGGAAGTAATACTTCAGTGCTGCTGAATTAGAAGGCACAGGGTCAGACTGATTTGCATATGGCCATGTCATAACTGGGGTGGCGGAGTGAGCGAACGAATGATGATGGATTAAACCCAGATCAGTTGACTGGGGGTGAGTGCTTGCAATGTTCAAATCTCTGTCCATCATGCCCTTTGGTTTTGCTTAGTTCGCCCTAAGTTGGCAAGGCATGCCCAGACGTGGGTCCCTTGCTCACTTTGCCACTGGATTCAAGCTAGCCTGGCTGATGACGGCTGATTAGCCATAAACCAGTCCCAGGATGCTTGTTTCCGGTTCAGGGAAGACATGGCTTGGCAGTTCGTGATGGACTGTTCCCACGAGGCACAGGGTCAGACTGATTTGCATATGGCCATGTCTGAACTGGGGTGGCGGAGTGAGCTAAAGAATGATGATGGATTAAACCCAGATCAGTTGGCTGGGGGTGTGTGTTTGCAATGTTCAACACTCTGTCCATCATCCCCTTTGGTTTTGCTGAATTAGAAGGTGGCAAAGAAGAGTGATAAGGATGGCGAAGAATGGAAAGTAGTGGGGGATGTTAAAGCCCCTTTTTAGGTCTCGCTAGACGTAAGCAAAAGCGAAGCTTTTGCTGTCTATGCGAGACAACTAATGTAGTTACTTTTCGGGGAATGAGGACAGCAAAGTGCCACGCGCATTTGCAGGCCGAGATTCGACCTCGTGAGCGCGCACGTCGTCACTCACGCATGCGCACAAAGAAAGCCATACACACACTGCATATACACACACGCACCCCCCCTTAAACATACACACGCGCACACAGACAGACAGACAGACGCACGCACAAACACACTCAAACAGAGACACACACACGCGTACACCCCACCCCCACTCACCCCTCCTCTCACTCAACACACTCACCTGTTCTGGCGGTGCTCGGCGGCGGATCTGCATCTCGGGCGGCGGTAGCGCTTTGCGGGGCTCTCTCACCACATGAGAGCCCCGCCTTCCCCATACGCCCGGCCGCTCTTCACCCGGTCCCCCATCTCGGGACCGGGACTCAATGCGGAGCCTTCGTGGCTCCTCGGGCAGCTCTCTCCCTCTCGCCGCGATGGGGCGGGACTTTCGGTTGGGGTCGCGCTGTGATTGGCCGGCTTCCCAACCGCTTCCGGGTCGTCGCAGGCAGCGCGGCGGCCCGGCGGAGATTTGTTTTTTCTTGGTGGCTGTCTAAAGCTAATAAGGCATGGTGACGTTGATAGCTCTTCATACTCTAGATTTCGCATTCTGATTTCCCTATCTTCCAACAAAAAGTGCCAAGAAGGTGTGACTAGGGTAGAGCCAATAACAGGGTCAGTGTGTAATTAATTGTCCTGTATCAATGAAACAATTGAAAAAAATATTTACATGTGATTTTTGCATAGCGCTTTATGGTTCTTTTGCAGCGCTAATACAAACGAAAATGCCTTAGACTTATGCCAGAAATTTGAAATTTGTTCCGAGGTGAACTGAAACATTATGCACCCCGTCTATAAAAACATCAAACCACTGGACTGTTACAGTGGAAATTAGTAATTTGAAAAGGGGATTCGTGAACTTTGGAAAGAAAACATTACCCGTCAATGACGGCGGCGACGATGTCTCCCTGCACAGGCTAAATAAAGGAGATTGATGAAGGTGAAGTAAAGTCAAAGCAGATTTCATGGGCCTTGTAGCGCGCGCCTTGTTTTCGTATGAAATTAGCAGCCCCATTTGAAGCCTCGCTGCTGGAGATTTATTGCCACGCAAATTGCACGCATGAGCGCCACTGTCTCCCCACATGACGCGTCTTACCTGCTAAAGCCCGCGTGCCCCCGAGGCTCCCAGCCGGCGAAGGACGGCTGCTGCTGGGCTTCCTGCCGCTATCTCTGGCGCTGCACCTCGTCACCTTCGGGGGCTACCTCCAGCTGCGGGCAGAGCTGCGACGGGAGCTGAGCAGCGGGGCCCGCACACAGCAGCCCCCCAGCAGCGGGACCCCGGTGACAGTGAGCGTCGCCGCCGTCAGGTGAGTCCTCTGAAGTCCTGGCCGGAGCAGTGCAGGGCTGGTTTTATAATGATGTATATTGAACGCCAAGGAACTGGCTTTGAATTGCATGGACAGTGTGTAAGATAATGTTAAACATAGTTGTTGTGTGAACCTCGTTGCATTTCAAGGATCTGATATAAGGTTGTTTAAATAGAGAATGTAAAACTATTGATCCAAGTTTTGGGGAGAAAAATATTTTTGATGTTACTGTGATGTCAACGTGCATGCAGATTTCATACTTTATTACAGAAATGCAGGTCGAACACACAAGACACAAAACCCTTGAAACAGTACATGGGTGACCTAAAGTATCACCACAATATAAACAAGCATTTGCAATGCAATAGGTCTCGTAGTTGTTAGAGTTTGAGCCATTGCCATTGTAAATGGCAATGCCTTTTATTTATGTGTTAGTTTATAAAACGTAAATAAAAGGCATTGCCAATTACAATGCCAATTGCTCAAACTCTAACAACTGCGAGACCTATTGCATTGCAAATGCTTGTTAATACAGTAGGCAGTTGCCTAGCAACAGTGCATGCACTCTGCCTGCAGACTCGACCTAAAAATACTTACTTCCTTTGGCCTTCTGAAGAAGCAGGTGAGCCTACTGAAGTAATCGCTGGAATAAGCAGACCTCTTTTTGCCAAGTAAAGAACAGGTCCTAGAGAGATAATACAGCATTTTATAAAGCGCGAGCAGCTACCTCACGAGGAGGTGTCCCGGCGCAAAGGAGATGTGCACTGATTAGCATATTTAACGTGCAATGATGTCACATGAAGTGACGTTAGAGCCCTATTAACACATGTTTTTGGCCGTAGGTCTGTGGTCCAGTCACCTCTTGGGTACAAACTTGCCTTAAATATTATGTGCATGCAAATATATCTATGCATTTATAGTTATACTTTAGATTTGTATGCAAACTGTTCGTCAGTGTCTGGCTACATGTTTTGCCAATGAAAAACAGTGGATGTTGGAGGCAATAATTAAGTCTATATTTCAAAACAATGAATACCTTTAAAACATTATATTATTTCCATTGTGTAAGGATTAAAGACTGACTATCCGTGTAATAGCACCCTCCCTGCAATTTTACTCTTTGTTTACTAGCATTTACCTGTATTTATTTTGTTTTTTTGCAGTAGTCTGTGAGACCGCTGTTCCCAAGGGGTCATTGAAAGTGCCAAGTCAAGTCAAAATCATCTTTACTTGGTAATAGTTTGATAATAAAAGTACAGAATAAAAACATTGACATCTTTAAAAATATAAATAACACTTTAAAAGCATTGTGAAAACAGTCTGTCATTAACCCATTGCGTGCTCGCGTTGGCCGTTGGCGGATGCGAGCACTACCTCTGGGGTGTTGCGCACGACCAACGGCCGACGCAGCCCCGCCCACTGCGTGGAACGCTCACACCGCGGCAGAGTGTCCACCGCGGTAAACGGGTTAATGTACATAGGTTCTTTTCAATTTAGTAGCAGCAATGATATAACTAAGAACAGCAGTGCAAATATCAAGTGGTTGTAAACTTTGCAAATAGATCAAACCCTATTTATAAGAACTATGGTGCTTATGCAGGAGGACAGTGAAAGTGCAAATTTGGCGTGTCTCATGTACACCTTTTGTTGTGCCCTGAGATGTGAAGATAAAAATTGATATTCACACCTCGTAGTCTTGAAGGAGCAGCTCCTGCTCCTATGTATAGCCCATGGCAGAGGACTGCAATTACAGGTTTTCTGGTGTAGTATCTACTCTCAGGGATGATGCTCATGGACCTCCTCTACTAGGGAAGATTGTTGCATGCTATGAAATGTTTGCACTGTTAAATGCACTTGTTTTTGTAATAAAATCTAAATATTGCTAATATCAGAATGTGTGTACACAGCAGATCAGTGGTTTTCAGCCTGTGGTCCTGGATACCTTGAGGTCAGTGATGCCTGTTCAGGGGGTCCACAACTACTCAGAAAATGAAATAACATTTATTAAAGTTTATATAAAGAAAAAAGCAAAATGTAAAACTGAAAATTCTAAACAATTCTTTTAAAGCAAAGAAATTTGAAAAAGGAGACTAAAATTTGAGTTAGGTAGGTATGTATATATTGGTCAGTGTCTATTAGTTAGGATCAAGAATTCATCATAGAAAACCTTTAACATAAAAAAACTTAATTAGGGATTACTTATGTGTAGTACAGGAAATGTATTCCAACATTTTCAAAAGTTGATATGCATCACGATATATTCAAAAGAATGCCACAAGTTATGCCTCATGCAAGTAAACAATTACTTCATTGAATCAAGCAGAGTCTACCGGACAAAAGTCTCAACATAGTTGCTTCAAAACAATCCTTGTGGGTTCATTCGCCAATAATAAAAAATTCACACGTAATAATACAATAAGAAATGCGCTCAAAGTGAAGGAGCTTTGAGCGCATTTCTTATTGTATTATTACGTGTGAATTTTTTATTATTGGCGAATGAACCCACAAGGATTGTTTTGAAGCAACTATGTTGAGACTTTTGTCCGGTAGACTCTGCTTGATTCAATGAAGTAATTGTTTACTTGCATGAGGCATAACTTGTGGCATTCTTTTGAATATATCGTGATGCATATCAACTTTTGAAAATGTTGGAATAAATTTCCTGTACTACACATAAGTAATCCCTAATTAAGTTTTTTTATGTTAAAGGTTTTCTATGATGAATTCTTGATCCTAACTAATAGACACTGACCAATATATACATACCTACCTTTACTGACCCAGGTCAGGATGTCCTTAGGGTACACCCCGTTGTGAATTTACTAAAATTTGAGTTAGACTCCTCAGATTAATTTGTGGGAGCAGTACAAGTGCATCAAGCAGAATATAGTATGGGCGATGAGTGGCCTAAACTGAATTTAGAAAAGCTGCACCCTTCCCATTAAGTTTTAGTTGTTTTATATTTGTTTTGAATTAAATGAAATATTTGTGTATTTTTTTCATGAATGCTTGTTTCTGTGTTTTTTGTGTATTACTTTGTGGTTCAAATCATCAACAATGCTTAGAACAGGATTCCAACTTCCAGTAATAACTCTGGGGGTCTCCAGGTTCCATTAATGATTAAGTGGGCGTTTTTTGGTCTCCAGATCCTGCTGTATGTGTGGCAGACTTGCATCCATTTGGCCTGCATGCTAGCCAGGTTTAGAATGGCTTGACTGGTCCAGTGTGTGTGCATGTGCATGTGCATGTGCGTGCGTGTTAGTGTGTGCGTGTGTGTAAGTGTGTGTCATTGTGCCGTTCATGTTTCATGGACCTACACAGAATATCTTTGGGTCACTTGAGACAATCCCCTGCTGAGTGGTGCCACTGTCCTGAAGTCTTTACAGCAGTTAGGTCTAGGGACAGAACAACTTCCACAAACACTAAGCTGCCAGATCGACATTATTTCCCAGCAGTTCTTAATTTGAGCCGGTGGTTTCCTGTGCTCGGCACCAGCACTTAATTATCAACACCGGAACTGGTGACAGTCTGCCACAAGGTGGTGCTGTGTGGGTAATTTAGAAATGACCAAAACAAGTTATTATTTCAATATATATTAAAAATACTTCCATACCGTCCAAACCATTCTTATTAATTTGGAAGTCTCCAGGTTCCATTAATGATTAAATGGGAGGCCCCCCGGAAGTGAAAAGGTTGAGAACCACTGCAGTAGATAGTTCCAAGTAGCTAGCTATATACCTTTCGTTAAAGTTACCGTTTAACTGATTGTGAACATGTTCTGTGATTCCGATCCAGTGTGGAAGCCCACAGCCACCCTAAGAAGTCTACAGATAAAGTCCCAAGAAGCCCTCTCTACCCCTCAAAAGAACTTGCCAGAGCTCTACTTTAAGAAACTGTTGCTGTAGGTGCAGGTGAGCTGAGTGTTCACTACCTGATGAGCAGACTCCCTTCCTGCACCGACTTTTTTTGGGGGGTTTTGGTCTTCGGATCCTGCTGTATGTGTGGCAGACTAGCATCCATTTGGCCTTCATGCTAGCCAGGTTGAGAATGACGAGTGGTCCAGTGTGTGTGCATGCGCGTTCGTGTGTGTGTGTGTGTGCGTGCGTGTGTGTGTCATTGTGCCGTTCATGTTTCATGGACCTACACAGAATGTCTTTGGGTGAGACGTCAGCCTTCTCCCCTCGTCACTTGAGACGATCCCCTGCAGAGTGGTGCCACTGTCCCGAAGTCTTTACAGCAGTTAGGTCTAGGGACAGAACAACTTCCACGAACACTAAGCTGCCAGATCGACATTATTTCCCAGCAGCTCTTAATTTGAGCTGGTAGTTTCCGGTGCTCGGCACCAGCACTTAATTGTTAACACCGGCACTGGTGACAGTCTGCCACAAGGTGGCGCTGTCTGGGTAATTTAGAGATGACCACAACAAGTTGTTATTTCAATATATATTAAAATACTTCCATGCCATCCAAACCATTCTTATAACTTCGGGGGCCTGTAATAGTCAGAGTTGTCACATTTGTAGGAGTGTTATGGTTAGTAGTTGTGTTGTTACTATCATCGGCAGCGTGGCTGGGGCAAAGTGTGGTGGAAGCTGCACTGGCCTCCTGATAAAAGCCCTGGCACTTATTATTATTATTATTATTATTATTATATATTGTTTACAAAGGATGTACTGCTTCCCAGGCACGTTTCTTGAACTTCCGGAGCGCCGAGGCGCTCTTGTTTGCCCTTCCAGGGTCACCGTAATGTCCCAATGTGATTAGCCCCTGTGCTGCCTTTGTTGAGCTGTTTTCCGAGCTCGTGATCGCCAGGATCACGAGCGATAAAGGACTGGAGCCAGATACAGGGCTGCTAGCTTTGGACGGAGGCCTGCGAGGCTCCGTTTTGTAGTTTGTGATCAGGCAGCGATTGTGAACGTTACAGGGTTTGGTGAACATTGTGCGTGTGTGTGTGTGTGCGCAGTCTACCTTTTTTACACTGCCTGTAATATGCTAGGTTTGTGTTTCTTGTTTTCGATATCATCTTGTGATTGAATGGTATATATGGATTATATCACCATTCTTATTGCATTGCTGTTTTTGATTGTTACTTGTGTACTTTTTGACATTATGAAATAGTCACAAAAACTCGCACTGCTCAAACATGTACATTGGGCGAGTCAAGGGAGCTTCTTAAAAATGTGTACTTAATAATTGCAGCTTTTGGATTTTTGATTCTCATGATTTTGGAAACTCCACAAATCACGAAAATCCACTGTGAGCACATTCATGCGTACATGCATAGGAACGAAACCGTTTCTGTGAGGTCATAAAAGCATTGTTGATTTTACATGACTTGTTGGGTTTGCCTCAATGAATACTTCTTGTGGCATTCTAGACAAATCTCCAGGAGATTTAAGGAAAAGGAACACCGAGTCCTGTGTGACTTGGCACACGCTATGAACTGCAGCAGCAGGATAGTCATCCGGTGTGCAGGGCTTTAGGGCTGTGTTAAAGTGGCGCCTGTATGACATGTAATTCCTTTCAAAGCATAAAAAGGAAAGTCGGGCAACTGGTCAACATAAGTCGAACCCTTCTATTGTGTGTTGAGACTTGTTTAAGTCAGTGCAGAGTTGCTAGAGTATTTGTGTCTGCCAAATAACATGTTTTAGAGGTTCATTTAACAAATGATGCATTGTGGGAGCTGTTGCATTCGTTTCTTATGTTGAACCACTTAGACAGTTTGGGCTAGCACACCTGATAAAACATGATTTGTAAAAGGAAAGCCCAGGTCCAGATGTTTGGTGTTAGGTCTACACTGGGCTGTTGTGACAAATCTAAGAATGCTGTATGATAGTATTAGAAGATGCGAATACTGAGTTGCTTCGATTTTTAATGCAAATTGTATTGCGGACATCCGCTAATTGTACTTTTTCTAATTGTAAGGAACAATAAAAAATATTCTGATTCTGATTCTGAATACTGAGTTGTGTTGTTACATAATTATCAACATAACAAAGAAGCCAAGAAGGGAATGGGCAGTCTTAGTGCACTGCATTTATATGAAGAGGGCAAGGATTGATTCGAAATTTAGTTTGAAGTGCTCCATTGCCCAGTACAAGTGATTTTGGAAAGAGCGGTCAAAGATTAAATGGATGTTACATCTCCGCTCAGCTCTCCATTTCGAAAATGATTTCCTTTGCGGAAGAGTGAATGATTAATGGTTTTTAATCCTTTAACCATCATTACGACGTCCATCTGCAATCCAATCCTTTATCTGCTCATCAGCCCTAGCTCTTGCGTGTAGGCCGGACAGGCTTTTATTCCACCGGGCATTTCCCTGGTGGCTTTAGCCCTTGGATGCATGCGTGCTTTTAAGCCTGGGGCTGCTCCTGATGCCTCTGTCACTTTCCCCAGTTCCACAAGAATAATTGCAGTAGGCACGTGTAGGCTTGGAGAGGTCGCTTGGTTTCACTGTCACAGTAGGCACAGAATGATGGTTTGGAATGCTACCCCGTGTAAGCTCTAGTGGTTGGACAAAATGCAAGCTATTCCTCACATCTCCTTTTGTGCGTAATGTACTGCCTTAAGGGGCAAGGGTATGCCCAGACGTGGGTTCTGTACTCACTGTGCCGTTGGAACAAAGCTTCACAACAGCTGACGAGCCCATTCAAGACGAAACGGGTCTTGCGTGGCTTGTGGTCTGGCTCAGGTAGGACCGGACGTGGCAGTTCTGGCTGGACTGACCCTATTGGAGCTGGGTCAACAGTGATTTGTATATGGCTAGATCCAAACTGAGGTGGCAGGGTGGACAAGGGAATGATGGGTTTGAATTCTACCCCGAGACAGTACCTGTGATTAGACAAATTGTAAACATTCTTTCATCACTTTTTGTGTGCTTTGTGTTGCCATCACCTGCTCATTGTGGGCGGTGCATGCAGAGCAAAGCAACACGACAACGGGTACCTACTTCCTCGAGTAAAGTCCCAAACCCTGCTGATCTATTGTTCAGCGAGCCCGGCTGTGCTGGTCCTGTGGTCTCTGGGTGCTCCATCCTCTCTTTTCGTGTTGGTCCTGACTGGTGAGGGTGCAGGGCTGGTTAAATGGCCACTGGTGTTTTGCTTCGTTTGAGGACGTCTCAGAGTTTATTGATGATTGAATATTGTGGTGGTGGGAAGGATGGGAGTGAGTGTGGGAGCGGGTTAGGCCCTTGGTCAAGCCAAGCTATTCTAGGCCTAACCAGGCCAAACAAGGTTCCACCGGCTATTGCTGTCAGCTTGTTTTGCTCTTTACTTGGACGTCCAAGTCTGACTACTGTGGGAAACTTGCAGAATGCATCACGGACCATCCACCACTTACCTTTGTTAGCCAGAGGCCCGAGTAGGATGCTGGGCGTGGACTATTGAGGAGGGGATACAGGGCAGAGGCTCTGCAGAGGTGCCTTGGAATCGGGGAGCGTGTTTAGTCTCGGTTCATCTAAGCTAAGGGGTGCTATAAATCTCACGGGGTCCACCTGTCACCCGGCCTAGGATTCTGTGCTGCCTGTTCCCTCTGACTGCTGGGCTCCGTGCAGGCCTCAATCGAGCTGCACTCTAACACGGACTTCTCATTATTCGAAAGCACTTAACTGCATTCATCATGTACACGCAGGCGACACTGGCAGATAATTGAAAGGCGAGGGCAAAGGTCAGGCATGGCTCTTTAAATTGAAAGGTGAGGGCAAATGTCGGGCTGGTCGTTCCCCTAGTCTGGCGCTTTGCAGTATATTTCTTGTCATGTTATATTGGACTATAATAGTAACATCATGTGGCCGTTTGTGTTTCCCAGTTCTTTCCCTGGCCCCAGGCACTGGAGCACTAAAGAGGTTATGAGAAGGTTAAGGCCAACCGCACAGGCAAAGACAGACGATATTCTAATGAAATATCGATATTTCTAATACGTATTAATACAGTGTTTGCTTTCGCTGTTAGTCGTTGTGTATATATACTCTCAAATACATGTCATTTCTAATTCTAAGCAGCTTATTTTAAAGTTAGTCACACTGTAAAGCTTCTTTCACTGGTTTACAATGCTTGTTATTGCCGATTTGCATTTAGAATTGCAATGAAATGTTATTGCAGATTTTTACAAATGTTGGAATGGAAGGTGTGAGACTGTGCTGATCAATTAGAATTTTCTTTTTGGGGCCAGATTGCATTGGTTTTTAAAAATTGTTCTAGTATGCCATGGAAGTTATTGTAGAAAATATTTTGGAAAAGAGATTTTAGGTAAAGATAATTAGGAAAAAGATTTCAAAACCTGCTACCTTATTACAGAGGACGGGTGCAGAGTGCCCCTAGTGGAGGGCCTGCTTGTGGTACCTCTTACCTGTGAGGTACAGTCACACAAGGTCACTGGAGAAATTTCTTCGGGCCCTTCACCAGTGTTGAACGCCTGTGGGTAGTGTGCAGCATCTATTAACCGCTTCTTCAAGCTCCAGTAACGCTAGACTATAGTGCTACCCGCCTCGATAAAATAGGCAAAATATGATTAAGCTGAGCAAATTGTAAATTAAATGAGACTGCTCCTGCACCTCTTACAGAATTGTGTTTTCATTCATCTCCAACTATCAGTGGCTGCTTCTCTGCTAAGGCAGAGGAGCGTCGCCCCACTGCTTTCTGAGCAGTGCAAAGGAAAAATAAAATTATAATAACAGTGGAATTATTGTTTTATTTACAGTATGGAGCTAGGTTACGGCGAGGCAGGATTGGGCTCTCGTCATAGGGAGGACGAGTGGTGGGCACGCTAAGTGCGCATGACGGTTTAGCCTGGAGACTTGGGCCGACCAAACAGTCATGCGACTTAACATTTCTCCACCTGTGTTGCACAGCCTGGTGCTGAACGGTCCAAGGCACTGCCTGAGCAGCCAAACAGGCTGCTCAGACCAATAAGGACGCTGCTGTCATGCAGGAAAAGAGTGAGGACTGAGGAGAGGCGGCGGCCAGCAACCAGCAGGTAAGTTGTCTTTTTTTTCCCTTTCTTTTTTTTAACCGCCCCTACCCCCGCCACCATTCCCTAGCAGCCGCCTCGGACAACGAAAACGTGTATATTTCTCAGATGTTTAACTTACTCTCGGGTATGTGTAATGTAGAATTCTAGGTACATAAAACTAACCGTTAGTATTTCTTGCAGAATTGTGATGTTTTTGAACTCTAAGTTTGTAGATTTATATAGCGTGGCTTAACACCCGTGAGGGTATCAAGGCACTGTCCATGGGCACGGGAAGATTACGTGATTTGCCCAGAATCAAAGATTGTTGATCCGACACCAAGACTCTAACCCGGATTCCCAGCTTCTGAGTCCTCAGCTTTGGCCTCTGCGCCATATCCTCTTTGGAGCGGTGCAGAGTTTCCAAAGTGTTGCATAGGATTGGGTAAATGTTTCATCATCCATGCTTTTCCCCATGTCAGACCCTTTATTTGTAACTATTGCCTATCGTCAGACCTATCTCAGTGTATTTCTGGGCTCGAGGAAGGTATATTTTTAGGATATGCTCTCCTTTTTTGTCCATGTCACTCTAGACCTGCTTTAAAGTGCGATAGGCTTCATGTTGGTAATGCCCTAGGGCGGCACCACTTTTATAGCATATGTATAGAGACAGCTCTGTCCCCACTGATGGAGCTTGTGATGCATATTAAAATACAGCATTGTAAATAGACCAGGATAATAAATGCAGCTCACTGCGTTCAATAAAATAATTCCAACCAGTCATGACATAACGTAACGTCACAAGTAATCAAAGAATTTAAGACCACAAAACAGTACAAAAGCCTTTTGCCTTTACTATAAAGTGCAAGCCAATGACTTATATTTAGGATGGGAATTTGCACAACCTGAAGAAAGCCGGAGACCCACTTGGGCTTTTAGAAACATCTGAAAACTTCTCAATTGATGTATGAAACATTACTTTTTCATAACACATCTATAATCATGGCATAGATACCCTTGGAGTAAAAAAATAGATATCTTTAAGGTATATCATGGCTCATTTTTAGAAAAAAAATGGATCCCTGCGCTTATCCAGAGAAAAGGGTTGATTATAAGCTCCCAACAAGTAGTTGAGGCAATTCAAGTGGTATCTACCTACTCAGATGAGGAGAAGGCACCTATAATGAAGTATGCCACTATTATTCCTCGGTCAGGAGCCCAAGCATCTGTTGTATTTAAATACAAAAAATCTTAATCAGTCCCATGCAAGGACTTTCTTAACCAGCATTTACAATGCAATAGGTCTCGCACTGAAATTATTTTGAGCTATTGACATTGTAAATGACATTGGTTTTTGTTTTGTTTTTCTTTTGTAACATATAAATAAACAGCATTTTTTATTTCTTTATTGCTGGGGATGTGTATCCATGTCTGGGTAGGTTCTCCTATCCAATAAAGGGGTACACGTTACCATGGTGACCTGATAAATCATCTGAGCCGAATCATCAAATAATTATTTATTGCTATAGATACTACAATGTATGCTATATTTTTACTCGGAAATACAAATGCTTGACTGCATTGTGGATCGTATAAATAGCTTGGAACATATTGTACAATTATTCTCTTTTTACAAAGTCAGCATTCATGCTCTTGGTAAGGCAGATAGACGCAGTTAGGCAATTTAAATTTAATGACAAGCAAAAATAATTAACTGCATGGATGTAAGAGCTTGGACGGAAATATCAAGGCACTATAAGTGATAGGCCAAACCTACTGGCTTTGGCAGTGCTTAACGTTATGGAACAGCAGTGCTAAATACTTGTTGTTTTAAACCGAGTGTAGTTGGTGTATTGCTTTGTTTACAAATAACAGTCTCTATTGGTGTTGTGGGAGAGCAGGCTTTAAATCTTGATTATACTTGTGAGCAGTGTAGGCCTAACGTTTTCCGCACTTCTGGAGCGGTGTGGTAATGTATTATGCTTGTTTGTGGTACGTTGATACCGCATTAAACATAGACACTCTGTAACCTTTTAACACCATTTTTGTTTACTGATAAGAATATGTGCATAACTTACAATGTCGTTGCCTAAAGTCATTCCTCCCTACCCACTAAATCTAGGGGTGGCCAGCATACGGAAACGTTATATAATTTTACTTGGATTTAGGCTGCATTTTTTCTGTATAACTGAACTCTGTTTGCTATTGAGAAAAGGCAATTCTGTTGGTCAGGTGATTATTTAAGATCTTTATATCTGGCTTTAAGGTAACAAGAACATCAATTTAGTTTAACATGCGATACATAATTATCTGAACTGCTGATGAGCTTTGCGGGGCTCCACAGGGGGTAAAAGACATCGACATTTACAACGCAATTACTTGATTAATGCTTCACGAAGGGAAAAAAACAATAACATTTTCAATGCCAATAGCTCAAAACAATGTCATTGCGAGACCTATTGCATTGTAAATGCTTGTTATTATTACCTTCTGCAGGTTGTCCCATCGCTTTGCATTACGCCACTGGTCAGACCCTTCAGAGCGCTTCGCGTTGACCCAGTGTAAGTGGGATACGGGGGGCGGAGGACACAACATTGTCCATGAATCTTCAACATTCCGCTACAATCTGTTTCAAGGCGCTCTAAAAGTGCCTATTACAGTATTTACACAAGCACAACAAAAATTATTTGCGCGTGGGCTTCACTCCACCTGGAAAGTCAGATTTGTATAAATCTTGATAAAAAGTGTATCAGCGTGCTATTAACAGTAAATGTTGGTGTTTCTCGTCTGTAGTCACAAGATCGGCTTCTACCCGCTGTGCGCGGCGCTTTTTTTCTGTGAGGCACTGGGAGATTAAGTGATTTGCCTCGAATTACAGACTGTTGAGCGTGCCTGCCGAGACTCGAACCAGGTTCCCCAGGTCCAAAGTGAGCAACCCCAGCCGTTACGCCATATCTGCAATTTAAGTATCTTACATGCCTGTCCCATTATTTGTTTTGTAAATTGCTGTATAAAGAACTTCAGTGCGCTATGTAATTTCCCCTCGTTCCTTGGTATAAGAAGATTGGGCTGCTCGCCGTCAGTAGCCTGTAAGCATGTTGACACTTCATAAATAGCGTAATTCCAGGGATTAACGTTGGTGCCCGCGCCCACGTGTTTTCTTTGAAAAAGCACTGAAAGAGAGGGGGTGACATAAGAAACCCATTGGACTAATCTGCCGAGCGCTGCCTGAAAGTATTTTGTAATGTATTTTCTCAGTTTATGGGAAACGGCTAATCTCGGGTTACTGGATATTTAAAAATAAAATAGATGTTGAGTTTTTGTTTTATTTCTCAAACAAATTAACTTGCAAGCTGAGATGTGAGCAAAAGTATGCCTTTGGTGAAAGCAAAACATCTGCTATGCTGCAAGAACAAGAAACAAGGTCCCCAGGTCAACAATCCTGCCGCTCTCAAAAATGCCCCAACACAAAGTAAGCTCATGGGAACCAGCCAGCCCGCAACCCGCCCACTTTAAGCGACCTGGTAGCAATGAAGCGTTACCTGCGAACCGGTCACTGGGGCAAGGTTATACAGGCCCGGGGCACTTGATCCTTGCTGACGCGGAACGGATGAGGAGCGAGGCAGCCCCTCCCACCCTCGACGGATTTGGGCCGGCAGCACCGACGAGCATAGATTTTCCTAGGCTCCTGGGCCGGTGGCGGTGAATACGGGGGGATCAATTTGGTTGTGCTTGACTCCTGCCCGTAGTGGTGACGACCACAGAGTTCCCGAGGCACCCGGGCCGGTGGCGATCTCGGGAGCAGCTTTTAAATCCGGTTTTCAGTAGGGTGCAGACACCCGCGCACAGCACCACGTGGGTGATTTAAATAATGCGCTCAGTCTGGGCCAGTGGCGGTGACATTGGAGTGACAAATTAGTTTTACATGCCCCGCGCTGCAGAGGCAGTTTTTCACGGTCCCAGTGCCCTTAATTATATTAATAAAATGACGGCCCCTGATTTCCACTGCATGCTTCTTGGCGGGAATATAGACCAGGGTTGTGAGTCACCTCCTCCTCCCGGCAGAGGCTGGGTAGCCCAGCCCGGCCTGGGGTGGGTGGTGGGGGTCTGCTGCTGAGTCCACGGCCCAATTAGAGAGCCGCAGTGGTGTGTGCTGGATGCATGAAGGCAGCGTGACGGCTTGGAAAGCAGATGCCATGCTAAACTCTCCCTGAACCTTCCCTTGACATGCCCCATGAGATAAGCGAAGAATCATAAAACTCAGAGACGCCGTAGACTCGGTGTCCCAAGGGCTGGCACAGAAAAGCCACAGGGCGGTAACCAAAAACCCTGCAGAGCAATGGCAAGACAGGGTTTTAAATAAATATCGACCTTGCCCATTAGAGACCATGGGCGGGATCAGAAGTCATTCTCCAAAAAATACTTTTACCCCAATTAATCTCAATGCACGAGCAGTGCTGCGCGCTGCAAAGCTAGGCGAAACCTAAAACCCTTTTTTATTTTTCCTATTTTTTTCGTTTCAGATATTTGGGTCTTCTAAAGTTAGTCCATGTACAGAGTATTTGATGTTTGTCAGTCAATCAGTTGCCCCACATCAGTGTCACTTTTCCTATTAGTGAGAACTTTGTCTGAAAGCTTTGGTGCCTGTTCACAAACTACATTTTGTAGCATGCTTAGTTCTAATGTACCACAATATGCTATTCACTCACCTACACGTGAAGGTCTGCGCCTCTGCCTCTCTTGTCTTTTATGTGTGGAGTTCTCCACCGAGCTGTAGAGATCTACAAACATGTAGGTTTTTGTTTTAGTAGTAAATGTGGGAGGGACGTGTGGGTGGCTGGAAAATGGGGATTAAGGGTGGAGTAAAGAGGGACTTAGGTAGGGTTAACAAGAGGTTTAGGGAGGGACATGCACCCACCCACCCACAAAAGAGCAAGCCCATTGCTATTCACAGACTTCACTTCTATGGTTACTACAGCCCATAAGGACTAAAAACAGCACCACAACCACTAGTACTGCAGCACTCTCCATTAGAAAATAAAGGAGACAGGGACTGCTAAGACCTAATGTTAAATTTACTTAGTTTTATTTTTATTTTTATAAGATTAAAATATTTGAATGTTTAAAAAAAATTAAATCTAATCATTAGTTTATTATAAAACATGTAAACCGTTTCAAATGTAAAAATATACATTTTATGTGTTGTAAAAGTTATTCTTTAGGTTGGATTTTATTTTATTTAAATCTTAAGAAAAATAATTTTAATTTAATATATTTAAATAGCGAATTAAAAAGTTGCATAAATACTGCTGTATTATAAATGTATATTTTAAATTCATTTACTTTAGTATTTAAATTAAAACATGGTACTATTTTTGTTTTACGGTTAATAAATATTTAGTATTTTCCTGCACTTCTCCATAGAGAGATTTCTGCCCTGTTGGGCGAAACCTCCTCCTATGCGTGAAAAATTACAAATAGTAAGTTTTCAGTCTTAAATTAGGCTCCATCTGCTATTCAGGTGTGGGATTATATAAGACTACGCTTTTGAGTGACTTTAACCAAATGTAGTAAAGTTAGTGCTCAGTGTAAGAATAAATTTACTTGTAGTAAATCTACATGTGTACATTTACCTTTGTTAATAGAGCTAAGTGACATTCTTCCAAAATCTTACGGCCTGATTAAGAGTTTAGAGGTCCTGGAGCGGGCAGCCACGCCAGCGCCCCGCTCCAGGACCACCCAACCCATAGTCAGACCGCCTGCCAAATTCGGAGTTTTCTCCTGGTCTGGTGGGCGGGCCTTTGGCGTTCCCATGGCTGTGACTATTAAAAAGGCACAGCAGTGGGAATGCCAAAGCCCCTTCCTGCACGGCATGGTCTGTAAAGTCCATGCCGTGCAGGAAAGAGGGTGCTGCAGACAGGGGGCACACCATGTAGCCTCCCACATGCACCCCATGTCCTTGAGGCAACAGGGGCCCTGTAGGGCCACCTAAGTTTCCTTACCACCGCACTTTTAATGGCGAGCTCACTGCCATTGAAGGTGAGGTGGTCGGGAAACTCCTAATGTGCTTGGTGGTGCTACAGCAGCCCCGGTAAGTATATTCGGACCTCTGACCTCCGCACCACTGCCACATCATCCATGATCTTGGTAGTTGCGGCGGTCCTATGGCGCTCCCAACGCATATTCGTAATACGGCAGGAGGACAACCAGTCTGGCGGTCCATTGACTGCCACTAAGGGTTCGATACTCTAATGGATTGACACATCCATAATCAGGCCCTCAGTCTTTGAGTCAAGACACAACTGATAGTTTGTAAGTCTGACACATTAACAGTTATTACCTTTCATCCAGTGACAGTCAGCTGACCTTGTCTGTATGCACTCTGAACTGTTTGCACTTCCTGCAGTGTATATAAACGTGGGTACCCGCCTTTGTAGGCGATGCCTCTGCTGCTGTGTGGTTTTATGGCAGTTATCTTTTCATTGCAATTAGGGATCTGCATCTCAGACATTACTTGCGCACAATACGCCATCTGCAGCATCATTTGCTACCTTGGTTTCTAGCTTAAAATTATAAAAAGATAATTAAAACGTTGCACTGAGTGTGTGTAAAAATTAATGTTACCTCTCCGCTGTTAATTGAGGTAAGAATGGTGTAAATATGGTATTATATAGACTATTGAAGAACGCTATTCTACCGTGTGAAACATCTTGTTGAAGAATATTTTAAACAGGGCAGAAAGAATAACTTTTCCTTCGTTTAAAAAAAAAAATTGTTTCACTATTTATGCAAATTCTTGTTTCCTTCTCAGACACTGTTGTGAAAGCAGCAGTTAGTTCCAGAGTTCAATTAGCTTTTACTTGAGTCCCAAACCACTGTAAACACCCGAGTCTTGAGACACATAATATACAGTGTACAGTTCTTCTGCACTCTTTATTACTGTATTTCTACAGTGTGAAAACAGAATACAACAACTAGTATGTAACAGAATCAGCCAGCCAGAATCTCGTGTAGGTCTGTTTATGCAATGTGCAAAATTGTATTTGTTTTTCACAAACAATTTTACTGTAGAAAGTAGAAAACAATATATTAATTAAACGGTGTTCATATGCTTCCAAGCAAGACCACATTATTAATAATCGTCTGCTTAATTTTTTAAAAGAATATGATAAATGCTCATAGTTTTCTTTTTAGGACCCGTATGCATTTTCTACGATGCCGGGCCTCTTTTTCATAAATGCACATTCCAAAGGCAAAATAACTAGATAAAAGTGCCACTTGCACATCTAAGCCCAAAACATGACCTATAATTTGCCCTTCCTGTACTCCATGATTTAGTCAATCTGCCACATAATTAGTTCCTCTAATACCTCATAATTATTGTGGTGCCGATTGTCGGAGGATTTACAGTACTACTGCATAAAATAATTTGAAATCTGAAGACCTTCACAAGCAAGCTGCTGGTGTCTCCAGATTATTATACATATACGCATACAGTGGTCACTTACCGTTGGCAAACCTGCTTGGCAGCCCATCTCCACCGGACTCAACATTTTGTTAGCGTACGGAGTGCGACATTTGTATACCTTAGATGGTTGGAGTTGCCCTTTAGAGCTCCAGTAGGTTTGCCAATAAACATGCTACTATTGACAAAGTCTGCGGCTCTAGACCTCCATCACTGTCTTACATTGGGAACAAGAAAGCGGCATCCTTTTTGGATATTGTTTCTCCTTTCTCTATTTTCCTACCCCTCTACTTCAACATGAAATGGCAGACCTGGCGTCCCTTCTTAACCCCTTCGCTGCTAGACCTTTTCCCCTCCTGTGCTGAGCCTTTTTTTGACGATTTGGGGTAGTGCGCGCTTAGGCCCCTGTAACTTTTTGACCACATAAGGTATCCACGCCAAATTTGCGTCCTTTTCTGCCAACATCATGTGGATTCCAAAGGCGCCCAGGGTTTGTGGATTCCCTTAGAGGGGTCCCAGAAATTAACCAAAATATAGTGATTTTATTGTTTTTTTCAGAAAAATGGGAAAAACGGGCTGCAAATGAAAGCCTCTGGGTTTTTCCCTGAAAATGGTATCAAAAAAGGGTTTGTGGGGCTGAAATCTCCATTTTCTCAGCTTTTAGGGAATGACCGTCTTTTGTCAGAGAACCGAAATTTTTCACTCAGTTTTGGCATTTTTCTGGGACATAGCCTATTTTTGCTATTTTTAGAGCTTTCCACCTCCTTCCAGTTAATGGTAGAAATGAGTTCGAAAGCAATAATGGATCCTGGAAAGCTTTACATTTTCGAAAAGTAGACAAAATTCTGAATTCAGAAAGGGGTCATTTGTCTAAATCCATGAAGGTTTCGTTATAGAAACTAACAGTTAGATATTGGAATAATTGAAAATTTGTTGAAAAAAACAGCCTTTTGTCTCAATGTTTTCACCTATAACTTTTTCTAATTTTGACAGCTCTTGGAAAGCAATATACCGTTACATCCGTTAGACCTTCCTGGTTGTGGGGATATATAGGACTTGTAGTTTCACCAAGAACCCGACGAACCCAGATCCAAAAACTAAGCAGCAACTTGCAATGGTATTTTTTCATTTACTGGGTATAGTGCACTTTGTCTTGGAAAATGTATACATGGAATAATCTGTAGGAAAGACACCTATGTATTTCTGAATTGGGTACAAATTATAGAGTTCAGAAACAGTATATAATTGCACATTTTCAAAATTGGGAATACTCCTACTAGCATGAGAATTATTGGTCATTTTTCAAAAAGATTTTTTTTTTTACACAATGTCTTTCATTGAAAGGGAGAAATGCATGAAAGCTCAATGGGTAATAACAGTTGATTTACAAAAATCTGAATTACCCCAAGTGTCCCGATAAAAACGGTACCTCACTTGTGTGGGTCGGCCTTGTGCCTGCGACAGGAAACGGCGCAAAATGCAACGTGGTCACACCTGAATTTTGCAGTTACAAATTGACCCTTTTTTGGCAAAGTGCCTACCTGTAGTTTTTGCACCCTAGCTCTGCCGGCACCTAGGGAAACCTAGCAAACCTATACATTTTTGAAAAGTAGACACCCAGGGGAATTCAGGATGGGGTGACTCGACTGCCTACCACCAGGTTTTGTTACCCAGAATCCCTTGCAAAGCTAAGATTTTGACAAAAAAACACATTTTCCTCACATTTCTGTGGTGGAAAGTTCTGGAATCTGCGTGGATCAACAAATTTCCACCCACTCAGCGTTCCCCCAGGTCTCCCGATAAAAACGGTACCTCACTTGTGTGGGTCGGCCTTGTGCCTACGACAGGAAACGGCACAAAGTGCAACGTGGTCGCACCTCAATTTCCCAGTGAAATCTTGCGCTCTTTGGACAAAGAGACTACCTTTTGTTTTTGAGCCCTAGCTCAGCCGGCACCTAGGGAAACCTAGCAAACCTATATATTTATGAAAAGTAGACACCCAGGGGAATTCAGGATGGGGTGACTCGACTGCCTATCACTAGGTTTTGTTACCCAGAATCCCTTGCAAAGCTAAAAATTTGACAAACAAAAACACATTTTCCTCACATTTCTGTGGTGGAAAGTTCTGGAATCTGCGTGGATCAACAAATTTCCACCCACCCATCGTTCCCCCAGGTCTCCCGATAAAAACGGTACCTCACTTGCGTGGGTAGGCATAGTGGCTGCGACACGAAACAGCGCAAAACGCAACATGGTCGCACCTCAATTTCCCAGTGAAATTTAGCACGTTTTGGACAAAAAGACTACCTTTTGTTTTTGCGCCGTAGCTCTGCCAGCACCTAGGGAAACCTAGCAAACCTATACATTTTTGAAAACTAGACACCCAGGGGAATTCAGGATGGGGTGACTCGTCTGCCTACCCCCAGGTTTTGTTACCCAGAATCCCTTGCAAACCTAAAAATTTGACAAAAAAACACAATTTCCTCACATTTCTGTGGTGGAAAGTTCTGGAATCTGCGTGGATCAACAAATTTCCACCCACCCAGCGTGCCCCTAGGTCTCCCGAAACAAAATGGTACCTCACTTGCGTGGGTAGGCATAGTGGCTGCGACATGAAACAGCGCAAAACACAGCATGGTCGCACCTCAATTTCCCAGTGAAATTTAGCACGTTTTGGACAAAAAGACTACCTTTTGTTTTTGCGCCGTAGCTCTGCCAGCACCTAGGGAAACCTAGCAAACCTATACATTTTTGAAAACTAGACACCCAGGGGAATTCAGGATGGGGTGACTCGTCTACCTACCCCCAGGTTTTGTTACCCAGAATCCCTTGCAAACCTAAAAATTTGACAAAAAACACATTTTCCTCACATTTCTGTGGTGGAAAGTTCTGGAATCTGCGTGGATCAACAAATTTCCACCCACCCAGCGTTCCCCTAGGTCTCCTGAAAAAAATGGTACCTCTTTTGCGTGGATAGACATAGTGGCTGCAACAGGAAACGGTTCAAATCGTACAGTGGTGAATTTACAATACCCTGAAGCAATATAACTTTGATTTGTGGGGGGGGGGGGGGGCACCTGAGTTTTTGGCCCGGGGCTGGGTGGTATTCTTTGGAAAGTAGCAAACTCAAACAGTTCTGAAATCTAGACACCCGGGAGAGTCCAGGGAGGTATGGCATGCGTGGGTCCCCCAATGTTTTCCTACCCAGAACTCCTTGCAAACCTTAAAATTAGGTAAAAATAGCACTTTTCCAAACTTTTTGGTGTGGGATCGCCGTGCGGGTAAAAATGTCCTACCACCCAGCGTTCCCCTTGTTCTCCAGAGTAAAAGGATACCTCACTTGTGTGGGTGCCCCAAAGCAGAACACGCCAAAAATGAATTTTGAAAAAAGTAGTATTTAAGTTTTACAAATTAAGCCCCCCAGCCTGAGTCACATGCCTTGGGCCCACCCACACAAGTGAGGTATCATTTTACTCGGGAGAACAAGGGAAACGCTGGGTGGTAGGACATTTGTGCCGGCAGCGAGATCCCAACCCAAAAAGTACGCAAAAGTGGGTTTTTTGACATAAATTTAAGGTTTGCAGGGGTTTCTGGGTAGGAAAACATTGGGGGACCCACGCATGCCATACCTCCCTGGACTCCCCCGGGTGTCTAGTTCTCAGAACTGTTTGGGTTTGGCAGTTTCCAAAGATGCCTGCCAAGCCCCGGGCCAAAAGCTCAGGTGACCCCTCAAAAATTGATTGTTTGGCTAAAGGTAATTTTTTGGTCTCTACAGTAAGAATTGGGCCTTTTCCTAAAGCAGGCACTATGCCTACCCACGCAAGTGAGGTACCATTTTTATCGGGAGACCTTGGGGAACGCTGGGTGGGAGGTAATTTGTGTGAGCCCAGTGATGCCACGCTTTCCCACACTAAAACGTGTGAAAAAACAAATTTTTTCCAGCTAAAAATGAGGTTTGCAAGGGATTCTGGTTAAAGGAACGTTGGAGGATCCACGCAAGCCATACCTCCTTGGAAGCCCCCGGGTGTCTACTTTTCAGAAATGTGTGGGTTAGGTAGGTTTCCCCAGATGGCCGCCGAGCCCCGGGCCAAAAACTCATGGAAAGCCCCTTGCAAAAACCAGGTTGGTTAGTGATTGGTTATTTTGATGTCGCCTCCTTAGGTTTGGGGCCCTTGCCTGTCGTGGGTCCTTGAACCACCCACGCAAGTGAGGTACCATATTCATCGGGAGACCTGGGGGAACGGTGGGAGGGAGGAAATTTGGGTGAGCCCAGTGATGCCACGCATTCCAACACAAACATTGATGAAAAAATAGATTTTTTTAACTAATATTGAGGTTTGCAGGGGATTCTGGGTAAAGGAACGTTGGAGGATCCACACAAGCCATAGCTCCTTGAAAGCCCCTAGGTGTCTACAATTCAAAAATGTATGGTTTTGGTAGGTTTCCCTAGTAGCCCATCAATTCCAGAAACATACACACATACTGGTTGGATTTGGCACGAGGGCAAGTGATGGTTCAGTATATAAAAGAACATTAACAAGAGATTTCACAAAAATGAAATGCACTGTCAATTACATGGACAAAGAAACTGAACCAATGACTTGCAGCTCGTGAGCTGTAAAGCCAGCGTCAAGGCACCAACCGCTTTACAGGCCATTAACACTCCTTTCATACCTGAAACAAAGAAAAACAATCACACCACCAGGCACAAAAGGAACACATCACAACATTTAAAAAAAAAAACCCGGAGCACCCTAAATGAAAAATATAAAAATAAACACAGCAAACAAGTCCTCAAACACACACACTGGTTGGATTTAGCACGAGGGTGAGTGAAGGTTCAGCATATACAATTCTATTAGCAAACGATTTCACAAATAATGAAATGCACTGCTAATAATTGAAAGGACGAGAAACTGAACCATTGACTCACAGCTCGTGAGCTGTAAAGCCACGACAAGGCACCAACCTCTTTACAGGTCATTCATACACCTTTCATACATGTGACACATACAAAACATTCACACCGCCAGCCGCAGGCCCATCACATCAAAACACTCACACCAACAGACAGCGCCATTCAAGGGCCCATCACATTCACACGCCCACATTCCAGACACAGCAAATACGCAAATTGATGGACTGGGTGGAGTGGCACTCAGCTAGCACTGTGTGTAGTGACCATCAGAAAGTAAATACTCAGACACCGCCAGCCAAGCGCAAGTCCACCAACAACACCAACCAAGCACTTGTCCACACACACCGCCAGCCAAGCACCTAACCTTGCACACAACCACCAAAGCACCATCCATTCACACCGCCAGCCAAGCACCAATCCTTGCACACAACCAGCAAAGCACCATCCACTCACACCGCCAGCCAAGCACCAATCCTTGCACACAACCAGCAAAGCACCATCCACTCACACCGCCAGCCAAGCACCAATCCTTGCACACAACCAGCAAAGCACCATCCACACACACCGCCAGCCAAGCACCTAACCTTGCACACAACCACCAAAGCACCATCCATTCACACCGCCAGCCAAGCACCAATCCTTGCACACAACCAGCAAAGCACCATCCACTCACACCGCCAGCCAAGCACCAATCCTTGCACACAACCAGCAAAGCACCATCCACTCACACCGCCAGCCAAGCACCTAACCATGCACTCCGCCAGCCAAGCAAAAATCCACGCACCCCCCCCAGCACAACTCCAATCCATGCACTATGCCAGCCAAGCACCAGACCACGCACACCACCAGCCAAGCGCCATCCACTCACACCACCAGCCAAGCACCTAACCATGCACTCCGCCAGCCAAGCAAAAATCCACTCACCCCCCCCCCCAGCACAACTCCAATCCATGCACTATGCCAGCCAAGCACCAGACCACGCACACCACCAGCCAAGCGCCAGTCCACGCACACCAACAATCCAAGCACAATCCTGCACACACCACCATCGAAATTAGATTTTTTTTTAAGAAATACCACAAATCAAATGAAGAAACCTACAAATCTGCTAACACAAATTCAAAAACGAAATGCTTTGCACTAATGCAAACCTTAAAGCAGACAATAAAATATTACAGAATACAGACCAGACAGTACACTTACAAGCTCAATGAAACTCCCAAAACTTCTTTCATGTGTGTTACGATTTAAAACAAGCTGGCACACACAATCCAGGATTTGAAGGACAGTCAGGGCAGTACATACGAGACTCCCTCCGCACTTCTCTTCGCCAACAGACTCTACATCTTTTAGTGGGATGGTCTTTTGCAGTTATGGGAGGAATGTATTCTGGAAAGTGGCGATCTTTCAGTCTATTCAAAAATGAGTAGGCCCTTGGCACACCTAGTTATCTCTCTCAATGACTATTTTAATAATTATTAGTCGATATATTCCAACTGTTGCGTGCAATCAGGAATCATGGGGCTGCCTGTCCCCTGTCAATAATTAACTTCAAAAAAATGGGTGGTGACCAGAAGTCACTCCCTAACCTGATGCACAGCTATGCTACGTTTAACTGCTGTTCTTAAATGATATCCAAATTACATCTTAAATTTGTTGAATGTTTATCATGGTTTTATTCACCAATTTACTTTTCTTGATCATTTACATTTTTTCTTATCGTAATTATGTTCATTCCATTCATATATGTACCAAGCAATCGATTTATACATTTAATCTTTGGTGTGATTAAGATCACACTTTAACACAGCCCATAAATGGTTATTTGTATGATAAACCGGCGATTGAAGTTTAGCAGGCCCGATGCATTTCGGGACCCTGTCCCTTCTTCGGGGGCCTTCCTGTAAAAAGAATTCATGAATGTCACAATTTTTCCTTTTCATTACTGAATGTTGCTACTAGGGCACTTTCGAGCTTCAAATCTACCACCAATCTGACATTTTACTCATCCTAGAGTGATAGTGATCCATACATATAACGTTTTTTACATTGCATTTTCACCATGCTGTTACACGCTTGTGACAGTTATCCTGTGTGTCTAGTTTACCCTCTGTCCTATGCGATCCCTTAATATGTGAAATGCTCAAGTGTCTACAAGGTGTAATGTGAACTAATAAATGGGCTTGATACTCTTTGTGTGGTAACTTCGAGTGAAACTGTTAACACTATCTCGACATGTACCGTATTTCCATTTTGCCGATGCATGGCATGACATTTCATGCGAGACATTCTTTAACTAAAAACAGAGTCCTGTTTACCTTATCAAAACGGAGTGGGCTTCTGCCTGCCTCTTGGGTGTAGTGCTTACAGCCTGGTATGGTCTGTGGGGAGAATACATTGATTCTGTTATACCGCTCGTCTCTGGACGCTGAGACTGCATAATATTATTGCCTGTTTTTACCTTGGAACGGCACTGGCTGAAAAACCGGTGGTTTAGAGATGGAATGGAGATTCTCACGTCTCTGTTCTTAAGTTGTCCCCGTGATCTCTATACATGTAAAAAATAAAAATGAACTAAATGAAAATAGGGTCTTATCTTTATGCGGAGTTTAATGAAGCCTGCTTTACTCTAGCTTTAAGTGTTACTGATAAACCGCCGAGGAGACTCACCGTAATGACTCTTTGCTTGGCGTTGTAAAGTATCTGCGCTTGTTGCGGTCCGTTACTGAGTACGTTCAATCGGGTAGTTAGATATCTGACCCTTAATGACGTCAGTTCCTGTATATTTTAGGAGGCGCCATCTTAGAGTGGTGTGAGTTAAAAAATGGTGTTTCGGGTGTCGAACATTAAATGGCGATTATTACTATGTGTTTTGGGACGCCATCTTGGAGAGCTATATGTGCTCATGCTGCCCTATGCTCGACTCATGAATCCTGTACGTGAACCAAATGAACTGTGATGTGACTGCTATGTTACACTCACGGAATATAGGGTGGATCATAAATCTATTGAGATAGTTCAAAAAATGTAGACGGAACATGATGCGTTTCGTCTCTTCTCCCAAGTGTGCAAACTGGTGCTGTATATGGATTACATGGAAGATGAACAATTAATTTCGTACACAGAAACTAATAAAATACACGAACACCGGTCTAGACTAGATATCACAAGTTACATCTTTGTAGTTCGACACGAAAATATGTTATTATGCTAAACATTTCACCCTGGTAAAATCTGGTAATAGTGGAGTATCGTCTATACACTTACTTAATAACCTGTGTTTACAAAAAACAGCCCATATCTAATTTGTCATTTAACCCTAGTGGTTCCATAGTTTGGAATTTTTTGATGAGCATTACTTCCCTTTGGGACAAGAATTTTTGATTATCCCTCCCTGGTATAATTTCAATTTTCTCTATGACTAAGAATCTGAGTTGAGAAATATTATGTTTCTTTTCTAGCCAATGTGCTGCCAAGTTTGAATTAGTATTTTTTGTTCTTATCATGCTTTTGTGCTCTCCTATTCTTGTTTTGACTTTCCTCTCTGTTTTGCCTATATACATGAGCCCACATGGGCATTTTATGCTGTAGATCACAAAATTCGAATTACAGTCTGCTGATAATTTAAGTGGTGTTTGTTTGCCTGTTCTAGGGTGGGACACAAACGTTTGTTGCATTACGTTGTTGCAGTTAACACAATTGTTGCAGTTAACACAATTGTTGCATTTCTTCATTCCCTTTCAGTCTAGCCACTTCCTCCACCACTCCAAATCTTGGCACACCTGCCTGTTCCACTAGTACAAGGCTGCCTATTATAGTCTCCTGAAACTTAACAAAAGGCATCTTTGACTCAGGACAAGAATTCTGGAACACAACAAAAGCATTAAAGGATGCCAAGTGGAAAAGATGGATAGCCAACTTCTTGTACCAAACGTAAGCCTTTCGAAGAGCAGCATAAGGTTCCAACCTCTGATCTACTCTGTCAACACCACCCATGTACTTATTGTACTGTAAAATGCACACAGGTTTACTCACTTCAGCGCTCTCACCCCGAACAGGCAGAGCTTCAGTGCTTTCGTCATGGATAGTAGTCAGCATGTACACATCTCTCCTGTCTGAAAACTTCACAGCTATAAGCTTCCCACATCGCAATGCAGTAGACTGTCCCCGCGCAAGCCTTTTGCAAACAAGTTGTATTGGGAAACCTTTCCGGTTACTGCGCATCGTGCCACAAGCAACAGTGCCCACTTTGGCCAATTCCTTGAACAAACGCACACTAGTGTAGAAGTTATCTACATATAAATGGTGGCCTTTGTTAAATAATCGTCTACCTAGTTCCCACACAATTTTCTCAGTCACTCCAAAAGTGGACGGACAAGCAGAAGTGTTAATGATGGAATCCTTACCGGTGTACACCCTGAAAGTATAAACATATCCAGTATCACTGTCACACAGCATATACAGTTTGATTCCATAGCGTGCCCTCTTACTAGGAATGTATTGCCTAAAAACCAAGCGGCCCTTGAACAATACCAAAGACTCGTCCACAGCTATTTCTTTTCCAGGAGCAAAGATCTCAGGAAAACGATCAACAAAGTGATCAAGGACAGGCCGAATCTTAAAAAGACGGTCACAATCAGGGTGATCGCGTGGCAACGCTAAATCATTATCAACAAAATGCATCATGCGAAGAAGAAGCATATATCGATCACGAGTCATAACTGCTGGAAATATAGATGTTTCCATCAAGGGACTAGTGGACCAATAAGAAGACATTGATGGCTTCCTTAGCAAGCCCATCAAAAAAGTTAATCCCAAAAACTTCTTCATCTCTTCAACATATGTGGGAGACCAATGGGTAGCTCTAGAATGGGGCTTAAGGCTGGCACTGTGGTCCCTCAAATACTGCTCTGCATACAAATTAGTTTGCTCCACAATCTCTTGCAAAAACTCATCGTCAAAAAACAACTGAAAATTGAATTGGCAAAAAATTGTCAGTATTCACTCTACACCCTGGAACACCAGTGAAGTCTGGCAATTCCGGCTGCACCATGCCAGGGGCAACCCAGACGTCATCACTAACATCGGGAGAAGAAGCCACCCTAGCCTGCAGCCCAGATGCCTCTTGCTGCACTACATCAACGGGAACACTAGCATCCCCAGATGCCTCTTGCATCACTACACCAACAGGAATACTAGCATCCCCAGATACATTTTGCATCTCTACACCAACAGGAGAACTCACATCCCCAGCTGCCTCTTGCATCTCAACATCAACAGAAGAACTCGCATCCCCAGATGCCACTTGCTGCTCAACAACAGGAAGACTAGCAGCACCAGATAACCCTTGGCGCACCACAGCAATGTGAAACCTTTTGGGTGCAGCCTTTACCACACTTGCCTCTTCCCGACGAGAAAAAAAGGGAAACCTTGAGGACCTAGGCTGCCGCTCAGATGGCTCTTGCCTCTCTACCGGCACATCAATGTCCCTCTCTACCACAGGCCCTTCATCAGCACTAGAAGAAGAATCATCATCCGATGATACCATGCGAAGAGAAAACTCACTGCCTGAATCTTCTGCACCTACCTCATGCTCCGAATCGGAGTCAGTGTCTGGACCATGGTCAGAGGAAGACTCAAAAAGCAAACTAACAACATGCTGAGCAGTCATCCTGCGAGCAGCCATTATCCTTACAAAGCAAGAAGACTACACACACAAGTGAACAACAACCTACACTGTGCAAAGTAAGAAGTAAACAAGGTAGAGTCTTCACACAAAGATCAATACACTCAAAAACAATTCAAATCTAACCAAATATACGAACACTCACCAGCACCTACTCTGCTGAAACACAGCAAAAAGAAAGGAAATCCCACTAGAAAGAAAAAAAAGTATAGATTAGACAAAGTACACATCAAGCAGCAATACAAAAAAAAGTTAACAATCAAGAAACACAAAGCCACACAAACAGCAATAACTACACTTTTCATAAAAACACATTCATCTAGGGAAAGTAGTACAAAAAACATTTACTTACCAAGCACATGCAACTACACAAGCTGCAAAACCAGCATTAACTGAACCACAACCTACACCAATACAAACAGCAAAAGCCTGGATCAAAAACAAAGAAGAAAAAAAAAATTAATACTGCATTTCACAAACAACATAACAAATGAATAAACAACACACAAATTTACCCCCAAAATCACATCCACACAGATGGGCCATCAAAAAGGGCAAAACGGACAAAAGTACGGGTTGATTTGCCCACCGGGGGGGGCAGAAAATCTAAATTTAAAATCCGACCCACCTGGAAGCGACCCTTGCCCAAGGGGTCACTTCCTACAATCTAAAATAAAATCCCTGGTGCTAGTGGGGGCATTTCCACCGCACAATCGCAATGCTGTGCGCGACCGTGAGGCACAAATGCCCTGCAAAGAGACATCAGGAGAGAGGAAATTCACTTGCCTCTCCCCTGATGCCTCTTTGCAGCCCCAAACCCCCCCAAAAATCTCAAAACCAACCTAACACTTCCAGGCACAGGAAGCAAATGGCTTCCCGACCGCCTGGGAATCCCTGAAGATGTTGGCGCGCGCTGTGCGCGCTGACGTCATCAGGGATTCTCATGGGGAGGGGGGCAGCAGAATTACTGTGGTTAACTGTGATGCTGGACAGAGGCACTTGCATCCTTGATTTTCACAAGCGCAATCCAAAAACAGTTCCTATGACCAGGAGCTTCTTTCTCCCCATCTGCTGCTCTCATCAGTCTCTGACCATTTATACACATAAGAGGCATGTGAACTCACACAGAAGACCCCCGTTTGGCGACGCCCACCAACTAGCAGTGTGCACCATCTTTCCCCCATTTACCCACTATGATGGACAGCTCACTCAAGGGACCCCTGCACACATCGGTGCGATGGCATAGTAACACACACATGGTCACTGAAGACAAAGCAGGTGTTCGAGTTGCAGCTCTAAATCAATAACGCATTCATCAGCCCAAAAACACTAGTGAGCTTCCCACTATGATGGACAGCTCACTCAAGGGACCCCTGCGCACATCGCTGCGATGGCATAGTAACACACACATGGTCACTGAAGACAAAGCAGGTGTTCGAGTTGCAGCTCTAAATCAATAACACATTCATCAGCCCAAAAACACTAGTGAGATTCCCACTATGATGGACAGCTCACTCAAGGGACCCCTGCGCACATCGCTGCGATGGCATAGTAACACACACATGGTCACTGAAGACAAAGCAGGTGTTCGAGTTGCAGCTCTAAATCAATAACACATTCATCAGCCCAAAAACACTAGTGAGATTCCCACTATGATGGACAGCTCACTCAAGGGACCCCTGCGCACATCGCTGCGATGGCATAGTAACACACACATGGTCACTGAAGACAAAGCAGGTGTTCGAGTTGCAGCACAAATACAAAAAACCATTCATCAGCCCAAAAACACTAGTGAGCTTTGCCTAGGCAGGACAGGTGTGTTTTTTAGCCACTTCAAAACAGTAATGAAGGACAGAGGCACTTGCATCCTTGATTAAAACAAGCACTATAATTATAATTTCAAAATGACCCCCAAAAGCAATTTTTTTTTTAAAACGGCCATTTATAACCATGAGAGGCACGAAAACACTTCACAGTAACTGTTCCCCCAAAAAGGGGAGCGACCCTTCCCCAAGGGGCCGCTCCCCGAACAAAGAAATTGAAAAATAACAACAACAAAAAATTAAATCCCTAGCATTCCTGCTGCAGGTTCGCACGATCGTGCCGCAGGAATGCTCTAAAGTTGCATCGAGGGAAAGGAAAAGCCTTTCCTTTCCCTCGATGCAAGTTTAAACTCGATTCCCCCCCCCCGCCCCAGCCGCAAAACTAACCTCTTTGTACTCCGACGCGCAGGAAGCAAATGGCTTCCCTGCGCGTCGGAGGACAAAGGGAACCTCCAATGACGTCAGCGCGCGACGTCATTGATGACGCGGGCGCGAGGGCGGGGGGAGGCAGGGGAAGGTCTTCCCCTGCCATCCCCGCAGAAAACTTCTGGATCGGAGACCCTCGGGGGGAGCGCTGGCGCTTCCGCCGAGGGTGGGGCTCATGACGAGCTGGGCTCGTCATCAGCGTGCGAGCGCCCTGCTCCATGACGAGCCCAGCTCGTCATCAGCCCCGAAGGGGTTAAAAAGTACCACTTTTCTCTGACAGCGTGATATTCTTGCTCAGTGTGTGACTACAGGGGCATGTCCCCCTCCTCCAAGAAGCAATATAGGACCTCCGCTGGATATAATATGCAACATTAGGTTCTCCAAGTATGGTTTGTGATCATGAGATAATCAAACAGTTGATGTGGCACAAGCAGCTTCCGGACCACCAGACACTGTTATAAGAAATAAATATCAAGTGCATGTCTGCATTCATATTAGAGTGATATGTCGGCACTAATGTCTTGTGACATGGATTACGAAAGACTATGTATACCTCAACCAGGCACCATATGCTGAATGTAAATGAATGTTGAATATATCACCCTGGCTGTACCAATCAGAATTTATGTTTCTCCTATATATAGTAAAATCAGAATACGGCAGCTAGTAAGCGAGTAATATTTAACCTTGCATGCTTGATTGGTTTGCATGTGTTTGAATGTTATAAAATAGGTTCTGGGGCAGTGTGTTTGCCCTGATGAAAGCCCTAGACCCAATAGGCCATCTGTTATAGGCACGAAACATGTCGCCCAGCAATTTGAGTAGTTGTACCATGATATTCTAAACACACCCCGCTTTCTTTAGAATTTTAACCTTACTCAAACCACCACTAATAAAGAAATACCTTAATTGGTTTGAGGCAATTTTATTATCTCTTGAGTACCCCGGTTCACATTATCTAATGTTCTCCCTGAAATACGGCCCATCCTGGTTTTTAGGGCTCAGGATGAAACCTGATGATAAAACATGCCACTGCTAGAGTGGGTGAGGATCTAACGAATAGAACAAACTTTTTTCTATAGATAGAGTGACCGCTAGAGGATAAAAAAAACTCATTGATTATTAGGCAGTAGAATACTTTTGTGTGTGGAGCTAGGTTATATATTCACCTCGAGAATAGGAGGTCCCTTCTGCAATAACAGAAGTATTTGCTGTTGCAGGTTTGGAAACAAACGACACCCTATTAGACCTACAACAGTTTGAAGGTTGGCATCAATCCCTTGTTTAATTTAACTCTGTATCTGATACCTTAAATTCATTTAATAATAATAATAATAATAGATACAAATCTTTGCAATTACTCTTCTAAGAAAACAAAGAAAAAAAAGAAGGCGATACCTAATCAAAGAGTTTTACAAAGCAGATAAAAGCGATAGAAAAGTTAAAAAAAGAAAGGAAAGAAACCAATCATGTAAACTAGTACAGTACTGTGCATTTGTATAAAAAGCCTTTCACAGTTTGCTGTGTCTTTAGTTATCAAAAAAAGAATTGTCTTAAAGTACCAGAGCAGATCTCAATAGATCTAATACAGTACTGTGTATTTTTTTTATAAAAGCCTTTCTCAGTTTGCTGTGTCTTTAGTTATCAAAAAAAGAATTGTCTTAAGGTACCAGAGCAGATCTCGATAAATTCATTTAATAAGGTTTTCTCCAATGCTCTGGATAATGAGTCCCCAAAATCTTTTCTAAGATTAGGGGCCCGATGTAGGTAATTTTATTTTACCACTTCTTAAATACCGAATCATACCGATTCGGTATTTAAGAAGTGGTAAATATGAAGGGGGGAGATGTAGGTATTTCCAGATGTGGAAATACCGAATCGTTCAGATTCGGTATTTACCGAATCTGGAAATACCGAATCGGTATTTCCTATTGATTCCTATGGGCTGTGAAGCCCATAGGAATCAATGGGCAATACCGATTCTGTAATTACAGAATCGGTAAAGACCGATTTTAGCAAGGGTGCAGGGGGTGTCACTTTGACACCCTCTGGCACCCCAAAAATAGGCATGTGCGCCATGTGGCACACAGACATGCCCTTAGGGCATGTCTGTCTGTCACATGGCTAGGTGTGCATGCACACATGTGCATGCACACCTGAATTCGGTATTTTAACACCCAATTGGATTGGGTGTTAAAATACCGAATTTGTAGGGCCTTTGGGACTCTGAAGAGTCCCACCTACATATGGATTTACAGAATCGGTATATTTACCGATTCGGTAAAATACCGAAGTGGTAAATTTACCGAATCGGTAAATATACCGATTCTGTAAATTCAGAACCACCTACATCTCAAAAGCCAAATACCGGTCGGTAACGGCCGAATTCGGCCGTTACCGACCGGTATTTGGCTACCTACATCTGGCCCTTAGTGCTTAAAACTATCCAATAACTGGTATACAGATAGAGGCCTTCAAGAATAACCATCTTTATCGCATTCAGACTGAATAGAAATTGCGCTCCTACTATGGCAGTAAAGAATTATAAGCAGAAATTGAAGATTTTAAAGAAAAACAGTCTTCTTAGCTAAATCTACTGTTCCTGTGTGACACCATTATTTGCACTCCCAATCCAGCCTGTAAGCTATTTAGTACATAGCGATTTTTCATGTCCTCACTCTGCAATACTCTCATTACACCCCTCCCCCCAAGAGTTTTGTGAGGAAATAGCCTTCATTTTCCTGTCCAGCATTCAAAACATATACAGCTGACTCAAGAACGCTTTAGACAGCCTTTGGTCCTATGGTTTCCACATCCTCTTTCGTGAACTGGGAATTTTTCACTCCAACCAATTCTGACAAGATTGGATCCACGTTAAAGAAAATCTGATCCGGATCCCATGAGGACCTTTGTCCAATCCCTGTTCTACAGGCCTGCTCTTCAGTGGGTGAGCCGGCTTTGACTAACATTATTTTCCTCTCTTTTTCCTCCAGGACTTTACCTAGTGAGTGAAGAAGGGATTGTTACAGACTTATTACCCTCTTTTCTGCTCTGAGCAAGATCACTGAACATGTTTGGCAAAACAACTGGCATCTCACCTAAAAGAACTAAACTACTTGGACCCATGCAACTGTGATTTTGTCCAGGTAGAGGTACTGAGTCTGCTCTGGCTCTTGACCTTGAAGAGTTCATATGCTTTGTCATGTCATGTCATGTCAAAGGTTCTTATATAGCGCCTTATCACCGCAAGGTCTCAAGGCGCTTGCTTTGGGAACCCGTCCTGGCTTTTTCCCTGTGAAATAACCCCTACTGGGCATCCCCAAGGTGAAAGCCAGGCATCCCGCCGCGGGGGGCCGTAGTGGAGATTAAGCAAGCTATTGCCCAGAGTTGCAGAGTGTGAACCCGTGATTCGAGTAGGCACCGAAGCGAGAATTATCGAGTCCGTGGACATTTGGGCTCAAGACCCTGCCGCGTCGGGAATTGAACCCTGGTCCCGGGTCTGACCTCTGCTTCAGGGTCTGCCTCCACTAACCAGTGAGCCACACTTCTCCACAGGAACCAGGAAGACTTGGCCACCCTTCTACTTGAACTTTCTGTAGTACTTGACTCCGTGAAACCTGACATTCTTTTAAGACACTTGAAAGAGTCTGTGCTCAAGGGACCTAAAATCTAGTTCTCTGTCAGTATTGCTTTCCTTGTTAGGCTCTCCTGGGAGAAACCACCAGTGTTCCTCAGGGCTCCCCCTCTCTCCCACTCTTTCTAACATTTGCATGCTTCCTCCAATCACCCTTGTTAGATCATTTGGCTGCACGGGCTCCTCTATGTGGTTGACACCCAACTTATATTACAGATGGATCATCTATGCCAACGCTTAGCAGCTAGTTTAACACCTTGCCTTTCCACTGTCCAGCCTTTCTGCAACTTATTGTCAGTTAGCAGTAATTTGGTCTTGGCATTGTCTGAAAGATGGCAAGACTTGCATGGACCCTCCTCCTTACCTACTGCTGCCTGTGCAGCAGCCAAGGGCGAATACTTTGGGATATATTTCGACCCTCACTTATCAATGCAACATCCGATTCAGTCTGTCATGTCTGATTGTTTTTTCCAATTGAAAATTCTAAGAACAATTCTTCGCTTGTCATCTCATCTGCATGTCCAGGTAATCTCACTATGTCTTTCCATGATCAACTATTAATTTACTTTTTCTGGAGCTCCATGTCTCTTTTCTGAAGCAGTTGTAAAGAAATCAAAACCCTGCTATCCAAACAGCCTGTGGAATAAAGATATTTAATCATGTCACCCAGTCCGTATTGGACGACACTAGCTTCCTTTGAGGAAAAGAATGGTTTTCAAAGTCCTGTGCCTCATTCATATGTTTTTTATGGCACTGAGGAGTCTCTCCTTATCTCTCATTTTAACTTGCACAACTCGGGGAATCCTGCTTTCGAACTCCCAGTTACTCCTTTTTACCCCTTAAGTAAAGAGATTCAGAATGAGTGGACACACCCTCTTTTTCCTTGGAATCCAACTGTGGAATGCTCTCTTTTTGGCTCCCATTTGTCCCATAGGAAGGATGTGAAGGCTTATGACTTCATTAGCTGTTCAGGGCACTGTTTTCTTTGTCTTGCCACATCCAGTTTCTTGCCCCTGTATCCACTTTCGGGCAAATGTTGCAGTTTATGGAGGCCTCTCCATTACACTACATTCCAAAGTCCACGAATAAACAGAGAGATTGGAAAAGAAAGAAAGTGGGTTGTTTATTTGAACCCCTTGTCCAGTAATACCCTGACAGATTATTGATTAATAAATGGTACCCGCATCCATTTAGGTAAAGCCCATAACCTAAAGTTCCAATTAGTTTAGATAGATGGAATACATAACAACAATTAGTGGAATTCACTCGTATTTCCAAATTGATTCCATTATCACTTGTTTTACGGAACGGAAACCCTATATCAGAAATAAACGTCTGTCGTTGGACATGCAACAAGTGAAACAAGTAAGGCTGCAGAAAAACAGTGATTTCCTGAACAGAAAAGGTAGTCTTCAGTTCTTTCATTTTCAATAACACAACAGCAGCCAGCCGACACGTGTTTCATTGCTTCCGCGAATCCTCAGGGCTTAAAATAGACTGCGTATATGCCGAAGGTCGCTCCGCCGGTGATACTTCCGACCCGGTGTGGCCTGTGACCAATTCAAGTGAGAACAGGGAAGTAGAGACGGTCTCTGCCGACAGAGTACGATCGGACAGGAATCCCAGGAGCTCTGTAGCTTGTAGAAGATGTGGAGCGAATAACCCAACAGTCTACCATCAAGATCAGCGGATCGGAGTGAGGGAATAGCAGAGTGAGTATGTGTCTCTAAATCCCTCTTTTCAGTATGATGTCTAACGCGACGTGCACGGCGTTTGGGGAGCTCCCGGGTCACCGGGATTCCCGCCGCAAAAAGACAGGAGGAAGGGCTCATGCTAATCACTACTGCGGTGCCTGCACGGCACCGCTGTAATGATGCCCTGGTTACGGGTTCCGCAAGCGGACGGAAAAGGACCGCCTTGTGGGCCCATGGTGGACGGACTTTCCGTCCGCCGTGGAACCTATGTGATTCCCACTGCCATCCTTATTTGGCGGTGGGTGAATCACATTATGATGTCGGGAGGATCGGCCCGGCCATCCTGGCGGTGGCGATCCTCCCGCCATCATAACGAGCCCCTCCGTGACTGCAAAACAAGGGGCTGTGAAAATGTTGTCAGACTTTGGCTTAAATACTCTGATGAGGATTCCTAAGCATAGATGTACATTATGTGAAAGTATTGTACCTTCAAATCTTAGGTTATGTTAATTAAAATCTAACATGTTTTATCAAAGGGATCATGTTACATTTTGGATATCTATCATTTCCATTGATAATGGAGATAAAATATTATGAAACAACTGTAGCTACTGAACCTGTAAGGAAAAGGTGTTGAAAAGGTCCACCCATTCATTCTTACTAAGCGAGGTTAACCTTAAAAATTCTATATATAAAAGCACAATAGGAAATTGTTATCATGAGGGCTTTAGTGGTTCCACGTGATAACATTGTTCTACAAAACATCTTTTTCAAAACATCTTTTTCAAAACATCTTTTACAATAGAATCGTTTGTATGTGTTGTGTATTATTTTGACCAAATCATCTTTTTTTTATCATTTTCGACCTCCTACTAACATCTTTTTAATTATAACATTTTTGTATGTATATTTATTTCTATTTACATTTGTTTTGATTCACCCACACATTTATACAATGTGTGTGTGTGTGTGTATATTTATATTTATATTTATATATCCTTGATCACTGCATCATCTAAAATGGCATCATTGATAACACTGCATGGCGGGGCCCTGAGTTATAGTTACGGTAGGGCACTAGTTGTAGTTACTTGAGATAACTTTAACTGGTGAATTTCTGTGGTTTGTTTGTTTAAAATGGTCTGTTTTAACAGACCTTTTCACCCAACTATAACGTCTCTAACTTTTTTCTCAGTACATTTCTAAAGTTTAAAAAAAAATGTAAAGATATTATTACAATTGCTAACATCACTGCAACCTTTGTTTTTTTCAGTAAATATATATGTATGTTAATACAAGTACGCACATATAAAGAGCATGCAGACACATTAACGGTTTTAATATGTTTTTCATAATGTTTTTATTTGGGGCCGCCTTATTTTATAAATGTGATTTTTTTTAAGTTTACTTGTCTTTTGTGGAGTATACTCTGCACCTGCCCAAGTCCCTAATACTATATAGTCCATATGTGCATTTCCTTATGCCTGTCTCCATAAATGCATGTTTATATATGGGGGTGGGTGCTTTTACTTTTGCACAGCCTTGGCCCCCGGCTGTCAATGGCTCTAGCATACCCCTGTGACATCTTTTCATTACATGCAGATACTGTACACTTTCATTCTTTGCATCTCGTTAGACTAACATTACTAACAGACTTTCCCTTCCTAGCATTTGGATACATAGACTTATGGTGCAATCCAAACTACGCTCTTGCATGATTCTTTCACAGCACGATGGGTACGTCTACATAGCAGGAGGTGGCCCAATTATTGGATGGCGGTTAGATGTGTACTTTTGATGACGTAGCCTTGCCGCACACAGGAACTTTCAAATACATTCAGTTGCGACAGCCCAAAAAATATTGAAGTTGGTCTGGTCCCATTAACTGAGGTACTTAAGCACACCAGTAACAAAGGTTTGACTGGTAGTTTGTACAATGTATCCAGGCGCATGGCGGGATCTCCATGCTCCTGGAGGATCTCTGCACTGCAGTTTCTCATTGTGGAGATCCTACCACGAGTGTGGAGAACCTGCCACCACTATGGAGCCTCCGCCACGAGTGCGGAGGCTCTTAGTGAATGTGCCCACACATTTTCTAACTAATTGTGCGCTTCTGGCCTAACACTCAAGATTTTAGCATTCAAGATAAACATGCACTAAGGATCTCTCCGGGTGGGGCAAATCTGAATTTTCACAAATGATTTCAGAGCAATGGGGGAAATCTGAACATAGAGTTAGGATTGACAACTGTGAATGCGAATTGCTGCATGCATTAAGGAATACTGAGTAAGGGGGCAAATATGAACATCCATAATGTTGGCATGGGTAATTCTTGACTCTGCTGGGCATTCTAGTCACAATAGCGCCCAGACATGCAGTATGCTTGCACTGAGATAATGGAGGTAATTCTTGACAAATTGAAGGCACTTTTGTAACATTGGTACCCACCAGTGGTTTAAAGTTTGCACTGCCTTAATGCTGGTAATTTTGTACGTATATTAATGTTAATTTTTGCATTTTATAGCACTGTTGCTACTGCTGTCTGAGGCCTCTGCCTGTAAAAGTGATGTAACCGGCCTGCAATCATCCATGTACGCCACCAGTAATCCATTCACACATGCACAAAATCGTCCAACCTTTCATTAGTGCACTCGCTTATTCATCCATCTGGGAGTTCACTATCTATATACTTAGCAATTCACTTATTCATTCATCCATCCAATGATTGAGTCATTAGAACATTCTCCCACTCATTGATTTACAAAACTGCCACTTAAACTCGCCTTAGTGTATCATTACTTTTATTAAGAAAATTGCCAAACCAACCAGTGAGGTTCTGTGATTCTCTTGCCTCACAGATGGTATCCATTACTCAATGGGAAGAATGCCCAGTGAGTTAGCCGCTCACTGCTGACATCTGTTGTCACCTGAAGGCCAGCAGTTTGAACACCAGCAAGGCCAGCGTGGCCTGGTCTCTATTTGTGGTTGGTAAACTGAATACCAGTAAGACATAAGAGTGATTAATAATTAAATAAATAAATAATCCACATTTATAAAGCGCGAACAATCACCTGTAAGGGTCTCTAGGCGTTGGGTGCCGTCCGGAAGATTAAGCAAGCTATTGCCCAGAGTCACATGGTGCTGGGCTAACCTGCCGCCGGAGCCGGGGATCGAACCATGATCCCCTGATTCCAGCGTCAGTCGCCCTGGCCGCGGCGCCACACCTCTCCCTCATGCGGTAGGTATGTTTATTGTGCTCAGCGACCAGAATATATGTCTACTTGGAGTGACACATGAACCTTCCAGTTATAGAAGGGTATATTAAGAATTTGCTTGGAAGCAAAAACCTCATTCGTGTTACTTAAGATGTGGTGTATGAAAATGTAGTCTACCATTATCCGGATTCAAGAACCAAGACAACGTTTTTTTCTGTTGGGAGAAATGGAAGATGTGAGACCAGATCATTGTTAGGCAACTATTCTAGACCCCAGTCGAGGGCTGGCAGCACTTTGTTCACTAGACAGGCAGGGACTCATAATAACCTGATTGTGCAGGGTTTTAATCTCGTGGTAGTAAGAAATACATATGAATACAGGTACAAGATATCCCTGCTGCACACAAGTTTATCTGTATAAAATATCCCTGGAGATCACACACAAAAAGAGCTATGGTGAGCCCACCTAGCAGCATTCAGTTTCTTGCTTCGCGCGACACCTATGATAAAACACGCCTCCTTGGGTCGCCGAGGGGGCTCTGCGCCCTATTTCAGGATTTAAGTAAACTATTTAGGCACAATATCATCAGATCAATTCCACTCTCAGCGCCCAAAGGAGAAAGTAGGTAATCCCTCTTCTTCCTGACTAGACTTGTCTTTGATTTATGGCCATCAAGTAGTGTTGAGAGGATGTGTTTAGGGCTTCATGGCCTCTCTCGCCTTCTGAAGGTAACTTTTCCTTCTTGTCAACCCCACGGTGGTCCATTACTACCCTTTGCTGAGCCAATGAAGATACCACGGGGACAGGGGTTTGCTCGGCAAACCGTGTATCACTGGTGACATCACGTATGGCCTTTGGCTGAACTCTGCTCTTTTCTCAATGAGCTGCATAGTGTTCGCTTTGAGACATTCAGTCCTTATGAAAAAACTTTAGGTCAAGAAGATGTCTCCCCCACAGTAACCACTACAAGAAGCTTCATTTTGTATGCAAGGGAATTGTTCGTATCCTACTGTAATAATGCATTAAGTATTGGATAGCTATTTTATTAAAGCGTCTTTGCTTGTATATGCATCATTTTAAGCGCTCTGTCGCTGGCACGGACTAGATCCGCGCTGTATAAAAACACAGAAATGAATACATAAATGTTGCGTGCCACTTTAAAGCACTTTAACAGCTTTGAATTGCAGATGCAACAACTGCATTCCTCCTCACTGGAGCAACTATGCTTGTTGATTTTGCATTTTCACATTAACAGGACTATAGTCCATAATAACTGGAGGCCAGTGTAGCGTTGTGGGCTCTAGGCCCTCATACTTACTAAAATGTGACACATACACGGTATGTAAGGTCACTAAACTGGCCTCGAGCATGTGCACTCAAGCTCTTTTCTTGGCAGGGTCACCTGCCCGGTGACGCCTGTGTTGGATGGGTGTGGGGTGGTTATATGGCCAGCCCTCAAAGGATTGATTGGTAGACTGGTGCCTTGTGAGATGCTAGAACGTGTCCACAAGGACACTACATTCCTCCCAAACGTTATTGAAGAAACAAAACATAGTCCAACCTTTGGAAATGAATGAAAATAACTAAAAGAATGCTTGGTCTCACAGCCTCGAGAGGCAGTCCACAGGACAGTGGTGGACAGGTGTAGCTGGTAGGCCCCGTGCATCTCTGCATGCGTCTATATCTTAACCAGTTACCGCTGGGCACAAGCTTAGTGTAGAGTTCATCCGGAGCCTTTGCCAGCATTTAGTTTGTGTTAGTGTCCACTCACACATTGATGGTCAGTCCTGCGTGCTCTCGCTGTGATTTGGTTGGTGTCAACAGTTTAAAATTTGGTGCATCAGGAGCGTCGGAGTCCCGCTATAGAGCTGACATTTGGGCATCCTGACTCCGCAATGGACAAGTCTGGTCAGGACTGGGATCGCATAGACTATTTTTGAGATGTCTTCCTCTGATGCCCCGGTGCCACCCGGTACCTGTCGATGGAGCAGCTTCCAGACCATCTCTCATACTAGGATACCTTCGTGCAGGAATGTCCATGAGGCCCTTTTCACTGGGTTGCCACAAGACTACGTGAACTGTGCAGGGCGGCTTGTGGGCCGTCTGGGGCCCGCTGCAGGATCACGGACAGAATTACAGCTCAGCCGCTTGTGCAAACCACAAGGTTGGATGGCACACGGTTGGCGTGCTTACCAACTGAATCCAGGTCCAGTTGTGCTATCTGATAGTCTCTGGACACTTGCCCTCTGACGTTGCCATGGGCGCCTCAGTCTCTTGATGCTTTGCAATTGTAAGGCTCCACCCTGGTGATGAGTTGCTCCTTCACTGGATTGGGTGATGCACATAGCAATGATGGTGTGGTTGCCGTTTGATGACCTGGACAACAGGTGGCGATGATTTGCAAGGGTTAAGGGTGACTGGAGAGACTTTGCAGCCACATAGCTTGGTGTCTTTGCTGGTGCTGTTCTTCTCTCTTGGCATGGCGGTTGCGAGCAGGAATGCAATATATCTCAAGCAGCCGACACTTGGGTACTGACTGTAGCACTGGGAAGTGTGGGGTAGAGACGCAGTTTGCGCTTGCTGGTGGCTTACATTTAGTTCTCCATTTTAGCTGTTGCCAGGGATGTTGATCCGCCCAAGTGGCTGGCTTGTATCTGCGTGGGCACTCTCCAGTAGTGGCACGATACCTCTGTGTTTTCACCCTGTGAGCTTGTGCTCTTCCACCTCTATGGTCGCCCAGTCCTTCAGTGTGACCGGTCCGGTCACATGCTCTTCTCCATGCACGTTAGCTATTTAGTGGACAGCAGTGGAGGTAGTTGCCCTTTGATGGATCCAGTCTGCAGGCTCTTCCATACCTTTTTTCTCCTCAACGAGGTATTCCGGGTGCAACTCAGGATGGCTGTGGGAGGCGGGGGTGTCCTTTCTTTTGCAGTGCTAGGGGATGTGCGACTCTCCTCATGCCTGTAATTTGCTGATGGTTGACACAGTCTTGGGGGCACTCCCTGAATAGTCTCTGGCCCATTGAGGGAAGTGCTAGTGCAGTTAGGTTGTAGGTGTTCCCTTCCGGCATTCAGTCCAAGCTAGGCCTTAGGCCTTTCCTCCCCTCGTGTCTCTGGGGTGGAGAGAGGGAGGGGGGAGAGAGGGGGGAGAGCGAGGGAAGAGATAGAGAGGGGATATATATATATATATATATATATATATATATATATATATATATATATATATATATATATGTTACACCAAGAAGACCCGTTTTACATGAAGTCCGCGGCCCGTTGACAGATGGCAAGTCCGACCGAGCGGGACACTCGGTAATTAATCCAACACACAAACTCTCTACTGCGCTTGAAAGAGAGAAGGACTCGCACTCAGGATAACAAGAGTTTATTTCGGCAAGGTAACGCGTTTCGACAGCAAGCTGTCTTGATCACACCTGATCAAGACAGCTTGCTGTCGAAACGCGTTACCTTGCCGAAATAAACTCTTGTTATCCTGAGTGCGAGTCCTTCTCTCTTTCAAGCGCAGTAGAGAGTTTGTGTGTTGGATATATATATATATATATATATATATATATATATATATATATATATATATATATATATATATATATATATATATATATATATATATATATATATATATATATATATATATATATATATATATATATATATATATATATATATACCCACTGGAGGGTGTGACTCCAGCCTGGGAACACCATGTTCCATAATGCAACAAATTCGAACTTACCTGAGTAATCCAATCATCAAGCAGGACACTATTTAAATGCACAGAAAATCGAGGCTGTTTGTTTTGCTGTTAGTTAATCCTGTGAACAAGTGCAATGTAGCAAGAAACGCGTCAGGAAAAAGTGATTTATTTATGGATGTCAAAATGCTGGTGTGCTGCAATTAAATGAACTTTGAAAAGTTTGTCTGCTACCGTGTGCATTTCCGAAGCTTTTGGGCACTTTGAAATACAAATATATATATATATATTACCTACTGGCGGTCGCCAGTAGGTATATATAGTTAGGATTTTTTCTCTATGGGTTTTTTGAAAATTCTATGTCTAATAACTTTGGCGTTTGTGGACGGAATTGGCTGAAATTTTCAGGAAAATGGCACATTTTGTTTCTGAGCAGCCCTTGAAAATTTGGGGGGGGTTCGTCCAGTGGGGGCCGAGAAAAAAGGGGGGTCCCAAAACGTGTTTTTAACATTGAGTTTTCCATAGGGCGGTTGGCCTCACTTTTAGCCCGAACGGCTGAATGGATTTGCACGAAACTTGGCAAAATTGTAGGGACTGGTAGCCCGATGTGCCTTTTGTAGGTCTCAATATATGTGCTCCAGTGGATTTTGAGAAATTAACGTTTAAAAAAAGATATATATCTGTAAGCGCGGACTGGGCAGCGCACTGGTTCGCGGACTTTTCGCGCAACGGAGCTTTGTGAAGCGAAGCTGATTGGTTCTCCGGCGTCTGTCAACATTCCAAACAGTCCGTAGCGGCCGCCATCTTGTCTCTCGGTAGGATCGAGAGACAAGAGGAGGTCAAAACAAAGGGGGAAATAACTATAAGGGGGCATAGTAGATCCTCGCTGACCCCCTAGGTTTGATGTGGAGGTTTTAAAAGGGCCCCGCGGGGCAAAAAAAAATAATAATAATAATAATTGAACGGCTGAATGGATTTGCACGAAACTTGGCAAAATATTAGGGACTGGTAGCCCGATGTGCCTTTGCTAGGTCTCAATATATGTGCTCCAGTGGATTTTGAGAAATTAACGTTCAAAAAAAGATATATATCTGTAACAGCGCTCCGCTTCGCGTAACGGAGGTTTGCGAAGCTGATTGGTCATTCTGTCACTGGGCTATAGTTGGGCTACATCTGGCTGATATTTGGGCTACATTTGTTTTTTTGTGTGTCTGGCGGCCATCTTTGGGCTACATTGGGCTTCATTGGGCTACATTCGGCTAATTAGCAAATAGCTCATCGCAAACTAGGAATGGTAAAGAATCGCTATTTATTCCTTAAAGTTCGCTATTTAGGAAATGCAAAAAACTTTGATGATACATATGGCGGTTCATCTCTAACAAGATAAGAAGCATAGGGATACATTTATGATGACTGGCGCATCACCAGGGATGTGTTAGTCATTCTGTGCCGCTGTTCCGTCACCTATAGTGTGCTGCATTTACAATGCGGCGCATCATGGGGCAAAAACAGCACAGATGCGTGATGTATCTGTGCCGTAAAGGTGGCGCATTGCTGGAGTTGTATCGCAATTGTGATGAAGCTCCAGCAAGGGTCGGGGGTGCCCCTGTCGCAGGGTTTCTGTTCTCACACAGAACTGTGGACAGAGGATTGGAACCTCGGCGAATTAGGGTGTCCCAAAACTCACGTTAGTAATCACAAACTCCTTAGCAAGCTAGGTACAGTGTCACATTGGATATAACAAACTCTCAATGTTTAGACAATCCAGAATATGAACTTATAGTACCTCAGGATACGTGGAACTCATGAACAGTCGGTCGTTATAGATTTCTTAGAAACCAGAACATGGAGTTAAGAAGAACAGATGTGTATTTGAAATGTTTATTTACTAATTCCGTCTTCTCAGGCGTAGTACCTTAGATAATAAAAGTACACATATTATCAGTAGCAAAATTACCAGCATAGTTACTAGTACATAAAAAGTGAATGGTGATAGTATGTTAACATGCTGTAAATGAATAAGAGTTAGCAACACTTATAAGCAGCCGCGGGCCGTGGAGGGAGTTACGTTGAGGCAGGGAGGCGGGGAGGGGGAGAAGCAGGGTGGAGAATACAAGTACACATATTATCAGTAGCAAAATTACCAGCATAGTTACTAGTACATAAAAAGCGAATGGTGACAGTATGTTAACATGCTGTAAATGAATAAGAGTTAGCAACACTTATAAGCAGCCGCGGGCCGTGGAGGGAGTTACGGTGGGGCAGGGAGGCGGGGAGGGGGAGGGGCAAGGTAGAGAGGGCTCCACCCTGCTTCTCCCCCTCCCCGCCTCCCTGCTTCACCGTAACTCCCTCCACGGCCCGCGGCTGCTTATATCTCACCCTCCCTAATACACATATTATATTATTTGCTAAGAAGGTCTCTTTGTGTTGGTTTAGGGCGTGCCCATACTTTAGTGTCTTAGATTTGAAGGAATCACATCAGCATACACCAGCTCTCTCTTCATGTGAACCGCATCAACTGTTGTGTATGTGTGTTCGGCAAAGCAATATAAAACCCGCCTCATGCCCAGAATTGGCAGAAGTTGCACTTATGTTATGAGTATGAAGTCGTGGAGATCAGACCTCATAACAATTCTGTATCGTGTTGTTCTTGAAACTTTAGCACTCGCTGTACAGATATAGTTTAACAAGTAAAGCAGATAGTAGACCAATAACATATTATTCTCATGTAAACCACGATGAACTACTAGGTGGAAAGCTAAAGCAACAACTAAGTGTCGTGTGCAGAAGTTGCAAAAAAGGAAAAATGGCGTTTAAACCGGTAATGAGCCCATGCTAACTTAACACGGTGTAAAGATATCCAGGACCTAGATGACACCTCCTCATGATCCGGAAACGAACTGAATAAGATAATAGAAGTGCCATCTCATGAGAGCAGATTGCAAGTTTATATGTGGACGGTCCGCAAGGTAAAGCATTAAAAACTAGGAAAATTTAATGCTAAAGAAAAATAAAACAGCCAAGTACTTTATCGAGTCTTAAGCCAATAGGCAAGGTAAATAATAAAAACTTGACAAATAAGTCAATGAATTGTCAATGAAATGCTAGTACTCAGCATATCAAACATGAAAAAGGTCTATGACATAACTGTGTATGCAAAATAAGCTGCAACAGCCTCCAATAGGAAGTCACCGTCTTCATCCGAAAACAGTTCAGCCATCCAATTTAAAAGCGGAAAAGAACATACGTGCTCTCCCAGCACCGGATCCTCTATCACCATCAGAGGACAGCTCGGTGGGTTTTCAAGAAAGCTCTGTTCCAAGAAAGACTGTGCTGCCGCCAGTAAATTCCAGGGACCAAGTAGTCCATGCATCAATGCCACAGCCATAATCCTTTCGCCAGGACAAACCAACTCGTGAGTAATGATAGGAGTCATCAGCTGATTAAAGTCGACGTCAGGAGAAACCGGTCCGCAGAGACACAAATCAATGGCCCAATCGAAATCACAGGTCAGGCAGTGAAATACAGGCTGGACACAGGTGAAGTAGGAGAACCGAAAAGATAATCCATATGCCGTGCTTAATATCGCCAACGGCATTGTGCCATAATATTCTAGCATGCGATTGCGGAACAGTGTCAGCAGCTGCAGGGTCGGAGGTTGCATAGGAGGGACATCCATATTTAAAAATGTAAAAAAGCACAAGAGCGTCCGCTGGTAATGCAAGTAAAAATGCCAATCCACGAACCAGAGTGCAGAAAATACAATGAAAGGAAGAAGGGATGACTCCAAAGATTTTCTCAAATGAAGTCACGAGACCACTGGTAACAACTTTAAAAAAGTGCACCAGGGACTTTGTGGAGGATGCGTTAAAGATAGTCGGAAACATGTTGCTGAAATTGAAAGGCAAATGTTAATTGAAAAAGGTTTTGCACCTCTGTATGGGTGTTCGCTATGTGAAGTACGAAAGTTTCACGGGCCGAACTCAAGGCCACCTCTCTCTGAGACAAAAGAGCTCTTATTCTTGCCATGCCGTTGAAACGTGTCTCAAGGTTGGTATTTGTGGCCAGATTGAAAACTCCCTATGTTCATGTGTGGGAGGAAATAGAACATTTCTGCAGCAAATAACCCGTTCACTTACTGTTACGATAAAAGGAATACTTTTAATTAACTCAGAACAATCTTAATTATTGAGCATCAAATAACTACCATTTTCCAACAACTTGAACGTGGGGATGATAGCAGGAACTGGCGTGCCTTGCAACACGCAAGCCATATTTGGTCGGTGTTTGTTGCATGAACCGTGTAAATGTATGTGCCTACACATTAGTGAATGATCTGGCGTCTCAGTGCATTCCTCTCCATTCAGATAAACTTCTTGATCATCTTTGAAACATCTGTATGTGTATGGAAGCGACCAGACCTCATGAAGAAAAGCACTACCTAAAGGTTCATAACGACCTATTGGTATATATTTCATACAATTTGAAAACTTATATAAAGCAAAAGGCAGCGTTATTAAACCGTGGATAAGGCATGTTGCCAAAAAACCCGCAATCCTCTGCTGATGATGTCACTGAGCATGTCATGAATGATGTAATATGTGACATCATCAGCAGTGGATTACGGGTAATGGTATCTCTAGTTTACTCCCTTATAGCTGTCTTTCTTTTAACATAAGTGTCTGTTTCCTTCCCTTATACTTACTGTTTTTGGGTCGCTTCCGGTTCGCGTACCCGCGAGCGAACTGGGAAGCGAACTAAGAGAAATAGAGGTTGGCACAGTTCCAAATATTGTACCAATTTTTTAATAACGGGGAGGTAGTTCTGAAAAGAACTTTTTTTTTTATTTTTCTGAACATTTTTTTACTGTTTTTGAATTTTTCGGAACAGTTTTATATTTTTTTGGGTTTTTCTTGGAGGGGGCAATGAAAACGATTCATTGTAAAGGGCTCAACAGGAGCAACAAAACAAAAAAAAGAAGTATTTATTATTTTGGGCGTTTCGGACAAACTTGCATATGATAGTCAATAGCTCTGTTGATCAGAGTGATGCTTTTTTCTCCGTAGGAAATGAATCCATCGCAAAATGCGCAGATGTGTTTTACATCACCAAATCTCATTTGTATATTTGGCACCATCTCCCTGCCCTCTGGTCCCGTTACTTCCGGTACAACAGATCTTCTGGCCATAATAGGGAGATTATCTAGGTCGTTCCGAAACTGTGCAGCACTGTAGTTGTTAGGATGCCACCTAGTCATATGGCGATGCATTGTGTAGTTTCCGAAACTGTATTTTTTGTCGGTCCCTCTGGACAGTCTATCTTGACATATAAGGCAAGTTACGTATCTTGCATTTACTTTTTTCTGACCTTTGGGAATTTTAAAAAATTGCCAAATGATGTTTTCTTTCCGGTGAGACGTCCTGGGCTGCTCAGGCAAAAACTGCCTCTCTTCGTGCTCGTCCTCCTGTTCCTCTTCTTCTTCTTCTTGTTGAATTACAACTTGAGCAGGTGGTCCACTCTTCCTTGGATGTGGTGGAGGTGGTGGGGAAGCACCAGCTGAAGCTACTAAAGAAGCCATTGCTCAGTGATCACAAAGGGTCTTTCTCTCACAATGATGAAAGTCAGAGTGAGGAAAGAAGGAGGGATTTTCATCATTTGGGAAAAACAAGAGTTCTCAACCAATCAAAAGTGTTCATTTTAGATTATATGACCTAGTCTTACATCATTAGGAAACCAAAAGTGAAATGAACCAATGAAAAGTGTTATTACCAAGTCACATGACTTGCTGTGTTTACGTTAAGCGCTTTGCAGGGCCTCCCGGTTTGCTTCTAGAAACCTGCGCTTTGCGACTCGCTTCGCGTACCAGTTCGCTAACGTAGCACGTCATATGACGTATCACGCGACAACGTGAAACGTCATGCGGACGGGAGGCGTCACGATGTTGTTTTCTAACGCGGCACTTGCGGTAAAGAAACGTTTACCGGCTCGCGGTCTATTTCGCGGCATCAAGGTCAGCTAACGGGAAGCTTCCCGATTCGCGAAGCGGGAACGAAGAAAAAAAAATATTTTTAAAAAAAATTATTCATAAACATATAAAATATATTTTTGGATTTAAAGAAGAATACATTTTACAGCTACAGATATTAGCTGTTAAAAAACCAATGAAATTCACAGAAAAAACCATAGGTTATAGACCATATATAGTTAGGAATTAGCATTTACAAAACCTTGAAAATTCACTGAAAAAACCATAGGTTATAGACCATATATAGTTAGGAATTAGCATTTAAAAAACCTTATTTTACTCACACAAAACCATTGAAATTCCATATATAGTTAGTTGCACTAACTATATATCGCGCACCCGCAATCCACTGCTGATGATGTCACATATTACATCATTCATGACATGGTCAGTGACATCACTGATTACATCACTGATGACATCTCAAATGACATCACTGATGACATCACTGATGACAACATCCAGTGACTATGTTTCTGTAAAGTTAAAATATGTCTTACATATTGAAGAATGAGTGGATGTATAAGTGTCTGAATGAAGGTTTTAGTAGGTGCGTGATTGACTGTATGAGTGAGTGATTAAATGCGTCTTACTGAATGCACGGGTTAGTGACTAAACTGTCTGAAAGTGTGCATCAGTATGTCTGTTGTTGTGCAAGCTGCTGCATGTGTTGATCAGTAGCTATATAAGTAGCTATATGGGTTATTGATTGGTTGCACAAGTATTTGTATGGGAGACTGAGTGTGTGTATGGCTGGCTGGGAGGTGTGTGACTCTGTGCAGATCAATGTGTACTTGTATCAGTGATTCTATAAGAGAGTAACTATGTGTTAGTATATGTTTCAAAAATGTAAGGTGTTCTGTGTTTAACTGTATAGATGAGAAAATGGAAGTGTGATTGATTCTTTTCAGGACTGACTAGGTGTGTGAGTAACTCCATGGATGAGTGGCAGAGTGTGAGTGTCTGTATAGGTGTATGAGTGCATATGATAGTGTTGTAAAGATGAGTGATTGTATGTATGAATGATTGTATGAGTGAATGTGTGTGTAGACATAGGAATCAGTGAGTGCGTATGTAGTAACTAGTATTGGTGTGTCAATGGTTTCAAAAATGATACTCTCTATTTAACACTGGGTGTAACGGAGGTTATATTACAGTGTGAGGAGATGCATTGTATTATGACATGAATGATATCATCAGTGATGTGATCATTGATGTCAAGTGAGATGTCATCAGTGATGTCATTTGAGATGTCATCAGTGATGTCATCAGTGATGTCATTTGAGATGTCATCAGTGATGTAATCAGTGATGTCACTGACCATGTCATGAATGATGTAATATGTGACATCATCAGCAGTGGATTGCGGGTGCGCGATATATAGTTAGTGCAATTAACTATATATGGAATTTCAATGGTTTTGTGTGAGTAAAATAAGGTTTTTTAAATGCTAATTCCTAAATATATATGGTCTATAACCTATGGTTTTTTCAGTGAATTTTCAAGGTTTTGTAAATGCTAATTCCTAACTATATATGGTCTATAACCTATGGTTTTTTCTGTGAATATATATATTACCTACTGGCGGTCGCCAGTAGGTATATATAGTTAGGATTTTTTCTCTATGGGTTTTTTGAAAATTCTATGTCTAATAACTTTGGCGTTTGTGGACGGAATCGGCTGAAATTTTCAGGAAAATGGCACATTTTGTTTCTGAGCAGCCCTTGAAAATTTGGGGGGGGTTCGTCCAGTGGGGGCCGAGAAAAAAGGGGGGTCCCAAAACGTGTTTTTAACATTGAGTTTTCCATAGGGCGGTTGGCCTCACTTTTAGCCCGAACGGCTGAATGGATTTGCACGAAACTTGGCAAAATTGTAGGGACTGGTAGCCCGATGTGCCTTTTGTAGGTCTCAATATATGTGCTCCAGTGGATTTTGAGAAATTAACGTTTTAAAAAAGATATATATCTGTAACAGCGGACCGGTTAGCGCTCTGGTTCGCGGACTTTTCGCGCAACGGAGCTTTGTGAAGCGAAGCTGATTGGTTCTCCGGCGTCTGTCAACATTCCAAACAGTCCGTAGCGGCCGCCATCTTGTCTCTCGGTAGGATCGAGAGACAAGAGGAGGTCAAAACAAAGGGGGAAATAACTATAAGGGGGCATAGTAGATCCTCGCTGACCCCCTAGGTTTGATGTGGAGGTTTTAAAAGGGCCCCGCGGGGCAAAAAAAAACCAAAATAATAATAATCGAACGGCTGAATGGATTTGCACGAAACTTGGCAAAATATTAGGGACTGGTAGCCCGATGTGCCTTTGCTAGGTCTCAATATATGTGCTCCAGTGGATTTTGAGAAATTAACGTTGAAAAAAAGATATATATCTGTAACAGCGCTCCGCTTCGCGTACTTTTCGCGTTACGGAGCTTTGCGAAGCTGATTGGTTCTCCGGCGTCTGTCAACATTCCAAACAGTCCGTAGCGGCCGCCATCTTGTCCCTCGGTAGGATTGAGAGACAAGAGGAGGCCAAAGCGAAGGGGGAAATGACCATAAGGGGGCATAGTAGATCCTTCCTGACCTCTTAGGTTTGATGTACCATTTTGCCAAGTTTGGTGTAATTCCGTTCAGCCATTCAGGCTGTAGACGTATGTAAATGTCCTATGGAAAATTGCATGGGGAAAACACATTTGAAAGTGTTGAAATTTAGAACCAATTAAAATGTTACTTTGGTTTTGTATTTGTGTGTGATGAAAGTTAATTGGTTATGTATATATGTCAAATGAGAGGAAACCACAGCCATTTTGTGATACTACTGTCTGAGGTACATTTGTGAGGAATTTTTGGTGGTGAATTTCTGGTGTTTGATTTACACAGTACTAACACTTCTGCTACTTTTAAAAAGGTGAGTTGTTAATTTGTAAGGGGAACTATGTTGTACACTTGAAGATAATTTGAAAAAATTTTTCTGTTATTTATTTGCTGTCCTTCTGTTATACTAAATACTTGATGAAGTTAGTTTTATATTATGTATTACTAAAAACGATAAATGAAAGTGATTATTTTTTTCTGCAATTTACAGCAAGCAATTTCAAAATAAAATGGCTCACAATGAAGAGACCGTGGCAATTTCTTTTGAATTGTCCACTACATTGATTGAAATTGAGAGCACCAATAATGAAATATTGTCACAAGGAGGACATGACTTGTATGATTCCATTAGATTGATTGAAATGGACAGCACCAAGAATGAAATATTGTCACAAGGAGATGACTTGAATGATTCCACTACATTGATTGAAATTGAGAGCACCAATAATGAAATATTGTCACAAGGAGGAGATGGCTTGTATGATTCCATTAGATTGATTGAAATGGACAGCACCAATAATGAAATATTGTCACAAGGAGGAGATGACTTGAATGATTCCACTACATTGATTGAAATTGAGAGCACCAATAATGAAATATTGTCACGAGGAGATGACTTGAATGATTCCACTACATTGATTGAAATTGACAGCACCAATAATGAAATATTGTCAGAAGGAGGAGATGACTTGAATGATTTTTTTGATCAATCTCTTGATGGCGAATTTATCGAGTGTTTGGAGACCATAGAGTTACAAGAATCATCATTGCAGACTTTTAATGAGGAGATTCCAGATGAGATGATTGAAGAGGAAATTACTGATGAGGACATGTTAGTAGTTGTTTCAAATTTAGAAAATTCTGAAGAATAAATTTATATTTAGAAATCAAAAATTGTTTGAGACATTATTTATTTTTATTTTTAATTTATGAGGTTGTAGCGAAGTGATTGTAGTATAAAATGAGACTTATAGTATAGAGTGCAACATTTTTATGTTACATGGTAAGTTTACTCATATTTACTTCCCTTCTGCCACTATATTATCTCCAATGTGTATTTGACATGTCTTCTTCATCTCCGGCCTCCTTTCTCTCACTGTGTGTCTCCGATGCATCTTATCGCTGGTATTTTGTGTAATTACAGAAGAGAGTAAAATAAAATAGTTCGGAACGTGAAAAGGGGGCAAAGTAGAGTACTCCTCACCCCCTAGGCCTTTTTAGGCGGTCCCAAAAGGATCAGTTTCTGCTTTCCTGAGAGATTATGGTATGAGTTCCATATACCACAATAACTTGCATTACAACATGCAAGATATCTATCTCCTATTACCAACTTTTGGAGATATTCGCGCTAAGCGCGAATATCTCCAAAAAGTAACACCTGCCCTGAGCAGTTCTTAGCCATGTTATCCAATGGGAGGTGGATAACATGGCTAAGAGTATTAGCTCGGTAATGCATGAATATCGCTGAGTTTTTAGCGATATTCATGCATTGCGGCCGTTTATTATCGCATTTGCGATAAACCTTGATAATAGTAAGGTTTATCTTCGATAATTTCTGACGATGCTTAGTGGTAAAAAATTGGTTGGTAAGCATCGTTAGCGATAAATATCGCTTAACTTTGGTAATATGCCCCAACGTCTGTTAACGTTCGATTCGAAGGAAATGAGGAAGTGTTGAAAAACATTGTCTGCGCCATCTTGCCTTTTTTGAAATGCCACACTTTTGTCGTGCACGGCAGCCATTTTAGATGTCTTGACCAGACCCACTCTCTGCACGCTGTCGATTCGTAGCATGGCTCCTCACCCTCGTAAGCATCTCCCCCAGGCACTGGTCACCACCGCTCTCTGTCTTATGCATGGGCAATAAACCTTCCCCCATCTGCGCTGCTCTTCCCTGAGAATCACACTCTGTGCCCGCCCGACACCTCCCTTTCGCCCTATTCACTACCGCACCCTCTGACACTCCTCTTCCTCTGTGTCCGAATGTCCAGGCCGGTCCTAGGCTATCAGCTAGCCCTGCAGATGTAGTTTATGGCCCCAGCTGTAAAGAATCACCCCTCTTCAAAGGAGTTATAGTAGATCAAGGCCCACACCCGATGTGATCCGTCACAGCACACGCGTTCCTACTATCTGAAAACCATCCTGTATTGTGATTGGGGAGAGGACCGAGCCTGAAGCGGAAGATTCCAGGAATGACTCTTTGTACATCAAAGTTTTTACAATTATGTGTCACATTAAAAATATATAGCACTCCAACAAAGTAGTAGGAATATAAAACTTTAATAACATATAAATATATACAACAAAACAAAAACAGTAAAAACATTTAAACAACGAAGAGACCGTGGCAATTTCTTTTTAATTATCCAATAGATTTATTGAAATTGACAGCACCAATAATGAAATATTCTTGTCAGTAGCGGTCTGTTGTGCGAATAGTTCCAAGGCAGCAGAACGCGCTGAAATCTAGATGGCACGAAAGTGATGTCTAGCAAGTTGCCGCCCAGCAAATAACGGCGTGGGGCGCCGCGGGGGTGAGTGAGTCCAGTAGGCACCACAGCTATTCTTACCGGCATTGCAGAATTACTGCTGGGGACAATGCCTGTGCTGTAGCAGGGTCACAGCAGAAACAAAAAGGATTCTGTTGAAGATGTTGTTGGTTTTCAATTTGAAAACAGTTCTGGTGTCAACTGCTATGCTAATGTAGTGGTTAATGTTTTGTTTTCTCTAGAAAATGTAAAAGAGGGGGAGGCAGTCCAAAGTTCCGTTAAAAGGGCAAAGGAAAGGATCGGTGGTTTGAACTATCAGTCAAAAAGGGGAGGGGGTGCAATAATTTTTCCTACCGGGTCACACTGTGCTTTCACCGGAAGTGAGGTCTGCAGGATTGTAGTAATTCAAAGTGAGGCTGGCGCCAGCATGGGAGCGCCGACGTCCCGCGGATACAGTTTCGTCACTCCACGGGCGATCATGGCAGTCATTCCCTATCGGGGGTCGGAGACTCCCGCGGCTCCTCTAGAATCTTCAAGGTCGTGGAGGACTACGGTGGTGGAGTCAACCAGTGACCGGGCGATTTCTTTATGTTGGGCCCGCTCTTGCCAGGTCGACCGCCATTTTGAGAGTTCGGCAGCTACCGGCGATCGCGGGGTCACATGAGCGGACGGGCTCCACCCTGCCGGGCGAGACGTTGCAGCATGGCCACAGTGGAAGAACCGTTATCTAGGTCGTTCCGAAACTGTGCAGCACTGGAGTTGTTAGGATGCCACCGCCTGGAGCGCTGAGGGTGCAGCTGGGAAGCCTCCACCTGGGGAGGCGGGAGAGGCCTGTTCGCACCGTCTCTCCCTCCCAGTGCACCCCACGGCGTCTCGCTTGAGATTTGTTATGGCCGGACCAGGCGATGAGGACGAGGGGGGGTCGGAGGCATGTGCAAGACATCCCCCTCCAGTGTTGTCGCAGCCATTATAAAAGAAAGAAGTGTCCCGTCCGTCTTCGGGCCGGGCTTCCGGTGGATGTCGGCCGGACGCCCCTGGCTCTGGCCCCATGAACGGGTTTCTTGGTTTATCGGCTGCAGCCGGATCCCGTCGGCCTCGGCCCCCCGACCGTTGGTGGTCGGACCGGAAGAGCATGTGGCGGGACTACCTGCAACTCTCAAGGGCCACCGCGGCCGGACTGGGAGAGAGAGGGGAGGGTCGAGGAGACATTCCCCCCCCCTGCAACTGTTCAGCGTTGTAAAGGCAATCCCCTGGCCGGGTCCCGCTGGTCTCGGCCTCTCCTCCGGCTACACCCTACGTTAGGATCTCCTGGCCGAGGCGTGGCAGCAGAACCTGCCTTATATGGGCTGCTCCCGGCTGGGCGTAGCCGGAACCCTGCCCCACCTTGGAAGTTTCCAGAGTGGGGGTGGATGTTCTACTGACTTGCATTTTCCCTAGTCTATCGATTTTTTTGGCGTGGCAGGCGGTGGGACAGCGAGGGGTGATTTGGTTTCTCTTACTGTTTTTCTGGTCTCTCACCACTGGCATATTTTAACGTTTTCTTGTTTCTAGGACATTAATAGGTTTTATCATTACGTTATGTTATCGTTTCTTTGTTCGTTGTTTAATAAAAGTTCATGTTCATCAGTGGCCTACTGATTTTCGTTTTCCTATTTTTTTCTTTCCAGGTTGTTTCATGGTAAAGTTTCTGTTAACAGGATACAGTGATCACTTCGTTATTATTGCATATGTCCTTTTCACTAGGGGTGCTCTCTGGTCGGGCCAGATGACGTATCTCTAGTAAATGGTCCGGGTGAAAAAGGTGCATCAATCAGTGGGGAGTAGATAGGCATGACAGATTACAACGGGGGAGAACGGTCCGCATTACGTACCCTTTCACTACTTGCAAAGATTTTCCTACGTTTATTTGCAAACAGGGAATACCTCCAAAAAGAACTAATTCCCAAACAGTCAATGTTCGGACAATCAATCAATCAATGAGGAATGAAATAGGTACGACGTGTTAAAGGCTTGCGTTACCTACCCTTCACTATCTGCAAAGGGAGATAGAATATTCCTATTCTTCCTCGTTTGCAGGTAGAGAAGATCGTTAAGAGAATTAACTTCGAACAATTCAATGCTCGATTGAAACAATCAACAAGGGGTACTGTGAACACAAATGAACGCCGCTTATATACATACGCATTGCTATTTTCAACAGGTTGTTCCTAATGTTTCTATTTTAGCGAGGTCAAAAGAGATCCCATTAGTGGCCTACTGATTTTGCTCGATTCCTTTTGTTTTTTTACACGATTTTTCGCTATCTGCAAAGACTAAACAGAGTATTGCGACTCTGTGCTTGTTTGTAAATAGAGAATGAACCAAAGAGAACAATCAATCAAATGGAGAGAGAAGCAGGCACGACGGATTACAAAGGGGGAAAGGGCTGCATTAACTACCCTTCACTATCTGCAAAGAGATAGTACTCCTAATAGAAATGAGGGGTGGGGGGCAGCAATCAAAGCAGATCAGTGTGCATAAACACGAAAAAAAAAATTCTTACCACGTACTTGACATTCGACAGCTTATGATATTTGCTATTAAAAAACCATTGAAATTCACTGAAAAAACCATAGGTTATAGACCATATATAGTTAGGAATTAGCATTTACAAAACCTTGAAAATTCACTGAAAAAACCATAGGTTATAGACCATATATAGTTAGGAATTAGCATTTAAAAAACCTTATTTTACTCACACAAAACCATTGAAATTCCATATATAGTTAGTTGCACTAACTATATATTGCGCACCCGCAATCCACTGCTGATGATGTCACATATTACATCATTCATGACATGGTCAGTGACATCACTGATGACATCACTGATGACATCTCAAATGACATCACTGATGACATCTCACTTGACATCAATGATCACATCACTGATGATATCATTCATGTGACAATACAATGCATCTCCTCACATTTTAATATAACCTCTGTTTCACCCAGTGTTAAAAACAGAGTATAATTTTTGAAACCATTGACACACCAATACTAGTTACTACATACGTACTCACTGATTCCTACGTCTACACACACATTCACTCATTCACCCATACAATCATTCATACATACAATCACTCATGTTTACAACACAATCATATGCACTCATACACCTATACAGACACTCACACTCTGCCACTCATCCATGGAGTTACTCACACACCTAGTCAGTCCTGTAAAGAATCAATCACACTTCCATTTTCTACTCTATACAGTTAAACATAGAGCACCTTACGTTTTCAACCATATACTAACACATACTTACTCTCTTATACAATCATTGATACAAGTACACATTGATCTGTACAGAGTCACACACCTCCCATCCAGCCACACACACACTCAGTCTCCCATGCAAATACTTGGGCAATCAATCAATAACCCATATAGTTACTCATATAGCTACTGATCAACACATGCAGCAGTTTACAGAACAACAGACATAATGATGCACAAATTAAGACAGTTTAGTCACTAACCCATGCACTCAGTGAGACACATTTAATCACTCACTCATACATTCAGTCATGCACCTACTAAATCCTTCGTCCAGACACTTATACATCCACTCATTCTTCAATATGTAAGACATATTTTAACTTTACAGAAACATAGTCACTGGATGTTGTCATCAGTGATGTCATCAGTGATGTCATTTGAGATGTCATCAGTGATGTCATCAGTGATGTCACTGACCATGTCATGAATGATGTAATATGTGACATCATCAGCAGTGGATTGCGGGTGCGCAATATATAGTTAGTGCAACTAACTATATATGGAATTTCAATGGTTTTGTGTGAGTAAAATAAGGTTTTTTAAATGCTAATTCCTAACTATATATGGTCTATAACCTATGGTTTTTTCAGTGAATATATATATATATATATATATATATATATATATATATTCACTGAAAAATAGGTTTCACACTCGTTATAGTTAGGAATAATCATTTAAAAAACCTTTGAAATTCACTGACAAAACCATAGGTTTTACACCAGTTATAGTTAGCTGAACATTTTACTCATACAAAACCATTGAAATTCCCACGTTATAGTTAGTTGGACTCACTATAACTCGCGCGCCCGCAATCCACTGCTGATGATGTCACATATTACATCATTCATGACATGGTCAGTGACATCACTGATGACTTCACTGATGACATCTCAAATGACATCACTGATGACATCATCCATGTGATAATACGATGCACCTCCTCACACACTAATCTAACCTTTGATACACCCAGTGTTAAATACAAACTACCATTCCTGAAATTATTGACACACCAATACCCGTAACTACATACGCACTCACTGATTCCTAGGTCTACACACACATCCACTCATTCACCCATACAATCACTCCTACTTACAGTCACTCATCAATAGAACACTATCATAGCCACTCATACACCTATACAGACACTTACATGCTGACACTCATCCACAAAGTTACTCAAACACCTAGTCAGTTATGCAAAGAATCAATCACACTCCCATTTCCTCAACTACAAAGTTATACACACTAAACCTTACTTATGCAAACATATACTAACACATACTTACTCTCTTTTACATTCACTGATACAAGTACACATTGATCCATACAGTCACTTACGCAATCACAGGCTCTTATGTTTAGTCATTTATATATGCGAACTCTCACATGCACTGTGTTTTACATATGTACTTACTTGGACATGGAGCACTGAGATAGCCATTTACTCACCAACACACCCATGCAGACAGTCAACCACCCATATAGCTCTTTCCACATGCACTCTTGAACCCATATACCAAGTGAATCAACTGCTCACACATATATGCACAGAGTCACACACTTCCCAGCCGCCCACACACACACACTCACCCTCACATACAAATACTTGGGCAACCAATCAATAACCCATGTAGCCACTCATCTAGCTACTGATCAACACATGCAGCAGCTTACACAACAACAGACATACTGATGCACACATTCAGACAGTTTAGTCACTAACCAATGCATTCAGTAAGACACATTTAATCACTGACTCATACAGTCAGTCACGCACCTACTAAATCCTTCATCCAGACACTCATACATCCACTCATTCTTCAATATATAAAACATATTTTTACTTTTCAGAAACACACATTCACTGGATGATGTCTCAGTGATGTCATCAGTGATGTCATCAGTGATGTCATTTGAGATGTCATCAGTGATGTCATTTGAGATGTCATCAGTGATGTCACTGACCATGTCATGAATGATGTAATATGTGACATCATCAGCAGTGGATTGCGGGCGCGCGAGTTATAGTGAGTCCAACTAACTATAACGTGGGAATTTCAATGGTTTCGAATGAGTAAAATGTTCAGCTAACTATAACTGGTGTGAAACCTATGGTTTTTTCAGTGAATTTCAAAGGTTTTTTAAAAGCTAATTCCTAACTATAACGATTGTGAAACCTATGTTTTTTTTTTTAGTGAATTTCAAAGGTTTTTTAAAAGCTAATTCCTTACTCTAACGTTTGTGAAACCTATAGTTTTTTCCGTGAATTTCATAGTTTTTTAAAAAGCTAATTCCTTTGTATATCGACTTTGTAACCTACGATTATTTTTTTTTATTAGCTGTTTTTTACAACAATTAATTATATTTAAAAAAAAAAAAATTATTTGTTCAATGTATATATTTTTTTATTACATTTTTTCCTGGTACGCTCAGGGTGCGCGCACCGGTAAGCTCTCCCGAGAGTGCTCCAAGAGCGCTATTTCTGCATTCGTAAAAAAAATGTATGAAACGTAAATAATAATGCAAGACATTTAGTACCATACTTATAAAAGCAGTATTTTTGATTTACGAAATGAAAATGATTTTGCATTTCCGTAAAGCTATCAAAACGTCACTCAGGCGCGCCGCGTAAGCGCCCCCGGAAGCGCCTACGTTCGCGCCGCGTAAGCGCCCCCGGAAGCGCTTCGGTGCGCGCAGCGTAAGCGCGTCAAGTCATGTGACATTAAAATAACTCTTCATTGGTTGATAACAGTTTTTTTTACAAAGAATGAAATCCCCACCCATTTCCTTCACTTCTTCTTTCACTTTTGTGACTGCAAGACCTGTCTTTTTTTCTCTTGGATCTTTGTTGGATTACCATGGCTGCCAGGCTGTTTAGGAAAGAGTGGAGATACAGACTGGATAAAGACAAGTCAGTGTGAGACCAGGTAAGTAAGGCAGTGAAGAAACAGAGAAAGTGAAAGAAAAAATAAGAGTAGAAGACTGAAGGCCTCATTTATGCACCTGCCTCACAGCAGGCGTAAGACTGACGCAGGCCCTTTAACATGGGCCTGGCCCCATGTGAAAGGATGCATTGCTGGGGTTGCGTCACTTTTGTGACACACTCCAGCAATGCATCACTTTTGTGCTTACAGATACGTCAGAAATACTGACGTATCTGTAACTCCTAGCGACATAATGCATCATACATTAAATATGACGCATGAGTAGAAGACTGAAGGCCTCATATATGAGGCCATGCGTCACTTTTACGCCACCGGTGCGTCACTTTTTGTGACGCACCAGTGCTGTAAAAAATGCACCTTGTTGAGTCATAGTTACAAAGTGACGCATCTAGGTAGATGCGTCACTTTGTAAACCCCTGCGCCACATTATACCTGCGTCAAGTATAATATATGCAAAGGGGGCGTATTGACGCAAGAAAGGGTCGTAGAGGTGACGCAGTGAAATCTATGACATTTCACTGCATCACTTTTAGGACACCATTGCGTCAAAATCTTGCGCCTGCCTCACAGCAGGCGTAAGCCTGACACAGGCCCTTTCACATGGTGCTGGCCCCATGTGAAAGGATGCATTACTGGAGTTGCGTCACTTTTGTGACACACTCCAGCAATGCATCACTTTCCTCTAAACACTCTACTTTATTTTTTTACTCTTTTTTTTTTACACTGTTTTTCCCCGTGGTGCGCTCAGGGTGCGCGTACCGGAGAGCGCACCTGGGAACGCACCCAGTGCTTACCCCGCGAAAATTACAAAAAAAAAAAAAGTTTTTTTGCCCTTCAGGGTCCTTCTAGGCCCCCCTCAGAAAACCTAGGGGGTGAGGGGGTGTCTACTCTGCCCCCTTTTAATTATATCCCCCTTTCTGTTTTCACCTCTTGTGTCTCGATTCTACCGAGACACAAGATGGCGGACTCTCCAGACTGTTTAGAATGTTGACAGACACCCGACAGCCAATCAGCTTTCCGCTCGCGCACTCCCGTAGCGCGCCGGGTGCGCTCCCCGGTACGCGTACCGGTGAGCGCTCGGAGCGCGCCTATAGATATATATGTGTTTTTGAAGTTAATTTTCAAAAAAACCACTGGAGCAATTTTCAGCAAATATAGCAAAGGCACATCTGCGTACTAGTCCCTACAATTTTGCCAAGTTTGGCGTAATTCCGTTCAGCGGTTCGGGCTGTAGACTTGTCAGACCGTCCTATGGAAATTAACATGGGGAAAACACGTTTTGGGACCCCGTTTTTTCTCAGCCCCCACTTCACGAATCCCCCGAAACTTTCAGGGAAGGAGCGCAGCGGAGCTGGCCTAAATTTTGGAAAATTACACACAAATTCCTCAACCGGCGCCAGAGTTATTCCCAATAGAATGTTGCGGATTTCCTATGGTAGCCAATCCTAACTATAACTACCTACTGGCGACTGCCAGTAGGTAATATATATCAGTCAGCTCCTTGTGTTCCTCCTCATGGCATCAGCGGCAGCCCTTCTTGTGGGCACCTGGCAGGCAACTAGGTCCTTTCTTTGACTGACATTGTCTCTGAGGGTGCCCTCAGCTGGCTCTGTGTACGTCTGAATTTTCTTTCCTCGTGGACCTATCGCAGGTCCTGTCCCTTCCTCAGGGATCTTCTTGGTGCTGCGGTCCCTGGATGGAGGGTCACCTTTCTTTCATCTTCTTCACTCAAGGGCGTGGTGCATGCACCTCGAGGCTATGCTGTCGTGGCACTTGGTCCTGCCTAAGGGCGACCATGCTTGGCAGAGTTGGCCACTCTGTGTCACATGCGTAATGACGGGCCAATGGTGGCCATTCTATGTTGGGGATGGCTGGCCACCTTGCATACACGTCCCTCGCTCTTGCAGTGGTGCCCATTCACCACTGGGGCATGCAGCGTTATCCCCTCGCTTGCGATGGGGTCAGACAGCCACTGGGTGTGTGTGCACAATGCTCATTTTCCTCGTGCCTTTTTCGTGGGCTTGCTGCCTTTTCTTTGCTGTGCTGCTTGGGACTTTTCTCTCTTCTCTTTGCTGGAGCGCATCCTTAGACTTTGCTGCTTTGGGCTGGACTCTCTTTCTGCCGAGCTGAAAAGGCCAGTGCAGGGCTTCCCTTCAGAGCCGGTGCGGCAGGACAGCTTGTCCTGGCTTTGTGTTGCAGGGTGCTCTCACCGCGTGTGCGGCCAATCTTCTGGGGCGAGGTTTCTTTTCATGGGGAGCCGCCAGCAAAAAGCCAGCAGAATGGTTTGATGGCTGCTTGTAAGGCTGCTGTATCTCCATCTTGTACTGCACGGTGCACAACAGGCAAGTGAGGTGGAGGACCTAGCAGTTCTGAAGCTTGTTGGCGGGGATGGCTGCCAGTCCGCGAGGGGGCTGGTTTACTGGTCTTGCTGGGTTCTGGCTTGCGTGGCTTCTGCTGGGTGTGGACATGGGAGAAGGTGCGGGGTTCACCCTCCTCTTTCCCTCCGGTGACAGTAACCACTGTTGGGTGCTTTCCAGGAGCTCCGCACGGTCGAGGTTTGCTGCAACACTTCACCTTGTCATGGCACCGAGTCTCGCCAGTCTCACGCACAGGTAGGCAGCCCTACACTGAGTTCTTAGCTCTGCTCTCCGAATCTCGTATAGCCTCACAGCTTGTGAACGGCAGAAGTATTGGAGGGGCCAAGGTGTACCCTTTTCTTGGGGCGACATACCCACTACCACAGGCAGGCTGCAGCAGTATTTCCAAACCCGATCTCCTCCTCAATCACGAAGGAAAACTTCTGGGCAGCACAGTATGGGGGTCTGACTCCTCGTCGCCATTGTAAAGTTGTGAGCTCTAGGACCACATACATCTGAAAGGGTGACACAGACCCGGTATGAAAGGTCACTAAAGTGGCCTCAAACAAGTGCACTCGGGCTCTTTTATTGGCAGGGTCACCTGACCAGTGACACATGTGTTGAGGTGTGGTGTAGCGGCCAGGGCAGCTGACTCTGGAGGGTGGCAGCTCAGCTCAGCACCATGTGACTCTGGGCAATAAATAGCTCACTTAATTTCCACGATGGCCCCCAGCGCCTTGAGACCCGTAAGGGTAAGTAGTTTGCGCTTTACAAATACAGGTTTATTTAATTGTATTGCACAGGTGTGGGGTGGTTGTATGGCCAGCCCTCAAAGGAGTTGCTTGTAGGCTAGTGCCTATTGATACTAAAACATGTTCCGCAGGACACTGCAGCCAGAAAGGTATCTTCTTGGCCACTGGAATTATGCGTTTGTCCAGTCATGCCGATTTTTGCATAGTTATAGATTTGCCGCTTTGCCACTTAATCCACCATCTGCAGCATAATCTGCAGATTTTAACAAAATAATTTTGTTTTTATCACAAACTGTTCAAAAGTTAGAAAGCTTGACTGGTCACTTTTCTGGTTACTTATTGCTATATTTGAGTGTTAAACAGGAACAAGTGAGGTGCAACCAATGCCAAGATAGTATTAACAAGTGAAACAAGCCTTGATAATGCATTGGTTTCGCCTATGTAATGAATAAAGAGCTTTTTTCATTATCTGGGATAACGAAAGAGCTCCCTGATAGATAACACAGGAGTGGAGAGGATGTAGCACAGCGGCCAGACCTGCTGACTGGAGAGCTGGGATCCTGGTTCGAGTCTCGCGGTGCCTCGCAACATCCTGTGATTCTATACAACCACTTAATCTCTCTGGGTGATAACTTGTTATATAAATATGCTGCAATGGTCAAAGACAATACTTTATGAAAATATAGTTCCACCAAAGCAGATGTTAATTTAGAAAAATATGCTACAGCCAATAGAACTGAAGGAAAGGTAAGTGACACGCACAGGAACTAATGAGAAGACCGGAAAGTGAGGGTGTCCGGACGTAAGTCCCTTTTAAGTTTTTTGTTTAAATTTGTTTATTGGGTTTTGGTTGACATTTTACAGGTAGCATGTCAGCGATAATGCAGCACAGTGGTACATATTCGTAAGTCACAGTATCAATACACGCCAAATAGCCTTCCCCATGCAGTGTACTTGTGTTAATTAGCCCATTCAAGTTGTACAAGTCACTTTTTAGTTTATATTAGAAACGATAGATTCTTCACGCACAGTGCAAGCGCTGTGTAGGCGAAACCTAAAAATCTCAAAATAATGACGTAATACTATCATGAAATGTTTTGCATTGCGTGTCAGAATTTGTCTTTTGTTACCGCATAATTCTCATCTCTGCCACATAATTTGGCCCTCCCCTGCCGCATACCAATGACCCTGGGTATATTAGAAAGGTATACACGATAATAGGATATTGCATGGCTCGGGTACAGCACAATAACGAGAATTAACGTCCTCCCTTTCCTATCTGGCAGCCCTGTGTGCACTTTAGCCTGGTGCTTGGTCCACGCCCCTCTTGTTTGTCTTTCATGTTTCTTCGTCTGGAGTATGTGCAACAAGTTTACTTTCTGTCTCTGGACTAGTGTACAACTGCTCGTGAATGTTGATTTGTAATGCAGTCCGCGTTCTAGTTTTAAAGTATTTATCTATCAATGCTTAGAATTAAACTCGGTGGAAGAACAAAAAGAGATTGTCTCGCTGTAAAACATTACTCGGAGCACTCTTATCAGCATGGGTTGCATAAACGCAGCCACTGGGATGTTGTTTGCCGTGTAAATGCAGCCTTTGTTTCCCATCTTTGTTTTGCAAGTATGGCTGTAGCTTTGGGCCCAGTGCTGTCACGTGACGTTCCTGAGTGCATGAGCTGCAGGAGGAGAGCTTGCAAAAACCTCGGGCAACTTTAGCTTGCTGAATGGCACTCTGCAGCATTCAGGGATGGTTTGCCGCGAACCAAAATCTATGACGTATACAGCTTGCAATTATATTTACGAGTATGTAAATGGTGATTTTTTTTGCGCAATCATATCTTGGATAGTTAACTAAGATTTGTTACCTTACCATAACTATGTATAAAGAGGGCCGTAGGAGGACTGCAGCTCGGAGACGTCAGTTGCTTGCACTTTTGCAAGCCTAACCACCTCAATAATAACTTGCTTTGTAGGGCTTCATATATGACCATTCTGCCGCCTCCAAGCGCTTTAAGTCACATTTGCTCTTATTACCATAATGCAATGGTACTTAGTTCACTAACCGCGAAAGAATGGAAGGCTCAATCGTCTTGTCAGGATTCACACACTTGACCTTCACGTCACTGCAGATGTCAACAGCAACTTTTGACTTACTGTGCCAACTTGCTGGATCAAAGAATGAAGGTTTGCTGTAGTATTCCAAATGTTTTTACATTTTTCTAATGTTTGTAAATTGTGATTATGCGTCGTTTCAGTTAGTGTCAAATAACATTGACGGATTTTATATTTACTGATGCTTATAGTAAAACCAGTACAGCAATGAGTATCTGACTGATACAGCCTGATTGGCTCCTGAGAAACCAATATCGGAGAGTTCCAAAGGAACACACCTTGGGTGCTTAATTTGTACAGGTGTTTGCTAGGGCTTAGCACTGAACTTAATTGAGTTACTTGCATTCTAGATTCATAAAAAATGGCTGCTGCGGGCCGCATTACTAATCATAAGTGACATGCGCAATCGTTATTTCATGATTGGCAATCATAGAAAAGGGCAGCAAGCCAGCGGCACAGAAGGCTTCTTGTAAACTCCCACTATGCATTCAAGCTAGGAGACCCACTGGCTCGCATATCAAACCTAGTAGGGGATTAGCGGAGAACCATGCATGGTGTAGGACTGACATGTTTCAGAGAAGCAGAGAGACTTATGGGAGAGGCATTGGTGGTTGTAGTAGGCCAGCGTTTCGATTGAAAACATTTTGTTTTAATTCTTAAAGACATTGGTGCCATTTAATGAATTTCCACAAACCATTACAATAAAAAAGATCATCCTATTTTATTGGGGTACATTATGCCAAGATTTGTGCAGCTCCGTCAAGCGAAGTAAAAAAAGGAGTGGGAGGGAGGGACATCTTCCATTTTAATTCCTGTACTATTATTTGCTCTCTGGTACAGAAGTACTGAATGGAATTACTCAAAACTTTGCATGAAAGTAGAACTCTTCCAAAGAAAATGCCTTTGTTTCTTTTGGTGCAAGTCCATCCAGTAGTATTCGAGATATTAGCTAAGGAGGCTGGCTGTCCACGCTGGGCTGGTCGCAGGACCTGGGTGAATGCCGAAGGCCATGCACACGCATACTGTGAATGGCTAAAGGCTGAAGGCTGTGCATGGTGGAGGTTGACCACCTGCGGCAGGTTGGTCACAGGGCCTGCCTGTAGGCCAGGCTCTGGCTGCGCGTGCAAGATTGGTTACCGGGTCTGTAACTGCTCATCCAAAATTGCTTCGTTCCAGCTCCTGGCCTGTGTTCAATATGTTCCAACCGTGGCGGGTCAGTCAGAGGGCCTGCATCCAACTGTTGGATGTTATATAGGATCAAACAATGAAATTCACTGAAAAACAAGGTTAAACTGAAAATGTGGTTTGCGTTGATTTAATTTACCAACTACAGTTAATTACATTTATGGTTAGAACTGTGAACACATATGATACATAACTTAACATTTACATGTTTTTAGTTAATCTATTATCTTAGATTGCATAGTATTAAATTAGTTCCTAATACTTTTCTTACTGAATATTATAGTAGTAGTACCATTGGGCGATGCCATATGTGATGTCATCCTTCTGTTGAAAATGGCAATGTATATGCACATAAGCGGCGTTCATTTGTGTTCACTGTACCCCTTGTTGTAAGCAGAACGGATATCGCGAATCACTGACTGTGTTATCCCGCCAGCGTAGACCCATGCACACACGTACACGACAGCCATTTTAGGCACCATGGCCTCTCTGCCCGTTTGTTAAACCCCCGGCACCCCTCTCCGCGCGCACTGCTCATGCATCGGCCATAAAACCCTCTCCCTCTGCGTGACCCTGCTCTAGAAGTAACACTCCTGCTTGACCCACACCCCCCCCATTTCCTCCCAAGAACACCCTTCCCCTCTGCTGACGAGCCCCCCCAGCTGCACTTGGCCTTTCGACCCGGTCCCAAGTCCTAAGACCAAGCCTCGTGGATGTACACCCCCCCCCTTTCTGCCCAGCATAACAAAACCATGATACACCAACCGAAGTGCCCGATCTTATCGCCTGCCCAGCCTTTGATCTGATCATCCCCTCCTGCCCTCGTGTCCTGTAGGAATGTCCGGCTGAGAGATCACAATCTCTTGTTACATTCAGGAGGGGAGGATGACATCTGAGCGACTGGTATGGGAATAGGCCTGAAGCTGGGATTCCAAGTATGCTTTTCCTTACTTCAAAGCGTCTTTATTGCAATAAGGAATGGTTGTGCATCATAAACATGTGTATAAAAGACGAAGCCTCAGAGAAACTTGTTAGAGCACCTCCTGAAGACACTATGCAAGTGTCGGAAATGACAGGCTCTCCTCATGAGAAATAAAACTCTGTTCTTGTTTTCCTGCTTTCAGCGCCCGTCTCTTTATTTGGTAATTGTTCAAGATGGGAACTAAGAGGCGCCCTGCGCCAGCAGCCTGGGCATCAGGTGCGTTATGGGCTGACTTTTCCACAATTGGCGTACCAACGCGGGGTCCATCAGCGACATAAGGTCCGGTAAGAGAGGTCCAGACGATGGGATGAACATCTAAACGATTGGAGTATACCTGCCTTGAGAGGGCCCTCGTCCGGCTGCCGATTGAATGAACTTCACCGATTCCGAACGGACCTCTCTCAAGTGACCTACTGTCCTGACTGGAATCCCACAGGAATGCTGCGGTAAAAACATGGAGAAAGAGAACGATCGGGCGCTGGAAAAGGGAAGGCGAAGAATTGCCCACACGGTCCGGTCCGGGTAAGGTTAAGTAGGACGTCTTTACGTCCGATTGGTAAGATGGCTTTATCCATCTGATTGATTGATTGATTGTACTTGAAGTATTGGTTCTCTTTGAGACATTTTCCATTTGCAAACAGCGATGAATAGGAACGTTCCTCTCTCTTTGCAAATAGTAAAGGATAGGTAATGCAGACTTTTGTCCCCCATTGTAATCCATCATGCCTATTTTTCTCCCCACTGATTGTTTGTTATCGATTTTTATCGATTATTGCTCTTTGAGATATTCCCTGTCTACAAACAGGGAAGAATAGAAACATTCTGCCCCCCTTTGCAGATAGTGAAGGATGGGTAATGCAGATTTTTGTCCCCTATTGTAATCCGTCATGCCCATTTTTCTCCCCACTGATTGATTGATAACTTGGACATTTTTTTTGTTGTTCAAGGAATAGTTCGTTCGAGGCATTCCCTGTTTGCAAATAACGTAGAGAAGAAATATTCTGTCTAATCTTTGCAAGTAGTGAAGGGTAGGTAATGTGGACCTTTGTCCCCCGTTGTAATCTCTCGTGCCTATCTACTCCCCACTGATTGGTAAACTAGTTCCACCCGGACCATTTATTGGAGGTAGGTCATCTGGCTCGACCGGAGGGCACCCCTAATAAAAAGGACATATGCAACAATAACGAAGTAATCACTGTATCCTGTTAACAGAAACTCAAAGAAGAAAGAAATAAGAAAGCAAAATCAGTAGGCCACTGATGAGTTTTTGATTTCGCTACAAATAGGAAAACGTTAGAAATAGCTCACGATAAAATACATGATTTCGCAAGAAATAAGAAACGTTAGAAATAAGCCCGTAATAAGAAACATGAAAATGGTGAGAGAAGCCAAGCTTGACATCGCGACGGCCACGAGGCAACTAGGCTTCGCCACCCCTCACTGCTCCAAACATGTCTGTCCCACCGCCTGCCACGCCCCAATAACGGTAACATGAGATAGATACAAGTCAGCAGATACCTACCCCCATTCTGGAAACTCCCGAAGTGCAACAGGTTCGCGGCTACGCCCATCCGGAAGACGAGATCTTCGGCACGTGTAGGGCGGGTCCTGCTGCCAGCCGTCGGCCGGGGAGATCGTCGCATAAGGTGGGCCAGAAGAGGAGCCGAGGCCGACGGGATCCGGGCGTCCCCTCCTCTTCTTTCTTCAATAATGGCTGCGACAACACGGGGGGGGATGTCTTGCTCATGCCATCGACCCCCGCCCCCCCCGTATCCCCTGGTCCAGCCCCGGCTTGGTATGGGCTCCCCGTTCGGCCCTGAAGCGGCGCCTTGCAGGCCACGGGGGGGGGATGTCTTGCCTATGCCTCCGACCCCCCCCCTCTCATCGCTTGGTCCGGCCATCATGAATATCAACACCGAGAAAAACGGCGTGGGGTGCGCTGGGAGGGAGAGGCGGCGTGAACGAGCCTCTCCCATCTCCCCAGGTGGAGGCCCCAGTGCCACCCCGAACGCTCCACTCACCCGACAAGGGTTCGTCGACTCCTGTGATGCAGTGACGGCTGGAACTCATAAAATGGCAGTCGACCCTGCAGGAGCGGGCCCGGCATGAAGGGATGGCCCGGTTGCTTGTTAATTAAGAAAAGAGTCTCACAATCAGAAGTGTTCTCCTCGACTTTGAAGATTCTATAAGAGCCACGGGGGCCCCCGACCCCCGCAGACACCCCCGATGGGGAATGACTGCCATGATTGCCCGCGGAACGATGAAAATGTAGCCGCGAGACGTCGGCGCTCCCATGCTGGCGCCAGCCTCAGTTTGAATGACAAAAATCCTGCAGACTACAGTTCGGATCAGTTCCGGTGAAAACGCAGTATGACCCCGTAGAAAAAAATTGTTGCCTCCCTCCCCCTTTGACTGATGGTTCATACCGCCGATCCTTTCTGTTGCCCTTTAACGGAACTTTTGGACTGCCGAAAGAGGCTCTGGGCCAACCACGAGTTGGTGGAGATTTTGACTATGCCTGGATCTGCCTGGCTGCACCCAAAATGGCGCCGGTACAAATGAAACTTTCAACTCCTTGTTGTACCCCGATTGCTCAGCCTTGGTGTCATGAGATATGTATGCAGTTTTTTAAACACATGGATTGATATAGGATGTTTACTGATTATATGTTCGGACAATGAATTGATATGGGATGGGTACTGATTATGTGTTCGGACAATGAATTGACATGAGATGGGTACTGATTGAACATTCGGACAATGAATTGTTGTTAAGTTTTGGCGCATCATGATTATTGAAAGTTCGAATTTCAACACTTATGATACTCGCTCACACTGAAGTTTCGATATGATTTTATGGCACTTGTCGCACTTTTTATTATGAAATTAACGACCACCGACTCCATTAGGTTTTCCACTAATAAGTATCCCCACATGTACAGTTCCAGCCCGCTCCGTGGCCGGCCCACGGAGTTGTAGGCCCGTATTTGTGCACCGACATTCTTATTAAAGATTTTTGGAAAAAGCAAACGTGGTTGTCACGCGTAGATTGGTAAGTTTTGAATAAATGACCACTATTTCCGATATAACTAAAATACAGGTGAAATGGCTCAGCTCGATTAGTTAAGGGTTAAAAAGTATAGTACGCAGAAATATTGCAAATATGAACGGTCCAGGTTTTTGTTGTATGTGTTTCTCATTTTTGTACAGCCTAAAGCAACCGCTAAAGATCCTGGTATTTAGCCTATACTTTATATGCTACCTGTATCAGGAAAGTTGTTTTAAAATGCCCCTAAGTCGCCCCGAAGGAGTGCCACCTGACCCCCCTAGTACGAACAACAGCGACCCCGTACCACTGTAGGTTATCCCTCTTCCTAAAAGGAGAGCACGAGCTCGCCCCCCCACTCTACACCGACTGCCCTTTGTTCTGACCCCCCCCCCCTGCACACGATCCGTAATACCACACTTGGGCGACCTATGCTATCCACAGGCTTCCGATAATCATCTCTCCCACACTAAACGGTCCACCTGGGCTTAAACGCCAAGTTAGCAGGGACTGCATCCCGTGGAGATAGGCCGAGTATGTAGTAAGTAAAAGCCTTTTCGGGTTTATGCGCGCTAATGTGTTTTTTAAATGCTGCCCCCGCCCCCCCCTTCTTTTTCCCTCTTTCTGCAGGTCACATCGGAACGTCGATTAAAGTACGGCAAAATGGTGATCTAGCGGACGAAGAGATGGGAAAAAGGGGTTTGATTATGGTGCCTACACACGACGAACAAACAATGACTATTTCTCTCCCTGAACTTAGCGCTTGGGAGGACAGCCTGAAGCGGAAACTACAAAATATGACTTCGCTTGGCACCCCGAATAATACAACCAAGAATGACGTGCACTAATGAATAAATTCCTACGTTTAACTAAATAGGGAAAGTTTAAGGAATATTCCGAGGGGAGGTTTACCCAAGTACCCTCCGCCCGGAGGACTAGGAATGTTGCCAATGTTTAAAATCTACTACCTCCTTTTCGCACCCTCATAGACATGAAACTCAAAGCTGCCCCATTGTTCTCCCAACTGGCACCCACTGTTGCCTCAGCCTGGAAACACATTGAGCATTAGCCCGACCAGGTTAGTTCTTGACCAATTGGCAAAGGTGTAAGTGTGTGCAACCAAAGCCACCAGTGAAGGCAGCCGACGATAAAAGAGAAGAAAAAGGTAAAAAGAGCTAAGGATGCACAGCATACAGGAAGAGATCATTTTGGCCAATAACTGTTCTATGTTTTGTCTTGGATTTTTGTATATAATACCAATAACTGTTCTATGTTTTGTCTCGGATTTTTGTATATAATACATGTACTGTCTCCCCCGCCTGAGTTTGTGTGTACGTAATGTATGGATCTACGTCGTCCCTCTGCCTGTGTTTCCGTATTACTTGACCCCTGCTGTTCTGTGTTGTGTGCGCACTAAATGGCCTATTATTGTACACGTTTCTCTCTCTCTCTCTCTCTCTCTCTCTCTCTCTCTCTCTCTCTCTCTCTCTCTCTCTCTCTCTCCCTCTCTCCATGTCATACGTGTACCGAATGGTTCGTTTAAAGTGCGGACGACTCTCTCTCTCTCTGAGGGTCCCCCTGTTCCCTCCTCCCTTGTGTAGGTAACGTTGTGCCCCACCGGCACAAACCTAATTGGGTCTCTTCGAACACAAAGGCGTTCGGCAAAATTGACAGGAACTAAAACGATTGTAACTTGCCATGTTACTACCTCTCCTTTCTGCAAAACGATAGAACCTGAGTTGGTAATGAAAGAAAGGACAGGTAAGACGACTGATGTCCCCATATCTGGCCTTTTTATAGGGGGACTATAACGTCAATGGTCTTCTGTTTTTCAGTTCGTTAGAAATGCAATCCCCAATGCCCAGATTGCCCCACCCCTCTGCACTTAAGTGCGGATGTCCAAAGCGTCCTCGCTTCTCCCGATTGACCCCAGCTCCCTGTCCAAAGCGTCCTCGCTTCCCCCGATTGACCCCAGTTCCATATCAGCTATCCCCGAAGCGTAATTGATGACCTTGATTAACCGTCGCTCCCCAAGAAAAGCATGTTTAGCCTCTGCCCCCCTCTCATGATGATAACCCCTCTGCTTGCAAGAGTTAGCCGACCCCGAGGGGAAATGTAAGATTGTCAGTACTCACGAATGAACGCCAAATAGGCTTACGAATTCAGTGGAAATGCCCTCCTACATACTCCATAAGTAATGACTTCTGACTGTGACCGATGAACCTATCTCCCACCTACTTAGGATTGGGGACGGAATTGAGATGTATAAATGTCTTCTCCTGCCAGTTTTTCTAAAACTTGTTTTGTACCCATTCAAAGATACAATCACCGGAGGAGAGGAGCTGGACGTGACGCACAGCCTGGCCACAGATCATGAAGCACGTGTGACCTCAACAAAAGGTGGAGTCGCAGAGCAACGAGACGCGGGACGAGGCACCACTCTCAAACTCGGCAGATGAAGGAATGAAGGGCTGCCTTGAAGCCCTCGATTTGCTGACCCACTCGTGCCTGAAGTCCCCGTCCCTTATGAGCCCGACTGATGGGCCTGCTTGCTCGTCGCCCTTTGCTCCCTTGGTCCCTTGGTGTGTTCAAAGATCTGATCCCACTCCGCCCTCTCTTCCTTCGATTATTCAACAACATCACCCTTTTCGCATAACTTTTGACTCAGAAAAGAAGAGCAGCATTTAGATAGAATAAGGTTTTGCCACGGAAGAAGAAAGACACGCAGGTGCCCAGCATGAGGCACCCCTAAGAAGATCAGTTAGGAAACAGGACTGTGATCTAACAGCAGAGGACTGATCGCACCCTGCAACGCGTAAGGATGGATCCGAGCTGGACCTATAGCTCCACCGCCGGTGCTCAACAGCGCCAACGAAAGAAGACGGACTACCAGAGCCTACCAGTGATGGCTCGCTGTTAAAAAGACATTGTGACGAAAACCCCCCTTCCTGAACTTTCTACCCACCCCTTGACTAATTGCTTGTATCGAACTGAATTCCTCCCTCAACCATTTTTGTATTGCTTTAAAAAAAAAAAAAAAAAAATGTTACATCGGTCACTCATGTATTTAGTTTTCCAAAAGTCTCATATAGCACTGACAAGACCCGAGGGTATCAGAGCACTTTTTACTGTATGTTGATGTCACCGGAGAGAAAGTCAGAACCTGATTCTATAATGTGTCGGAACCTTTTTCTTGATTGACCCCGACTAAGTATTATGCCGATCTCTAGACTTGTATGAATAACCCAACAAATGTAAATTCATATGTACCGCATTCCGCCAATCGTATCGACTGCATATGGTCACACGCAATCTGCTAGTATTGACAAACGCTATTTCATTGGCCACACATGGCTATATGTACACTCCGTCAGTTGGGGTAAACGCCGAAATGAACTAGCTTATGTTAAAAAGCGGCGACTGTTGAAAATGGCAATGTATATGCACATAAGCGGCGTTCATTTGTGTTCACTGTACCCCTTGTTGTAAGCAGAACGGATATCGCGAATCACTGACTGTGTTATCCCGCCAGCGTAGACCCATGCACACACGTACACGACAGCCATTTTAGGCACCATGGCCTCTCTGCCCGTTTGTTAAACCCCCGGCACCCCTCTCCGCGCGCACTGCTCATGCATCGGCCATAAAACCCTCTCCCTCTGCGTGACCCTGCTCTAGAAGTAACACTCCTGCTTGACCCACACCCCCCCCCCCATTTCCTCCCAAGAACACCCTTCCCCTCTGCTGACGAGCCCCCCCAGCTGCACTTGGCCTTTCGACCCGGTCCCAAGTCCTAAGACCAAGCCTCGTGGATGTACACCCCCCCCTTTCTGCCCAGCATAACAAAACCATGATACACCAACCGAAGTGCCCGATCTTATCGCCTGCCCAACCTTTGATCTGATCATCCCCTCCTGCCCTCGTGTCCTGTAGGAATGTCCGGCTGAGAGATCACAATCTCTTGTTACATTCAGGAGGGGAGGATGACATCTGAGCGACTGGTATGGGAATAGGCCTGAAGCTGGGATTCCAAGCATGCTTTTCCTTACTTCAAAGCGTCTTTATTGCAATAAGGAATGTTTGTGCATCATAAACATGTGTATAAAAGACGAAGCCTCAGAGAAACTTGTTAGAGCACCTCCTGAAGACACTATGCGAGTGTCGGAAATGACAGGCTCTCCTCATGAGAAATAAAACTCTGTTCTTGTTTTCCTGCTTCCAGCGCCCGTCTCTTTATTTGGTAATTGTTCAAGATGGGAACTAAGAGGCGCCCTGCGCCAGCAGCCTGGGCATCAGGTGCGTTATGGGCTGACTTTTCCACACTTCATATCAGTGATGGTATTAATGATATCTAACATATCATCGGTGGTGTCATATGGGAGTTCGTGAGCAGTGCATGATTGATGTGTGAGGTATCATTGCAGTGATTTATGAGTGCCCTTTACTAAAGCCAGGGTCAAAGAGTCTATTTACAGTGCTTGCATTTGGTCACTTAATGCCCTTGTTATGCCATAGGTGGGGGCGGGGGCAGGGGCTGATAAATGAAAGGTCCCCTGTCTCCACCCCCTCAGAACTAGAGTTTGAAACTTGTACATTTGATAAACAAATTGTATTCTTAGTCCACCATTAAAGAAGTTTGCATTTATCCGAGGCATTGATAGTTGTGCATGGAAACAATAAAATGATTTTGACGATTTAAGTTTGTGCTGATGCAACTTGCTGGCACTTGTTAAGGTATGCAGGAAGTTAAATTACTAGGCCCCCCGAAACGTTTGTAGTCATCACTTCTCTCTTTTAGAAACACTGTGGGTTCCTCTTGGGGTCTATGCTAAACGCCACTGGGCGCTGCTGCTTTCAGTTCTTTTTTGGTGTGTTCTTTTTGTAAGAATGATTTAGTTAATAGGAAGGCTCCAGCTTAAGGTGTTTAGCCAGCCTCTCCTTCCATGCATTGTACATTTCAAAGAGTCCTGGCAGTTCTAGAAGGGTCTGTTGAGCCCTCCATGAGCCACTGGGGAATGTAACCACCAGTCAAACATGTCCCACCTTGTGAGGGCTAAGGCAGGTTTGATTGTCGGTAAGATAATTCCAGTTTTTTCCATCCCAGGAAAATATGGTATCTCCAGCTTTACTTTCATATGAGACTGTTGTGGCTTGCACTGTCTTCCTACTTGGGAAAACAATCTTACAAAAAATGTAAAAGACTCGCTCTGTTTGGAAACCACAGCAAGATCTCAGGAGCACCACTGTGGCTGTCTCTTATCTTGAGTTATCTATGAATTCCACTGTGAAAACTATTAAGCATCTATAGGAAATTGACTTTTCAGCAGATGCATGCCACAGGCGAGAAGAAAAGAAGTATGGAGACTGTAGCAAGTTAGACAGAAAGGAGTTGCCCATCATGTAGAATCGGTTTGTTGATTCCAAATGAAAGGCTAAGCACACTTCACTGCTGCTTTTACTATTAGTGGCAAGAATGTGTGATGTTATTGCTAGAAATCCGACTGAATGAGCAGCATCCATTGAAAATCGCATACACATAATGTGCATTGGTAAATTTTAGTACTTCTCCCAAGAAATAATATTGCAGAATTTGATACTGAATGTTGATTCTCTGTTTTGTTTAGACTGCTATATTTTGCTAATGAAGGAGTGCAAACTGTCAGACAGTGATAGTTGTTCAGGTGACATTTTCTGACTCTAGAGCATCTTAAGAGCTTCCATTTCAAGTGCACCATTCTGTGCTCTTAAATTAGTTAAATTCTGTTTTACATCCTACTGTGGAAAAAGGCCTTCTAGTTAGCATGCACATTGTAAAGTCCGGTATTCAGTCCTATTTATCGTCTTAAGAGGGTACATACCTCCCCACTTACTTCAGTAAGAAGTTTCATGTGCACTGCAGTCTGCATACTGAAGCAACCTAAATGGAAATTTCCAAACATTCTCCAAGACTTAAGTTCTTCCTAGGACCACAAGTCCAGATTAGAAGCTGCAGCCTTAGTTTAGCACAGTTTCCTGCACAATCTAAGGTATCCTGTCAAACCTGTTTAATGTCGGGATTATTTGACAACAGGCCTTTTTTTCTTTAATAATAAGAAAATATCTTTTTAGGTACAGAATGTTCTCTGTAGGTCACCTTTTCTCTGTGTTTGCAGCCACAAAGTTTTTATCTGATCCAATAGTAGATGGCAGTCTTGACCCTTGTTGGATGCTTCATGTTACTAACACAGTTAACTGTAGTATTGCCTTTGCAAGCAAGCAAGTACTGTGCGATCATATTTATTCAGTGTTCCTGGGTGACAAGCAGGGTGGCACCCCTGACCAATGGGGTACAGGGTGACACCCAGAAGTATGACAAATTCCTCCAAAGTGTGGCATATTCATGTCCCAAAAAACACATTTCCTTAAAATCCAAAGTGGAGAAACTTTCTCCTGGAGGTTAAGATCTGGCTAAGCCAAACCACTGGTATGGCCAGGTTTCACTAATACTCCCTTTGCAGCCCCTCTGCTAGTTCAATTGCTGGGGCTCCTGTCTGGCTGGGGGTGCAGGAAGTGAATGTGAGTCTGTGTCCTGTCCTGTCATTCCCTCTTTGAAGACCAATATGGCAACCCAGCCCCCTCCCTGCCTTTTGCTGTGCAGCTGCAGATCTCCTCCTATCAAATGTACTTTGTCTCTGTGCAGGACACTTCACACCTCACCAGAGCAGTTTGGCTGCGCCTGCCAAGGCCTGGCCAATCAGGAGAGGCGGCTGGAAGGCTGGATTTTAGCACAACAGAAAAGCAAGTTCTTTAATGTCTTTTCTGTGACTGTTATAAGAAACCTAACCATGATACGTTTTTGGATTTTTTTCTATCATCATACTTTGAAGTATGCTTTTAGCTCACATCGATAGTTATTAAAGTATTCCCATGTTAGTATATAGAGCCATTGTGCTACAACGGGGACATTTTTCCCCTCACTAGGGTATACAGAACATCTTTTAATATGTCCCTGCCTATAGTTAAAAGGCACCCTAGCCCTGGGGCACTGTTAAGACACACATCGGAGCACCGTAGGAGAGGAGACAGAACAAGGAACCACAAGACCCAGAATCAAACCCGCCAAGAACTACAATTCCCAAAGGGCCGTGCGCGGTACCACACGAGGAGGGCGGCGCCTTAAATACAACCAGGAAGCCAGCGGTCGGCGTCGGATATTTTGAATGGTAGACGCGAAGCCGTGCAGCCGACGCTCCAAAGAAGGTGAGCTCTGTGTTGAGTGTGGAAGGGCGGAAGCGAGGGACGCTATTGCCGGACGGCGACTGCACACAAACAGGACCCTGTAACTCACGGGCGTTGTGAACGTCCTACCCATTGCACTTTGCCCCCCCCTCCCCCCCTCCCGCTCGAGGGTATCGAGCGCCTGGGCCTCCGTCCACCACAGAACCTTGCCAGTCCCCACTCGAGGGTTATCGAGCGCGTGGGACACAGTTCCCTCACAAACCTTGCCAGTCCCCGCTCGAGGGTTATCGAGCGCGTGGGACACAGTTCCCTCACAAACCTTGCCAGTCCCCGCTCGAGGGTTATCGAGCGCGTGGGACACAGTTCCTTCACGAACCTTGCCAGTCCCCGCTCGAGGGTTATCGAGCGCGTGGGACACAGTTCCCTCACGAACCTTGCCAGTCCCCGCTCGAGGGTTATCGAGTGCGGGAGGCACAGCACCTTTATTGAACTCGGCCAGTCCTCACTCGAGGGTTTCGAGTGTAAGGAACATTACTGGATTTCCGTTCGCTATTGTATTTGTTTGCCCTCCGTTGGAGCGTGTCAGGACTGACACGAGTGCGGAGGACGAAAGTAACAACAACAACCCGCTTACTCCATACTCGATTGGCATTGTCGGCCATTCCTTAGCACGGTGTCCTCTGTTGGTGGATGCTAGGACTGGCATCCGTGCAGAGGACGGTTGGACATCTACCGTAGCACTGCCTTGTAGAGTATCGTATACTTTTCCTATTGGTAGGAGCAAGCTGTAATAAAGAGCTATTACCAAGCTACGTTTGTCCCTGTCCTTGGTGTAAGAGAGGTGGTAGTTACCCAATCCCGGGGTATACCGGATTACAGGCACTTAGGTGAGACCTTAGGGGTGACATATGTAAAAATAAGGTAGTTTAAAACTTTGGAAGTAACTTTAATTCCAAAGTCGAATTTGCATATCATTTAATTTTAAAAGCACCCTGCAAAGCAGGGCTGCCTTTAAAATGACCGCAGGCAACACAGCAGTGCACACTTAAGTGCACTAAATCTGCTGGTCCTTTAAACCTGTATGCCCGACCATATACTAAGGACTGTCAATGCCAATTGTAATTATACCTAATTACCATTTATTTTTAATCAGGGCATAGACCCTGGGTCTGGTTAGAAGAGCCCAGGGCCAGTCAGAGTCAGAAAACTAGCATCTAATGGTCAAAATGGTGGTAAAACGTGGGGGGGACACTGCCGAAAGCTCTAGTTTCTCACACATAGTGCATGCACAATGATAAAATAACTCCGGTTTAAACTCGGCAGGACCCTGACGATCTATGGCCGCACCTGCATGCAGTCTTTTTGTCTCTGCTAGCAAGGGACGTTTTAATAGAAATCTGAAAGGCAAAACATAGGGTATATGTTTCAAATGTACATGCTTTCTTAAGAGTGAACTATCTGAGCCACCCGAACCATGAAAATAGAAAGTGAACACAGCTGTCCCCTTGAAAAGGGCTGGTGTAATTTATTATAGTAAAAATAGAAATAAAGAAGAAGACAAAGATAGATGAGGATAATGTAAACAGTGCCAGTGTGATTGGAGAATGCAGACAGTAAACTGGGGCACTTGTTCCCATAGGAAAGAGGCAGTGATAAGTTTGCTGTTCTCCAGCAGGGGAACGATGCACGGGTTAAGGTGTGCTACTGTGTGCATAAACACCGTGAGCAGAGCTGAGTTTCAGAAGGGAGATCACAGCTGCCCTTCTTTTTTTATCGCGGTGTTCCATTTCTATACTTGAGGTCTTTCTGAAAGTTGCAGAGTTTATCTCCCTGTTTCAGAGGCTTCAGTTTCCCTTATTCTGGTTGTACGTTCACTGAAACACCACTACGATGATAGGCAGCCTAAAGTGAAACAGTGAAACACTACTATGTCGTTTTCTCAATTCCTTTGGACGTGGCGTTATTGTAACACACCAACATAGGATAGCAGACATTGGCAAAGCCAATAGATTTAGCTTATGCAAGAGCTATTGGCGTTGTCAATATTTTTTAGACCAGTTGCACAGTAAATAAAAACAAAGCTCTATGACGCGGTCTGAGTTGACCGTGTCATAGCTCTTTTTTGTTGTTGTTTACTGTAAGTTATATTGCTCAGCAGCCCCTGCTGCTGTGCAGCATCTTTAAAAACAATATCAAACCCTATCAGCTCTCCAAGAGTTATTTAGCTTTGTTTGTGTGTTTTGGTGGCGGACAAGAGGTCCAGAGAGGGCATGAGAGGGTGGACAGCCAGAGGGGGGAGTAGAGAGGGGAGGGAGGGGTGCAGGGAGGAGTCAGTGGAAGATGAGGAATGGAATCAGGAGAGAGGGAGGGCACAGAAAACGGACAACAGGAGTGAGGAGTGGGAACAAGCAACACAAGGGATGGTGGAGTAGGGAGGTTTGGGCAAAATCACAGACAAGGGATGTGGGAGGGTGTCGGGAAGAACACGGACAGCAGGGGAGGATGGATGGACTGCAGACGCAAGCACTTTAAAGAGTGTATGTCAAAAAGTAAATAGGAAGTGTATCGGGAAGCGTGTGGAATGTGAGACAGGGCAGCACATGGTCAGCGACTAGCTGCCGCCCCCCCCCAAACCGGCACCCAACACCCAGAAACGTGGACACGAGACTTCTTTACTTTTTGGAAGGCGGGCGCTAGTCGCCCGGCCGTATTTATTAAGATATGAAATTAAAAAAGGTTTTAATTGCATGGTCAACAATTATACAAAAATCAGCAGGACATTAGATACAAATTTTGTCAACAAGTTTGAGAGGCTGACCTTAACAAAAACTCTAATACATGTTGTTTCCTAACCGAGTCTAACATCCTCATCTTGATTTTTGTACATTTCTGGCCATATGGCAAGGTCACTACCGGTGTCAGGTCCTACAAGCTGCGCCTCCCCTAGAGACGTGCGCATGCGCAGTGGTACCCCGGGAATTGCCCGGTGTACGCCCTGAACTCCATTTACCCACTAAAGGAGGGCCCTTACTCTGCGCCATCCGGTGACGTCATGAGTATACGCGCGCGGGGTGGCTACCAGCCTAAGGAAAGCGTGAACTACTCCTACCCGCGCTCCTTTGCAGCATCAATTACCTTGCCCCTGGAGTTCTAGGAGTGGCCCGCAGGCCCCTCCCCCTGGGCGGGAACCTCCATAGGATGATGCCCGCCCTCTCAGACCTCAAATATGTGCTCACCGATAATGACCTTACCGCATGCCCCATACCTAATAAATACGACGACCTATGGGAAAAAGTTCTAAAGGACAGCTACACTGGCTAATAAATAACAGCATCACCGTACAGCTACAAAGGGAAAAAAGGCCTAAAGACACTTGGCATCAAAGAAAAAGTACTTCAAACACAGTTTGCTAAAAGGGAAAAAATTCCTAAACAAAACGCATCATCAAAATATACCGACAGATCCAGTTCTACTACCATGTAAGACATGTGGACAGTACCTTCGCAAAATTACAATTAAACCAGACATAATGAATGCCACAAGACTTTTGTTCCAAGGGATGGTGGGTGGGAAAACAAAGAAGCCCCGAGCGCGGGGCACACCGTGCTGTGAGGGAGCGTCCAGGTACAAGGGGGTCTCCTGGGCGCTCCCCACCTCTTTATTCTCAAGGGGCCAGGCGGGGGGGCAACGCCCCCCCGGCCCGCCCCTCCTGTAGCCCGCCCCCCCCTGACCCGGACCTTCTACCTGGTATCCGGGTCAGGGAGGCCGCCGGCCAATCGGTGGTGGGTCGCGCCCACCAGGGCCCGCCCCCACCACCGAGAGACACCAAAGGGAAAAGGGGGGGGAACGGTCGCCGCGCCGCCATGCGTGCGGGGGGGCCGAGGGCCCCCCCTTTTCACATGGTCAGCGACTAGCTGCCGCCCCCCCCCCAAACCGGCACCCAACACCCAGAAACGTGGACACGAGACTTCTTTACTTTTTGGAAGGCGGGCGCTAGTCGCCCGGCCGTATTTATTAAGATATGAAATTAAAAAAGGTTTTAATTGCATGGTCAACAATTATACAAAAATCAGCAGGACATTAGATACAAATTTTGTCAACAAGTTTGAGAGGCTGACCTTAACAAAAACTCTAATACATGTTGTTTCCTAACCGAGTCTAACATCCTCATCTTGATTTTTGTACATTTCTGGCCATATGGCAAGGTCACTACCGGTGTCAGGTCCTACAAGCTGCGCCTCCCCTAGAGACGTGCGCATGCGCAGTGGTACCCCGGGAATTGCCCGGTCTACGCCCTGAACTCCATTTACCCACTAAAGGAGGGCCCTTACTCTGCGCCATCCGGTGACGTCATGAGTATACGCGCGCGGGGTGGCTACCAGCCTAAGGAAAGCGTGAACTACTCCTACCCGCGCTCCTTTGCAGCATCAATTACCTTGCCCCTGGAGTTCTAGGAGTGGCCCGCAGGCCCCTCCCCCTGGGCGGGAACCTCCATAGGATGATGCCCGCCCCCTCAGACCTCAAATATGTGCTCACCGATAATGACCTTACCGCCACAGGCCAGCATTGTTAACCGACGATCTGGCCTCCCCCCTCTAGACCCTACCTAAGGAACGCTCCTATTTGCAAATCCCTCCAACCAGGCCCAGATATTGTCAGACCACAAGACATTCCCTTCTTCATTCAAGTGAACTCCATCCCCCAAGTAATACCTGTCGCCCCAGATACACCCATGAGGTATTGACTGCAACAGGGGGGCTCGAAACAACTTATCCAACCGTGTGTTGATCCTCTTTACCGAGTGATTCAACGCCCTGACCGAATCCCCCCCCCCGCCACTGTAATCGGGGTATGAGTTGCGACCATACTACCGTGCAACCCGGGCAGGTCCTGGCCATCCACCCCGCAGTTGAGATAATCTCCTCAATCAGAATGCGCCTCCCCAGTGTGGCCAAATCATTCTCCCCCAGGTGAAGTATCACCACTGACGGGGGAGATTGCCGGCGCGCTAAAAGCCCTAGGAAGAAGCCCCTAAACTGGTTGAGACATAACCCCCCTCTCCCGAAGAACGTGATGTCAAACCCCAGTTGTGCAGCCCTTTTCCCCCGGTCACCTGAAATAAAAACACATTCTGCTCGTCTCACATAGGAGTGACCCACAATCCAAACACTTTTCCTCATTGTTCCCTGGCTGTAGCTCCGCGCTGATGTATGTTGTTGGTGCCCGACGACAAATTCCTCCCCTGCGTAACAGGTCTGAGAAACTGTAAGAAAGCGGAAACAAACCAAGCGTGAGCACCATGTAATCACAACATGTCAATTCGTACATATCGTTTGTAGCATTCTGAGGACCATCTCCCAATTTTCTTCACTCTCTCCACTGGGAGGCCCCCTGCTACCGCCTCAGTTGCTGCCCCAATTCTAAAGGAATGAGAGCCAAACTCTTTAGGGTCAAGACCTGCTTTTCTGACCACCATCTCCAATACCCTCCTGAACTGATACCTGGTCAAGGGGTTACCGTCGGCGTGACAGAGCAGTGCCCTGCCCGTTGTGCCTACCAGCAGCCCGTGCAATAATTCCACGTGCTTCACTGGGCAGCAAGGGTTGGCGGGGGCCCGTTGGAGGACTATGGTGTGACCCCTTGACTCCTGGTCGGTCTTTGACTTCTGAATAGTCACCCACATGGTGTCATCCTTTATCCTTACACCAGCCCTTTGCAAGCCGCCCAGTAGGTCTGACTTGGAACCTGCCACAAGTTCGCTAAGTCTCAGTGCCCCATAGAATGCCAAGGAGAATGCTGCTTTAAAAAGAAGCGTCTCCCACTCCGAGCTACAAACAGTGTCCAGCGCGCCCAGTAAAGCTGTCAGCCGCGCCAACCCTATGGGCTTTCTCTTATCTTTCTGATGGCCCTGAATACGGCGCCAACCCCTCAAAGCCTTACGCACCATAAAGGTATTAGTGGGATCACGCAAGCCCCTAGCTTGAGCAAAGAATGATACCGCTGCCCTATGCCTGTTTGCAGCTGCCACAGAGCGTCCCTCCCTATGCATCCATTCTAAATAGGCCGCAAAGCCATCCTCCTGCGCCCATAGCACCTCCCATTGCTGCCCCAAAAAAGTACAGTAAGACAAAAACGCCCCTTCATAAGCCGTCTTGGTCCTGGGGGCTAGGCTAGCGACCACGAGGTCCTGTAATCTGGGGCACCAATCTGCCAAAGTACTGCTGGGAAGTGCGCTGGCGAGGGGTCTGCTGTAGGAAGATGTTCCCTGAAAACCTGCATTTTGAAGCGAGAGAGGGAGTCAGCTGCATTGTTCAGAACAACAGGGACATGTTTGGCCTTAAAAACGACATTCCATCTTAGGCACTGTAACACAATTTCTTTTATCAGACGAAGTATGAAAGGACATCGTGCTCCCTGCTGGTTTATACATTCCACTACTGTCATGTTGTCTGACCAAAACACCACTGATTGATTACATAGATGTTCGGGCCAGACCATCAATGCCACCCATATTGGGAAGAGTTCCAGGAAGCCAATATTGGTGGTCAGACCCCATGTTCTCCATACCTCCGGCCACTGTTGAGCGACCCACATGTTCCCTAGGATGGCGCCAAAGCCCACACTACCGGCGGCATCAGTCCACAGGCCCAACTCTGCTGATGTTGTGGGCGGGCCTGGCCAAACCACCCTGCCGTTAAAATCCTCCAGGAATGCCATCCATATAAGCATATCCTGGCGAATTTCAGACGATAACCGAGTGCGGTGGTGTTTCTCCCTCAGCCCTTTCATTGCTTGGGCAATGGAGCGAGAGAAAGGGCGAGCCATGGGGATGATCCTCAGTGCGAAGTTCAACTGCCCTACCACCTCCTGTAATTGCTGCAGGGTGACCTTATCTTTCCGTAGGCATAAACGTAGCGCTGTTTTGAATTTGTCCACCTTGTCCCTAGGCAACCTAAAACATCCCTCCACTGAATCAATCTCAATGCCGAGGAATTCTAAGCAGGTGGTCGGGCCAACAGTCTTCCCGGGCGCAAGCGGGACACCAAAAGCCCGCATGAGCACGCAAAATTCCTGCAATGCCAGTGCACACTCTTGAGATCCCGCCGTACCCAGGAAGAGGAAATCATCCAAATAATGCATGACCTGCTGGTGGCCCATCGCTTGTCTCATGGCCCATTCAAGAAAAGAGCTAAACATCTCAAAGTAAGCACAAGATATAGAACAACCCATGGGCATGCATTTATCCATGTAGAACCTATCCCCAAAGGTGAAGCCTAAGAGATGTTGATCCGCTGGGTGTACCGGGAGGAGGCGAAAGGCTGATTCTATGTCTGATTTCGCCATCAGCGCCCCGGGCCCCGTGGCCTGTAATAAGTTAACAGCCTGATCAAAAGAGGCGTACTTAACACTACAGATACCCTCGTCAATGGCATCATTCAGTGACGCCCCCCTAGGTGCTGACAAGTTGTGGATCAATCTGAATTGCCCTTTCTCCTTTTTGGGGACGACTCCTAATGGGGAACACACAAAATTGGGCACCGGCACTTCAGTGAAAGGGCCAGCTATCCTGCCTAAAGATAGCTCCTTGTCAATCTTGGCGGCCACCACAGCCGGATTGTGCTTTACTGACAATTGGTTTTTACAGTGTGCGCTGCCTGTGTATCCTGCTGCAGGGATCCTAAAGCCTTTAGAGAAACCTTCTTGGAGTAGGGTGGCCGATGTGTGGTCCGGGTATCTGTTCAACCATGGAATCATTGCCAATACATCCACTGGCGTGGGGGGGCCTAACTGGTTTGTCTTACAGTGGCTTTCCCATTCCCCTCTGTCCCGTGTTCCCCTGCTTGGACCTACAGGCAGTTTCTGGATGCGAGGGGTGACCACAGGAGGAACATGCATGTCTAAACTTACACGCGCCCCTTGTGCAGGTGCGCCTATTAAAGTCCCAGCACACCCCCTTTTTCTCTGCCCCACTGGCCCTAAACTTCCCAGGTACCTCACTTGTTTGGGGGGGCCGAAAGGGCTGTTGGGGTCTAGCGGAGAACACCTTGACCGAACCGGAGAATTGAGGGGGGGGTGCATTATCCGAGAACTGTTTATGCCATGACATGGAGTCCACCGTGTCCCACGTTAATGATCTATTAAATTCCAATGCTTTCCTGAAATTCAGATCATACCCTTTCCACGCATCCCCAGAATACTGTTCACTCCACCCCACAATCCTGCTCTGGTAGCATGCCAATGGCGCCTGTAAATCTGGAGGTCGTTCAGCCTTAATAGCCGTGAATACAGCCCAAGCCTTAATCCAGTTGAGCAGTGTTTCCTCAACCCTAAATCTAGCACACTGCACCCTCCATTCACTTGGGTGCATCCACTCCTTCAGTGTTTTCGCATGCTCCATTTCCCTATTATCCAATAACAAGGAATAAATATACACATATTTATCTGCCCAAATCATCTCCTTCACAGCTAGCGACACATGTTGAGCCAAATTCTCACTCCTGGAAGGTAGAACACCGTCCCCCAAGAGCGGCAATGCCACTTCCTTACCATGTGCGGGCACCGGGGCCGGCTGCCCATTAGCTCCATCCGGCTGGGGAAGACTGGGACCTGCAAGGGGAGAAGATACTGGCACTGCAACACTGTCGGCGACCGCTGCCAATTTAATCTTTTCTACAAACCTCGCCGCCTCTGCTGCATGATCTGCAGAAGTTGGGAAAGCTCCCCCTTTTTGGAGCCACGGCATCAAGGCCGTTATCTGAGACAACAATTCCGGGGGCATTGAATCTAAATTCCGGCCTGGGACAACAGGTACCACTGGGGTTATGCCCAATGGTACTGGCGCAGTAGGCAAGGCGGGTGCCGGTTGTGGCAAGCCTGTAGCCGGTATTGTGGCCACCGGTGGGGGAGCAGACCCTGCGTCTCCTGGCGGTACGACAGGCACCGGCACCACGGGGGCTGGGGGTATAGGCATAGGTATAATAGGGGGTGGGATGACCGCCAGCGGCACGGCAGGTACCGGCTCTACTGGCCCTGGGGCGGGTACAGCATACCTGGGTTTCTTGGCCTTAGACTTCCTAGGTGGGGTAACAAAATCCCCCCTTGGCAATGGTGCCGCCCTCTGGCGGATAGGCCTACCCGACGGGCCAGGGGCATCCACATGCCTCTCATTAAACCGTGCTTCCAGCTCATCTACCTTCCCTAGCCGCTGTTTAATTTCACCCATCTCACGCATCATGGCCCGCATCATAGCCTCCATCTGGGACCCACCTTTACCACCCCGTGGCCCTGGCATGGTAAAAACTCAAACAACCAACCGCCTACTCTCCTAATATCACGACAGGCCAACTTTGTGTACCTTTCAGATGGAGGGTCACTAGGGGGCTTTCAACACCATGCAACGGCGACCGCAACACCAGCGGCTTGTCCGCTTATGTAAGGGGTGAGTAAACCTAATGTAGACCCACCCGGCGGCCACCAGGAGCGATGAATGCCAGCCCCCGTACCCCTCTTACCGACCAGTCAGTCCTGCGTATTCCCGGCGATATCGGTCTGCAATCACGCCCCACACCACGTTGCGCGATGACTGTCCTTTCGTCCTCTCTGCGAGTGAATTGGACCAATAATGTCGTTAAAATTGCCTGAAATTGAGAAATTTATTAATACCGTGTAATAAAAGCAGGCCACATTTATGAAAACCCAGTTTGGGCACAGCAAAACAGTCGAACCCCCCTGTTAACCTATCTCGTGCTATGTGCCACTAAATTCTGTTGTATCAGCAACCTTCAATATCACTCACCAAATGCCAGGACAATTCTGGAACAAGTGAATGCACTTCTTACCCACCACTGCACACTTCGTGCAACGTCCCAAACTGCAAACTACTTAATACCTACTACAATCCAGTCATGAACACAGCTTAAGAAATTAGTCGCCTCGCTTTTTCTACAATTTGTACACTTTCACCAGGGGTCTCCCATCCAGGTGCTGCCCTGGTCGACCCTGCTTCGCTTCCTTTAGCAGAACGTGCTATATTAGTTTCAAATCTAACTCCGCTTATTTAAATCAGTCCTCCCCGGCCTGATTTGCCGTTTATTCAAGTGCGCGCCAAAACTGCTTTTTTAATGGAGCGTCAACCTACAGTGCTTAATAATAGTCCACCTTTTTATAGCGCAAAATCAGCCGTAAAATCGGTCGGGAAGTTTAAGCAATACGTTGCCCAGCCTCTCAGGTATATAACAACCGCGTATTTGTACCCGGCCGTTCAAAATCAGGTCGGCACCGATGCACTCGTTCCTGAAAACCCCCCCGCCCCGTACGATACCTTACGGCGCCTCAAGCCGCCCCTTACAACGCTCTCAAAGCCGTTCGGTGTTCCTGATGATTGGCAACCAGCGAAGCGATGGTCCCGGCGTCTCTCTGCTCGCACTATGCGGCAGGCCCCACGCGGCCGGATCAGGCGGCTCCGGAACCCCGGACGTCCAAAGCCTATGAAAGAAAACACAATTTAAAAGGTTCCGGCAATGCTCCGCTCCAACCGGGACTCCAGAAACACCGCTCTCTCCCGCTTGTCCGCTTGCTTCGGTCCAAGTTCCTGTAAAATAAAACAAAGAAGTTTAAAAAACAAAGAAGCCCCGAGCGCGGGGCACACCGTGCTGTGAGGGAGCGTCCAGGTACAAGGGGGTCTCCTGGGCGCTCCCCACCTCTTTATTCTCAAGGGGCCAGGCGGGGGGGCAACGCCCCCCCGGCCCGCCCCTCCTGTAGCCCGCCTCCCCTGACCCGGACCTTCTACCTGGTATCCGGGTCAGGGAGGCCGCCGGCCAATCGGTGGTGAGTCGCGCCCACCAGGGCCCTCCCCCACCACCTAGAGACACCAAAGGGGAAAGGGGGGGGGGGAACGGTCGCCGCGCCGCCATGCGTGCGGGGGGGCCGAGGGCCCCCCCTTTTCATTTTTCAGTTTTTAAAAATGGCAGTATTGAGGTATTCAGCAAAAAAATTCCAGTGTATCGCATATTACCTGCTTGCTCGTTCCTCAGATCCTTCATTTTAAGGTGATTCTAAATAATTTGTAAATTTTAAATGTAACTGCAAACCAGCCAATAACTAGCGGATTTCCCAAGTGCCCCATTCTCACTTTCCTTGCATTTTTTTTTTAGAGGTCTGGAAATGTCTTTGTTTCTGATAGCGGGCCCACTGCTGGCACCACAGTCACACATTCTTTTCCTGCAGTACAGATCTGTCATCGCCACAGCATCAAAAAGCCAGCCCTCCACTATGTTTTTTCTAACTATGTTTTTTTCCTACCTGCAATTTCATAAGGAGGAAAAAAGGTAAAATGATCCCTAGATTATGAGAAAAATGTCCCAGCATGATGGGGCTTTGTTGTTTTTCCCCCCAGAAGAAAGGACCTTTTGGCCTCAATGACAAGGCGGCCCATACAACGTTGTACATTTTCGACTAAAGTACCTCTCCCCTTGCCAATGAAGCACTTTCACTAGGAATTCTCCTTTCTGTGCAAAATCTAAAATTGGGTGGCAGGTCACGTTGGGTGTGTCACTTGAGCATTAAAAGAGGGTCACTTAAGGCATGGTGTAGGAGGGGGCTCTGGTACCCCAGCAGCATTGTATCAAGCTGGCAAAACCTAATGGAGACCAACAGTTTATACATTTTGGCAGCTTGATTAAAATATGCACACACAACTATTAAACCTTAAAAATTCCAGTTGAAGAGTTAGTCAGAATTTCTTTTCCAAGGCTCCAGCCACCAGAGAACTGCCATCACCACAACATCAGAAGGCCAGCCCTTTTTAGGACTCGCCTGTGAGCGCATGTGCTGCTGCTTGAGCATGTGCCCTCACTTGCTACATATATTGTATACAACAAGGGGCTTTCAGCCTGCTCCCTACTTACCATTTACTGGCTTCGTTGTCACTCTTCTTTATAGCCTCCTAATTGTTCAATGCCTGCCAGGCCTCATTTCCTTTTCTTCCTTTCTTACTCTGGAGCATGGAACAAGCAAAGATTGATTCTTCGCAATTAGTGTCTGTCCTCTCCTCATGCAATGATTGAGGTAATATTTCTTCTTCCCCTTGTTTCTTCTTTCCCCACCCACCCCTTCTCTGTTTGCTGCCCCCTGTGCCTTCACCCCCCCCCCAGCTGATGTTGCTTGCCTGTACCTCCTCTATCCCCTTCCCAGTCCTTGCTTGCTCGCTGCATAAAAAAATTAATGGTTTGCACATTTTTCGTAAAAATCAATTTTGCTTGGATCTCAAGAGATATTCAAACTTTTTGTCTCACAGCCACTCAAATCTGCACTATAGACTTAATATGAATTTACAAGCTCTACCCTACTGCTGGAAAAGCCTTTTGTGAAAGTAACACGCGACAAATGGACTATCGGCCTAACCCTCACTTTGAGAAATGTTTCACAACAGGTATGGAGGACATATCCACCCTCCTCCACGCGCATGTACACGTTCGTATTGCGGGGTCCGGGTGCAGTGTTAATGCAAAGATCTGTGCTCCTTATCGGGCAATGCTGTGCACTTTCACAAGGCACATAAAAACTTTAAGTGAAAACAAAATCTTTTCTCGGCATAGCAGGGGGTGACATGCCACATTTCCACACCTTTCTGGTGACTGAGTGCCCTTTGAATCAGTCGGTAGTCGTTCAGTCCTGCTGTAAGTATAGAGCAGATATGGCAGTGGATAGATGACTCCAAGCAAATGTGAACTCCTGTGACAGTGCTGGCAGGCCTGTGTAGATGAGTTTTGTGAATTTATATTTTTGTCATTAATGTGCAATAGGCCTTTTTGCATGCAATTTGTTTTATCTACAATAGGCGTTTCACATATGATTTTATATCTACAGACTGAATTAACATACTTGCATTTGAAGCGAGTTTCTTATGATGTGTTAAAGTGTGTTTATTAAAGTGTTTTAGTTCCGCCACGTTTCTGTGTAATACACTTTCTTGTACAAGATGGAAGTCATCTCTGTCACTCACTTGTGCCTCCCCCTGCGCACAGTGGAGTGGAGTGGTGTGGCTCACTGGTTAGAGGCGGCAGACCGGAAGCAGAGAACGGCCCGGGACCAGGGTTCAATTCCCCACGCGGCAGGGTCGTGGACCAGGGTCAGCGGACTCGATAATTCTCGCCTCGGTGCCTACTCTAACCAGGGATCACACTCGGCAACTCTGGGCATTAGCTTGCCTCATCTCTACAACGGCCCCCCACATTCGCCGGGGATGCCTGGTTTCACCTTGGAGATACCCAGTAGGGACCATCTCACAGGGATAGCCAGGACGGGTTCCCCAGCGGTCTACAGCGCCAGGACGCCTCAGGGCAGCAGTGCGCTTTACAAGACACATTCATTTACATCCTCACCCCACAGACTCCGCACCACACAGTCAAGCTGAAGTCATTATAGTTTACCTGCACTATAATTGTTGTCTTGCTTGTGGTGAACCTTCCATTGTGTGGATGTAATATTGTTACATGTTTCTATGTTTTTTATTTTCTCACTGGATCTATTAATTCAAGCAAAGTCTTATTGTCAAATATTTCATATTCATTCGAATATTACTGGATGATTAGCATAGAGGGTGTTGAATAATTATTCAAGAAAATGGGATAGTGCTTATGTATTAACGTAATAACTTTTTTTCTTGGGTTTTGCTGAAGAAATTATACATTTGCTTTGATATCCTATGCACAAATTGTGTAAAAAAACCTCTTTATTCTTGGGCGAGACAGATTTCTATGAGCTAGGGATGCTGATTTTCTCATGATTTTGTTGCCCATTGGAACTTAGAATGTTTTCAGATTTTTAAATACTCCGTTTAATTATGTATCTATGATCCTTCATGGCATTTACTCTGTACTGCTTATTTTGAATTATTGTAATAAAACCCTTTAATTTTCATTGACCTCAAACTCGGTCATTGATCACGCTCATTCAATGTATTCATTTCTCAGTGAACTGTGTTTTAATTGATTTTGATGCTTTGGGGAAGGGGCCTTAATGCGGGGACACATTGCCTCCTGAAATTAAATGTTTACCCCTGTTTCCGATGCAGTTAACTGTGGGAGGACTGAATGACGTAGATTTTGGGGTGTATTCATTTTGGGGTACCTTTTTTGTTCCCACGCTGGCCAGCGGTTTGCTGAGTCCCAGAGTGTGAAGAAAGTGGAAGGGAATATGTTGATCAAGACTGTGGAAGCACTTGTGTATTTCCAGACATTATCATTTATGTCTCCTTGCTTTCTTCATACCTAAACTAAAGTTACTAAAATGTCAATGGATAGCTAGCTAGCTAAGTGCTTCATTCCACGCTTAGCATGTCACCCTGTTAACATCAAATGATTTATAAATTGTAATCTTCTGGAAAAGAAAGGTGGCAGATGCCTACTTTATTAAGGTTAGCAAGGATGTGTCTTTAACATATTTAATTTGACCTTTTCCAAACATTTCTCATGAGAAGCATCATCACTTTGTCAAGTTTCTACTTCGAGGTAGACCGATAAATGCTCACGGTGTTAATTTCCCAGTTGCGATGACTAGAGCTGCATCGAGGCCACCGTTCAAGTTGCCTGATGGTGGCGCCAAAAGCACGCACTGGCAAAGCCACTAGGCCGCGCCTATGTGACAGATATTGGCTTTGGCAGTTACCTTTAGCCATGTCATACAGCAACCTGTCTGGCGTTTGGCATGACTAAAAGTTAGTGATGTGGCATAAAGGAGAGTGGTGTGAAGTGTAGTGGCATAGGTCAGAGTGGCGTTGGGTGCCATAGAGTGACGTAGAGTGGAATTGATTGATGTAGAGTGTAGTGGCATAGGGTAGAGTAGAGTGGCGAAGAGTAATGTAGCGTGGCATAGAGTGGAATGGCATCGACTGGTGTGCAGTGCCATAGAGTGGAATAGAGTAGATTGTCACAGAATGGAGTGGCCATAAAATGGAGTGGTGTGGAGTGGTGTAGAATGGCGTTGTGGTGGAATGGAAAGCATAAATTAGTGTAGCATAGAGTGCGTAGTGGACTGGGGTGGAGTGGCACAGTGGCATTGTGCGGAGTAAAGTGGAGTGGGGTAGACTAGAGTGGCATATAGTGGAGTAGAGTGGCATGGTGTAGAGGAGGGGTGTAGGCTGGCATAGAGTGGACTGGCATAGATTAGAGTGGAATGGCATTGTGTGGAGTGGAGAGGCTCAGAGTAGAGTGCCTCAGGGTGGCCTTGAGTGGAGCAGAGTGGTGTAGTGTGGAGTAGAGTGGAATGGAGCAGCATAGAGTGAAATGCTGTAGAATGGCATAGAGTGGCATAGAGTAGATTGGTGTAGACTGGCATAGAGTGGAGTGGCGAGTAGGGTAGGGTGGAGTGGTGTAGAGTGGAAAGGTATTCCATATTGACAAAGCCTTTTTACTTTGTTGCTGGCAAGTATGCCAGATGAACTGATGTGATCATTGCTGGTAATCTTGTGAATGGTCACCACTATTGTAATTTGTCTGATGTGTTCGCTGTTACAAAACTAATGATATTAGTAGCTCGGGATGATTTGCGTTGAACACAAGTAACTATTATCACCGAAATGGTTGTAGACTCCTGGTATAGCGCTTCGATCTCATGGCTGTGCCACTCTGTACAGTATGAGATTTGCAGTGTGCCAGTCCGGAGGTGGCTGTAAAAGAATGACATCCTTACCAGTGGTGCCATCATTTCTCCGTTGATTCAATGAGTCTAACATGGTGTTACTGTGCCTCTACTGCTGCCATAACTTCATTGCCTTTCATCCTCCCAGCAGAGGCATCGGAGGTTTCACTGCCTGACGCTCCTGTCTGTCTCAGGCAGGGCGGGGCCCTCATCGTTGACAAACTTTGTGTCATTGAGAGGAGCCAGGAGGATGTTACTTACACTTTAAGGGGCGAACAGATTAACTGACGACAAATGGCAGATACAGGGTCTGACTTTAAACGTGAAGTGCATGGGATTTACAGCAGGTGGTGAGTGGTGTGCATGGCTTGGAGTAAGGAAACCAGAAGAAAGTGGAGGAAGTTTATGGAGCCGGAAAAAAAGATTTGTTTATTTGTAATTCCAGACACTAACTTTTGGTTCCTGTTCTTCTCTGGATGATTACACTTAATGTGCAAAAAATACCAGTGCAGGAAGGAAACGGTGACACCAGCAGGGAGCTTCACACTTCTAAATGTTTAGAGGCACCTTCCTCCGCTACCTGCGTCACACAGAATCAAACACTTCCCTCTGTGATTATAAATACCTATTCACCTTAGAGGCCACCTGGAGCTATGTTGTCAAGAAATATTTATTAATGTATTCATTTAATGTTCCTAAAATTTACTTTGCTAAACTTCACTTTAAAAAAGTAGCTATTTAGTTGTGCTTATATACACAAAATGATCATGCACATTTGTAATCTGCTCCTCATAATGATTTCGGAAGGCTCTCGCCAGTATTAAACGTGCTATACCTACCTTGTGTGGGCAGCGTCTGCACGTTGATCTACAGTGGGGCCTCATTTAGAGTCGTGGGGTGGTAATGCACGCCCACCACAAAATGGGGTTGTCCTGGCTGCTTTCCTCTTTGTTGCCTACCTCATTCTGAGTGTGGGGGATGCACTGCTCCCTGTCGTGGTGCCGCCACCAGATCTGCTATAGGAAGCTCTCCTACTATGACAATAGATATAATGACGGCTGGAAAGGCATCAAAAGGTGCACATAATTTTGAGCGGGTCTTCTCGTGCCATTACCACCAGTGTCCTTTCTACCCAGATGTGCCGTCACAGATTTCCCCCCACAGTGGCTTCCACCGAGTCCACGGGAGCAGATTCTGGAGAAACAGATCAACAGAAATGGAAACCAGTGTAGATTTGCTGACTTGACTACTGCTCGCGTGGTGGAGGCACTACAACAAAGATCTGGCTGCCAAGCTGCTAAAATCTAAACGAGGCCCATGGTTTTCACATTCTAAATTCTTACAGTTTTCTCTGAGTCATCCAAAAAGCGGTAGGCAATAGTTGCCGGGTCCACAGCGTTGCTTGGGCTGCTGTTCGGGCGAGACAGAGCTACACGAAGAACCACTCCATGTTTAGTATGGAAAAGGCCACTTCAATGAAAAGGTGTAAATCGCAAAACAGTTCTTGGCAACTGGCTTACAGACAAGCTATCAACATCACTATTCTTCAAGTTAAACCTAAACATAAATCCCACCCTAAACATGCCAACGTACTTTGCCCTAATTGAAACTCTGTAACAGTCCCCCACTCAAAACCAATTGTGCTTCAACACATAACCACATCACAACATTTCGCCATCCCCACAACACTTTCCGTTTCTCGAGCTGAACATTTGGCAAGTAGCGAGACCAACCAATGCTTAAAACCCACAACTTATTCCCCCCACACACATTTTTCACCTCGAAATGATGCCAGTGTATCACGTGCTTCCATCAAATATAGTTCTATTCCCATAAGTGATAGATGTATGCTATTATCCCTAAAACAATAGCTATCTTCAAAACGAATCTACCCATCTCCAACTCTGCCAGCACTTTCTTCTCTACAGAGGCTTCTCATCTTCTTCAGCTCCGTCTATCGCTGCTTGTTTCAGTGCTCTTCTCCACACCCTCAGCATCAACTCAGTCCTCCCAATACATGTACTTGACCAGAACTGCTTCATCTCCCATGAATCCCTTTGCATATACTTTCTCAATGCCTGAACAAGGTCCTTTTCACAAACATGCGCAACCAACCAGAAGAACAATCCTACCTTTAAACACTCTGCCAATCATGGCAGCAGCTGCCGCCATGCATTTTACTCGTGCACCACCATGAAACCTTTCCACCCTTTGACAATTAAACAAAGCTGGAAGCCATATCTCCTTTCCCCCGCTTTTATCACTGCCCATTTAACTAAAGAATGACCTCATATCCACAACAATGTGGTCGCTGAGGCAGCCAATCACATAATCTAGAGAAGAACAAATAGTTTCCACTAATTCATTGTATCACAAACCAATCTCGTCTCACATAAACCTTATAGCTACTAGAATTACATATTCCTAGTCATTTTATAACCTCTTTCGAAGAACCTCTAAGGCCCAGCCCACTTCTGTTGCTGCCCTGCACTGAAAATAATGTGGAACATATTCTCTACTTGGAAGAAACTCCAAATTTGCTTACACCATCTGTAACACCCACAGAACTGGAAACTGGAAATCTTCTTCCCAGTCTCATGTACAGCCAACCCCTACCTACATATTGTAGAAACCCTCTTGCACACCTGCCACTGTGCTACAGCACCCTCAGATTTCTCTGGTCAGCATTACCCCCTCTCAACCATATTTCCACCCCCATAGGTATTTCCTTCACCACTAATCTCAGTGCAGTACCACAATCCCTCTCAACTCCAATAATTTTGGAACTCTAAATGCCTCTAAAAATAACCATAACATCAGCAATGAAAATAAAATCACTTCCTTACCATCAGAACAAACCTGATACAATTCGAGTGAAATATTTCAACAATTGTTCCCGCATTGACCTCCGCACTTATTTTGCTATAGGTTCCTCTCTTGTCCAATCATCTATGATCCTCCTCCAGATAACCTTAAATTGGGTGTCAAGTTGTGGCATCAAAAAGGGCTGGTCACAAGGGGCGGAGTCATGAAATTCAATCTGAGTCAATATATAATTTTTTTTTAAACTCACACATAAATTAGCAAACGTGACAGTAAATCTGTTATTGCTTACTAAGTTGCAAAGGCTGAATTTTGAGATATTTTATGGGATTAAGGCCCCTGCTTCAGAGAGCTTTGTGTGCCCAGCAAATCTCCCAGGATAAAAATAATGGTAAGATAACTCTAATGGTTAGTGCACTTGCTGGAGAGATATGTGTTGTACCTAGTCACAGTTTTGTCTCATAAAGTACCATAGATTCTAAATGTGTCTTCTGCAAAGACCATTGTGTAGCATGCAGATGACAGCTTGTTATTTTATGGACCTAGGTAAGTGGGTTACTGCTTTAGAAACAGAGATCCATTTATTATTTGCAGTTCATAAATTGCAGTCTTTCTTATCTAGCACAGTGAGCTATGAACCAGCATTAAGGACCTGCATGCAAATTGCAAGGCATGCGTTTGTAATCTTATTGTCTTTTTCTCGATCTGTAGGTATAAGGCTGCTAAAATAGGCCTCTGTGTAGTAATACAATCGTATTAGTGCAGACAACTGCAAGCACTGTCACATTTTAAATCCAGACTTTGTGTTTCCTCCCATCGTGCGCTCTTAGCATATAATCCCTACCAATAAAGATGATGTGTGACTCCTACACTTTAAAATCCTCAATGTCTTATCTAACGCCCTGTACACTTATTCACACACTTCTTTGATTTATTGTCCATGTATAATGTGTGTGTGTGATATAAAGCTGACAGTCACCCAATATTGGAATGGGTTGTGCTATAAAAATTACATTAAAAAAAGTATTGTTTTAATTGTTATTTGTGTAAATACTCCTAAAGGCTGATACCTCTGGCAATCTTACAGTGCTAGCACATCTCTTACATGTGGTGATTGAACGAAGTTAAAAATCTGCCTCCAAATCGCAGTTTCTCTTAAGCACTTGTGAAGCGATAATCTGTGTACCTTTGTATACCTGCATTGCATTGGCTGTAGGCGTGAAGCTCTAGATAGCTCCCACCCTCAAATTAACCCCTTAGGTGCTGCTGTCGGCCGTTGGACGTTGCGAGCACTACCTTCGTAGTGCTGTGCACGTCCAACGGCTGACTCGGCCCCATCCGTTTCTTAGGATGTTCAGCACTGGAGCTGAACGTTCGACGCAAGAAACGGGTTAAAGGAGAGCGGATGTCTCCTTGTTTTTGGCCTTATCTGGAGTCTGAAATTAGAAACCCCCCTCGCAGCCTGCTTGTTGCTGCCCCCAACAGAAAGCAGACAGCTGTATTGTGTCCTGGGACAATTTCATTATATTTCACCAGGGCCAGAGGGATCCCCGATCCGGCTCAATAATAGCTGCCTGGTCCGGGATGCGACTGGATCTGCCTTCATTCCAGCACTGCCTCTGCAGCTGATCCATTGACCTAACATCAGTGCTTTAAAAGGGCCGATACTGAGTACCGTCACTTTTTTTATTTTGAACAAGGGAGTACCTGCACTTCTCAAGAGTGACATAATACTTTTAATTGGAGAGTACCAGCACTTCTCAGAAACCAGTTGGTACTCTGGTACAGGGTGCCTGCACTTCTATTTTTCCATTTAAAGCACTGCCTAACATGTCACTTAAAGGCCGCCCCTAAAGTACCCCACCAATCTGGGACATCTTAAGGATTTTGGGGGCCATTGGCCAAATCTATTTTGGGGTCCCCTGTTCAGAACAGCTTTGAATTTATGATTCAGTTTCAGCTCTTTCATGCCCTCTATGGCCAGGATTGTGTTTACATCTAATATGCAGGGATAGTGATATGGTTTTAGGTCAAGCCTAGCGCAGCGCGCATGCGCTGCTCTACGGGAGGCTTCTTGTGAGCACTCTAAACTTCTCCGTGTGGGTCTGACTCCTCCTACACATAAGAGTGGCTTTTGCTTGTGTCTTTCACTAATGAAAGCATGCAAATGGCTAAAGGTGGGTGCATGTCCCACCTTCTTTTTATAATGTTCACTCCCACTGCTTGCTCTCAGGTTGGCAGCTGCACTCCTCCTTTTGTATAGCTTCCACAGTGGGTGTCTTTAACAAGGCGGTCTACGATTATGTGTGCTTCTGGGATGGGTCAGGGGGCGATGGCTGGGGCTTTGAAGGTGTCTGTTTACAGCGCAAGGCTCTTGTTTTCAAAGACTTTAAATATACTTTGATTCAGCGCAGCACCCATTTCACGAGCGCCACGCTTTATGTTCTACCACTCAGCTGTTACAAATAGCCTTATTTATTTCAAGTTTTAATCTGCATGCCTCCCCCACCCCTGGGGCCCCGTGTAATGAATGTGATAACACTGGTTGTCACTGTGTTGACATCGGATATATTACAGTAAATGAAAGAGTTAAAGTACAAGATTATAACACACTGGCGTATGGTAGCTTCACTTTTGTGTCTTCTCGCATGCTTTCTCTTTTGACCTACACTCCTGGCACGTCAGGGCAAGAGCTCGGAGCAGTCTTTTGCCCCCTCACCCGGCGCACCACACTGCTCCCCAGCTAAATAAAAAAAAAGCCCAGCGGTTACCACTCTCTGGCCGCTCCTTCTTCATGCTCATGTGATTTATAAATAATAAGTGTAAATGCGTTAAGGTTGTCATGTTGTTCTCACCTGGCGCACCACACTGCTCCACAGCTAAATAAATAAACTATGCTCAGCCGTTAACACTCTTTGGATGTGCCTTCCTCTTCATGCTCAAGTGATTTATAAATAATAAGTGTAAATGTGTTATGGTTATCTTGTTGTTCCCGCTTACATTTCACATGCTGTATCTTTAAGTATGGCGGCTGCGCCTTTTGTTCTGCACGGCGCGGCTCGCCCAGCTCCATTTTTTTAAAGACTTTAAATATACTTTTAACTCTCCGTACTGTGCCAGTTTCACGAACAATGCGGTTTATCCTTTACTTGCATTGCCCCCTCACATTTCATGTAATTCTGTTTGACAGTTTTTGCTCCTTATCCTCTCCCTCACTGTTATTTCCGTTTTACAGTTGATTTGAAGATTTTGCCCCCCTCACTTTGCCACCAGTTCTCAACTCCTCTCTCTTAACCCCCTCCTACTGTTAGACACTCTCGCCTCCGTATTCGGAGCCAGGAATAACACCGGGGCACTGATTATCTCCACTGCACATATGGCGCTAACTGCTCCGCATCGCATATACTTCCTTTTCATTCTTAAACTCCAGAAAAAAACATAAGGGGTTTAGGGAAAGACCAGGCAAGCCTCTAACTATATACTATAAGTTAATAGTAAGCAGTGCTGCACCATGCAACAGCATTAATCAGACCCCCCAGGATATAGCGGCATGGATTAGCAAATTTAGCGGCACAAAAATGGAAATTTAGCGGCACAAATATGGAAATTTAGCGGCAATTTAGCGGCATTTTATTTGGCGGTTTTTCCTACAACAAACACAGATATCTGTGTGTGTTGGTCCCTGGTGTGTTTATGGTCTGTGTGTGCTGGGCTCCAGTGTGTTTGTGGTCTGTGTATGTTGGTCCCTGGTGTGTTTGTGGTCTGTGTGTGTTAGTCGCTGGTGTGTTTGTGGTCTGTGTGTGTTGGTCGCTGGTGTGTTTGTGGTCTGTGTGTGTTGGTCCCTGGTGTGTTTGTGGTCTGTGTGTGCTGGGCTCCAGTGTGTTTGTGGTCTGTGTGTGATAATTACGGGTGTGGAGTTTCCATCCTGCAGTTCCTAACGAGGGCTTCAGATGGCACCTGAGATTGTTGGGTTGATGCTTTGTGATCACTTTGGCAAATTGTTTTAGCTTGGCAAATGTACGAACCATGTTTCACTTTCGCCAGGTAAATACAAATAATATTCCTAGCATGCAATGCAGGTTTTTATTTATGCAAGTAATAACAGATGCCAAGTGGAAATCGTCATATTTACTTGCAGGAGTAAAAAAGGGAATTACTTCCTTTTGAAGCGGTCATCGAAAATGCTCTAAAAGGATGTGAAAAAAGAATTAGCATGGATCACAACATTAAACATATTGTCCCTGGCGCCAACCCAGAAGAAAGAACTGAAGCACATTTTCAATAATAAAAAAATGGTGCCAACGGCCTAATCTGCATCTGTATAAGTACTGTTTGGCGTTATTACAGTGCTACTGCCCCAAAGTGCGCCAGAAATTACACACCAGGCACATGGCGCCCCCTGCTGATCTCCAGCGGCAGTGAAAGTGTCATTTTCCCAGGCTTCTAATTGTGTCTCGCCTCCGTAGACAGCAAAACTCTAATGCCTGTGGTCAGCGAGTTTTTTTATGGACAAAGGCGGGGTTTTAGGTTTTCGCATCTGCAGGAATCGGGATATTTTTATGGCGCTGTGTTTTCCATTTCTTTAGCTTACAGACTTTAATCTGCTTTCACTTCACTGCCGCATGGAAACCACCACAGCTTCTATTTATCCACCGACCACTATATACAGGGAGTGGAAAGTTTATTGAGCAACTCGGCCCTCTCCCCTCGATCATGGGATCAGCAGAGAGCACCCCTGGAGGGTCTCACAGAGCGGCCCCTCCCCAGATGGCTCTTTCCACTAGAGCCCTCACCCCTCCGCAGCCGGCCCCGCCCCCTTGAAAGGGGTCTGGATGTCAAGATTTCGCGGGCACTTTAGTAAAAATCCCGCCATTTTTACAAAAGTGCCGATTTCGCGGGCACTTTTGAAAAAATCGCGGCATTTTCACGAAAGTGCCGATTTCGCGGCAAATCGCGAAATCGCGAAATCGCGATATCCTGGAGGGTCTGATTAATACAGCATGCCCCATTTTATACAGCCACCCTCTCAATATATCATAATAATGCTGCCAAGGTCAATAGTCACACGTGCGTGCTCGTCACCATTACACCTGCTGCATCCTGCCTTGGCACCCATACTCCAGGCATGCTGCCCATTCATCTCCAACGCATCTTGGCTCATTTCATATCGATTTTAAATAAAAAGTATACGATTATTCGAAAATGTTGAGTGTGTGGGCATGCTAATAGGGGATAATCTGCTGCATGGCTAAACTTATAAGGTAATCACACATTACTCTACTCCCGGTGAGGGAGAGAGTGGGGGTCCTAGGGAGAATAATTAACGACCCAACCAGTTTCAATCCCCAATCCTACTGATAAACACTACAAGAAAACTGGTGGTCTAATGAACAAAGGAAAAATAAACAATCACACAGAACAGAAATAAGCACAAGACCTACATCAAATCAATCCTCAGTCTGACTGTTAATAGTAGGACACAACCTGGGGTATCGACGGTCAGGGCGGTGCCTCCTTCTTGACCTGAGTCAGAGCCAGGTGAGGCGAGGCATGTTACCTCACACAGGATAGGTATGAACAATCATCCATCCTGCACAGAGGTATTGCGATTGGTCACATGTAGTAACATTGTGATACCTATTAGTTTTCTGTTATCACTGTTTTTCAATATTACACTCTATGCAGTAGCTATACTAACTGGGTCCTGAAGAAAGCCGGGGTTCTGTAACCCACTGCGGCTGAAACTAGTAGACCATTTTCGGTAGATTAATTCAAAACCGACACTGTATTTTTAATAAGTTCACCAGTGGTCATCAATAAAGGCATCTTGGACCACTGCTGTATCTTTTTTAATTCACTTACACTTACACTTTCTTTGCACTGCATTTTCTTCCCCTGTCACAACACGCCTAGTCGACCAAGGTTTGGCTCATTGCCAGAGGAGCTGAGGTGACATGGGGCGCTTTTGGTTTTCCAGATGATGACACTGGCCACCGAGGGCAGTTGATGGAAATCCTTACTTTTCTGCCCTCCTCAGGGTTTCTCCTGACATGTAGTCGTATTCGCGTCCTCATCCTCTTACTACTATTAACAGTCAGACTGAGGATTGATTTGATGTAGGTCTTGTGCTTATTTCTGTTCTGTGTGATTGTTTATTTTTCCTTTGTTCATTAGACCACCAGTTTTCTTGTGTTGTTTAAACTTATAAGGTCCCAAAGGCGAGACCTATTGGCTATGCAAATGCTTGTTTGAATATTGTACCACAGCAGCAGCTCACTAATATCACTGCAAATAATCTCTAATACCCTTCCATTTCTCATATGTGAGGTCCTCTTGTGATCTAAAATAAGCTTTTTTTATGGATGTTGCATGAAACCAAAACAGAACATTTCTCTGCAAAATGTCTGTAATGAACTCCCATACATCGCCCACATTAAAAATAAATTAAAGGAAAACGGGTTTTAAAACAATCTGTTAAAGAATTATTCATGGTTATCAGGGCAGGATTCACTTGAGAACAGAGCCTGGTCTATCAGGGGCCCCTATGAAAGGCTGGGGCCAAAGCCCTCTTTGCACATGCCTTAAAACATCTCTGCTACCAATCATCTTGCTACATGTCCTTTGGTCGCACCACCCACCTGTAAAGCCTGGGAGGGAGGGCTCTAATCATCGCCGCCCTCCAAACTCCTTCTTACCTTCTACTACATGTCGGTTCGTACCCTTTAATAAGATGCTGGACGTACATACGCCATTATTTTCTTAGTATTGAATTCAATCCTCATCTGTTTTCCACATTTACATTCTAGGCACCACTACCAAATACTCCAAGATCAGAGAAATTGTGTGGTTATATTATTTACGTGTCTCAACAAACTCTTTTATTCCTCCGAGGCCCGAGTGGTCCTTCAGTCCATTGTGTACGGTGCGGTGGATGTAGCAGTGAGGCACAATGAGCGCCTGCTTTTGTTTTGTTACAAATAGGAGGTTCAGACGCTAAGCGTGTGCTGCATTTTAATGCGTTTATTTGGGTTCCTGCAAAAAGTTGATTTGTAACCCTACTTTAAAGTAAGCCGAAGGAAGGGTTGCTTTACAATGTTTGAAGACAAACGGAGAAAGAATGAAATCATGCCACAAACACTTTGCAAAATGTAGAATGGTATTTAAATTGAATAATTGTATGTTTTTTTGCAAATGATGCTTTTCTAACTGCACACCGACATGCAAAGAATGACATGTACATGCAGAGCCTACCTATACAAATGTTAAACAGTTTCCACTTGGTGCTGACCGTGGTGAAAATGACAGAGTAATAGCACTAGTAAATTGGGCAGGATTCCTTTTTGCAACAGTAGAGACTAGTGAAAGCATATTTTTTCTTCTTTTCATATTATGTTTTTAGTCCTAGTTTACATGCGACCAGTGCTGTTAGCTGTGATTTGTACATGAACTGTTATTATTGGTTTTGAGCACCGATCGAGCCTTCAATAGTCTCCTTGCGTCCTAGGGATGAATTGCTGTAGGCGCTTTGCACCTCTGCATGCTTTATGATGCTGGCTACTGTAGGAGCATAATTGGCAACAGTAAAATCAGCAGTACTATTGCCGTTTTAAAGAAATAAGAGGGTAGCAATTCATTATCCCAAAACCAGTCACAAAAGCTTTCTGCAGTCCGCTTCTGCGCATTATTGGATGGGACTGATGATTTTGTTTTACAATTCAATTATAACCTGTGCAGTACATTTTAAACAAATCATTGCTGTAAAAGGATAACTAAAGTTGAAGATTTTGGTGATCAAACTTGCCAGCTGTTTCTAATCTTAACACATAATCATTGTTCTGTGTATGAATTGTTGGGGTTCAGCTGTCAAAAATAAATACTTGGGTGAATCCTGGTGGGTGATAGTCTACCACCATTTGCATGCAGCTTTTGCTTGTCTGTGAGTTATGTTAAACACCTCTAGTAACCTACACTGGTTTTCTTCCTCTACTATTTCCCCTTGGTTTCACCAGTACTATATTTGGCAACGTTTTTAGCCAGCATTTTACCCAAAACTCCAATTATTAGACCCACGTTATTTGATTGTGTGATTCTTCAAGGAACTTCGCAGATGATTCCCTGTCACAACTTTGAATTTTGGTATAGAACTGGAGTTCCAAAAAGAGAGCCTTAATCCTCTTACTGAAGTTTTTTCCAAGCCCAGAGCCCAGGTACCAACAACGGAAAGCAACAACTGCCAGTTACATAACCAGTTGGTAAGCCACAGTGGTGAAACCAGTTTATGATGTTGTGAGTATTATATGTAGATCTCCAATTTCCCTAAGAAGGCACAGAATCTTAATAGATGTTAGCAGCGCTGAAACATGTTGACTCCATCACAGGGTGATTGATAATGTTCGAATTGTTTTTATAATGTAAAGTATACATCACCCACTTCATCAAAATAGCACCTCTCACATCTGAACGTATTTTTAATGTACCCCTTGCACTCTCTTTACCCACTGCACATCCCTTGTTTGGATTAAAAAGTTCAGTAATGATTTGTGATAAAACATAATAATAATTTGGTTTTGGTACATAGGATACATTAGAGCCTTCATGAAAAACTCTCAAAAGAACCCACAGAACAAGTTTATTCAGCTAAGTATATGAATAAATAATAATAGTAACCGTTATACCTATACCGGCCCTACATTGATAACAGTGAGTGCAGCCCAGAGATCATTAACCACCCACCTCTTGTTACTTGAGGGCTCTTCTCTCTTTTTAGTTCGAGCCTGGGCATCGCATGCGCTGCTCTGCGAGGCATGCTGTATTGAGGTAGGGACTTGAAACTCCGTACACTCTTTGCCCACATTTATCATTGGCTTTTTTCATTGGCTCAGGTCATTGCCCACTGCAAACTGCGGCTGTTCATTGGTCAAAAGGCTTAGTAGTCCCTCCTTAGTACCGCTTGGTCTCATTTTGTAACCTCCCATGGCGATACCCCGTTACGTGTGTTGTTGCTTGGTAGGCTTTAATTACAGCCTCCGAGCACTTTTTTCTCAAATTGTTTTGTCCTGTCTTCTGTTGTAGGTAGGACACATTCTCTCCTAAAGCTTTTTAAAAAAATGATAGCACCCATTTGCAATGCATTAGGTCTCGAATTTGCGAGAGTTTAAGCTATTGGCATTGTAAATGACAATGCCTTTTATTTATTTGTTTTAAAGACAACACCTAAATAAAAGGCATTGTCATTTACAATGCCAATAGCTCAAACACTCATAAATGTGAGACCTGTTGCATTGAAAATGCTTGTTAATTGTCTGTCTGGTTCTTTACTATACCAAAGAGTTCCTAGCCGAGACCACTGGTGGAGTTCCCCAGGCTGACATTTTCTTTTAACAAATTTTGCTACGTTTTTTGAGAAATGGGACACATCGTAGCATAATCATTGGGACATTTCCCCTAGAGATGACAAGACCAAAACAATTGACATGAGTAGGCTTAAGGTAAGTATTATCAATATACCAGTAAAACTGAATATACTATCAGATCAATAATGCGAAATAATTTACTAATTGTAAACAAACAGTGACCAGCCTCGTTGTGTAGTAAAAGCAGAAGTGAGGGAAAGCCGTGTAGTGGGGTTAGAGACGTGATATACGTTAGTCCAATGGCCAAATATCAGAGGGTCTAGCCTAAGGCTTGGATGGGATGTGGATCACCCATTGTAATGCTGGAGAATGTATTGGTTTAGAAGGGCAACCATGGGTATTTCTAAGGCAGTCTTCGGTCATCTTTGATGCAGTCTTTCAAAGAAAAAAGCAGTTTGCTTGATTAAGAGGAATGGGGCGTTTTTTGGAGTCCCTAGCTTCCCCTCGTCTCAGGAATACTGACTCCACTTCAGCCCAGCGAGTAACTTTGGCATGCCAATGGGTTACTCCATTCACGTATGAGACCTTCAATCTCATTGTGATCGAGGCTATAGCTCGGAGAAAGGTCCAGTCTAGAAATCTACTCGCTGCCTTACTGGACTTAAGTCACTCGCAATTTTCTAATTTGCACCACTCGAAGACATTTAGCTTTTGGCAGGTAGTAGTAGACAATAGTATAGAACTAATCTCACTCCAGAAGGTGCTAGCAATTGGGCAATCCCAGCACATATCTTTGATAGCTACGTATGGTTCAAAGCAACCAGGGCAATCAGAGTTAGCAGTTGTGTAGATTTTGCTTACTCGTGCCGGGGTCAGATCAGCACAGTGTGCTGATGTACTGAAACCTACGGTTATGAGAAATCTTGATTGGGTAGGAAAGTATCTTCTCCCATTCCTTCTGGGTAAAAAGGTGGCCAACGTCTACTTCCCAATTAACACTCTGTTCTGCTACAGGGGCCTTTGACTGATCTGGAATAGCTCTAAATTAATCTCCGAACAGACCAAATTACATAAATTGTTTGGGAGGCTCAGCATAAGTTATGCATTTAGAAGGACTCTCAATGCCACAGTGAGGAATCTTGGGGTTTCAAATACGCCCGCCGGAATACCAAATTTTTCTATCAGTTAGTTAAAGGGAACCAGAGCCCCATGTTGAAACAGGTCAGCCATGCAGCATATCCCAGAGTTCTTCCTCTCCTCAGCGGTGCTGCCTGCGGTGTCTGTCACAAACAGCAAATGCTTTTTAGGGAAGTCCCACGAGCATGTGGTGTGGCATTTGGAGAAACCTTCAAAGCCTTACGGTATCTGTCATATGCAGTACTCAACAACTTATTGGAGAATTTAGGCAGTATGGAGTTGGGGATGAAGAGCTCTTGAATAGTAGCACGGACACCCTGTTTACCAAATTCTCCCACCCCAGGCAGATTATGCCTGGCTAGCAAGCAGGCAAGCCACTGGAGTTGCACCGCAAGATAGTAGCGGCTGACATTCTTAAACCAGGGCATGGTTACTTTCTCATAAATACAGTATTGCCAATCACTACTGCCAGGACTTTTTTGTTATTAGCCAGTATTTTCAGTACTACTTCTGAGCGGTGTACTACCACCTGCTTCCTCCCTTCTTTATTCCACAGCCGTAGTTAGCCAATCACAGCATTGTGTTAGCATTATTGTGCAGATATAGCATCAAGGTCAATACGATGTTAACGCTTGAATGTTCGATAATGCCTCCTCCCCCTATCGCAGCCAGTCTCCCGTTATATGATCAGAATTGAGCTGATGCTAGTGGTGACGCTTTGCACCCGGAGCAGTGTGATTGGCTGTTCTGCTGCAGGATTTGCAATTATTCTGTTAATGAAGGTTATTATTTGAAAACCAATTACGACTTGTACATGCAGTTTGATACTTAAATTGCTATAAAAAATGTTCATTGCTGTTAGTCTAAAGCAGGAGAATGCTTTATCAAACAATAGCCCTTTACTGGGAGCTGGAAGAACCCCTTGGGATACAGCTGATGTGCTGCAAGAGGTAGACGCCTGCTTTGTTATACTTTTCTCGCTGGCCATGAACTCTGCTTTGTCTCACCACAGCCAAAGACAGCACGATTGCTAGAGGTAATTACAGAAAGGACAGCTAAAGCTCTGGGTCACTGCTGATTTCAAACATTACAGACGCATTGTTCTCAGTTTGATTAAACCATAAATGTACTACAGTGTGTGCCCAATTCTCCAAAGCCCTCAGGATTCTAAGTTGGTGCATTTGCATGCCTTCACGATCCTTGAACAATCTGGGTGTGGGTTGGTGTTGATTCTTCAAAAAGACATGATGTTCATGTTAATAATGTGTATTCATTGATCTAGATTGCTGAACGCTGGAAGAATTAGGTCAACCTCTTACCTCGGAAGGTTCATGTAAATCTGTACCTTTACGATCAATTATTAAATGCTTGAAAGAAATGAGTGACTTAGTCCGAGAACCTGCCCGAATTTGATTTGCTTAGAACATCTGAGATTTTTCTCTTTGCTAGCCCCACTGTTTTAGCAGATATCGCAAGATGACCCCCATAGCCACAACTTTTCCCAGACTGTGGGGTCACCCACTGGAGTGGTCGCAAGCTGATTATTGATGGTTCACGAAAGTCCTGGTTTGTATGTATGTAATTTTTAAAATGTTTAGCCCTGTTTGTGCACAAGTGCAAAGTTTGAATATATGTCCCGAAGTCCAGTTTTAAAACAAAACCTTTCAAGTTTTACTTCACAAAGCCATTTCAACAGAAGATGTGCTCACTATATGTGATCATACACAACCATACCACTTGTGTATGCCTGTCGCACATAAACTGAGAAATGTGGATGTGGTCTAACAGCCAGAGCTATTAACTATGGCTCTTGGGAACAGGGTTCAAGTCATACACACTAACCTCAGCAGATGCCAAGGGTGGGAACCAGAGGCTCGGGGCTAAGGGGCAAGGCAGCCTCCACTCTACTATGAATCCACAAAAGAAGACAGCCCTTGGATTGTGTTCCTAAAGGTATCTACAGAGTTAGGGGGAGATGCATTGCCAATGGGAGCATCTCATAACAAGTTACGAACTGGCTTCACACACCGCCCAGTGTCATGCTTCATCATCGGCTGTCCTCGCTACTACTTGTTTCTCTATTTCTGGGGAAGCTTATCACCACCCATGCTGCCTGACGTTATCCCTTGTTGGACCTCCCTTTGTTGCCCTTACTTCCCGCCTTTTCCTCATCCTCACACAGGAAGTGGTGTCCAACTGGCATCGCCATGGTCCTAGTGTCCTCCAGACTTAATAGGGCAACGAATGTACAACTTTACACCAAAGTAAGCGTATGGGAGAGAGCACGTCATGCACAAACACACACACACATGCATGTGTGGAAAGTACATACTACATCAGCACAAAACAAACACAACACATTCTCTTCTAAATGCCGCACCTCTTTGTGCCTATTGGGTCTTGCTCGAATTTATTTACCATTGTGTGGCAGGTCCAACGGACATGCTAGCAGTACGACAACACGGGCCGTACCAGAGTCAGTCCCTATGTAGATTCAGCTGCAACGTTATTACATGACGTGTGCGGACAGTGACGTACGTGTTCAAGGCCGTTCATTTCCTTTGAAGCACTGACGTTCATGACTTTCGTGTTTATTGTGGCTTGTAGCTCAACCCCCATCACTTCTGAACATGTTTGTGTGCACCTGTACTCCAAAGATGATAAACTGCATGTGTGTTGATCCACGGGTCCATTGCATACGCACAGGTTGTTTAGCCCCGTCACTCCGAAGGTCTTGAGCTATGTGGTAGAGGCAGAGCTGCATAACTCGAGACCCTAAGAGTGATGAGTGGAAATGGGAGCAGGGCACCGCCTGAACATGCGCATGGGCTGGACTCCCCCCCTCATACTGGTGTCTTTATTTTCACAATACAGACTTAAACGTTATACAACGTATTGGAAATCAGAGCATCTGTTTAACCCCTTCGACGCTCATGACGAGCTGGGCTCGTCATGAGGTAGCCTCCTCGCACGCTCATGACGAGCCCAGCTCGTCATGAATAATGGGTTTTTGTAAATCCCAGCGCAGCAGCAGAATATCGACCGCACGCATGCGGTTAATAAGGTGCAGCAGCCCAAAGATTGGTGTTAGCGGTAAAGGGATAGTGCAACCCTGTATTAGAAGAAAGAAAAAAACACCACCAGATTTTAAAAGAAGATTGCAAGACTTCGCAGAGTTCCGCGTCTTCATGAAGGAACTCGCCCGTCAAACCTGTTCCCCATATTGTCACATAACTCCTCGGTGACGTGCAATGCCTGTCTAGCATAAACCAGAGGGTGCTTTAGTCCTGACATACTGTTTTAACATTAACAGGTTGAGGGTAAATAGTCTTGCCCTGAGCACGCCAGTGTTCTGCTGTTGAGAATGCGTGGGATATATTAACAGATTTGGGTCTCTTATGACATTTTGTGATAGTACATCTTATCAAATCCAGGCATCATGCTGAGGATGCCATGGCATTGTCCTCTAGATTTTTCTGAATTGGCCAACCTTTAGTTCGAGATACGCTCTGTCATATATTACAAACTTTGACCATCTGTCACCCTTAGACAGTTGTTTATTATTACAGCTTGTTTGATTTTTAAGCCTGGCTTGGCAGTGCAGCTGCTTAAATATGTATTGTTATCAAGTCTTTAAAAAGTGAATAGAGCAGGCCTTTGCTCCACCCAGATACATTTTGTTCTCTCATCCTTCAGGTACTGGTTATTTGGAACATGGAGGGCTTGCATTGTATGTGGGACTATTTTACATTTCCGAGGTACTCCCACATTTTTTGTTTTATTATTTAATACTACAGCGGACGTTTAAAAAATACATTATTCCGAATTCCATAGGCAAGCTAGGCCTCTTGGCTTTGTTGATGTTTCTTTTCTTTTTGCTTCTTACTTGTAGTAGATTTATTTTGTATCGCCCTCAAGCGGTTTTTGTTTTTTATATGTCGATTCATGTCCAGTGCCTGTTGCAATAAAATCATATATATATATATATATATATATATATATATATATATATATATATATATATCCTGGTTTATTTGGGTAGTAGACTTTTGCAATCGGCAGATGTGCAATATTTCTTGATCATAAGGTACACTTTACAAAGTGAAACATACAGTGATGTAACAATAATGGAACAGAGTAGTAGCAACAATTTTATAATGTATTCCGTTTTTTAGGTTTTGCCACAATAGCTTAATAATTAGCTGAAAAGCTAGCTGATGTAAGAAAGTTTGACATGAATTCGAAAGGGTTGGGCCGCACACAGTATTTTGCAGACATGTACTTGTGAATACTTCACTGCCTTGCTGAGGTTTTGTGTAGTGCCTGCAGGGACATGGTGTTCAGGGAAGTATGAAAACTATGCGATTATTGTACTTTGTGTTTGGACTTGCTTATCGTTGCTTTCCTGTTAAATAACTGAAATGCTGCTAGTGTGCTGCAACTTGATTGTTTCTTATAAAATGTCAAGTTATGCCTTGGCGATGGTGTAGTAAAGCCACCTGGAAGCATTTCAATAAATGCACAACGTGCTTGTGAAGGATCAGCCTCGCCTTGCATTAAGTATGCATATATAATAGGCTGTATAGAACTGCTAAAAAATAACTAACATTGGCAATGCAATTAGGTCTGCCTTTACTGTGCTAACAACATCTGTAAGTATTTCTTTGCTTATTCTAGCTGATTAAAGCCAGACCCAAAAAAAAACACACACAAAAAAATAGTCTTGTACTAAAATTGGAAGACATTCTCTTAACATAGTTATAGTTTACTTTCAGTCCAAAAAAGCCCCTGGGTTTTATATTTCTACATTGACATTGAATGATAGCTTTACCAGGAGGCACATTGTCGTAATGGACTTACGAAACGTGCACCAAGTCAAGAGTTCCCTGGGAAATGATGATATGAAGCTAGGTTATATGCTAGGATGAGCGTTGTTGTCCACATATGCTGTTGCTCGCTTGTGCGTTTGCGCTTAGTATGTATCTGCAAAACAACCCCTCCCTCAGTGACATATTGATGTTTTGGCACGCGCTCCCATGATGAGTCCTGGAGGGACAATGGTTCAGGATGTGTGCCAGGTCTCCCACCGACAGGTTGTGCCTTCTCCCTTTTTGGAGTGTTTCGCTTAAAGGTTTGGGAGAGCCCACGCTCCCCACTAGAAAAGAGCCCACAACAAGCTGCCATCCTGCTGAAAGAAGGCTGAAATACATGTAACCCTCATGAAGGCAACCCTGAAACAAAAGAAGCCCTTGTAATCACAATCTTATCTGAAAAGAAGCCCAAATCAATCCTCTGTACTGACTAAAAAACACATGCAAATTTTCTGACACCTTGCTTCTAAAAGTGTTCGAATATTCCAGTGAGAGAATAGTTGCTGAGGCAGTTCTTAACACACTGCATGATTTCAAGATGGCTACATGGAGTGCCGCATTTGCCAACTTGCTTTTGCAAACACTTGCACATCAGTTGAGGGAACTCTGGAGCTAGCAAATAAGAAGAAAAGAAGGACTAAAGACAACCTTTGTGAAGTTGGAAAGAGGGCACTGGTCCTAAACTACATAAAAGCAGCACAAGCTATATATGAGAAACACTTCCTTCAAGTATAATCTGAATTCATAAGTAATTGTACCAAAATACTGCTCGTGTACCTTTTTTCCATAAGGTCATTTCTTTTTTGTATTTTTCTTTTAGTGCTCTTTTCTAAACAGTAACACCTGATCCAATTGTATTGGATTTACACACTCATTTATATAAAACTTCAAGTAATCGTTTATTTTTAACCTCAATCTGTTACTTTCCGTAAAGAAAGACTTCTTTTCAGGATGCATTCACTAAATAGACCCTGACTGGTGCTCCTAAAACAATAATTATCACGCAGGTAATTGGAAGCATTCCCTACGAGGTTGAATAATATTCAATAGCGTGATAGTGTGAAATGATTTGCTCAGCTGGTGTGAATGACATATTAAAGTATTGGCTAAAGGGAGCTGAACCAAAGTAAATAAAATTGCCGAAGGTTGCTTAGCCAAAACCTGTTTTCTGCATAAATGTTTTATTATAAAAGAATGAGTTTTTCTCTTCAATATGGCAGTGTAATGCTTTTATATGCTTTTTGGAACTTGAATGCATTGCTTAATTTGAGCCGGTGGTTTCCGGTGCTCGGCACCAACACTTAATTGTCAACATTAGCACTTATTACAGTCAGACACATGGTGGCACTGTTTTATGTAATTTAAAGATGAGCAGAACAACAGTTGTCTTTTAATTTAATATACATTAAAACATCTCTAACCAGTTGCCCAAACTATTCTTCTAGCTTTGGGGGGGCCTTAAATAGTCTGAATTGTCACACTTGTAATGTTGTGATGGCTAGTGGTTGTGTAGGTACTGTCATTTCCAATGGGCGGTGCAAGCTGCAGTGGCCTCCTGATGAGGGCTCTTGCACTTAATATTTTACAAATTAAGCTCTGCGAATCCAAGCACAAAAGTACACATCTCGACTTTTAATGGAGACAGTGTCACTCTTTAAACATGATAACAGCACCTATTGTATATTACAAGCAGTTAATAGCTCTATGCCTTCACCCACCGGGGGACTCGTTTTTAGAGATGAAGTGGATGCTCTCGGGGGGTTAAAACGCTTGCTAAAGTTATGGGAGCTTTGAGTTTGCTTGGAAATGTATAGAAGAGGTAGGTTTCCTGTATATGCACAATCTTGTCCCACCTGTGAAGTATCTGTGTGGTTGACAATACACAAGAGTAATCAGGGTCGAAGGGATGTTGTTGTTACTTTTTTCCCCACTGTAAAAATATTTTTCCTTGCGGAGAACCCCTTTTGTTAAGTCCTCATGAAATATGAGGATGTCCCTTGCTTTACCCACCCTGGAAAGTAACTCTCTAGTGGTGTTTACAGGAGTAAGTTTGCTGATTTTACTGGTTGAAACAACCTGCAAAATATTTCTGTGCTCTAGTATTAACTGCACACAATGGATGTCTAACCACCATTTAAAACTCTACACAATTTAATATTTCACTCTGTGAAATAAATGATTTTATACTACTGGAGAATAATAGATACTGACATTTTCAGGTACGACATTGGGGGTGCATCATCTGAATAACGTGGCAAAGATAAGAGAACTGACCCCATTTGTAAAACCTTTCCCCAGTTATGAAGCAACATAAAGGAACATCTTGCAGAAATGGGTGCTGGGAACTGACGTATCACAGAATGAATGTTTCAGATTTCAGCTTGATATACCAAAGGCAATCCGAAGTTTGCATGTCAGGGGGACACGAGGGAGAGGGTGGGTACAGATGAAATGCATACCGTAACACATAGAGAACAAGAGATGTTTTAGTGGACGCAGTGCTTAATTTAAGCAGGTGCTTGTTGGAGGGGGACCCTGGCTCTTTTTTGGGACCAGCACTTATCTTTCCTTGTCAGATATTTATCGAGCACAAGAGAGGAAAAACATATAGATTGGGGAGACAGAGGAAGAGAAAGATGGCAAAACCGCCACAAAGGGAGAAATCAGGAACCTGCAGGAGATAGATGAAGGCATTGGGAGTGCCTGGTAGTGGATTACAGGCGCATGAGATGCGGTTTGAGACTAACAGCCTTGGTATTCAGTGTGTCCACAATTAATTGCACTGGCCGCCAGTTTCTGAGCAGAGGGGAGAAAACTTCAAGAGCACGTTAAAGTAACGTGAAGAAGAACACAGTAGTCACCCTGCCATATTTGCATATGAACAAGTATGTATACTGGGAAGAGCACCCAAGATTCATTTTTATCACAAGATACAATAGGAATGTGGATAGAAATCGGCAAAAATATTCTCTTGCATACAGTAGGTAGGAGCTTTGCATTTGTCTAGTTACTGAGGTCACTAAGACAGGTGAAGTGCCCCCGCTATACATTATATAAGGATATTGCAAGTCACCAAGGCATTCGGTGACCATATAAGGGACAGAGGCCGAAGGCCAAGTTTCTTTATAAGGTCATGGAACAGAGCATACCTTAATCGTAACACATGGTTACACCAACACCCTTCCCACAAATCGCTTAAGTGTTTGTGTGTTGCTGTTTCATTTGAAAAAGATGGGATGTTTGCAGACACAAAGAATGAAAGTAGAATATGTAGTGCAAAAGTAAAAATACCAAAGAACAATTAGAGATGTATTGCAAAAAGGTATTATAATCAGTTTACTGCAAGTAAAAAAAATAAGCTGCAGCTCAAGCAGTAAAGACATGCAGAGGGATTCTGTCTTTCCTATAATTACCTAAAGTGTGCAGAAAACAAACATGCTGCCATACGTATCTCTTTTCTACTGATCACTGTCCACCCAGCAAAACTTATCAAAAGTAGGAAAATCCAGTTCCCATTTTCATTGTTTACACCACAGCAGTAATTATGCTCTGTGATTTGCCTTTTGCCCAGGCTGGTGGTTCTGGCAGTAAGCATTGAGGCGTCTGAACTAAACTCGATAACTTTGTACAGTTAAACAGCTACTTTATTTCTTTAATATAGGTGACCAGAGATGCCACAAGTCGCCTGTCATAAGGAAATTAAAGAGGGTGTTTTATACGTTGATTGCAGGCTACACTGTCTATATCTTTATTAGTTCCTGTTGAAGCGGTTGAATCTAAACCAGAGGAATCTTGTTTTCTTCTGTACTCCTCCTCCTGCCCACCATCCGGCCAAACCTCCTATTCCCTGACTGCTGGATTATGTGGAGAGTACAGTTATCTTGCTCTGTTTTCAGGCCCCCAGGCTGGTAACGGAGCATCTCTTAAGGGACTTAGGTGAATGGTGTAATGACCGTATTGATCCTATCTTACTGGAGGATGCATGACAATGCAACGCTTGCCTGAGCCACGCGTGCCTTTTCCACACAGCTTTTACCCCACAGATGCCTTTACCACTCATGCTTTTACTATGCATGGTAATTATTATGAGGTAGGTGATACCCATATATATATATTTCCTTTAATATTTAACTTAATTGTTCTTCATTTTTGGGGAAGAATCCCCCAAGCTCCTCTTTCTTCAGGGTTGAGCCTGCGAGAGCACACACTAGTGCTCGTGCTTGTGAGTCATTTTTTACAAAAAGAGCTTGGATCCTGCACATTGCTCACCATTTGTTGGCTTCACTGTCACTTTTCTTTGCAGCTTCCTTAATTGGCCAGTGCATGCAAAATACCACTTTCGATCCTTTCTCTGGAGCAGGCACCAAGCACAGATTGATTCAAGTTAATCAGTACCCATCCGCTGCTCCTGATGTGATTGAGGTAGTATTTCTTCCACCCCCCTCACCTCCTGTCTGCTACTCCCTCCATAGCACCTTTTTTTTCTTATTTCTTTTGCATTCTTCAGAATCATGCACTAAGCAAAAGGGTGTATGGTTTCATTGGACAGTGGCCCTTTCACGATTTGGACTGCAGCTGAGAAAGGTAATCGAGACGCTTTTAGCTTCAGTGCCGCAAAATAAGCGGGGAAGTTAACTCACCTCAGTACATTAAATCAGTGTGATTCCTGCCACTGACTGCTTTATAAGTGCATTTTCTATGGCAAATCAATCCAGTCTCCTCATTTTCACTCTGTTCTCCTTGCCTTGTGTAAACCAGCTATATTAGCCCATTATTTTATAACTTCTAACTTTTTTTTAACCTCTTTTGAAATTGGGATGCCAGCAGCGTTTCAGGCACGGACTATGGACTCATCTGGGTCCTGTGACGTGAAGCACACCCTGTGATCCAGACCTTCTTGTGGGGTTGTTGCCAGATCTGCCCCGCAGGAGGGGTTGTCCATTGTTTTGTACCTCATTGTGCGGTATTTCAGTGTTTGATATTATTTTTGGGTTTTGCTTATACACAGCTGCAGTCTCTGGAGTCAGCTCCTTTCCACACGCCTTATTAGTGCAGCTGCACTGCCTGCTGTTGCGTTGATTCCACACTAACACTTATTTCAGACAGTTTCTTCCTTCAAAACACACTTCTTTTCAATCACCAAGGTTGGCATTGCTCTTCTGCCTCAGGAATTAAAAAAATAGAATTAAGCCCCTTTCCTGGAAGCTATAGTTAGATGCACCTCAGGTTGCACATTGACTGTGTTGTTGTTAAGTTTTTGTAAGTGTCTGTATTATCATTCGGCTTGCTTGCTTGAATAGCGGTGTTACTCCGTCACTGCACTTTGTAGCGCTCGGTTCAGTCTTTGAGAATATGGGCTATTCTTTCACTGCTCTGTGTAGCGCTTGGTCCATTCTTTGAACAAGTGGGTTACTCTGTCACTGCTTTATGTAGCGTTTGGTTCATTCTTTCTGCAAGGGCGTTATTCTGTCAGTGCTTTTTGTTGTGCGTTGTTCATTCTTTGCTCAAGGGAACAGCGCCCTGAGCGTAAGGGCATGGCAGGTTTTGCTGACTACCTACCAATTGGTCTTACATGCAGCCCACCCTGATGTGCGCCACCACAGCATTCCTATCCTGCGCCGCAGCGCTGCTATCATCTGTCGCTGCGTTTTGGGTGTTGTTCTCAGCAACGTGCCACTCCGCTTAGGTTCCTCTATTTCATTTCTGCCTTGTCTTTTTTAGATCGGAGGTAATATAACAACTGTCAACCAAGTTGATGTAGCAAGTGTCCTGTTTATTCTTCAAATTCAGAGAAGAAGAACGTATAGTTAGATGTACTTCACGTTGTAACAAGGTTTAACTACTTAAAATATGACTTGTGTCAGCTAGCCATTAAATAGAAAATGCATCACAGTGCACATGCCCTCCAAGTAGCAATTCCCAATTCAGCGACCATTAATGCGCCAGCCTTTGTCCTGCGGAGTACCTAAAGTGACATAAAGGCACTATGGGGTCCAATGTAAGGCCAGGAAACCGAATTCATGCTGGATTTTCTTGTCGTCCATATAAAAATGCATTACTATTGATGTGAAAGACAAATGATGTAATTAGTCAGTGGTTAGGTTATCCTTAAAAAAAAAAACCCTGCTTTTCTGACGGTACTTAATAAATCAGCAGATGGGGCGGCACGTGTGGCTCTCGTGTGCTACATGCCTGGTTGATACATGGAAGCTGTTTCCCCAGCAGATACTAGTCATCAGCTGGCCTTGTGAGCTCTTTTGAGTGCGAGATTACAAGCAGATCCTCCAGGTGATTTGGCACTGGTGATTTCAGGTAATACTTAGCGAGCGGGGTGAGAGTTCCTTGATTCAGGAAACCAGCTGAATCCAGCACTTGGCCATACAGAATCTGGCTGTTATAGACAGAAAAGGGGTCCCGGACATGAGAGAGCAATTTATCCAAAATGAAAGTTTTTTAAGAAGATAGTAAAAGAGAATAAATGAAGAAGCAGTGTTGTTTATTCACACAGCAACTATTTTAACCTTCTTATGGTTATATCATTCGTAAAAAATTGTATACTTCATTACAATACATTGTGCCCACATGGATAGAAAAAAAAGGGGGGGGGGTGGGGGGTTTGTGACGTGAGGATTTCAGTGAACAAAAAAGTGAAATTTGAATAAAAAAGTATTTTATATTTTACACCATCGGTCAATAAACGTATACACATCCATAAAATGATCTCCCTAATTCGGAGCCACATGAAATGCACTAGTCACTATGAGTTACACAAAACCAAATATTCTCCTAATTGGTTATGTAATTCCTGATTTTCATTTTTAGGAGTTGGTAAACGTGGTGAAAACAGTTGTGGAAACAGTCAACGTTTCGACCCTTTGCCTTACTCCCAAAGATCTAGGTCCAATCCGATTTGGTAAGGTAGATTCTTTCAATAAATTGAGTCAGGACGTAGTTCTGAAGACAAGCGGGATTACGAAGCAATGAATGCCAAACACTCTCGTAACCAGGAAGTAACTTCCTGGTTACGAGAGTTGCTGTGTGAATAAACAACACTGCTTCTTCGTTTATTCTCTTTTCCTATCTTCTTAAAAAACTTTCATTTTGGATAAATTGCTCTCTCATGTCCGGGACCCCTTTTCTGTCTATAACAATTGTCTACCCAGGTCCCAGTGACTCTTTTTGGGTTTAACCCTGTTTTTTACAATATACAGAATCTGGCAGCAGCTCTGGATTGTGGGGAATGCAGAGGTCTTGTTGGTGACCCACATCTCTCCATGGATAGAACTGTTGAGTCTGCTCAGCCACTGTGACCTCATAGAACCAGCTAGTCAGGCAGAGGTACACACCTCAGCCTGCAAAAAGGGTACCAATTTGGGCAAGAAAACTGTTCCTATAGATCCATCGGAAGAGCCCCACTATATGACACTGGTGCAGAAAAGTGTGCCGGGCTTGAGAGGCCGGAGACCAGCAACTGAGGGCCCGGCATTCGTCAGCACAGATAAACCAGCATAGCGACCATGCCATAGTCTGATGCGGCTTGTCTAGTGCCGCACTACGGCACAGTGGTGAAGCAAAGAAGCACAAATGATTAAGATATTGAGTGAGTCGCTTGCAAAATGTGTATACATGAATTGTGAAGCCATAATTGCATCTCCAGCTGGGGGTGGGTGGTAGAGGAGAGAAATAGCTGGAGCTTTTGATAGGAGGTGAATGTTTTGCTTCATCACATCCTCGTCCCTAATCTTTAGAAGAAAAAAGACCCATAGACGAGTGGTGATTTTGGCTCGAACTGAACCATCCTATTTAAGGGGACTCTCCTTTAAAGCATCATCAATCTGGGTCCTACTACCCGATATTGGAAAAAATAGTGCTAAGCGTACAACAGAGATTGCCTAAATAAGCCATTGAGTTGGGCATCTGGAGAGGAGACGCCCTATTCCCAAAGTATTAATCAGGATCAGCTGTCTCACTGCTTGCTGGGCTTTCTCCCGAAAGGCGGAGGGAGGGTTGGGGGGCAACCCTGTTAGAAATGCTGCAAACCTGAGAAACGATGCACGCTTAGCTGCAAAAAATTGAGCCATTGGGCTCAGAGAATCAAAACTCAGGGTTACTAGATAGTCTAGCAACATTCATAAAAGAACAGGTGAGAAACTTCAGAACTTGACAGAAAACATTTAGGATTTTAGAACAGACCTTGGCACTACAATGGACATAATGTGCTGGGAACCAAAACTCTGAAACTGGAGAACAAGGGGATATAATTGGAGAAGGTGGACCACAAAATTGTTGGAGAACCGTTCAAAGCCTGAAGGAGATAGCGGAGGCACAGTCCTGGAGGTATTCCTCTACTTTTTGCTAGGAGACAGACATTTGCAAGTGAGATTGGAAAGAGTGGACAGGGTAGGTCACAGACACACGATACATGACCAAAAACAAAGATATTAGCGAGAGAATTTTTGTTACTACTCAGAAAAAGAACCAGTCGTAAAATGGGCAAAGACGCAAGGATGACATCATTTTCCAAGAATGCCTATGTGATCCCTCACAGTACATGCCAGCAGAAACAAATCCCAAAGAGTGGTCATCGTGAACAATATGAAAATACTTTCCATGTGGGCTCGAAACAAAGACAAGACCCATCCAGCCACACACCATATACGGTCTAGTTTGCTATCCATATGGGTAAGTGCTTCAGCACCACACACAGAGAAAGAACAATAGATCTATACAATGCAATACAATCCTGCAGAGGGAAAGTATACATTTAAACCCAACACAGACCAGCTCAAAGAATGAAAGATACCCTGCAGGTCGATATTTCTCTTCAGAATCATGTTGGAGAAAGGGGACAACACTCACCTCATCTCCGACCCAATACTGGTGTTGCTATTCCAAAAAATTACCAATTCAAGAAGGTAAAAATGCTGGGACAGCCACTGGCCATTAAGATTGTAGGCTGGTGGGAGTGAGCCAGGTAAACCTCTGAGAAGGAGAGAATTGAGAAGGCAGATCGGAGACACAATTTACTCCAGAATAATTAACATATCCAAAAACTTAGGGTCTGAAGTAATATGCTGCATTCTCCAATACATTAAGGTGGCTTCCAGATTCATTGCTGTAAAACTTTTATTTTGATAATAAATGAAAACAGGTAAATTTAACACGGCCCAAGAAGAGGTGCCTCAAGAAAAAGTCTACATGGTCAGGTGGGCAGAGCTTGGAACAGACCCGTTTCTTCAACCCATTATGTCATTAGGGTGGGAAGTGACCGGTTGGGAGCAAACAATTTCCTCAGAAGGATTATTTCCTTCTTTTTTTAAGAGAAATTTCTCTTACATGAGGTCATTCTGGGGGCTTGCTTCGAAGTCACCTATTTGAAATTATGGTTGTTTTCAAATTAGGATGGACAGGGATTGCATAGAGAAGGAGGAAATCGCCCTGGAGTGGTAACTTCATTTTGAATGAAGATTCTCAGTCAGTCCTGATTACAAAAACAAGGATTATGCATGTGGCAGAGCTCCCAGAGCAGGGTCTGTGGGAATTCTGAACCACTGTTGAACCGCCATGATTAAAGTAAATCTGTATAGCCGCAACTGCCCCACTAAGCAGTCAAGGATCTGGAAATATTTAAAGTAGAAACTTGCAGGTAATCTCTGCGTACAAGACTCACCTGACTAGGGTTGATCAGATCAGGGTGAAGCATAAATTGTACTCCATGTATTCCTCAACCTCCATGAAACCCAAAGGAATAACACTTCCACTTGTAAATATCGGACCACAAATGTGATGCTGATGGGAGGTAACTCGAGTAGGATAGGATGCTTAATTGTCAGTTGATCATTTTGGCACTAAGAGTATGTCGCAGTGGCGGATGCAACAACTTAAAAGTGGTGGTGCCGAGAAAAAGTGTTGTGCCGACTCAGAAAATAACCTTGACAAACACTAACTAAATTGCCGACATGCACTACAATATGGTTTTAAAGTTAAAATGTATAACTTTAAAATGTTAATGTAACTATTTCGTTTTCCACCAAATATGGTCAAATAAACATTCTCTTACCTTGCTTGCTGCATGTCCTCCGGTCCTGGTGTTCTTGTCATCATGCATGGGCCCCGGCTATATCCCCGAACCAGTCCAGACACTACTCTCATGCTGTGAACCAGCATATGAGAAGTGCCAGGATTGGGTGAAGCAGGCTGTCTCAGAACTCCGACAGGCACTGGAAGCCTTTGCTTTCTCTCCACCTAGCTGTCTAAGACAGTTGGGTTGGAGAGGTTTAAAGTGTGCATGTCTGGCTGGCTGTCGCAAGACGGCCGGCCAAAAAAATAAGCACACTTTAAACTTGGGCACCACTCCTCCTCTTCTGCTGCCAGTATGCAGCAGTGGCCCCGCCCTCACAACCCACTCGGATTGACAGAAGAAAAATAAAATTGTAATAAAGTCACTATAGTACTATTTTATTTTTTCATTTTTCTGCCCCCTCCTCAGCTGGGGCGACGCTCCTGCGCTCCACAGGAAAAGCTGCCGCTGGTATTTTGTCCCTATTTTCCCTGGAGATGTCACACATTTTTACATCAAATGCAACCCTACCCCTACTGAAAAAGTAAAGATGCTCCTTTAAACTGCAATTACATTTTGTAATCAAGAGCTACTTCCTCAACATCACTCTGCTCAAACCCTGACTTCCTCTCCCCTTTGCAAAGAATCAAGCATTTGTGGTAGAAGTCACAGTAAATGGTTGGTGCGATCACTGCAAAGCCCTTTGTACAACCTCCTAAAGTTAATTTGTGGTCTTCAAATGGCTTGAAATGCTGTAGGGTGGGCCATGTTTGTTTTGAAGAGACAAGGCCATGTTTCAGCAGCGCATTAGACGTACATTGACTTCTGGTCAAGGACCGTATTGCGTTCCAGACTGGTGCATTTTGTACACGTTCCTGCATCAAAGGACTCCCAGTTATTTGCAACAGCAGAACTCAGGATAACTTTCTGGACTCCAAAAATAAATTTACCTCACGAGTGGTCTGGTCTTGTCCGGTACAAGGCCTCTGTTATGCAATGCCTTAGCCTTGAACATTAGGCTGTCTCACACACTATTTTAGGTAACGTCTTTATTTCATCTGTGCCAAGAAAATCTTGCAGTACTTCCATTCAATAGTAAGCTTGCAGTTACATTTAAAAGTACACAAAGGCAAGCAACATAGACCATGACCACCATTTTAAATGATCAATCGCCGACCACATTTGGCCTCCACCTCTTTCTTTCGGTGTTGTGGGTGGGGATGAACCACCCCGTCTGCTCCCTAGGGTCTCATGCCAGCAAAAAGGGAGGGGGACGTCTTCACACACTAAGGGATGTCCAGAGTGTCCCGGCAGTTCATTTGAAGTTAAAAAGAAAAGTGTGGACAAGACCGAGAAAAGAGGAGGAAGAAAGTTAAGAGGAAAGCATGCGGGGGGGGGGGGGGGGGGGAAGAATTGTGAAAAGTCAGAGAAGGGAAAGGAAACCCGCACCTGCACCCGGAGTGGAGTATATTGAGGGGTAGAAGAGTGGAGTGGTATAAGCTTTGTTTGTCTCTGTGTACTTGTAGAACCACGGGCGCACAAAAGGGGTGGGTGGAGTTAGAGATGCAAATGATGGTTTAATGCTAAAGGCCAAATACTGGAATGGCTGGACTCACGAGCCATCCAATCCAACTCCTTGCCAAGAAGCCCAGTTGAGACAGGCTTCGCTATGGAATGCCACTATGTGATCCGGTGTCCTAGAGTCGGCTCGCTTCCTTCCTTCTTTCGTCACTCCGAATGAGTACGAGTCTCCTTTTATTATTGCGCTGTATTACTCTCTTATTTATTACACTCGTTACAATCCCAAAACATACATTCTCGTAATAGTTATCGTATTTTTTTCTGGTCGAAATGTATAATGCTTATTTTTGCGTGTTGTAATAGGTGTTTCTCCCGAGGCCTAAAATGATAAGTTGAGCGCTCAGTGTATTTATCTCCTCGGCCCCCCCCCCCTTCCTAAAAGTAAACTGCCCGCTGCCCCCTTGCCTCATCCCCTTTGAAGTCGTGTCTGGGCGCTCGCGCCGGGCTCGGCACAGAGCCGGTGACCTTCGCCCGTGGACAGGCTCCGCGGTGGCACCTTCGGCCCCGTGGAGCGTGGAATCCACCGGGTCCGGCCCGCGGACGGAGCGGGCGACCAGCTGCCCTGTCCACACTGGAAGGGATGGAAGCCTATCTGAGGGACGACTCCTGCTACGCCCTCTGGCCACGCTGGGTGAGTGCGAGCGACCGTCCTATCAAGGACGGAGACACTCGAGCTAAACTTCTGGGCATCCGGAAATCTCGTCTCCGAGTGTCTGCCGAGTGCTGACATGGCCGACTAAACACCGTGCAGGCGCCCTTCACCTTCAAAGAGCGCTGGTGTGGGGTTTAGACGCGTTTATTTAATGACCAGTTAAAAATACCGGACCTGAGCACAGCTACTAATAGAAGACAGCTATTAAAAGCCGTACATGTGAATGCTGCCAGGATCAGGGGCTATGCAGTCCCCGCCTTGGGGGTGGGTGGGGTGCACCCCTTCAGGGGCCCCAGGGGGCCCTGTTCAGTCCTCGGTCAATGAATATCTGTGAGATATGGGGCTCTCTGGGGACCCTCGTCACAATCTGCAGGAACTGATGACCTTATGCCTCTGGCCAGGGTACAGTTTCCTCATCAATTTAAACTGAGCGGAAGATCTTCGACAGCTATCTAATCTAATGCTGCTGCTGAATTATCACAACCACGTAAGACATATGCTGATGTTGATTGAAAGTTAACACCAGCATATTTGTCTGATTGCCTTGTTATAGTCCAATTCCTTTGAACACACAGTTCACAATTTTGAAGGGCTATCTCTCGCAAGGGTTTCCTACAAAAGACTACAGTAATGTAACACTCGTAATGTATGTAAACGTTTGTAAATTACACCAGTTTGGGTTTTCACAAAACCTTCCTTTTAATTTGGTATTATTATCTGTGGCTGGTTGATTGAACTGGGGAAAGTGTATGATATTCACAAACAAACCATTCTCACTCCTGTCTCCCTACATGCCCATCCATGTACATTGTATAAAATACTCATTCAAAGAGATAGACAGTAAAGCACATTTGCAATAAACCTTTTAAATTCCTGTTTTATTTTCACTCTAAGACACGTTCCGAAGCTTGTCTAGGGTAACTAGGGCACTTACCCTATCAGCAGAACTTACCTGGACATCTTTTGGTATACAAGGCTCGCGCAGGACATCTCCCCGCCAACACTGCCCTCTGGCATTGCAGAGGGCAGCAACTCCTGGTAGGTAAATGTCTTGTGGGAAATTCAAGAGGATAGGAGAACACGCAAGAGTGGGAGTAGGAGGGCCACCCCTCCCCAGAAAGCAAGAAAAGAAAAGCAGGGATACGGTAAAAAATGAATTAAAAAAAAAACCAACAGAGGGGCAGGCTGCAGAAGCTGATCACGGCTTCACATCTGACTCGCAACCCAAAAGAAAAGGTGCCCTCAAGGGTTGGAGGAGGAAAGTGAAGAGGGTAGTGTAGTTGTATCACTGCAGTTCAGTCACTGACGTAGGGCAGGTGTCGTTGACTTTCCCACAGTGAGAATCCAGATGTTTCAGGTGCAACTGCCATGTGCTGATAAGTTAGAGAAATGTATTCCCCATATTTGTGAATACCCACTCCGACACCTCCAGGAGCGTTCACCAGGCGTGTAAGAGATTTTTTTGCAAACTCTAGCACCAAAACACCAGAAACATCCGCAATGGTCTTAAAGACTAAACATTTCATCGGGATGCGTTCGATATATACACGTATCCTAAAGACTTGCCCTATGGCAAGTTAAGTGGAACTAACCCTAACATAAATTAAGCATTTTTTCATTCCCAAATCTGTTTTAGACAAATGCTTGGACACAGTTTGTATACTGCCTTAAGGGCACAAAGGGAAAATGTGCCCACTTAGTGTACCCCTGCGGCACTACGGTATTACAGAAGGGGTCGCAGACACTTGTGGCAATGCTTTCTTGAGAGGTTGCTCCCTCTTTTGCATTCTGGCGCAGCCCCAATTAAATTAGGCATAGACTTTGCCACTTACCCATGCTTTATTGTGGAAGCGGGCTGAGAGACAAACAGACCCTTCGAGTGCGCACTGTCCTCGTTTGTCCTTTTAATGGGCGCACTGGGTACAGAGTGCCCTGTACTTAATTCGGCCCCAGGGGAATGAACTCTTGTCAGTTTAAGATTTTGTCACACCACCAAGACCAACATTTAAACTCTAGTACCCACACTATGATATCTTTTGGAGCATGTATGCTGGACCTTCCTGAGCACTTGGTCCCCCCTTTTGTTGTGATAACATTTAAACTCGCAAGAAAAAACAATCTAATATAATTTCAATTATAGGGATTTAAAAATCTTCGTTCTTAATATAATATCTATCTGCTGTGGTAGAAGTGTTTGCCTGCTTTTGTGTGGCCTTTCTGTATATGTCCAGATATACAAGAGTTGATTCAAACTTCTTACTGGAGTAATAACTTTATAAATGGGTTACATCAGTCCTGCAGGTCATCATGTTCATGCAGTACAAATATGTGGCTTATATATTTCTTCTTTCTCTGCTTCTCGCTTACCACACACATTTATCAAATTGATTTTGCAAATGCTGCTTCTGGGGTCCCAAAATCCAGATGTTGCTTTTGTGCAGCATGAAACATATCAGTTTCTCTGCGGTTATTGATTTGTTGATTAACACCTCTGCGGTTGAAATAAAACCCCTGTAGTAGTAGACAGCAGGTGAAAATTCATGTTGTCTCCTGGTAAGACGCAATACCCCAGTGCTGCAAACGGCGTAGCCCTCAACAGCAGGCTATATAATGAACAGAGTCCTAAATCTAGTTGTCCTACCATTGTCTTCCGGCTTTCCATTGCTTCTTTTAAAATCCCTTTTTCTCATCTCCCTTTTACAGTATTTGTATACAGACAGTTCATATGGAGAACTATGGAAATGCTTTGCTGTGACCATGAGTAGGTAGAGTTGTGGGCCTTCACTTATGTTGAAAAGTTAGTTTTTCTATTTTTTGAGTTTTCTTGAAACTGTTAGCTTCTCCTGGCATCCAGGATAATGTACAAAAGAGAATTTGAGGGGGTCTTTTTCTCAGTTCTTGACATTGGTGAGTACTAGCTAGACGCCGTGGAGATAGTCTTTTAAAGAATGGAGCTATTGGTGTTTTATGTTGGTACAATCAAAAAACACTACCTACGACTTGTTTTGTTGAGGAAGGTTTATTCCCATGCAGTTAGACTCCGCACATAGTACAGAATGATCTACTTCGCATAACTGCAGGTGAGCATAGGAAACCTAAGCATTGCCATAGGTTGTTGTTTGGGAACCCAGACACCATGCATCAAGAGAGCAGCAAGGATCACCCCCGGGCAGCAGACGGGCACACTTGTGTATGGTGGAGTTGAAATGCATTGGGGTTGGTGTACATATTAAGGAGCTAACGTTTTTGTAGGGATACCAGGAGTGTTCTGAACGCTTTTTAATGTTCTTAACTGAAGGCTTGATCATGCAAGCAAAGTGACTCCGCGTGGTATGTTTAGGATATTCATGTGTGTCAGTAAATACAAATGGTGTATAATTGTTCATACGGTTTGTGTTTTGTTGGAGGATATGGATGTTGTCGTGCAGCTGTAAGTTTTGATGTGATTTATTAAGACTAGAGGCAAGGGGTGGGTCTGTTGAAAACATTCATGACTGTATTTGTCATCAGGATACTATTGCTCCTCACCCAAAAGAGGAGGAGCCTGCTGTGCAACCCCCCCCACCCCCTCTCCACGCCCCCTCTCTGGCTTACCAAATAGGACGCTCAAACTAATTCAAATAAGTACAGCTTGGAACCTTGGACTCTATGTGCGAAAACCTTTCGCTGTCACAAAGCCAGCGAATTGCAGCTTTGTGACTCCAAATATCTATGTCTCAAAATGCAAAAGTTAGTTTGTGAGTCAGAAAAGTATTTCTGATTCACAAAGTAATTTTTGTGACTCATTCCGAAAAGCAAATAGAGGAGGGCATTGAAAGGGTGTCGCCTCGTTGTTAGTTGCAATGAAATGTATCACGGGTTAGTAGCTGATACAGAAAGTTTTATTGTGCCTGTGTAACAACTTCTCCATTGGAAATCGTAGTAAGCAGCCTCGGGGGAAGAGCATACAGTGATCAAGGGGCCTATTGTGCTGCTTAGCATGCCCCCCCTTTGTCATTCCTTCCAGTTGAGAACGGATTTAAATCAGACAATGTCACATTGGAGACTCGAGCTACTTACAAATTAAAATGTTCACTGGGAAGGAATGTGAATGGATGGAAATGGTCTGCTGCCCCTCTCATGCCTCTATCCCTTCGTTAGCAATAATCGAAGGGTCTGCAGAATGCAGGGTGCAACTAGGACCGAACTTCGGGGGGCGAGGGGGGACACGGAGGGGGCTAAGACTCCCAGCCAGGGGAAGCTTGAGCACTGGTGGCAGCTGTTACAACAGTCTTTTTTGGTGCTCTCCTCCCCCATAACCTCCCTCTCCATGAATTTCCTCACTACCACCCCCCAACAGTGCATGCCATCTCCCCATAGCCTTTCTCTCACATATATTTCTTACACTCAGTTCTGTGAACTGCATGGTACACATTCTTTGCAGCAGGCACATTGACCCTCCGTGCTACTTTACCATGAGTCAATACTTCCTCTAGATAAAAAAACACAGCACACCTCACCAAAGTCAGCTTCAGGTGTGGCTACACCAGTTGCATCATCTTAAAGCCAGTCCTGCTCCTAGCAAAGGGGCAGTACAAGCATTTCCAGATATGGGGTCAGAGGTAACCTCATAGCCATTATATGAGGTAAAAGATCTATGTAAGTGGTGAGGTATACTTCCCCCAAATTCCAGCAAGCAAAACAATTTAACACATTTCTTGTAGATGGTTTAAGGGAGAGTAGACTTCTCCTCTGAGAAATTTTTGAAACTTTTGGGATCAAATTTGCTAAAACGCCGCAGACCCTCATAAGGCATTCATGAAATATTCCAGTACTTTCATGGTGCATCAGGGAAAACCTGGCCTTTTCTATGAGTAGATCTTGTGTTTTTCAATTGTTTTAAGTCAGAAATTACTTCCACTTTACCACAGTCATCATTGTTTTGATGGGTGAGTCCCTTTTGCCAAGAAGTACATTTATTATGACAGCTCCAGAAATTTCACATCATGGGTACCTTTAAAGTTCCCTCAATATACATGGGTCAGCATTTTGCTATTGACACCCTTTATAAAATGAGTACAGGAAATCTTATGACAAGAGTTACCTCAAATCTCAGGTCCAACATTTTGCTGTGGATCCATCCCATATAGTAAGAATTATGGGTGACCTATCACAGCCTGGTGTGGTGGCTTGTGTTCTGTCCCTGCCCCTATGTATGTCTGGCTAGCAGCTTTCTCAGTTTAACAGTTCAAGTCCCCACAGCCAATGATGGTGTGTTAATAGAAGCATGTCAGGGCCTGCTGTTTTCCATAGGTAGCACCTCCTATCCATAAACTATAAGTGCCCTTGTCCATAAGGAAATAATAACCTCCAGGATACCAGGCCATCAGCACACTTGTACGCATAGCACATATATACTCGCACAGACGCACATTGTCTCACACCCACATTCTCACTATATCTCTTGCACTCTTTAGTACATTTGTAATCTGTTACACTCACATACAGACACACTGCTACTCACACTTCCATTAGTCACTCTGCTTTTACCATGCTAGAAAAACTTGCCCTGCTGCTTCTGCTATACCTGCATTTCCTTTTAATAAAGACATATTCTCTATACCCGATGCAAAAATGATAATTTATTGCCTTGTCAATTTTTGTTGCAAGTATGATGTGAATGATAAATGTACTTCCTTAAAATAGATCTAGGGGGGCTAATATTTGGTTTCACGTATGGCTCAAGCAGTTACAGTATTGGAAAATAACTAATCCAGATTCTAAAATGTAATTTCACAGCATCCAACTTATCTTATGAAATGCTTGACTCCTTCGGCAACCATGAATATTATCCAGTAACACTTTCCATTTTTAGGTTTTTGAGACCCAACTTACAATGTAAAAAACTACATGTCCCGGGAAGGAAGCATTGTGGTGAATGGAAAGCTAGGAATGACTGAAAGTCTCACACGATCCTCAATGATACCCCAAAGCCTCAGCACTTAGTCTGAGACTTTGTGGTATGTTGCTGGATCAATGATCGTGTGACATTCCCTTGTGCCATCCCACATTCTCAGTCCACTCTCCCCTCTTGCACCAAACCCATTGTTTCAGATGGAATAAGGTAGGCATCTAGTACTACGGAAAAAACAGGTATTTTGTGGGTGGTTTTGTATAAATATGTGTATATTCATGAGAGTTGTGTAATTTTTATATGTGCAGAGTAAAAGGTGTCCTCTTGTAAGTGCTGGGTGATGGTGAATAGTGTGAGTGAATGCAGCGTAGAGTAAAAAATGTGCTCATGTGAGTGTGGATGAGCTGCATGAATGCAATGTGAGGGGAAGGCCCATGTGAGTTTTGGGTGAAAGGAGTGCGTGCAGAGTGAGAGGAGTGAGTGCAGGGTGGTGTGAGCAGTGTAAAGGCAGGGCGAATGGGGTGCCTGTGTGAGGTACAGGGTGAGTGGCGAGAGTGAAGGGTCATTTGTGAGAGTGACTGGTGAGTGCCTGGTGAGAGGAGTTAATGCAGAGTGAGTGATGTGTCCCTGTGGGTTCTGTCAGACTATTGTCCCTCTGTGCAGGCAGGATGAACAGAGTGCCTAAATGAATGCAGGCTTGTCTGTGTGAGTGCAGGGTGAGAGGAGGAAGTGCAGGGTCAGTGGTGTGACTCCAGTGCGAGTACTGTGATTGTTTGCGTGCTGTGAGTGCAGGGCGAGTGCTCTGCCCATGTGAGTGAAGGTTGAGCTGTGTGGGTGACAGGAGTGCCTATGAGTGCACAGCAAGCGATGTGACAGTGTGAGTACTGGTGAGAGGAGTGACTGCAGGGTGAGTGATGTGACAGATGAGTTTGGGTGTGGGTGTGGGTGTAAGTGCAGAGTGGGAGGAACTAATACATGGTAAGTGATGTGCTTGTTCGAGTGAGATTGCAGAGTGAGACGTGAAAGTGACAGGTGGGTGAAATGTCACATAAGTGCAGGGTGAGTAATGTGCTGGTGTAAGTGCAGGGTGAAAAGCATGAATGCATGGTGGGATTGCAGTGTGATTACTGTGAGTGCAGGGTGAGCAGTGTGCTCATGTGACAGCAGGATAAGTAGAGGGAGAATGGCATAAGTTCATGGCGAGGGTCATGAGTGCAGTGATGTTGCTGTGAGTGCAGGATGAGTGAGGTGCTCGTGTGAGTGCAGGGTAAGATGAGGATGAACCTTGCGAGTGAAGGGTAATATCGTCAGTGCAGTGTTATCGCTGTGAGTGTTGGGTGAGCGGTGAAAGTTACAAGTGAGTGGAGTGTCATGTGCGTACTGGGTGAGCTGTGTACTTGTGTGAGTGCAGGGTAGGAGGACGGTGAATGGTGTGAGTGCTTGCTGAGCAATGGGAGTTGCTGTGAGTGCAGGGTGAGCGTAAAAGTGAAGGGTGAGCAGTGTGAATGAGGAGTGAGTTGTCTGAATGGAGGATGTATTTCCAGACACCTGAAGTAACTTGGCAATGTATTGACGGCTGGCGTAGGGTTTCAGATACAAGTTAAACTATTGCTATTATAGCATCAATCAGGGATGGAGGGTGGAGAAAATATATAATTTGCTGATTTTTCAATAAACTTTCAGTCTTGTGATTAGGGTTGCCAGCTAATCGAATTTCCTCTGGCACCAGCAATATTTTGATGTCCCAGCCAGTACAAATATTAGTAAAATCAAGCCAAAGCCAGAATTTTTAGCCCTTATCTGTGCATACTTCAAACAGCAAATACAAATACAAATACAAAGCACTTTTCAAAGTGTTCTATGGCTGCATTAATGATAAATGACTAATAGTTAAAGGAAACAAACACAGAAAAGTCATGTTACAAATGAATACGTACCATTTTCTTTGCAGCCCTATGTGGTGTCAAGGCGAGGCTTTTGCAGACTCTTTAAACAACAAGAAATGGCTGGTATTTTTCGTTTGGAAAGGTGGCATCCGTAGTCATGCGATGCCTTTTCACCAAATGCATTCTCCCATCGTGACAGTAAAAATGAAATTCAAATGAAAGGAATAGGCAGAGTGGGGTACCAGGGGGTACTGAAACCAGTGGGGAAAAAAAGCCTTGTTAACCAGTTCACAAACGGCATGTAAATATTTAAATGGTTTTCAAAGAACTGTGAAAAACGCAGGTGTGGCGGAGATAAGCCTCTAGACCACAGCTTTCCAAACTTTTCATGTTGGGGACACACTTTTTGGAGATGCATCATTTTGGGACACAGTAAGGCAGTGTAGCGAGCGATCGTAGCGAGCCCAAACGCCTAAGGGGAGTTCTGGGGTTCTCACTCACTCTGTCTGTCTCCCTCTCTCTCTTTCTCCCTCTCCCTCCCTCTGTCTCCCTCCCTCTGTCTCCCTCCCTCTGTCTCCCTCCCTCTGCCTCCCTCCCTCTGTCTCCCCTTGTCTGTCTCCATCTGTCTGTCTCCGTCTGTCTCCCTCTGTCTACCTCCCTATGTCTCTCTGTGTCTGTCTCGCTCCCTCTGTCTCCCTCAGTCTGTCGCCCTCTGTTGGCTGCTATGTGTCTCCCTCTCTCTGTTTCTGTCCCTCTGTCTCCCTCCCTCTGTCTCTGTTCCTCTGTCCCCCCCCGACGCAGCCACATCTCCGGACATCTGAGAGACCTGCACTGGCTCCCCGTCAACAAAAGAATCACCTTCCGTCTCCTCACCCACGCACACAAAGCCCTACACGACCAAGGCCCGAGCTACCTCAACAACCGCATCAACTTCTACGCTCCCAAACGCCACCTCCGATCAGCCAGTCACGCCCTCGCCGCCGTACCCCGCATCCGAAGATCGACAACAGGAGGAAGGTCCTTCTCCCACCTGGCCGCCAAGACCTGGAACTCCCTCCCGACCGACCTGCGCCTGACCCAAGACCACCTTTCCTTCAGGAAGAAGCTCAAGACCTGGCTGTTCGAGCAGTAGCAGCACCCCCCCCCCAAGCGCCTTGAGACCCTCCGGGTAAGTAGTGCGCTATATAAATGTCCATGATTGATTGATTGATTGATCTGTCTGTCTCCCTCCCTCTCCCTCGTTCTCTCTCTCTCTCCCTCGTTCTCTCTCTCTCTCCCTCTGCCTCCCTCCCTCTTTCTGTCTCCCTCTGTCTCCCTCCCTCTCTCTGTCTCCCTCCCTCTGTCTGTCTCCCTCTCCTTCCCTCTGTCTCCCCCCTCTGTCTGTCTCCCTCTCCCTCCTTCTCTCTCTCCCTCTGCCTCCCTCCCTCTTTCTGTCTCCCTCTCTGTCTCCCTCTCTCTCTATCTCCCTCCCTCTCCCTCCCTCTGTCACCCCCTGTCTCCCTCTCTCTCTCTCTCTCCCTCTGTCTCCCTCTCCCTCTCCGTCTCCCTCTCCCTCTCTGTCTGTCTCAGTCTCTGCCTGTCCCTATCCCTGTCTCTGTCTCTGCCTCTATTTATCTGTCTGTCTGTCCCTGTTTCTGTCTGTCCCTGTGTCCCTCGCTCTGTCACCTTCTCAGTCTGTCTGTCCCTGCCTGTCTGCCCCTGTCCCTGTCTCTATTTGTCTTTGTCTGTCCCTCTCTCTGTCTGTCTCCATCTCTGTCTCTGTCTCCCTCCCTCTCTCTGTCTCCCTTCTTCTCTCGTTGTCTCCCTCTCCCTCCCTCTGTCTCACTCACTCTCTGTCTCCCTTCCTCTCTCCCTTTCTCTATCTTCCTCCCTCTTGTCTTCCTCCCTCTTGTCTTCCTCCCTCTTGTCTGTCTCCCTCTTGTCTGTCTCCCTCTTGTCTGTCTCCCTCTTGTCTGTCTCCATCCCTCTGTCTCCATCCCTCTGTCACCCTCCCTCCGTCTGTCTGTCCCCCTCCCTCTGTCTGTCCCCCTCCCTCCCTCTCTGTCTCCCTCTCTCTGTCTCCCTCCCTCTCCCTCCCTCCCTCTCCCTCTGTCACCCTCTGTCTCTCTCTCTCCCCCTGTCTCCCTCTCCATCTCCCTCTCCGTCTGTCTCAGTCTCTGCCTGTCTCTATCCCTGTCCCTGTCCCTGTCTCTGCCTCTATCTGCCTGTCTGTTCCTGTCTCCCTCCCTCTGTCTGTCCCTGCCTGTCTGCCCCAGTCCCTGTCCCTGTCTCTGCCTCTATTTGTCTCTGTCTGTCTGTCTGTCTCCCCCCTCTCTCTATCTCCCTCCCTCTCTCGCTGTCTCCCTCCCTCTATCTAGCTCCCTCTCCCTCCCTCCCTCTGTCTCCCTCTCTCTGTCTGTCTCCCTCCCTCTGTCTCCCTCCCTCGATCTCCCTCCCTCGGTCTCCCTCCCTCTGCCTGTCACCCTCTGTCACCTCACCCCAGCTTACAGGGCACACACACAGCCGTACCCGGGTACTTTGCAGGTCTTTAAAAGACCATTTACTTGTTAATGGGCTTTGTTGTGAATCGCCCGGACCCCATAGAGCAGAGTGTCTCAGAGTCCGCGCTGCTGCGGCAGACTCCGAGACACTCTTTCACGGGAATTGCTCTTAATACAACTTAATTGATCACTAGATTTTTGTTTTCAATTTCTCATTCAACCTTTCACGTCTTCAACCCCCATTCTACTGGAGACCTTAATAGCGCCTTTTATGATTTTATTTGTTAATTACTGTAACTCGTGCATTTCATGCAACAGTATTAAAACGTATTACCCATGCAGAGAGTTCTGGTTTCAGATCAGTCTGGCAGAGAGGTCAAATCATAGATATAGGATACTCAACAAGATCATTTCAAGAACAAGAACAAACAAACAGCACACCAATCAAGGGGTGGGTGGGGATGGGTTGCTGGTCCAAGTCTAAAGTGGACACGCATGTTGAGTCTCTTTGGTAGTATGTATGACCCAGGGCCAACATAAACGCCACCATACTGGTGTAAATGTCTTCATAGAGGGGATTTTGGCTACATAGGAACAAATTTGCGATACGTGGATAGGCCTTTTTAAATACATGTCTGATTAGAAGTTGGTTTTCTACATAATACTTGAATATTGAAAAGTGTCCTTCAGTGAAACAAACCAATAAAAATACAAAAAAAGCAAAAATATAATTAACGTGAAAATAAGGATTGTTTCCGATTGTTCTGGTGGTGCAAATAGCCCGGGCGCAAGGTGCTGGAGGAATAACTGGTTTTGGTTAGTCGTCTCAGTCCTGGCTTTACAGCCTAGTGGGAGGGACTGGAGGTCACTGGGAAACAGGCTAAGAGGGCAGAGGAAAGCAAGAAAACGTAACGAGCGTTTGAGGGAAACAGAGTACATACAACTTTGCCTCCGAAAAGCAGAAGGGTCAAAGAACTGCTAATGAAAGAAAACCAAGCGAAGGACCGAGAGGACAACAGGGACAGTGAAGGTCAGTCAGGAAAATGGTTGTAGGAACTGAAATGAGGAAAATGAAAGGCTGCAGGGAAAAACAGGACGGGGAAGAGAGAAGAGTTAAGGGAAAACAAGAGGACCAGAATAAAGGGGGAAAGAAGGGATAAGATCAAAGGGAGTAAAGCAAAAAACACAGAGGATATGAGAAACGGGAGCGAGATAAGAGGAGAATATGGAGGAGAAGAGCTGGGAGTAAGAAATAAAAGGTGAAGGCAAGAGTGGAGGAAAAAGACGACTTAGCACAGCAAAGAATATACGAAAAACATGGGAGGAAAAAAAATAAAGTGGAGGGCATGAGTGCAGGAAAAGGGATGAGGAAAGAGTAGGAAAAGGGCAGGGGAGAGGAAAAGAGTAAAGTAGGCTGAATAGGAGGAACCGGGGGTAAGAAAGACAAGGCGAGTAGAGAAAACAGAAGGGATGAGAAGAGAAGTATGAAGAATAGAAGGGAAGGAAAGGACAAGAAAATGGGGGGGGGGTAAAAAGTATACACATGGTGACGGAGTGAGAAGGACTAAAGAGAAGGTGGAAGAAGGGCTGGAGAAAGAACTATTCATTTGGCACATATTTAAAGACAAATTAGCCCTCACTACTAACCAAGCAATGATTAGCAAAAGGTGGTGAGCAACTAATTCGGGCTACTTTTCTGCGGGGTGCCTGGGCATACGTTTGGTCCTATTCTGACCAGCATCAATTAAAAGCATCATCGCAACATTTATTTTCTCCAGGTTTTACGAAAAAATGGCTTTATTATGAAATGCAGATCAGGTATAAAGCCCATCTTTCTCGGCAGGCTGCTGAGACCACGTCCCCTCCTTTACTCTACTTCACCTGTACCATACGGATATAACCGCCCCACCGACAATATCACTCCATCTGGCAGAAATCTCAGCTGTGTCACAATTACCAATTCCTGCTATTGGCATGCGTTACTGCAGGAGTATTTAGACTACAGCTGGTTGAACACATCAAATGCTACACATGGCAACTGCAGCATCTTATAAAACGCCACACAGATAGATCAAACGTTCTTGTAGAAAAATAATTCCTGGCTGTACTTCGCAGGTCTTTAAAAGACCATTTACTTGTTAATGGGGCTTTGTTGTGAATTGCCCGGACCCCATAGAGCAGAGTGTCTCAGAGTCCGCGCTGCTGCGGCAGACTCCGAGACACTCTTTAAAAGGAATGCCTCTTAATTTTATCAGCAGTTATGTGCTAAGTGCCCTGTCATCCTGCGACACACTGACCACTGGCAGGCGACACAGTACCGTGTCGGGACACACAGTTTGGAAAGCTCTGCCCTAGACACTGCCTAGCCGATACAGCAGCAGCTCAAGCTGTAGCAACCCGGGCAGAGACACACAATGGGACAGGGGGCTAAAGCCCTTTTAGCCTTAATGTCGTCGCGCATCTGCCCCTGCTTCATGAATTTCCATGAGGCACAAGGTTTTACGATCTCCTTAAAATGTGCATGTTGCGATGCAGCGGATTACCACATCAGTCGTATCAGAAAAACTAAGCCTTGTTCACAAACGATTCAGTGAACATCTAGCAAACAGAGCTTAGTAAATTGACTCCCTTCTCTCTGGTTGTTAACCTTTTAACTTCTGTGGAACCCCACCAAATCACTACCAGAAACAGCAGTCCCCTGCCTAAGCTAGTAGAACCTCGAAACAATATACAACCATACAGAAACAACTATACATTAAACACATACATAAAACATTATTTCATTTAACAAACAATTATAAACAACATTTTAATGGAAAGGCTGGAGCTTTTCAATATGTAGTTGTTTTCCCTAAATGGTAAACAAACATTAGAATTTCTCAGTCTTTTTTCATCCTAATACATGCTCTCCTTTTGTTGGAGCACAGCAGTGCTGCTTCAGTTCAGGCCACCAATCATCCACTCTAGATTCCGTTTGCTGTACTTGTGCTGCTCCCACAAAGGATAACAACTTATGTTTTAGCATCCAATTTCAAATTCCACATTTACAGAGATTTAGCATTTTCCATTTTATTTTTTTTGGCTATCTACTTTATGAATGTGGTAATATTTAATTTTCTAAACATTTGTTTACCCCCTGAATAGTCTTCACGGATAGGTGTCTGTGAACCTGAGGTTAAGAACTGCTGCTCCAGACTATTCAGTTGCTGGGGGTAGGGGAGTAAGGCTATAGCACAATCGTAACTAAGTTATTTCGCAACCCATTGCAGTACAACATCAACAGTATGATCCAGATAGTTAATATGCCTTAACTTTTAGTACTTGCATTCTCGATATCCTTAGCTGACAATCCTCCGGCAGTCTATCTTGGATTTGATAATACATTTTTATGAGCAGACAATAGCCCTATTAAGAGATTTGACCCCAATTCCATCTCAGTCTCTCTCTTTCTCTCTTTCTCTCTCTCGCTCTCTCTCTGGGTCTGTCAGTCTCTCTCAGTCAGTCAGTCTCTCTGTCAGTCTCTCTCTCTCTCTGACTCTCCGTCAGTCTCTCTCTCAGTCAGTCAGTCAGAGTCTCTGTCAGTCAGTCAATCTCTCTCTCTCTCTCTCTGTCAGTCAGTCTCTCTGTCAGTCTCTCTCTCTCTCTGACTCTGTCAGTCTCTCTCTCTCTCTGACTCTGTCAGTCTCTCTCTGTCAGTCAGTCAGAGTCTCTGTCAGTCAGTCAATCTCTCTCTCTCTCTCTCTCTCTCTGTCAGCCAGTCTCTCCTAATCGGTCAGCCTTTCTCTGCCAGTCAGTCAGAGTCTCTGTCAGTCAGTCAGTCAATCTCTCTCTCTCTCTCTCTCTCTCTCTGTCAGCCAGTCTCTCCTAATCGGTCAGCCTCTCTCTGCCAGTCTCTCTCTCCCAGTCTCTCTGTCAGTCAGTCTCTCCCTCTCTCTGTCAGTCAGTCAGTCAGTCTCTGTCTCTCTCTCTCTCTGTCAGTCTCTCTCTCTCTCTCTGTCAGTCATCCTCTCTCTCTCTGTCAACCAGTCAGTCTCTCTCCCAGTCAGCCCGTCTCTCTTTGTCAGTCAGTCTCTCTCTTTCTGTCAGCCAGTCTCTCTGTCAGTCTCTTTTTGTCTGTCATCCTCTCTCTGTCAGTCTCTCCGTCAGTCATTCTCTCTCTCTGTCAGTCTATCTATCAGTCATTCTCTCTCTGTCAGTCACTCTCTCTCTCTTTCTGTCTCTCTCTCTGTCAGTCTCTCTCTCTCTCTCTCTCTCTGTTAGTCTCTCTCTCTCTGTGTCAGTCTCTCTCTCTCTGTCAGTCTCTCTCTCTGTCAGTGTCTCCTTCTCTCTGTCAATCTCCCTCTCTGTCAGTCAGTTTCTCTGTCAGTCTCTCCCGCTCTGTCAGTCAGTCTCTCTCTCCCTCAGTCAGTCTCTCTTAGTCAGTCAGTCTCTCTCTGTCAGTCAGTCTCTCTCTGCTATTCAGTCTCTCTCTTAGTCAGTATCTCAGTCACTCTCTCTCTCTCTCCTCTCTCTCTCCTCTCTCTCTCTCCTCTCTCTCTCCTCTCTCTCTCCTCTCTCTCTCTCTCTCCTCTCTCTCCCCGTCTCTCTCTATCTCTATCTCGCTGTCTCTCTTTCTCTCTCTCTCTCTCTCTCTCTCTCTCTCTCTCTCTCTCTCTCTCTCTCTCTCTCACTCTCTCTCTCTCTCTCCACTCTCTCTCTCCACTCTCTCTCCAATCTCTCTCTCTCTCCAGTATTTCTCTTTCCACTCTCTCTCTCTCTCTGGGGGGCCCATGGGTAGATTACCTGCAAGGTCTGCGGGCCGCCAAGGGAGGCGTGCCGCTGGCAGCCCGCGGGCCGTACTTTGAGTACCACAGATCTAGGATATTCTAGCAGTTTCCATGATATAACAAGAACAAGCATTTGCAATGCAATAGGTCTTGCATTACTGATAGTTTGAGGTATTGGTGTTGCAAATTTTCCGAGCCAAACACAGCACCGAGACCGCCCTCATCGCAGCCACAGACGACATCCGATCACTACTCGACAACGGAGAAACAGCTGCCCTCATCCTCCTGTACCTCTCCGCAGCATTTGACACGGTCTGTCATAGCACCCTTGTACAACGCCTCAACAACATCGGAATACAAGGAAAAGCATTGGATTGGATCATATCGTTCCTCACCGGAAGAACCCAGAGAGTCCGCCTCCCCCCTTTCAGATCAGAGGCCACCGAAGTAATCTGCGGCGTTCCCCAAGGCTCCTCGCTCAGCCCCACTCTCTTCAACGTCTACATGAGCCCCCTCGCATCCATCGCACGCCAAAACACAACCTCAACATCATCTCCTACGCTGACGACACACAGCTGATCCTCTCCCTCACCAAAGACCCAAACACCGTCAAAACCAACCTGCACGAAGGGATGAAAGACGTAGCCGAATGGATGAAGAACAGCCGCTTAAAACTAAATTCAGACAAGACGGAAGTCCTCATCCTAGGATCATCACCCTCCGCTTGGGATGACTCATGGTGGCCACCAGCCCTAGGCAGCGCGCCCAAACCAACGGACCATGCTCGCAACCTGGGATTCATTCTAGACTCCTCCCTCTCGATGACCAGACAAGTCAACGCCATCCCATCATCATGCTTTAACATCCTACGCATGCTCAAAAAGATCTTCCGATGGATCCCCACCGAAACAAGAAAAACAGTCACTCAAGCACTTGTCACAAGGCGACTGGACTACGGAAACACCCTCTACGCTGGAACCACAGCCAAATTACAGAAAAAACTCCAACGCATTCAGAACGCCACCGCCAGACTCATCCTAGACATACCCCGCCACGACCACATTTCCGGTCACCTGAGAGACCTTCATTGGCTCCCCGTCAACAAGAGAATAACGTTCCGTCTTCTCACCCACGCACACAAAGCCCTCTACGACCTAGGACCTAAATACCTCAACACGCGCCTGACCTTTTACACCCCCACCCGCCAACTACGATCGTCCAATCAAGCCCTCGCCACGATTCCACGTATCCGTAAAACCACCATGGGAGGAAGATCTTTCTCCTACCTGGCGGCCAAAACCTGGAACTCTCTCCCCACCCACCTCCGCCTTACTCAGAACCACCTCTCCTTCAGAAAACAACTCAAAACTTGGCTATTTGATAAGTAACAACCCCCCCCATCAAGCGCCTTGAGACCCTCCGGGAGAGTAGTGCGCTATATAAATTTTAACTTGACTTGACTTGACAAATAATAATGCAACACCAATAGCTCATACTTTCAGTAATGCAAGACCTAGTGCATTACAAATGCTTACTTAGTGAGCCAGGAACCAGCGTTGTGTATCTAAGTGCAGTACCGCAAGCTGCTCCTAGATGTCCCTAGTTAGCAAGGCACCAGCACTGCATGTTTAGGTGCAGTACGGAAAGCTGCTCCTAGAGGTCCCTAGTGAGAAAGGCACCAGCACTGCCTGTCTCATTGCAATAACGCAAGCTGCTTCTAGAGTCCCCTAGTGAGCAAGGCACCAGCACTTCGTGTCTAGGTACAGTACCGCAAGCTGCTTCTAGAGGACCCTAGTGAGCAAGGCACCGGCACTGCATGTCTGCAAAGTTGGAGTTATTGGCATTATAAATGGCAGTGTTTTTTACCTAGCCATGTTGCAGGATGCTGTACCATATGTGGCCGAGAGGACCTCTTTTGATCACGTATGTTACTGCACCCTGCAGAAGATATGGTAAATCCACCCTACAGATAATGGATTGCATACAAGACAGTACTGCGAGTACATTCAAATAGCTATGTCCATATATACAATTTGTGGCTTTGAATTGCGACAAAATAATTATTACATTAATTTCAGATTAGGTTGTACTCTGTGTGGAGCTGATGAAGGGAAATTTAAAGACGGTCTCATATAAATGTGAGATGTTCTAGTGATTGAAGTAACCACTGTCAGCCTAGTTTTGGACCAAGTGTGTGTTCTGCCTGAAGCCTTTTAAGAAAATACTGCTTTTTCTTAAGTTTGAGTTTGAGAAAATAGTACTTTGAGGCTGTAATTAAAACCTAGGGAGTAACAACACATGTAATAGGGGATGTTCTCATGGGAGGTTACAAGAAGACACAAGGAGGTACTATGAATTCGACGCTGCACTATCTCCGCTGGTATCCTTTTTGGAATAGCCAATTAAATGGGTGTTCAGTTTGGTGGAAGTTTGATGTCACTGATAAGACTCCTCTAAGGCTTCATGACGCAGCGTGTCTCTACACGCCGGTGCCATATTTTGTTGAAATCCTGCGGATGACCATAATGAATGATTGGTCCTAACTATTTTATACAAATATGTAACGCTCAAGTAAACTGTGAGTCCTGAAGATGACCGCACAATAATATAGCTTTTGAAACGCCGTCAACGCTTTTTGGTGGCCCAAATTGAATTAAGAACACATTATTTTTGTTTGTGTTTTTCCTTTACCGAAATATGTAATGGTTTTGTTTGCCACATGTCTGGTTTGTGATATGTTTTTTTGTATACCAGCACTTTGTCTTGAGCGTAATTGTTTTTAGAACCTTTTGTATTATGTATAATAAATAATGTCTATTTGATACTAGAAACACTGTTTGAAGGGCTTCTTCAATTATCCTTTCTTATCCTTTTTTTGATTAACTGCTTTTCTATACTGTTTGTAAACCTAAAGTTAATGTGTTTTGGGTGATCCCTTCCCTGAACCTATTGTTAGATGTATTGATTGACTGTCCCGGGTTCGGGGTGTTGGACAGCCCCTGTGGTTGTTAACACTTTAATTAGCGGCCAGCACATACCAGGCCAACTTCTCACACACAACAAAATAATTTGGAAGGATTACGTTTCTCGTTCCAGTTTACACAACTGGGATTGCCAAAGTTTCACTGTTGTAACATGCATCAGTACTTTCACACTTATAAAAGCAAGGGTGGAATTGTGGGCTTTTTGTGGGTTGTCATGCGTATTGCAGGGAACACCAAGAAATTCTTTGGTCTCTGGACATTCACAAAGAATGTGCAGATAGTTTCCCACTCTGAAAGCATGCAAACTACTCCTGTATAAGGCAGGCATAACTTGTTATCCAGGGTGGGAAAGAGGATGGAATACCTCCATAATTTACAGTGATGCAGGATAAGGGTTCTCCACATGGAAACTATCTTCGTAATGCAAAAGAGGAAGAAACATATTTGCATATAATTTACCCATGCGAATATGCCACCCTTTTGGACAATCTTTCTCAGTAAATTTTGCATGTTGTCAAAGTTCTGCGAATCTATGATTGCCTGGAAGGGAATTTTCTTGGGCCTGGGAAACTTTTGTAAGTGCCCTAAAAACTGGAAATCTCCTCCAAAAGTCGCCTTGGCACTCCAGAAGTAGGTTCTGAATCGGGCTGGAATCTTCTGCACAGCTAACAATCAAACACAGCATTTTAATGCGAGTACAGTACTTTCTTCGAAAACAAACTGATTGTTCCTTTCCCAGGGAAAAGTGTGCACTCTTCATGAAGTAAAGCAAAATAAACATAAAAAGCATGTGCAAATGCGGCATTTGTTTACCTTTCACAAGGGAACATGGGCTATATAAATTGTGTATTTTACTGGCGGATCAAAATTCACAATTTTACTGGCAGAAGGAAATCAAATGTTTGAGCTATAAGATTTTTATCTCGGCCACTGCAGCCATGCACTGCTTAGAATTATGTTTGATAGTCTGGCCCATCAACTTTCACAGTTTTCTTGAAGCTCTGGTGCCCAAGCATCCACAGGAGTACACTTCCATGCCTGCAGCACCCTAGGGGGAGCACTCAGAGAATCGCAGGGTGTCAACTAGAGAATAACATCAAAACCAGAGAGGGACGGCTGGCAGGAAAAAAGCAGGGTCCTTCAGGAACCAGTCGAGGAATACACACAAATTCTCCTGGCATCCTTAGTTTTGTTCCATACACCTCTCTAAATGGTTACCTGGGAGATGCTTTCAGATGAATCTTGCTTCAGGGCCTACTGTACTTGTTCCGATTAACCCTCTTTTCTCAATAGTACTGCAGGAGGATTGTGCATCACTTGTTTTGATCATCCTAGAATGGGCGCAGTGGATCTGATACATTAATCAGTCAGCACTCAGCCACCGTTTCATCACCCATGGACAAAAGATCTGCCCCGCAGCAGTAAGATGGTTTGGTCCTGTACCTTAATTCCCAAACACCGTGTTTGGGTAGCAGGTGTCATTTTGACAGCCAGGAATCATGCTAACAAATCTGTCTCTGTAGATTGCTCGAATAAGTTTGTTCAAAGGTGTGATTCAAAGGCATCTACCCATTAACTTTTGGCTTTCCTTTGCCTCGCTATTTGCATTGTCTCTTGCCCAGCAGGATCTGGCACTGTCTTACGTTATGAGATGTCTGGTGCCCCTGTCTACCTGATCATCCTTCCCTGTTAAGATTGCCAATGGTGGCAACTTTTCCAAACAATTGCTTTACTTGTTTCCACAACATTTATTGTTCCCCACTAGGGTCTGAATCTCACTTTGACTTTCTTGATGGCATCCGTTAGTTTCCCAGTACAACTTCTTACTCTGAGACAGTTTTGTTGACAGCAATAACTTGTGCACCTAAAGTTCACTCAAGAAAACATTGCATCAATCTTCCTCCGTAGATAATACACCCTGCAAGCTCCTTTTCAGTAAATGCTCCAGCCCACTTTCCAGATCCAACAGCACAAATATCTGCCCAAGTCACCCAATTGGTTAGTCTGTATCAGACCACACTTTCCATACAGAATAAATATGTACCAATTTCTAGTTTTAATTTCAACAGCTTTCTATCATTTTTAGATCTCCACCAACATTTAATTAAAAAAATCCAATAGTAAATAAAAGAATAGTATATATACACTTTGAGGAACTTTTGGTCAGCCCTCTTCATCCATCAATCTGTTCACCTGTCCTTCAGATTTAGCTTCTGTCCACATTACATACAGCATATCCCAGTGGCTCAGCCCCCTTCAACCATTGGCTTGTTCCACTAACCACCATTAACTACATTTTGACTGATCAGATGTTTACATCCGCATTCCGCAGGGTTTTCCTTTATAATTCGTAATTCCTTCTTAGTTCTGGCTTGACAGTGCAGCTGCCTGTAGATGTGCTGTTACCACATCTTTAAATTATACACAAAGCCGGTTTTAGCTCTAATAAATGCATTGTTACTTTCTTACTGCAGGCAATTGGTTATATGACATAACATGTGAATGCATGCGGGGATATTGTACAGCTGAAAAGTACACTTAATCATCCTGTTGTTTGTCAAATTCAATACTTTATCACCTAGATGCATTCTATACAAAAAGCAAATACTTTGCTACTTCACAACTTTCGTAAAGCTAGTAGCCTGGTTTTAATGTAGTAAAAGGCATTTGTGAATGCAAAACCCACAACCCGCTCCTCCAGCGCAAATCTGATGACGACTGCCAGAGTTAAGCGCTCTAGGATGGGGGGGAGGGCTTTGTGTGGCTGCCACACAATTATGGAATGAGCTACCTCAGAGCATCAGACAAGTTAACTCCCTGACCGAGTTCAGAAAGAGCCTGAAAACTTGGCTCTTTCACAAGGAATGATCTCCAATTCCCTGTTACTTCTGTCTGCTTACATGACAGTCATACTCAAGTCTAAGCGCCAGGATACCCGTAGGGTGGCAGTTTGCGCTATACAAGATGTTACAATTACAAGCATCTCTAAATGCCTGTGTTTACATGTAGTGGCTCATACAAGCAAGACTTATTGGCTTTGTCAATGCTTGATATATTTTACTCACCCTTATTTGTCTATACTGTCTCTTCAGGTTGCATTTACAGATATTCAAAGCCAATAGTATAATTTCTTAGACCAATAGGTATTGTACTTGCCTGTGCTGTACATTAAACCTAAAAAAGGACTTTCAAGGAAGGCTTTTATGCCTGTTCTGAGTACACATGCTTGTTAGGAAGTGTCCACACTTCTCCATTAAAATTCAGTGCAAAATAATTTGTTATATTTCGAATTTGTATTGTGCGCATATGACTTTTGTACTTTTAGGTGTCAGCATATATTATTTTTTGAACGTTTTTAACGTTCTTATTTTTGTGGCATTTGTAAAAAAAAAAATCCTGTTGTAGTAGGTTGACAAGGTTTCACCTGTTGCTCAAATGCGAGTTCAAATTGTGATTATTCCATAGTGAGGCATGGACACACCACTGTAAACGCATACCCCTTTTTGGCAGTTTGTACATCGTTCTTCGCAGACTTAAAAGGACCACGTTTCCCACTGAACCTGTATTGCCTTTGGAGCATATAACATATATGAGATATTTTCACCATAAATGTGACCCTAATTGTACACCCAGTGAGGGCTTTCTAACCAAGCTTAAGAGGGTCAAAGGATGCACTAACAAACCCATGCAGCATAAGAGCCTTATGGTATGTACCTGTTTTAGAATGACCTGTACAGAGCTCGTAAAACTTGCATCAAGGGAACAGCCTGCTCTCAGGGGATCATTAGTTCTGGAAGTTCACAAATAAGCAATCAGTGCAGAGTCCTTAGACCACAGCAGTTACAAATTAACAATTGCGAAGTAGGAGAGGAGAAGAGCTAAGAGCTGGAGAATGCTTGAAGCTGAGAGAAGCTGGTATTAGACGTTCCTGCAGTGAACTGAAGTTCCCAGTGGTCTGCACCCAGAGGCACGCCATATTGAGAACTATGTGCTAACTCTGAAGAGAACTGCATTCTGGGGCATACTTGCTACCCTGAACAGCAACAGAAAGATTAGCAAATAAAGCAACCATAACAATTACATCTAAACCCGTAGTGCTGTCTGGAATCCTTCCACAATTTTGATCTCTGCATGAAGGGCTGTCTACCCACATCATGCCCAGACGTGCAGTCTAAAGCCTGCTGTATATCCGTGAGCACATGGCACATTTTCTTTATTTGCATCTTTGCAACCAGTGCTGGGGAAAGACCAGTTTCTTTTCTAATGGGGCAGGTCAGTCCATACAAACTTAGAGTATGGAGGCTAAGTAAACAATTATTTCGATTTCCCCATTAATGAGCAAATTACTTGAAAATCAGGAAAATGTGCCCCTTTACTGTCATGTGCAATAGCTTATATTGCAGCAGTTATCTTCTATTCACGAGAGCCCTGTACACTTTCTTGTTTGTCAGCTGTGTTCGTGTGTGGGGGCTTTGTTTAAACTCTTTGCTAGGGAGCAGATACTCAAGCTTTTCGATTAGTCTTAAAACTTGTGTGGCATTTCCTTACTTGGTATCGTGTCCTCCATTCATGCAGTTCTGCTTTCTATCGAATTTGCCCTTTGATAGCGCCACGCAGAGCTCTTTTAGAGTCATATCAGACTTCATGGTCTGTTGCTGGAACCATAGAATAAGGATAATAGACACATAGACCCACACTGATCTTAACCACTGGGCTTTCTTGTTTGTGGTGCCCCAAAGGTCATTACTGGTGTCATATGTGGACTTAAACATTTCCCTTACGCTTTCAAAGATCTACGCCCATCAAGTTGCATGTAAGAATTATGCTTAGCGTAAAACAGCTTTGCATCAGTTTGAATGACTTGACATGCAGTAGAGAGATATTTCATGGGATTAATTTACAAATGCAGGATGAAAAAAAGATCAGAAATCTACTTCTGTGGTTTTGTTTCCTACATTTCGAGAAGGTCACTGACATCTGTGAGATTCTCAAATCTCCCACGAAAACTCCTGAAAGTCTTTGACAGCTTATGTATGTATGTGGTATTTGTAGGGTGTAAACTTAGCCAGAAGGGAGTGAAACACTGTTCAGGGTCAAAGGCGATGATGCAGTCCACAAATGCTTTAAAGTTCTAGATCCTGGGTACATAAATTGCAAAAGCCCACTGCTATCTTTTTTTAAAATGTCTTTCGCATTGGGGGCTCTTATTTCGAGTGACCCGGTTAATTGTAATATGTGTGGTAACTGCTGCTAGGGCACACAGTTATGTTATCAGTTTTGTGGTAAATATCAGAAAGTCAAACCCGCCGTTGTTTATCATGGGGAACAATTCACTTTATTTACTGAAACACATGGATTTTGCTGTCAAACATCTAAATCTACGTGTTATTCCCCCAAAACTGGCTATTAGTTGACACTTAACAGGTGCGATAAATATCACTCCATTTACCGGACCATTCTCAATGAGGTCGGAGGGTGTCTATCTGCTGGTGTACAGAGGTCCCCTGGAGACTGGGAGATTCCCTCTTGAAAACAGGGTTGTGTGTCATGATGGTGGTTGTGGCTTTGGAAATGCAGTAGTACTCCAACTTTGCAAAATGTACTTAGCCCCTATTTGAAAATCCACATAGGTAAATGAGGAGGTAATCTGCAATTGTGTTTGTAACTTTACTTCTCCACAGGGTAAGTATGTTCACTTACACTCCTTTTAAATATCCCTTACCCACTCTGAAAAGGCACTTACACCTACCTTTGAGAAGAATGAGGGAAAGCATCTGCAACATGTTTCTGAATACCCCCCACACTAGGGTATATGGTGTGTTAACTAAATTTGCCGTATATGCATTTTTGTCAATTAGTATTTTTCAGTCCAGAGATGTTAAGTAGTGTTTTAATATTCTGATTCTACATTGCATTACTGTTACGTCGCCTAGCGTTTTTAGTGCCTTAAAATCTGTAGCTGTTGAGAATATAGTACCACAGCAGAGCGCTTGAGCTAGATTGATGCTACCTCGGCTAGGCCTGGGACTGACGGTAAAAGAGATGCCCCATCTGATGTGATGGACGCAACAGCTACTGCTGTTCTTCCCAGAAGTTGAAGCTGGAGCGGGCTATTGGAATCGACTTCACATGCCTGGCACCACTGCTCTCCCTCTGGAGAACCCAGCATCTCCGGATATTTACATTCACTGACACGGTCCAGCTTCAGCTCTATGCTTTTTGTGTCTGGAGATTGTAAAGGAAAAAGGAGCCATTTTCATTTCCTGAACAGGAAGTGTTTGTGTTCCGGGCTCCCAATAACGTAGTGTTAGCATCTTTTCAGGAAGGTAGACTAAGAGGGAAGGCACCTGTTATTTATATCCATAAGAAAGGGAATATTGTTTTTAATTTTTTCCATAAACAGCACAAAAATCTTTTTGGCGTAACACATGCCTCAACCCTTAGCCAGCCAGATTGCAAGCACGAAAAACATCACTTCTTCTTTGAAACATTTGGGCATATTTACGTGAAATCCATATTGCAATCAGAAAGTACATGGTGTTCTTCACAAGGCAACACATGCACTTGTAGGGAAATACTTATGGCCATTAGTCATCCAATGGCTTGCACTGCAAAATGTTCTCCTGCTTTACTGTGTTACACCCGTGGCATTTATAGGGAAGCGAGTGTATCAATAGTACCTTAAGTCGCTCAAGCCCTTCAGCAAGTGCAGGTCTCACTAGCTGACACAATAGGTCACCCCATGTCATACAATCATCCTGTACTTTCTTGTCTGTATGCTCTTCACTCATATGCCTTTCCTCGGCTAGCACCCATACATCTCTATCTCTGACCCAGGCCTACACAGATGGTCTAGTATTTGCAAACCGCTGTATGGCTATCTGCTTAATGGGAAGCAGAAACCCCAACAACACAAAGCGGCTCCTGTTCCTTTTATTTTGGGGGGAGAAGGACCACCCATAGGAGACCATGCTTAATTGCAATCTCTAGTCTGATCCCTGATACCAACCCTAATCTGTCGGTGACCTCCCTCTAGTATTTTACAATCGCGACACAAGTCCGACCATATGCCAAACATCTGCACCCACTTCCATCTGTTAGAAATGGTAATAACAATACAGCACCATAAATCACAATGCTACCTTGCTAAATATGAATGAGTTCAGAACTATATTTTGCATATGTGCTTGCGACGGTACCGCTATTTCTGGTTACCCAGACAGTTTTTCGATCTGGAGCTAGCCAAGACGTTTTGATTTTAATCAAATAATTCATATATTTATATACTTGGTTCTAGGGGCTCTCAGGCAGTTCTCTTCACCCATTGGTCTGTCTGACTGACATTCACATTTTTGTTTCACCCAATACAAAACAAAGCATGGGGCACAGGTCAACCATTCAGCCACTGGCTTACCTCAGTGAGTGATCATTCTGCTCTTGCTCATTGTGCACTTACACACAAGCCCCCTTGAACAGTTTCATAAAACCAAAAAACAAACGTTGGCAGCCAACACCATGCCGAACATAAGGAAATGATGTCATGAACCCAGGTCACCCACCCCACGCTGTTTACATTCAGTGCTGGAACTTGTGATCCTCGGTTGCTCCCCTCCTTCATAGCAATGGCGCATACAGAAAGTGGCATGATGGCCTTGGTGTCTGCACCAGATGTTCATTGGGCTGCAACTGTAACTGCACCAGGGCTTAAAGATTTGAAGAAAGAGTCCCTTTGAGGTCAGTGTAGCCTTAAATTAAAATGGTCTGAGTTGACATGGAGACTAGCGTATGCCACCCTGTGACAAAAATGCTCATTGAGCTCCACTTTCTTGAAGTCCTTCCATTAAGAAATTACCTCCTGTTGCCTTTTATTTTTGTGTTTGAATATTTGCTTTGATTGATTTGATTTGATTTATCCATTTGTAAAGCGTGCAAATGCCTGGAGGCGTCTTGGCGCTGTGACAGACTGCAAACTTCTGAGACGGGCAACCTAGATAACCGCAGTGAATAGCCAAGTTTTGACTACTTTTCTAAAGGACCCCAGAGATGGGCTATTTTTTATAGATAGAGGCAGCCGGTTCCAGGCCCGTGCTGTGTGCACCAAGAAACTTCTTCCGCCCCAACTGGCCCGTCTAAATTTCGGGACTCTGATTAGTTTCAGATGGCTGGATCTAAGCAGTCAAAATACGCAATATTGTGCGTATTTTGTAAGATAATAGGATTTCAGTGTGTGGAATGGAATTCAGAGAAAGGAGCAAATGAGACGTTATTTCCATTTATCCATGGATCATGCAGTTATTTCTTTATCGGCAGTTTCTTCACTTCATATCAAGCCCATGCCGCTTAAGGGAATAAACAGCATTTTGTAATTCAAAGTGTTTACTTATTGTACTGCTCCATTGACATTGGTGTACAGTTTGTGTGATAGCCTACATTTATACAAATAACTCATTCCCCTGCTTACACATTGATGTCTTAAAGGGGTGTGCCTGTTGACACTGCAGTTTGCCTCTGTCATCTCAATAAAGCAGACTTAACTTTCCAAACCCTCATGCTAAGTAGATTATTGTCTGTAAACTCATTTGATCTAACCAAGTATACAGATTCCCACCAGGCTGAGGATTTTGTATTTGAGGACAATTTCCAATATACTGTAATGCTTTTTAAGCCTATAGCTATGAACGTTTGGTGATCTAGGAGTATTTGTGGTTGTTAATTGTTAAGTTTTATGTTATGTCTTTTACAGCCATCTTTACAGATGACTGGAGAGTTTTATGTAATAAACTATTCGAGCTATTGATGCTGATCTTGAAGGATTAAGTAATAGTTTTCAACCTTGTTTTCAATATATTGAACTAGGTGCTGCATGGTTTTGTAGATGGAATGTTTGTTTGACCATCAATTGCACAGTTCTGATATTTGTGAGTATTAAGAGCAGTTCTGACCCGTGGATGTAATAAATTAGGAGTTGACATCAACACGTGTTTAATCCCCACTTGATCTGCCTGAGACCTGAAATTCCTGCTTTTTGCTGTTACTTCTGCTTTATTGGATTACTATTCAAGTCTGTAATTCAATGTAGCTGCATTGTTTTCTCTTTGGTACACAGGTTGAGAAGTTAGCTGATTACTGTCATGGAGTTTTACACCCTACACGTAATAATGACATTTTTTATCGAGTGCTTCATACGGCGCTTGTAACCTTTGGAAATAACGTCTCTACTGTTGATATCCGTTACACTGATAGTAATCAATTTGACGAGGTCCAATAAGAGAATATCCTTATGGAAACAGTTGTATGGCAAGGGATTTTTTTTTTCTAAAATTGATTCTTAAGAAAAAGGCTTTATTGTATGTGGTCGATGAAGATGTGTTTTTAAGCTCTGTTTGAATATTTTTCAGATACTAATTCACTACCTCGCTTATACTTTTTTTCTTTTTCAGTAGCTGCTTGCTTTGCCTTTCTGTAGTAATACTTTGAGCTGTATCTGCTGTTCGGAATTTATAGGGCAAAGTATAAATAATAAATATAAAAATAATTTAATCCTAGTTTTCTAAGGCAATTTAGTTGGAAAGACTTACTAGGGACTATGTGGTCATTACAACTCTTACTTTCGTAGAAGTATATTCTGATTTTGAGAAATATTTTGGTTACATTTGCAATTCCATAGTATTTGATGTTTCAGGCGACCATTTTAATCAGAGTAGAGCAAAAAAGATCTTCTAACAGTGAATATTTTGCATAAAAGCCTTGCTTAGCCTCCAGTAAACTTATGTTATCTGTTCAAGAGGATAACATAAAGTGAGTTTTTTATTTCAATATTTTTTGTATTCATCTGATTTATACCAGAAGTTTTAAAAATACTATAAATAGGTGTGTGTAGATGGTTTTTGTAACGATGCAGATGTGTGGAAGATGTACCCTGCATATCCTGGTTCTCAGTTTGGCAGATACAGATTTCATCAGATTTCAAAATGGTTTGTAAATCCCCTACGCTGTGCTCCATATATTCCACTGGAGTTGTAATTTTCATCCAGTGTCCTAGCCACAGTAGCTGTGGTGATGTGCCTCTTAATGCCAGTAACTAATGTTACTAAGGGTATGATGTTTTGTGGAGTTGAAACATATTATGGGAGATCCAGTTCAATCTGAATAACTGTGTGACTTAACCATGGCTAATGTTTCGAAATCAGAGTTTTAGGAGTACCCCCTCTGATTCTGCTATAACTTGGCGTTTTTAATTTTCGTGTCCACCATTTTTTACCTCAATTAACCATTTTCCCTTACAAGTCAGAGCCATCGTCTTGAATGTGTTTCTCACGAATGTATGACGTTACAACGAATTCCGTTGCAACGCATGCCTTTACCACGCATGCGTTACAACGGAATTCGTTTTCCAAGCATAACATTTACCTCGAATACTTGCGTGGTGACGTCATACGTCGTTAAGAGGAAACGGATATTTTTTTCCCGATTTCTCTTAAATGACGCTGATTATCTTCATATCCCAACGTGATATCTGGTGAGTTTTTTTTGGGGGGGGGAGACCCCCCCAAGCCCCCCCTTTTTTTACTTTTTACCTTTACCACATATGCCTTTACTACAAATCTCGTAGTAAAGGTATGCGTGGTAAAGGCTTTAGCGGTAACCACGCATGCGTTGTTTTGCATGCGTGGTTAAGGATTTCGTGGAAACGGCTTCGTTGTAGTGGCCGTTTCCCGTTTCTCACCATTTGCAGTAGTCTTCTTTACACATATAAGAAGACATAAGTTCATTCAGAAAGTTGTCTGTAAGTACATAACACAACAGTTTTCATCACCAGAACTGAAAGTTGAAAGCCACTGACTGCCCTGCTAACTCGCACAGTGCCTCACGGTGTCACACGATTTTGGCTGCCTTCACATGGTCACCCAGTGAGGTGCCGAAATCACATGTTGGCAGGGAAGACGAGCTGGGAACGACTGCAAAGTGTGTTATTTCCGGCTTGTGTTTGGAAGCTCTGAGCAGCCGATGTCCATTAAGAGGTGTGAAAACAACTCAGGACATCGACAACAGCCTCAGCAGCACTTTATTTTTGTTTTTAAGGAGGGGGTGGTGGGCTTGGTAGAGGGCCGAATGCCCCTTGTGTAGCTCTTGGAATGAGACCCTGCCTCCTCCAAGTCCCCCACCCCACCCACCTCCTCTCACTGTGACATTTATTTTGAAGTTCACAGGTATGCCCGGAGAATGGATGAGCAGTCCAAAAAGTAATGTCAGTGCGTGCAGGCCAACGTGAATACAACATACCATGTTTCATTTGTACTTTTTATAGATGTACTCGGCAAGAGAGCAGTGAACATTATGATACACCTTTCACATCAGGGCAAAAAAAAAATCACAATACTAATTGGAGTTGCATTGGTGGACATAACGGAAAGGCAATTGAACATACATTGCATCTTTTGCTCTTCCAACAAGTAATTTTTGTCTTGAAATAGTTCCATAAATCCTTTGTATAAAGACTGTTTACATATGTCATCAGGGCTCTTTCCACCTGGGTTAGACCTTGCATAGAGATGTTGCTATATGATTCCCTGAAGCTTACAACGTTTACACTACAGGAGCAGGACCAAGACTGCAAAAATGTATTACGGGAGCCCTCACTTCTTGCTTTTGTACTGCCCTACCTTTGGGACACATTCATTGCCTATTTCTTATCACATAGTCCAATGCTTTCACCATGTATAGGTTACTAAGAGACATCACACAATACTTTTGTATTTAGTTAGGCTCCAAAATATTTCTTCTCCCTAAGGCGGATGCAGGGTGGAAAGATTAAGCCATCATGGCATTTTGTGGTCTAAATCCAGACTGGTATTAACTCCTACAACAGCTGGATCACCCATAGCATGTGCTACGTTCAGCCAACCTTATCCTAAACGCAATAGAAACCCATGCACTAGAAACTCTTATTGCGCCAAAGACCATTTCTCATTTAGTGATCACTTCAGGTTGAAGGTAGATGGGCACGTCTCTATAGATTTTACTGGATGAGGGTCAAAAGACTTGCACCAATGCCACATCTGAGGCACAAGGAGGTTCTGAACCCTGTTCCACCCTTTGAAGCATCTTGGTACTTGCCCCAAAAGAAGGTGGCTGCAGGAGTAAACCTCGGCGGCACAGAGCTCAGGATGGTGCTGCCATCTTGAAGCTCGAGTGACAAAGCCCACTGAGAAGTGTAATTGAAGCATAGCAGAATTAAGTCATGTTAATTTTACTATATTTTGGTTTGGATATACTGTCTGAAATAAACCAACCGATTGATCCCCAAATATAAGTGTTAATGGGCCCCATTTGCAACCAGCTCAAATTAAGCAATGGCCCAGGTAGGGAAAGCTAGCGATGACCACTCCTCACTAGCTAGGGCAAGACGACCACCCCATGACCTAACGATCCTGTGGTGAACAGACCATTGGGTCTAGCATCTCCACCAGAAGAGGTGGTTGAGGATTCACCGTGGAGCCCAGCGATTCCCCCAGCTCTAAATGGGGTGAATGAACTACAGATTTGGCAGAATTGTGCTTTAGCATTTTATGGCTGATGCACGATTCCACCAAACTCTAAATGACCAGTTAAGGCCCTTACATTGTACCAAATTCTGATTACCTTAGGGACCTGAAATCATACTGCCAGGCAACTAGTGGTTTGTGCTAATTAATTGAAGCAAGATTGTATATTTTCTATTTATTCTCTTAATTCTTTCCTTTTTAATTTTTTCTCTGTTGTTGCAAATCTGGTTGTTAAATGCTTGTGTATGTAAAATGAAATGCCTCTTCTGGTAACTTGACTCAGCACATCTCCGAAATGCAGCAGGCGGATAATCGACGTGTTGAATCCTTTCAAATTTGCTCCAAGCACATTTGTCAAGAGATGAATTTGTGCAAAATCTTCCTGCGTAAGCCTGTTTAAAAATAGCCTCCATCATCGGCCCAAACGGATGGAGGGAGCGCTGTCATGATCTGGCCTTAAGTGCCTGCCATCAGCATGGAAAGAGACCAGAAGCGTCTTCCGAAAGGGCTACAAATGCACCCATTTGCTTTTTATTTATAAATCTAATGGAAGGTGTGCACTTTAATATTGATTTATGACCCCTCATGCTTCCAGTGCCTGACTTCCAGGAAAAAATATATATTACATAAACAAGAAGACAACATCAGGACCATTCGTGTGCCTTGTTAAAGCAAGCAATGTGTTAAGTGGTTAATAAAAAACATACCTGTCAGGTAGACAATAGCTTCCAGACTGTGACTGTCTGACTAGTGGTCTGGTGTGGAACAGATAGTGAATGCATGGAGATGTTGTGTCGTCCATTGGAGGCACCACTTTGTAACTCGTTACCACCACACAAAACGACCCATGGAGCTCCTACATGAACGTGATTCTACTGGTAGAGGGAACTTAAGAACTGTAGTGCCAGTGAACTGTCTGTTTGGGAGAACAGAGTATAATAATGCTCAATCAACATCTTAAGGTAGACCGCGGACCTGTTTACTTTCAACTGGGGATTTCAGTTGATCAAAGAAGGCAGAATCTCCAAGAGAAAGTCTCGCACAAAATGAGCACTTCTTAGGGTAGTCAGACCAAGAATTATCAACTTTCCCTGGTAATCCCTCATTTCTTAGAGGACCATCGGGTCACCCTGATACCTCCACCCTCTGCCTCCATACAAGTGCCCCTGATATTGGTAATGCCATCAGTGCATGTTGGCATGGCTTTGTAATTCTAATGGACTCCATTGATTCCCTATAGTAAGGCTTAAACATTGCTAGGTGAACCTATTTTTCGTGTGATTCTTAGAGGGTTCTTTTAAGGCTTCCTGTGGTCAAGACATGTGACCCACTTGGGCAAAAAGAAAATTGTAGGATGTGATGATAACTACTGGAAATAACAAGGTAACGTTTAAGGTATACTAGTGTCAGATTACGAATATCGTAATGGTTTCTTAAAGGGTTTACTGCCTCAAGGGGAATCGCAAAGAATGTTTTTCTTTTTAAATAATGCTTAATCGTTTTATTAAATGATAAACAACACTAAGAAGAAAAAACATATAAAGCATGGCTGTTTGCATCAGTATGATCAAGAGTGCATTATCAATCCATGCTCTAAGGCTGGCAGCAGTAAGCGATTCTCTGCATTGAAAGTGTAAAAAGCATCATTCCCACATGAAGCCTTCCGCTAACATAGAATCCTAAAATTACTTCCAACTCATAATTTTTCTTCCTATGCCCTTGCATGTTTACAAATTATTTGGGAGACCTACTTCTTTCCTGTATTGCTTTCTTTGCTGACATAACCCAGTCGGTCTCCGGGATTTGTGGAGCTCACTACTCACCCACAAGGGTCTCAAGGTGGTTGGGGGGCGGGGGGGAGTTGCGTGCAGCTACGTGTTTTCCGAAGAGCCAGGTCTTGAGGCTCTTCCTGAAGGCTTGCAGTGTGGGGGTATGTTTGATACAGAGAGAGAGAGAGTTCCAGGTCTTGGCTGCGATGTAGGAGAAGGATTGCCCTCCCGCTCTGCGGATGCAAGTGATTTCGGCTAGGGCCAGATCGGCGGATCGAAGGCTTCTCTTGGGTGCGCAGAAGGAGATTCTTACGTTGAGGTATTGGGTTCAGATGTTGTGGAGGAATTTGTAGACATGAGTGAGGAGCTTGAAGGTCACTCTCTTTTCGACGGGGAGCCAGTGGAGTTCACGTAGGTGTTTGGTGATGTGGTGTTGTAGTGAGATGCCGAGGACCAGTCCATCTGTGGCTTTCTGGATTGTCTGGTGCTTGAGGAGTAGAGATTTGTTTATTCCGGTGTAGAGGGCATTCCCTTAGTCCAGTCTGCTGGTTATGAGTGAGTGAGTGATGATCCTTCTGGATTCAGGGGGGATCCATTTGAAGGTCTTGTGGAGGGTGTTAAAGCATGTGGAGGATACAGCGTTGATTTTTTGTTGCATGGTGAGGGAGGAGTTGAAAATGATGCTGAGGTTGCGGGCATGGTCTGTGGGTGGGGGAGATTCACTGAGGGTGGTGGGCCACCAGGTGTTGTACCATGTTGAGAGGGTGGATCCGAGGATGAGGAATTCCAGTTTTTCTGGGTTGAGTTGAAGTCAGTTGTTGCTCATCTAGGAGGCGACATCTTTCATGCCTTCCTGGAATCTGTGTCTGGTGATGTAGGGTTCGCTGGTGAGGGAGAAGATGAGCTGGGTGTCGTTGGCGTAGGATATGGTGCCGAGTCTGTGTTTTCTGATGATGGTGGCGAGAGGGGCCATATAAACATTGAAGAGCATGGGGCTGAGTGAGGATCCTGGGGGTACTCCGCAGCTTATTTCTGAGGGTTCGGAGAGGAAGGGTGGGAGTCTGATTCTTTAAGTTCGGCCGATGAGGAAGGAGCGGATCCAGTCGAGGGCGGTTCCCACGGATGGCAGCGTGGTGGAGTGTGGCGGTTAGTGTGTGGTTGGAGACGGTGTTGAATGCTGCTGAGAGGTCTGGTAGGATGAGGGCTGCCGCGTGGCCCTGGTCCAGGAGTGTGCAGATGTCGTCCGTGGCGGCTAGGAGGGTGGTCTCGGTGCTGTAGTTGCTGCGGAATCCGGATTGCGAAGAGTCGAGGATCGAGTTGGCTTCTATGAAGTTAGTGAGCTGGATGTTGACTATCTTCTCAGTGATTTTCGCCGCGAAGGGAAGGAGAAAGATGGGACGATAATTCTTGAGGTCCGTTGGGTCTGCGGTGGACTTCTTGAGGAGGGACTTGACCACTGCTCGTTTCCTGTCGTTGGGGAAAGTGCCTGCTTTTAGGGTGCAGTTGATGGTACTCATGCCCAGTAATGCCAACTACGAACCCGGAATTTACAAACCTGAAGATTTTTTATCTCAGTCCTTTACTTTTTCAGTCATAATTGTAGTTTCTTTATTGTCCAAACCAAATTATAATGCTATACATTTCATTTCCAGAATAAACCGAATATTCAAGTTTCCCCACTTCAGCAGGGACAAAGTTCAGGAGGGTCCAAAAGTGAAGGATCACAACAATTTCTTGTACAGTTTTCCACAACTGTAGTATGTCGAAACGTTTGACTTGGATAATGCCTCAATACTTGTACAAGGAAGGTTCCGCCTGACATGAGTGGACCCAATGTCTAGTGTTGTGGCAGTCTCACATTCGTGGGCATTATGACTTGCAGTCGTGCGCCCCAATGCACACAAAGTAAGGCCATGCCAGAGTAGATCTAAAACCCCCAACTCTCACACTATGGCCCTCTTGGGCGTCGAATCAGTATTCATACTGAAGTGTAATTTGATGAGATCGTTTCAGTCAACAGTGACTACAAAGTCCATAAGTCTCTAAGCTCACCCACTCTCGCGCAGCATTCCGCCACTCCACAAGTGTGTTTCCTTCATGGATTTGTCCTTCATTTCGACCATCTTTCTGGCAGCTTTCGAAACTTCCATAACTGAGGCTGAGGCCCAGTAAGAAGTTTCAAAGGTCTTTTGTAAGGGTGCTCCCTATTATGTCTGTAATACTGAAAGAAGTGAAGGACTGACCGGTTGCGGAAGGGGGAAGTAGGAAACTGTCCTATCTTAATCCTAATCGTAAAATCTTATGGCCTTATTTAGAGTTCGACAGACTGGATACTCCTTCATAAATGTGGCGAATGTATAATTTGCCGTTTCACAAGTGTTTGACAGTCTGCGGCACTTGTAATACAACGGATGGAATATCTGTCATGTTTTGAAGTAGTATTCTTTGCACCAAACTCCAAGTAAGACCGTTAGTCTTTTGCCATACCTCCTCTCTTAACCTTTACCAAACAATTCTCATTAGTACATAATAGAGGATGTTATTGTGGAGTAAAATAGATATTTTTTAAATGTCATTTGTTTATGTAGTTTAGTGTGTGTCACATTTTCCAGAGTATTGAGTACATTATGCTCTATGCCTTTTCTGTCTAATTTTGTCAAAATCCTAACTTTTTTTTGTCATAACAAAAAAAGGGATAGGCTGAATTCATATGAAAGGAGTGTGGCAATATGGTATGTTGAAGATCCCTGTATGCAAGTAGTGAAAATAACAGATTTGTGCTTTTCAGAGAAGTAGTAAACATGGCTACGAGACGAGTTGGGATGAACTTCTCCCCAACTTATTTTAGATTAAAAAAAAAAATCTGTCCCTGTAAAGGCGTTGAATAATCTTATAATACGTCTTACACGGCAAATAATATTTATTCACATTAGGTTGAGACTAACGCCACATTAACCATGAACATGTGTTCAACTCAGCATGACTTTGTCTTTATTAGGTTTAGATGTCTTCATATTAGTCATGCAATTGACCCCATCATGGCCACTAAACAATGCTACTCCCACAGGAATTGTACCACAGCATTGTCATTGCTCTAGCCGTCCTGGAAATTTCCCCCAAATCACCTGGAATGGGGAGAACCGTGCTAATAGCGCACGTAATTCCCCATTTTGTGGTTCGTAAACAATACAAGTGATGACTGCTTACTCGATTTGCCCCATGTAATCATGTTTTGGATGCAAACTGGAGATTTACTCAGAATGGGAGTAGTGTTGAGTGACCATTGTCACCAAACTCAACTTGAAGGCAGTGTCTGCTTTTAGTAAAAGGACTAGTGATGAGGAAGACCTGGCCATGTGAGAGGGTTTGTTCTTAGAGCAGTGGTTGCATTTAAAGTTATGTAAACGGTGGTGGGGACCTTGGTTTCCTACAGCCCCAGACTGCATCAAGCTCCCTCAGAAGGTGAATTATAATTGGCTCACAAGGCTGCAGGAAACCTTTGAAATGCAAGCTCGTCTCCTTTTAACCATGGAGTTATCAATTGCTGGCGACAGGCAATTATATCAACAAAAAGCCTCCAATTTAAATTGTTTACTCTGTTTATTTTTCAATAGTGTCCCGGCGAAGAAAATCGAGTTGGCACGCGCACAGTGTATGTTGGACACCGGCCAGGCTCTGAAACAGATGCTTACATCCCACAGAAGTTCTGCGACAACAGAATTGTCTCATCCAAGGTAGGTCTGTTCCACAGCTGCGCGAGGCCGCGGCGGGCCATCTGCGTGTTGTCGCTAATGTTATAGTTTTGCGTAAATCTGTATAACAGCTCTTTTTGGTGACAGCAGGTCAAGGAAGCACATATAGAAAGCCAAACACATCTATCATCAGACTTTATCTGCACATTTGGGAAGATCTGTCATTTTGGCAGGGAGGAGAGCAGCACAGACCACTTACAACCTGATTTTGTGTGAGAAAGGCTAGCCTGCCTTATTGAAACAGGTGCACATCACAAAACTTTCCCCTGGGCCTTCCGCCTTACAAAACTAAAACATCACTATACAAAACATGAACCCCATATACCTAATCCTGCAACTATCTACTGCCTATTGTACTGCAGTTCTACAGTTTGTAACCTTTACTTTCCCCTACAGCCTGTGACTGTCTCTATTAATATCTAACCACTTAACTTCTTATGCGTAACCTTTAACTTCCTGCCAAATCCAGGTGAGAGGTTATTTACCCCCTCCCTTTCAGCATGGTTTGCTAACAGTAAGGCCAGAAAAGTTTATGTAAACGCATGCAAAACTTTCAAGTCCACCGCTAAAACCTGTCTCGAGCAACAAACTATTATTTTTTACAAAGCAACCCCCTTTTAGGCACCTGTCCCAATCAGAGTGCCTTGAAGCAAAAGCTTTTCCAAAATTCATGGGTGGGGGGGGGACATCCCTTTGCTCTACTGCTCCTAAAACCCACATTGGGAGAGAGGGGTGCAGCATAGACCACTGACCACTTGATTTTGTATTAAAAATGCCACTTTATTGAAACAGGTACACATCACAAAATGTTTCCCTGGGCCTTCCTCCTTACAAAACTAAACCTCAGTATCAAAATCATCAACTATCAATTTTCCTTCCCACCACCCCTAATGTCCCCCAAATTCCAAACACACAACTATCTGCTACCTATCGTACTGCAATTCTACTGTTTGTAACCTTTCCCTACAGCCTATGACTGTCTCTATAACATCAAACTGCTTAACTTCCTGTATGTAACATTTAACTTCTTGCCTAGTTCACCCCCTCCCTTTTAGCATGGTTTACTAATGGCAAGGCCAATATAGCTTATGTAAACTTAGGCAAAACTTTCCAAGCTAATGACTCCTAGAAAAAGGCCTGCTTGCTGACTTTTTCTACCCCTACACCTTACTGTCTCTCAGGACACAATCACCTTCTAATATTCAGCATCCTCTCCAGCATCTCTCTTAATTCCAGCACCCCATGTCCCCGGTAGAACTCAACATTGTCCTATTTAATGTCCGCATGCTCAATTCGACCAAAGCCCTCATCTCTGGAAACAACCCATCTCCCCGTTTACTTTCCTGGCAGCCCTGACAATCGCTGCCTGCCTGTTGGCCCCTGTCTAGTTTCGTCTAGGAATAAACTCCATCCATATCACGAAGCATCCTGCCCTCTGTCTCCTTATTTCCAATAAATCTTGCTTCATTGCATGCAACACCGCCACTCCCTTCTCTACCACTAGATCATTTTCTCCAAGTAGAATAACTAACATGTGTTGTCATCTGCCTGCCTGCCGATATGCAGTTTAAGTCTCCCAGTAACACTTTCCACCCCATACGCCTTTTACCCCACCATTTACCTGGGAACAGATGACGGTCAAAGCCCGTGTTACCTCCGTATCCCCTCTGCGCCGCTTGCTTTTTTGCCAATTTTGTATGAATGTCCCACTACCTAAATGGAAATGTCCTCTGCAGCTGGGGGAATTGAATGGAACCTGTAGCGGATAGCCATCAGAATTTTAAAACAGTGGCCCCTGATCTCAAAGATCCAACCCTTCCAACCACACATATCTCAAAAATCAGTCTGACTACCACCTCTGTGGCATAATATCCTCACAAGCTCATCCCCTCTTGCAGACCTCAGTTACTGCCTCACTGCGGAAGGAGTGGGTCCCATATAGTGCCTCCAGAACCCCCAAACTCCTTAAAGCCTTGGGTAGAACCAACAGCAGCTGGAATGCCATAACCGCAACCCCACATGCTTGAAAATCTCCACTCCTGCAGCTCCTGATGTCCCTCGCCACTTGTCACCCTAAAGTACTGGGCAGTTAGAAGGTACCCTGTAAATTGGCAGAGCCACGCTCCTGCCCTTCCACGACTGGGCTATTTTAGAGTTATGTTGCAGTTTATCCAGCCTGTCTTCCTGTCAAGCATCATCCTTCCAGCACAACTCCTTCCACCTAACAGGCTGGCACTCAAAAGGCACCAAAAATCATCCAGGACACAAGCGTGGCGAGCAACCATGCCTCCTCGTCTCTGCCGCATACTGTCTGCAACACATGTATGACCTTGCTAAATAACTGCCATGACAAGGGCTGCCTCTTTTGTTCATTGCAACCCTGCTCCCTTGCCCAGCCTTCGAGCCTTCTCTTCCTTAGTTCCCTTGCTGATGACACATAACCACTTGCCAATTTGCCCATGAAGGCAATCCCGCCAGCTCCCAGCTATGGCCACCTGGGGCAACCCCCTTTCAGACATCATCAGTATAAATTGCACCATGTCTTCTGTACTTCTCCACCCCAGCGGTCTGCACCCCAGTTTCCAAAAATTCTGACCATACCTGCCCGTATTCTCTCCTACTGGACTCATCCAACGACCCTACCACGAATTGTAACATCCTTTGTTTCCTAGTTCCTCCGGCATGAGCATTCTTGTGTCTTACTCCTCCATGGCTAGTTCATGAAATCTCACCCACTGTGAACGAGACAAAGCATCTGCATTGTAATTGTTCACTCCCGGCATGTGTTGTGCTTTAAACAAAATGTCATTTCTCAGACATCCAAGCACAAATACTCACAACAACTTCAACAACTCTACAGCCCTTGCTGTCTGCTCATGATCTGGACCACTGCTATGTTATCCACCCTGAAGAACCCTCTTTGCTTTGATGTGCCAATTACGTGCCCCACAATGTGATCGCTATCACCAGTGAGAAAAATTCCAAGAGCACAGTGATGCTGCCGCTAACTTCCAGTCTGCCAGCCACTCTTCTGCGCACCTCCGCACTTTCCAATACAGGCCAAAACCCATGCCCCCTGTTGCATCCCAACATATCTGTACATCCCCCTCAATGTCTACTGGGCTGCACAGTAGAATACCATTGAAAAAATTAAAAAGAAACCTCACATGGGGAGATCTTTCTTAAACCCCGCCGACAAGTGAAAATGATGATGTGGCAACAACAAACCCGACATATCCAGGCAAAACCTTCTGCTAAAAGTCCTTCCTGCTTGTTCTACTCTGCACATAATGTACAGATGCCCCAGTTACACCTACGCCTCATTCACCCTCACTTTCTCCTTCCCCAACATGTTATGCAACAGGCCCTGCATTTTCTTTTATTGTTGTGCAGCAATTGCACTTGCATCCCCTGCTAGTCAATCTCAATTCTCAGAAACAATAACACCCTACTGAGACCCACCGTCTTTTCTGGTACCAAAAGGACTCCTGAGTCAACCTTGATCTCTTGAAAACTTAGCAGCAGTTGCTGGCAGCTCTCCGAGCTGAGTTGACTTACAAAGAAAAATTTGCCCAAGCAGTGTGTCAATAACCCATGTTCCATGTGTCAAGGACAAAGCCACTGAAGGAAAGAACTGAAAAATTCAAATACTGCACATGATATGGAACATCCCTTCGGCAAAGCCTTGTCAACGCAGCACTGCCCACTTTAAGTTGCATTCCTAGAAGTTGAAAGTCTTCCGCGTAAACCAGTAGCAGCTGGAAGGCAGACTTAACATTGCACTTTGCCATTTCTGCCCCACTGCCTACTCTCTCTACCCTGGACATCGCCACATCCACCAACAAGAACGACACAGATGGCAATGAGATGAAGTTTTTTACCGACTGCCCCCCTTCTGGCTAAGACAAATGCTGTATCAGCCGAAATAGTCCTTTCTCTTTCATAGGCAGGACCCCATTTGGTGACACTATTAAATTTGCCAATCCTCTGGAAAATTCTTGCAATACACTGGAGTATATGAAAAATGCTGCGGTCCAATTCTCTATGGTAAGGGGCAACCAATAGATTATACTCTTCCACTTTGGACCCCTCCTTTGTGGCCAGTATCAAGTGCGCCCCAATGGATTTGCCATTCTAATGAAAGGCAAGTTTTAAATTTTTAATTCTTTTTTCTCCGGCATATCTGCTTTCTCCTCATTACCTCCAATTTTTGTCCCTGTATTGTTCACTCATCTCTTTTTCCAGTGTCTGCACTTACATCCTTGGTCTTACCCTGTGCCTCCTTGCGTTCCCTTTTCCCTTCCTCTGCAGCAACTCCTATGTCTGTGAAATATCTGCCTTTCCTCAGCTGTGCACCCTCACCACCCTCGACCTCAACACATCCACACCCATGGATATCATCATGGGACCAAAGCCCACTTCCCCGTGGCTCTTACCTGGTGTCCTGGTTGGTGCCTGTTCTGAAGCTTGCTGCCTCGCCAGTTAGCTCAATTTCTTCGCCATCACGCCCTGTTGCAAATCACCTGCTGTCTGTAACACATCAGAGATAGAGACATTAACATGCCCCCCACCCCTTTTGCACCTTTATTCCACCACAGCTCCTCCACCTCCTAGACCGGCACCTTGCCTGCCTCCAGGCTATCATCATCATAGTCCAACTGATCATCTCTCGCAGTTTCCTCTACCTTTGCCTAATTAGGGCCAGCGGCTACCCTTCGCTGTGTTACCTCTGCCTTCCTCTGCGTAGTGGCCTAATGGTCAATGTCCAAGCGGGCCGTGACAACCCCTTCATATCGCTCCGGTGATGCCACTTGTCCGATCCGTTGACTGCTGAGGCTGCCCTGAACATTCCTGCCAGTGATGCTGATGAGGCTTCGCTGGACCTTCTTCTGCTGGTTGCTGCCTAGTCCCATGACGTCTTCCAGCGGACTGCGCCAGGTCCAGCCATCACTTCCCCTCAGGACGTACGAGTCACACCGGACTCTCCCGAGTCTGCCAACATACTGCTCCTTTCTACCTGTAACGAAGAAGACCGGAATTGTATAATGGTGCACTGTGCCCTAGTAGCCCTATGTGAATCTACATCTGGGACCCACAACCATATGCCCTGCTCTTTGCCTGCACTTCTCTGTTCGCTCCCCCTTGTGAACCACCTGCTGCTCTCTCTCTTAGACATCTGCTTCTAATGCCTGCTCCTCAACTCTCCTCCCCCTTGCCCGCCCCTCAACTCTCCTCCCCCTTGCCCGCCCCTCAACTCTCCTTCCCCTTGCCCATAACCCACTTCATTTGGGGCTTAGCAAAGCTTCCTGATTCCTGTTTCCCGCTCTCCCCGCACCCACCCGTCTTCTTTGTTGCTTCATTCTAAGAGCACAGCCGCCAAATCTGACACTGGTCCCTGGGCCTCTGCAGGCCCCCCACCCTGACCCATTGGTTGCTCAGTGCCCCACACATCTGTCCCTGGATAAGGTGTGCGGGCTTTGCAAGCCTCCTCGGACCACCAGTCCTTCCAAGGCCCCTCTGTCGCCCACTGCCTGAGAAGGCGCTGCTGGACCCTGTCTAACCAGCTGTGCCCCTTCATCAAATATTCCTGCGACTACGCCAGCCCAACCCTTTCTCAAACCAGCCCTCCTGGGCCTTGCCATTTTCAATCTCAACCACCAGTACACCATTCTCACCATGTCCCAGTACCGAGGGGCATGCTGCCATGTCTGATCCTCCCTCCACTCCCTTGATGTGCGCTTGACTCCTTAGCGGCGTGGGAGGGGTTCAAAATGGGCGCACGTATTACCGCTTGCTTCCCCCACAGTGCCGTACACGCACTGAACACGCAGACGAGTTGCTCCTTTTGACACATTTATGCCCTCTGTGACTGCAGTCACAACAATCTTTCTAGGCCCCTCTTCCCACCTTCCCCGCTTCTCCCAGTGCTCACTAGCTTTGCTCGCACTTCCCCAGCTTCCATGCTGTCCATATCAGTGCTCGAGGTCTCCCGGCCGCATCTGCTCATGCTCTCATGGCCTGCCCCTCCCTCCTACACCTCTGTATGGTTTTGAGCGTCCCTTCACTCACCTGAGCTTTCTCACCTGCCACTCTCCTCACCTTGTGGGCAGCGAGAAAGCCCATACAGAGGCAGCCTGGTGCTTGGACACCCTTTGAGCTGAGTGAGCCTTGCCTGCCTGATCCTCCATGCCAGCTACCACGAGGTCGAGGTGACCAGCCTCCCTCAACAGGTGCAACGCTTGGGACACCTTGCTGTCCATGCCAACGTGCAACACTTTTTTAAACTAAGAAAAGTCGTGTTTGCCTTAAAATCTACCACAAATGCCAAAAATGCCCTAACTAATCTCCATGCCACCAGATGACCCGTTACCATGTCCTTGTGCCACCTCCCTGGCGACAGCCCTCTTGCCCAGTTTGCCCGCAGTCCTCTACCCTCTTTAGCCTGTCTACCTGCTGTTTTTTGTTTGTGCCCCTCTGCTCATTTTTTGCTCTGTTTTGCCTTTCTGCTAATTTTTTTGCCCTCTGTTTTGCCTTTTTTGCTCGGATATGCCTTTTTTGCTCGGATTTGCCTTTTTTGCTCGGATTTGCCTTTTTTGCTCGGATTTGCCTTTTTTGCTCGGATTTGCCTTTTTTGCTCGTTTTTCTGTCCTTTGTTTTGCCGTTTCTGCTCTCTGTATTTACCTTTTCGGCTGTCTGTTTTGCCTTTTTTTGCTAGTATTTCCGACCTCTATTTGGCCTTTTGTGCTAGTTTTTCTGTCCTCTATTTTGCCCTATTCTGCTCTGTTTTGCCTTTTCTGTTTGTTTTTCTGCCCTCTGTTTTGCCTTTTCTCCCCGTTCGTTTTTCTGCCATCAGTTTTGCCTTTGTATGCTAGTCTCTTCCTGCCATTTCTTCACGACCTAGCTTTTCGACAGAGACTTCGCACCCCAGGGCTCAAATATCCCCAGAGGAGACAGTCCCGCGCTCAACAAATGGTGATTGATTTATTTATTGGCAGTACTGTGAGTGCACTGCAACTACAAGGGATGGTCCTTGGACTTTCTACTCAAAAAGTAACCACTAGTAAACCATTTTGTTGCAGCTATGCATGTATCATTTGCTCCTTCAGCCTGTTATTTACCAGCACAAGATTTGTTTTTAGAGTGTGTAACTCACATCTGTGAGTGTTTTTTAGGTCTCACCTGAACCAGCGTGCATGTGCTGCTCTGCGAGGCTTCTAGTAAGGACTTCCAACTCGGACCACACGCTCGTGCGTGTTTTTTTTTTTAGCTCACAAGCTATTGGCCTTTGCGTACGTCTTTCTTAGAAAGACAGCACGCAATTGGGCAAAGGCGAGTGCATGTCCCATCTTTGTATCGCCCACGGCTTATGGCTTGCAAGAGAGAGCATTAGCGCCATCTGTTCCCAATGAATTGGAAACAGATGACGCTCGCGCTGGCTCTTTTTTATTACCTTATTTATTGCTGGTAGTGTGGGTCTATATCCTTCCTGGCAGAGTAAACAACCACAATGCATGGTGTAAGGGTACGAATTTGGAGGTCTCGCTGGTGCCTTGCCCGGTGCATGATTTGTAGCGAACTGTATACATAGATGGCCCACACCAGAATGATCTTGTGTATGTTGAAGATTAGTTCTGGGTGCCTGCTGGTTGTAGGCGTACTGTCGCGGGCGCTGCGTCTCGTGACACTTTCCTAGCTAGGGTTAATTCACTCTTGTTACTGTGTTTTCTTGGCAGTTTGCGTCCTGCCATTAGTGGCTATGCTGGTACACGTTTCTGACTGCTCCCCAGCCTGTCTAATTTTGCCACGAGACGCCTACTTTGCCTAATGGGTACTTTCAAGCTGCGCCACCTTAACCTGCTCTCATTTCTGTTACTCTGCGGAGGGCAAGCCTTGGCTGCATAGACGCAGTGTTAATGGCATGCTGACGAGTGAGCTGCGCTCATAAGAGCACTGGCAGTTAATTTGTTCTTGTGTATTGACCGGAGCATCAAGCACTCCTTAACCTCGGCTGCGCCTTAGCCTCGCTCCCAGACCTTTAAACTGCATGTTGGGTCACTCCATGTTGGCATAATGATTTCCTGGATACCACTGTGCAGTTCTTCTAGCTCTGGGAATTCTCTCCCCTCTGTTTTACCAGTGCACCTTCATCCATACTATTCCCTCACTGAAAGTCTCACATCACAATGCTTCTATTTTGGTTCTAACCCGCACTGCTCTTCCAGTGCATTTCCACAGTTAGTTCGAGCCGATTGTGTTTTTTCCTGTAAAGCTAATTCCCAGGTTCTTGCGTTTTGTTTAGTACCAGTTGGTGCCCTGTATATTAATGTAAGCTGGCATTGTGGTGGCACGGTCCTCTGTGAAATGCTCCAGCCTCTGCATCAGGTTTTTTGGTGGCATGTGTTTTTGCACCTGGCTAAGAATCCTTCTCGCCCATTGATGGTGGATTAGTGCATCCATTTGCTGCTTAAACTGCTGCAGATCTGCTTGCTCCACATCGCGTTCGCACCCCTCCTCCCCACCATACACAAATTGAGGCTGCCGGATGCTAGCCTTGGCATTCCCAGTCAGTATGGTTTGCAGGTGTTGTCTCGACTCGTAGCCGAGCTGCCAAAACCACAACCTGCGGTGCTTTCTCAGAGGGGAAGGCACTTTGTCTGGCCACCTCTGAGCTTCGTCAGTGTTCGTCCTTGAAGTAACCCATCTGAATGTCTTGTGCAAGGCCAGGTATGTCTGGGACCCATTCGCATCGACTCTGGCTCAGAGTGAGGTAAGTTGTAAATGTTCAAGAAATCTTACCTCCACTAAGACTATTTCCTAAGTAGTACAAGTACAGATGTCTAGTTGGCAACAGGAATTCCAAAAGCAGTGTGGGGCTGTTAAATGATTGTGCTTAGTGGTCGGGTTCACACTTGTGCAGCTGATAAATGCAAGTGCATGGTCTTGGTTAATCCGTTACTGTGGTCTGTAGAGTGTTGTATATATCCGCAGAGCTAGTCTCTGAGCACCAGTTGGGTCACTTACAAACTAGGTAGCTCAGTATATCTTGAGGTGAAATGTCCGATGTGGAGCTGCCTAGTTTCTTGGTGTTCATGGCAGTTATAAGGTCCCAAAGGCGAGACCTATTGGCTATGGCAATGCTTTTTTAAAATTGGTTGGACTGTAACCTGGTCCGGAATACTGCCGTTCAGACAGTGTATAACTATAGAGTTTTTAAAAGCACTGAAAATGGGAAAGCCTAACCATAGCAGCAGACTGAGCACAGCAACTTGGGGTGATCTGTAGGACTTTATTAGTGTGACTATGCAGGTGAATCCCAACTAAATGTCGGTACTCAAAATAGTTGCAGGTCTGGGCTCCAGCGACCACTAGCACAAATTAAGTACTGCTCACAACATTCTTATATCCACATTAACATAACAGTACTGTGTACGAGAACCCATAAGGGTGGCCCAAAACCTATTTAATGCACAGATAACACAGAAAAGAAGCTGTAATCAGATGTACTGAATTACAGAACTCTGTGGTAGGGAAATTAAACTTTATCTTTTCCCCAAAACAAATCAGACTGCCATTTGCTTAGTATAGTTGACTGACCCAAATGCACAATCACAACCTGAATTCATTGCTTTCAGTATTATTAACCCTTAGTATGTGACAACTCCAGATGCTAGGGAAAGTTCATTTATTAGTTGGTCCACTTTTCTCACATCTAACCTTAGTGATTTAACTGTCTGTAAAATAAGAGCCTGCTCTATCTGGACCCATGCTGGAGTTTCTTCCTCCAAGTCTCCACCCCAAAATCTATTTTCTGACGGATTCTTCTAACCACAGATTTTTCACTATATGCACTTCCCTAGGCACTACTCTGGATTTGGAAAACTTTTCTGAGAATCTTCCACTTGCTGGCCATTTGCCTCTGTCTTGACACCGTCTACCTCCGGATGTTCTTCCTTTGGCCTGCCTATAGGTACCACCCCTTCGAGATGATGTCAGTTCCTCTCTTTATGCACCTTACGATGAAGATCAAGAGTTCAACTCTTACAGTTTTCTGATTTGTTGCTGAAGTTTTTTTCCATTGGCTCATGCACATCCCAGGCCATGCTCTGAAAGCCACTCAGCCAGGCTTTGAGCACCCTCCCAGGCTTGCTTTGAGAATATCCTAAGCCATGCTCTATTCACACCCTCAGCTGTGCTCTAAACCTATTATCAGCCAGTAGTGGGGCTCTAGTCCGAAGCAGTGGCGGCTGCTCCCGGGAAGCAGTAGTGAGGCGGGTAGAGGGGAATGGGGGTAGCCGGGGGTTTAAAAAACAAAAATCCCTTACCTGCAGGCCAGCCGCCCGCCTGCCGCTACCTCTCCTCCATCTTCTTTCTGGCTTCTGTGCAAGCAGGAAACACCCAGGCTCTCCTAAGCCTATCACAATGCTGCAATGCAATACTGTGATTGGTCTAAGTGCTGTGGTTGTCGCTCAGACGGGGAATGTGAGCCTGTATTACAGCCTGGGTGGAGAACTTGCAAAGTGCACATGACTGTTTGGCCGGCCCAAGATGGCCGGTCAAACAGTCATGAGCACTTAGAGAGTGCCACCACTCCTCCCTTCTGCACTGCACTGCCCAGCCCCACCCCTCAAAACTGCCTGACTAGGAAAAATAAAATGATAATAACCTTGCATTATTATCATTTTATTTGTACTCTTTTGTAGTGCTAAAAGGCAGTGAGGTAGTGCACCTTCGCATTAGCGGAGGAGCAGCCCCTGGCCAGAAGGCAGCTGGCACCAGCCCATTTATTTTTGATAGCGCTACTTAAAACAGAAGCAAGTATTAATGGTGAAAGTGGTGAAAGGTGTTATAAGCACACCTTTAATCACCCCAAATACCCACAGCCTCATTCCGGACCCCGTTAGCAACACTCTGCCACCGTAGCCAAAATGTGTAAGTTTCAGACAGTCTACACACCGTCCAAGACGCTGCACAACTTCTGCCTCACTCTGCAGACCCTCGGCAGAACTCTGCACACACCCAGCAACACGGACAGTGGAGCTGGATGCGCATTCAGGGGAGTGTGGAAGGTACTGAGGTCAAGGTTATGCACGGCAGTCCTAGGGATTAACAAAATTCCAAGCGTCACACAAAGACCGAATGTGGCAAATGTATCCAGCAGGACAGTGGTGCATAGTTGAGGAGTTGGCCTAACGGCTAGGGCGCTCGACCTCAAATCTTGGAAACCGGGTTCGAGCCTCAGCAAGGACGCGCAACATCCTGAGATTCTGGGCAAATCACTTAATCTCCTGTGCCTAACAAAAATGAATGCGTCCTTATGTAACGCAGCTGTTGCTCATGTAAAGCGCCCTGATACCAGATAACTTCGGTTCAAGTTTGCGCTATATAAAACTCTGTTAAAAAGAAAAGGGTGTAGTGTATAGCTGCTGGTGCTTTTTGGATTACACTGTTGCAAATATATTACTATAGCATAGCAGTGCAGTATCATTTACAGACCGTACTTTTTCAGTTGTAATGGCCACTATATTTGGTCAGACAGTTTTTTACTGTTAAAAAGCACAAAACGATGTGTGCAAATTTGGTTTCAGGAAATAAGTATTTCTTGGTTTATTTTCATTTGGTTTCAGGAAATAAGTATTTCTTGGTTTATTTTCATCCGATTGAAACTTTGTTTCAATCACACTTCCAAATGACAGTAAATAGTGCTTCATTTTTTTTTTTGGTAAATCTGTTTATTGGTATTTGTAAATTCAACAATACAATAGGCACTTCTTTACAATCAAAATGACTCTTCGATTATTCACGGGTGGTATTACATCAACAGTTTGGTCATCAAGGACGTTGTGGCAGTGCACGTAATTAGTTCGTGGACTGGATACAAGCGCCCAGGTTTGTCTTCCGATTAGGGAAACAGGCGTTAACACGTTTACAGTAAATAGTGCTTCATTTGTGTTTTCCGAACTGCTGATGTAGTCTGAAAGGTTTGTGTAGTTCAGTTAAAGGAATTTAAATGTTATTAAATGCTAGAAAAAAACGACTTCTACTGTATCCCTGCAAGATTGCCACATAGTTTACTTTACAAAATTACCTCGCTTTGCAGTTAGAGAAAGCAAACGCCAATCTCTATGTTAAAATAATAAACAGCCTTGTGCAAGAAGCCATAGCCTGACATTATTGTTCCTTGGTCTTTGAAGCACAGTATATATATTACCTGATTAATACATAAGCTCAAGGTATCTTTCTTACTCATTCATCTTCTGAACACCAGCATGGCTATAAGAGGGTGCTGCAGTACCCCCAGAACCCCTACTTCCAGCGCCTAAGACTCGGTGCACATGCTGAGTCCCTTTTTATACATCATCAGACCTCACCAACTCCCTGCACCAGCTACGGCATATTGCCCACTCCATAATACCTCAGCAACTCCCTTCATACCGTTAGGCACGTTCTGTACTCCATCATTCCTCAGCAACTCCCTGCTGCACATTCTGTACACCACCATGCCTCACCAACTCCCTGCACACTCTGCAGCACACTGCACACCATCATACTTCAGCAACTCTGTGTACACCCTCAGGCACATTCTGCACACCACCATCATAACTCAGAAACTTCCTTTACTTCCTGCGGCACATTATGCACACCATCATACCTCAGCAACTCCCTGCACGGTCTGCAGCGCTCTCTGCACACCATCAAACCTCAGCAACTCTGTGCACACCCTGTGGCACATTCTTCACTCTATAATTCCTGAACAATTCCCTGCACACTCTGTACACCATCATACCTCAACAACTCCCTGCGGCACACTCTGTACACCATCATACCTCAACAACTCCTTGCACACCCTGCGGCACACTCTGCACACCAAAAACACTAAAGGGGTTTGAGAGGAAATTGCGCTGTCCAGCACACGTCCGCCCTTCTAAATAGACAATTTTCATTCAGGATGTGCAGTTCTGTTGAGTGATCAGCACTTAACTGGTGTTGGTCTTAGAGGTCAGACACGGGGAGCATCCCTTTATAGGACACACTGACCCTCCCCCACCAAGGAAGCAGTGTAAATGACAATGACTTTTATTCATGTTTTGGTTTTTGAAACATAAATAAAACACATTGTCATTTACAATGCCAATAGCTTAAACTCGTGTAACTGCGAGACCTATTGCATTGTAAATGCTTGTTGTATTAATTGCACCTTTATAGCATGTACATAGACAGCGCTAATATTAGCGAACATGTCGGGACCCCTTTTTCGACTTTGAAAAGATGGCCGAATCAGCCCTGTATAGAGTTGAACATGGAGGATATGCAATAAGATCCATCTGTGGAGAAGTGTGGCTCAGGGGTTAGAGGCAGCAGACCCGGAAGCTGAGATCGGATCTGGACCAGGGTTCAATTCCCCGCCTCGGCGGGGTCTTGGGCTAAAAATTCCACGGACTCGATAATTCTCGCCCTGGTGCCTCCTCGACTCACGGGTTCACACTCTGGGCAATAGCTTGCTTAATCTCCACAACGGCCCCTCGCGGCGGGATGCCTGACTTTCACCTTGTGGATACCCTGCTATCTCACAGGGGAATACCAGGAAGGGTTCCCTAAGCAAGCGCCGGGAAACCCACTGCGGGTAGCTGTGCGCTATATAAACTCAACTACATTTACATTTAAATTTACATAGGGCAGGCGTTTAACTTGCTGAACTAAAAATGTCACTCTCTATTCTCAAATATCAGGGAAATGATTTTGCAGATTGAGAATGGATTTTATTAACAATTGCAGGAGTTCCTACATCTGCTTCCCAAGTCGGGGTTTCTCAAAACCCTGATGACTGTGAAAGTAGGATGGTACCTGTAACCGAGTACCCACGCTAGCTTGCATACAATGCATCTCAGACCTGGAGATACATAGAGCTGGTGCCCAGGTAACCCGTGCATGTGCACGTGCTGCTCATGCTGATGTACTGGCCGTTCTTCAGAGGACAGCATGACCGGGCATACCATCTTATGATGGCTCCTTTACTTGGCGGACAGACCCTGTATTGTCACTTGGATGCATTTAATTTAAGGCCCCTTCCTTGTTCCTTTTGGGTGGCGTTTCTCCTATACCTGATGCATTCTATACAGGGACCTGTGTAACATGGGCACATTTACAAGTTCCAGGCGGTCAACTCAACCTTTTACCTGCTGGTAAAATGAGTTCCAAATAGGTCCAAGTGTCAGATTGAGAGGAAAGAGCACTTTAAAAACATGTGTCTTGGTATGTAGATTATATTGTTGCAATGGCAGTTCGCCCTGTCCTAGGGTATCTGTTTACGGATTCTGCCTGCAATCTGGGGTATGGCGTTGGATAGTGGGGCGGGTGCAGTGGCATGAGAAACTGTACCCCGATAATGTCTGGCTGTTAGTACCTGACGGGGGAGGGGGACATCTTCAATGTTTGCATTGAGGCAACTGCCATCCAGTCCCCCTGCTGCGAAGCAACTTTAGTGGCTCAGGTGAGTACCCAGAAACACATCCGTTTTCCCCTAGGGTGCCCCCCCTTTGCTGCAGCGTCTTGGGTCCACTGCTTACTCCACGCCCCGCTCACAGTATCTGCTGCTCCTTGTGAGGGAGCTCCACCCTCACAAGGAGCACAGGCCGAAGGCCGTTTTATGCTTCCCTGCCTAAGGGGATTGGATGTGAGCGGCGCGCCCTGGCGGAGTCTGCTGCGGTCCGGGGAGGGGGATGTAGCACGATGTCCCAATGCCACCAGCGCGGGGAAACATACAAGATCACACGACACATGAGCGCTGTTCTTACATGAGAACAGACTGTCCTAAACTTAGTCAGTTACCATTAGTGCAGCAGGTGTAGAGGCACCCGGGCCCACTGAACCATGACACTGCTGTATTTTGCTTCCATCAACAGCAGTCAAAGGGGCCATTTTCCCTGTTTGCACCATGGGCCAAGGGATCCTTGCTAGCAGGTGAACCTTGTCATAGATCGCATGACATGCACTCCGTCACCAGCAGGGTCACAGCGTGGTGACACCATGCCTCGCACAGGCACTATAAAACAAATGACACACAGGAACATCAGCTCCCAGTTCTCAGTACTATGTCTGCTATCGGGGACATACCAAACGCATAATACAAAGCCATCACAGGAAACTCCAAGAAATGAAACCGACCACAGTAAAACAGGTCACACTCTTAAAATGACAAGAAATCACAGTGAGACCCCACGCCAATTTAACCGTTCACACCAAGGAAAAAAAAAACAACAGTCTTTAACACAACAATAATCAGGATGCTGTGGGCCCCACTGCCACTGCACCTTTTGTACCCATAGAAGCTAAGCTCGTGGGTAAAATCTCAGAACTGATAGGTGCCACACATAGCAAGAGCCATGGCAGTTCTGAAAGGTGCTGATGAGGCGAGGGGCGGCTTGTTCCTACTCCTACTTGTTCAGAGGGCGTGGATCCCTCATCTCCGGAGGGCACGGGCCCATGCAACACAGGCCGGGACATCCTGAGCTTGGCGCGGCCTGGGCGACTCTTACTGCACCGAGTCTTCATTAAACATTAAACAAGGGGACTTAAACAACAAACAATTCTAGAGGAGGAAGGTGGGAGATCCGACACATTTTACAAAAAGATGTGAGGTACTGTGATGACCTGCGAAGCAATAGATCATTAATGTACCGCAATGTTCCTAAACGTGAGTCACACCAAACAAGCACGTTGGCTTTTAAAAGGCAACAAACTTTATTGCTAGCTTCCTAATGGGATAGCACGCGAATACGTGCTTAAATACAGCTGGCGAGGTAAACAGTGAGATGCGAACATTAATTTGGGAAGCTCAGTATTTATTCTCAAACAGCTACATAAGAGCTACAGCGTTTGGGGTTGTTTGGCTGCCACTCGGAGGTTCATATGTCACTCTAATACAAAACAGGTGTCTGCCGCGGCTGGCACATGTGTAAAAACAGGAGAGCTGCACCTGCAAAGTCCCCAATCTAAACCATATCCGAGCAAATAACAACTCTTTGCGCTTATCAGAAACATCGGGGGCAGCCGGGTCTCTCCAACTTGTCTCGCCCTCTCGGCGGATTCTTTCAGCGATCTGCTCTGCTCACCACACCAGGGAGAGATGCAAATTTCTCGACATCACACACACACACAACTGAAAGTGAAACATTGAAAGTGGCCTAGCACGGCGTTGGCTATTTAACCCCTTCACTGCGGCGGCTATTCCCTGCAGTGCTAAGGGGGCGGGGCGGCCGCCTGGCGGCCGCATACTAGTGACGGAACCGCTCCGTCACCAGCCGCGGTTGCGCTGTGCTTATGACGGAGCGGTTCCGTCACGGCCCCGCCCGCTCAATGGAACGCTCAGCGCAGGCGCAGAATCCGCGCAGGCGCTCCGAGCGGGCCGTGACGGAACCGCTCCGTCATCAGCACAGCGCGACCGCAGCTGATGACGGAGTGGTTCCGTCACCAGCAGGGGAGGGGTTAAAGCAGAAATGTGCTTGGTGTCTACGGTATGTAACTCCCTTCTCGTGTCCCGCATTCATCCGAATGCTTCTCAGGGTGTGGTCCGTCAGTCTCCCCTTTTATTGGGAAAATAAACATGAGCAGAGCGTTGTGTGCACAATTTAAAAAACAAATGTCTGCCATTGTGTTGGCTGCTTTAAAAGTGAAAGCACGCACGGCGCGCTGAATGTAACCACAGCACGTAGTTGTGCCTAATCTAGAAGAAACTCAATGACAAAATAGTACACGTACTGTGGAACAACCAAGTAAAGGGGCCAGTGGCCATGGGAGGATACAAATGACGACATGGCTGTACTAAGGAGGGACTAACAAGCCTCATAATGAATCGGAAGACAGCATTTGCAAAGGATAAACACACAAGCCAATGTAAAATAAGGGTGGGGGAGTGGGCGAAGCTTCTCTCTGTACTAAGCTACCTCAGATCTTTGCAGAACAGCGCTTGTACACTGGCTCATGCTCGACCTAAAAATGACATGTTTTCTAATTGGCAGCCAATGAAGCATCCAAAGAGTAGGGGAGGAGGGGGAACGAGAAGGAAGATTGCAGATAAGTCTAGCGGCAGTGTTCGGAACCACCCTCAACTTGGTCAGCAGGATGCTGTTTACTGATATCAGCCGAGCATTCCCATAGTCCAGGTGGCTGGTGATGAGAGCCTGGACAAGAGTTTTACTAGCTCTGCTGGGTAGCCTAGGGATGTTTAAGAAAACAAGGGGGACCCAGCGGGTAGCTATGAACCATGGGTAACAATTGAGTTTTTTAGAACAGCGGTTCTTAGCTTTTTGAAAATAGAACAAATACTATATAGTATACCAAAATTGTGGGGCAACTTCTTAACCCCACTCCAGTGGCGACAGCCTGTTTATTCTGCATTTGCATCAAGTTCTTCATTTATTTGTATTAATCTTCATTTTTAAACCATCCGCTTTGCGCAATATTTATCCTGTTAAATAAACATCCTTCATAATCCATCCTCAAGCAAGGAGTTGCAAATTATCAAAGTTTCTCATGCTTTGGTGGGCCAAACGAACCTCTCTCCCCAAAACACGCACTGAAGCATGGTTCTTATTTCAGCAGTTTATTTCTATCCAATGCATTTCGAACCCTTACATGGGTTCTTCGTCAGGGAAAACTGTAGACAAACAATTAGACATATATTTACAATCATCTTCGTGTCATGTTAGTCTCATCAGATACATTCACTTCAATACAATCTGCTTACAATATATGAATGCTTTCTATGCCCCTCATGGTCCGTTTTTCTAGTCGATTTTATTTCATTCAGATGCCCCCTCCACTTTTATCTCAATGCTTTCTATCCATGTTTTCAAAAACCTTTTCCTCTATGTGTAAGTTAAACCTGCTAAGTTCCCCGTTTCAATGGCTGTTACTCTCTCTTCCCACCACAGCGTCTTCCTCTTATTATTCTACCAGATTCCAGCTTCCCTCACTCTCTCTCTTCTCCCAGCCTTCGTGTGCTGCGTTAACTTTCCTCTCTTCCCCCTCCCAATCTCCCAACTATTTTCTCTTTACCTGCTGAAACTGCTTTCTCCCTCTGCTCTCGTGAAACTGGAACCATTTCTTTCAACTCGTATCCTTGTTATAAAGATGAAAACTCCCCTTCCACGCTCGGTTCTAAAAACCGCCCCTTCAATCAACATTAATAATATGCACCTGGTTTTCTACCGTATTTTTTCAACCTCTTACACCGCCCAAACTCCTCCTTGTTTACAGACTCCTACAACTCCCACATTCCTCCTTTCTGGCATCCTTAATGCCGTGTTTGTTCTTTCCACAGCCACCTTTAAATCGAACTGTTTAAAAACTCTTTTCAAACTAATTGACCATTACGAGTAAATAATAAACACAGTGTCAATCATATGTCCAGTGAAATATTTTTTTGAAAAAATGTTTTCAACTTAACACTTTTGTAAAATAAACGCGCTGATTGAACCAGATTTTTTTCTTCTTGCTTGGTGGATTTGCCTTCTTCATTACATAACCATCTTAAGGTGCATTGCTTTTCGCTGGGTGCTTACTCCAAGGGGCTGAAAATTGACGTTTTAACAAGTGAAAGGATAGCACACCTTTTAATGTTTCATCTGTTTTTTTGTCCATTCTTTTTAAACCATAGTTTTGTTCGGCATGCACACTGCTTTTAAACCATCCGCTTTGCGCAATATTTATCCTGTTAAATAAACATCCTTCATAATCCATCCTCAAGCAATATTGCGCAAAGCGGATGGTTTAAAAATGAAGATTAATACAAATAAATGAAGAACTTGATGCAAATGCAGAATAAACAGGCTGTCGCCACTGGAGTGGGGTTAAGAAGTTGCCCCACAATTTTGGTATACTATGTTCGTCACATGCAATGTGGGCTTGGCATGTCAAGCAGTGTGCACGCCGAACAAAACTATGGTTTAAAAAGAATGGACAAAAAAACAGATGAAACATTAAAAGGTGTGCTATCCTTTCACTTGTTAAAACGTCAATTTTCAGCCCCTTGGAGTAAGCACCCAGCGAAAAGCAATGCACCTTAAGATGGTTATGTAATGAAGAAGGCAAATCCACCAAGCAAGAAGAAAAAAATCTGGTTCAATCAGCGCGTTTATTTTACAAAAGTGTTAAGTTGAAAACGTTTTTTCAAAAAAATATTTCACTGGACATATGATTGACACTGTGTTTATTATTTACTCGTAATGGTCAATTAGTTTGAAAAGAGTTTTTAAACAGTTCGATTTAAAGGTGGCTGTGGAAAGAACAAACACGGCATTAAGGATGCCAGAAAGGAGGAATGTGGGAGTTGTAGGAGTCTGTAAACAAGGAGGAGTTTGGGCGGTGTAAGAGGTTGAAAAAATACGGTAGAAAACCAGGTGCATATTATTAATGTTGATTGAAGGGGCGGTTTTTAGAACCGAGCGTGGAAGGGGAGTTTTCATCTTTATAACAAGGACACGAGTTGAAAGAAATGGTTCCAGTTTCACGAGAGCAGAGGGAGAAAGCAGTTTCAGCAGGTAAAGAGAAAATAGTTGGGAGATTGGGAGGGGGAAGAGAGGAAAGTTAACGCAGCACACGAAGGCTGGGAGAAGAGAGAGAGTGAGGGAAGCTGGAATCTGGTGGAATAATAAGAGGAAGACGCTGTGGTGGGAAGAGAGAGTAACAGCCATTGAAACGGGGAACTTAGCAGGTTTAACTTACACATAGAGGAAAAGGTTTTTGAAAACATGGATAGAAAGCATTGAGATAAAAGTGGAGGGGGCATCTGAATGAAATAAAATCGACTAGAAAAACGGACCATGAGGGGCATAGAAAGCATTCATATATTGTAAGCAGATTGTATTGAAGTGAATGTATCTGATGAAACTAACATGACACGAAGATGATTGTAAATATATGTCTTATTGTTTGTCTACAGTTTTCCCTGACGAAGAACCCATGCAAGGGTTCGAAATGCATTGGATAGAAATAAACTGCTGAAATAAGAACCATGCTTCAGTGCGTGTTTTGGGGAGAGAGGTTCGTTTGGCCCACCAAAGCATGAGAAACTTTGATAATTTGCAACTCCTTGCTTGAGGATGGATTATGAAGGATGTTTATTTAACAGGATAAATATTGCGCAAAGCGGATGGTTTAAAAATGAAGATTAATACAAATAAATGAAGAACTTGATGCAAATGCAGAATAAACAGGCTGTCGCCACTGGAGTGGGGTTAAGAAGTTGCCCCACAATTTTGGTATACTATGTTCGTCACATGCAATGTGGGCTTGGCATGTCAAGCAGTGTGCACGCCGAACAAAACTATGGTTTAAAAAGAATGGACAAAAAAACAGATGAAACATTAAAAGGTGTGCTATCCTTTCACTTGTTAAAACGACAAATACTATATAGAACACAATAGGCTACTATATGTTTAGCTTCCTTGTCCAGCCGGGCAAGGAATTTATTTATCAACAATTAGAAGGTGAACAGTTATAATACATTTCTACAACAGTAGCAAGACACAATCCTGTGCTGTACCGGGAGGAAAAAAGAAAATAGGAAAGGGTGAAAGGGGTGTTTCAGGCAAAAGAAAAGAGCAGGCAGGGTACTGTTATAAGTAAAGAATATTGACAGTAACGCCTGGAGTAGTACATACAACAACATATATAAATTATTAGCATGTATGACCACTCATGGGTGTCGACGTTTCGATCCCTCGCACAATTGTAAATGTAAATGTAAATGTAGTATACTTGTAAAGCGCACAGCTGCCCCAGCAACGGGGCGTCCCGGCGCTGTATAACTCTGGGGAACTCGTCCTGGCTTTCCCTGGGGGATGGTCCCTTGCTGGGAGTCCCCAAGGTGGAGCCAGGCATCCCCGGAATTGGTGGGGCCGTTGTGGAGATTAGGCAAGCTAATGCCCAGAGTTGCCGAGTGGAACCCCTGATTAGAGTAAGCACCGAAGCGAGAATTATCAAGTCCGCTGACCAAGGTCCACGACCCTGCCGCGTCGGGAATTGAACCCTGGTCCCAGGCTGACTTCTGCTCTCGGGCCTGCCGCCTCTAACCAGTGAGCCACACTACTCCAATTAATAAAGGGGATCATCTTCAGGACTTATGTAATTAGATTTGCCTGATTTAAGAGCACCTCTGGATTAGAGGTATCGGATGGCGAAGCTGGCGGTGTTTTTTTGGGTGGTTAGGCAAGTTGATATTAACAACTCCTTAGACAGGGTGCTGGTGGCGTCGCCGGGGCTAGTGGTGGTGGGGCGAACAGGTACTTAATCCTTAGATTGCGAGGTTGGGTCCCTGATTATTCAATTAGAATTAGAATATTTGAGGCTTCCTGTTGTGCCGGTTACGGCATGGAGCCGAGCGTTTAAAGTTGTTGCAGTTCCGAATAGTGAGCGATGTGGACGGGGGGCTCAATGGCCGTCGCCGTAGTTCGAACAATGTCGATGATCAGCCGCGGGTCAGAAGTCAGCTCGCGGGGCACAGTCGGCGTGCCTGGTCCTACTGCCGGGAGGGCCTAGGGAGGGCCTTTTTAAGAAGCTTCATAGTTTAAAACCAGGCCGGACTTTGACCCGAAACTGGCCCTGGCGAACTGCTCAACCCCTCCAGCCCCCCAACCCCCCCCCCACTCCGGGGTTAAGGGGGGTGCAGCTGAGCAGTTTGCGAGGGCCAGTTTGGGCCAATTTTGTTACAGGGGGCCAGGACTGCCAACCCCCGGTAACCAAAACGGCCCAAAACCAGCCCCAGTCTAGCGGCCCACCGGGGAAATGCCCGGTGCCCGCTAAGGCCAGTCCGGCTCTGGTAGCAAAGCAAGTATCGCAGGTGGCGTTAACTTGGTCTTTTATGGAAAATGATTTTAAATTTTTTTCATTAAAATCTTTTAAATAGAGATTTGTATAGCGCAAATTCGACCCAAAGATATTGGGTATCAGAGCGCTTTACACAAGCACCAGTTGCGTTACAGGAGGACACATTCATTTTTGATTAATAGAACTTCACTCCAAGATTTGTATTTGCCTGCTTAGGTGAAGGGGCTGGGCCAAGTTCAGATGGCCACCAGTCAGCAGACAAAAGCTCAGACGCTTTTCGAAAAAACATGATCTCATTCTTGTCGCTGTTTAGTTGGAGATAGTTACTAGACATCCAAGCAGCGACTTCCCTCATGCAATTAGCAAATTCGCTTTTCACTTTGTCTGGATCAGGGCCAAACGAAATAAGGAGTTGAATGTTGTCAGTGTACGACACGATCTCCACACCACAGGCTCTCACCATCTGGGCAAGTAGCGCTATGTAGATATTAAAGAGGTTGGGCTCAGGCACGAGCCCTGGGGCACTCCCTTATTAAATTGCATTAGACATGACTTGAAGGAGTACAGGCAGACTTGTTGTGTTCGATTTGTAAGGAAGTTGCAGAGCCAGTGTAGTACCCCGCCATGCAGCGCAGCCTTGTGAAGCCTATGGATTAAGATGGGCTGGGAGACTGTGTCAAATGCCTTCGAAATGGAGGTAACAGAAAATTTAAAGACTCTACTGTAACACTTAATAGATAGAATGTAATGATAACCTCAAATTCAAACAAGGTATTGGAAAGTGACTGTGTGAGTGGCTATTTGAGTGAGTGATTAAACATGTGAGTGCTAGTATGCATGTGTGAATGGGTATTTAAGTGGGTGTGTGAGTGACTGTTTAGAGGCTGTATGGGTGAGTGACTGGGTGTGTGGGATGAATGAGTGGGTGTGTTAGGGGCTGTATGGGTAAGTAAGTGACTGTATGGGTGAGTGACTGTGAGTAGGTGTATGGGTTAGTGAGTGGGCTTAGGAGTGGCTCTGTGGATGAGTAAGTAGGTGTGTGAGTGGTTGTATGGGTGTGGAAGTGGGTGTATGAGAGGTGGTGGTGTGAGTGTGTATGTGAGTGGTACTGTAGATTATGTGATCAGTAGTAAGGTAAGTTTTATTGCATAGTTAAAAAAAACATTACATATGAAGCTCACAAAGTCATACGACTTCAAGTTAAAAAGAAATACATACGTAATACATGAAATACAAATCATCTGATCTTACAGGTGGCATTTAATCCTTCAGTTTCTGGTGCTATGCTTCCTTTTTCTTATTGATCTCCAACAATATTGATAAAAACTGTTGCATGTAAAGCTCTAAAGTGAAAACAATTTGTGCAACATATCATGAAAAATGTTAAAATCTGTACCTAATACATAAGGAGTGAATCATCTGTTCTTACATAGGGCAAAGTCTCTCGGTTTCTGAGGCTATAGTTACTTTTTCCTTGTTATTCTCCATCGACGTGCTCTTAAAGTGCCTATGCGTTGTGCAAATCATCAGTCTTTTTAGTTTCTAAGTTGCTTTTTAACCCTCTGATTTTTGTGCTCTGATTAATGTGTGCCTGATTCCTGATACGTCCTTGTTAGTTGTTGATGATCCTAGATGTGCGAGGGTTTTGGGGATGAAATAACATGGTCAGTGGCCCCAGTATTTTGTGCCACCGAGATGATTCTTTGCCAATTTCAAGAATTTTGTTCCCTGGTAAGCTAGAGGTATTGAAACTGCTCTCAACCAGGTGATGACAGCTTGCCTGATGTGGAGTGTCAAAAACAATGGTTTCAGTAGCTATTTCCTTGTCCCAAAACTTCAGGGCAAGTGCAAAAGATCTGGAGGATTGACTCTGTTTTATATCCTCGTACAGGGCCGGTCCTAGGATTTGCGAGGCCCTGGGCTAAAAGGGAACGTGCGAGGCCCCCTCTAATTTAGATAAGTGGCCCCTTGCAAGGAGACCATTCAGAGACACTGTGGGGGGCCCATTGTCCAGCATTTTTGCGCCCCCACAGTTTGAACTTTTACTCCACAAGCACTTCTCACACCTTCAGTCCGATAGGTGTGAGAATTGATCATGGTCTAAAAGTTCAAACTTTGGAGGTGCCAAAATGCGGTACAATGGGCCCCCCACAGTGTATGCGAATGGTATCCTTGCAATTGAGGGAGCGTCTCCATCTCCCTCCCCTATGCCTCCGGACACCATCCCTGAGAGGCCCAGGGAGGGGGCCCCCTCCAATGGACCTTAATTGCAAGACAACACCTTTTTTTGAAATAGATCGCCAAGGAAACAACAGGTGACATCACCAATGCGTGGCCCCATGCTGGTGGGCTGAGTGCGAGGCCCTGTGCAGCCGCCCACGCTGCCCATGCCTGGCGCCGGCCCTGTCCTCGTAAACTACATTTTGGATGTGGTGGACTGCCCTGCCATGTAGGGATAAGATCGTTTGTGTCTAGGTGCCCAAAGCGGTATAGCATAAACAAATGTTTTGAAGGTAAGGAGAAATAGGCTAGCAAATATGCTGGGGGCCTCAACTGCAGTACATATTAAGTACTGTCCAAGCACATCGTCTGTTTGTAAATGTATTCTTATCCTATAGCTGAGACCAAAGCTTTGTTGACGTTTTCAATGCTGCTTGCCCATACTTCTTTGATACCAAGTTCGTCTATTGACAGTCCTATGTACTCTCCACATTATTCTTTCAATAGTTTCTTTATCTGAGCCTTGGTTTCCAGCCAGCATAGGTTTTTCAGGGAGCCACTTGCTGAGGCACGTTGTCTCCTACATAATTTAACAAAAGCACTCAAGCTGCGCTGCTTTTGATTTTTTTTAAGCCTAATTCGAGCCGGACCTGGGTTTGGGAAGTTGATTTTGCAAGCTGAAAACTGCTTTATAGGCATTCGTTTTTAAGAAAATAAGGGTGGCCGTTTCCTTTCTGTGTATGCTCTCCAAGCCTTATCCTTTAGTTGGAATAAGTGTGTCTGACATTTTTGCTAGCAGGTGTTCATGTGAAGGGCAGCTGAGTTTCTTTTTCATCAGCTTAAATGCAAATGTTAATGAATGCGCATCCTCCCGTAGTATGTCCAGATGTTGTTTAAAGGTCAGCTGGCCCTCCATGTTAATGCCAAGATACTTGTTTGACAATACGGTCTCAACTTGTTTGCCCTTTACAAAGCAAGTGAACGAGTTGCGTTTTGAGTTGACAAGGCTTACCACTTCTGTTTTACTTAGGTCAATCTCCAATGCTTGGCGCTCTATGTATCCCGCTAACGTATCCATAGACTTTTGAAGCCCAATGAGGGTTGGGCTCAAGATGTCGGTGTCATTGGCATATTGCAAGGACGCGATTTTCTCTGTTGCCAGTTTTGGTGAATGAATTTCCACTTGTGTCACGTAGCTATCTAAATCAGCGAGATATAATTTGAGAGGAGTTAGCCTAAAGGCTAAGGCGCTCGACCTCGGACCTGGGGATCTGGGTTCGAGTCTCGGTAACGACGCCAAAAACCTCCTGTGATTCTGGGCAAATCACTTAATCTCCCTGTGCCGAAAAAAAAAAAAAATGAAAGTGTGTGTCCTCATGTAAAATGTAACTTGTGCTATGTAAAGCGCTCTGATACCTGATTCGGTTCGGGTCTAGTTCGCGCTCTATAAAATTCTACCAACAAAAAAAAAAAAAATAGACTTGGTGCTAAGACGCTCCCCTATTTCATGCCATTCGTTGTGTGATTTTTTGTCATTACTCTGCTACCATTTCCAACTTTGACCTGGGCCCATAGGTCACTGTACATTGCTATTATTGTGTTTAGCAGTTTTCGTGGGATAGCCCATTCTGCAAATTTTGCCCAAAGACTGCCACGGGAGACTATCAGATGCGGATTTGAGATCGATGAGGCATGTGAACCAAGGGGATTTTTGCTGTATCACCTATTCTTCTAAGATGGCTAGGACTGACAGGTCTAAACCCTGTTTGCGGTTTTGATTTTAGGTTTTTTCATTAACCCAGGCTTGAAGGTCTTCTTGAAGTATGCAAGAGGCATAAAATGTGGCTACTACATCTATTAGCCTATAGTTAAGCAGCAATGAATGACTGCCTTTCTTCTAGTTTATTATTATTATGATGACATTTTACATAGTGCTCAGCTACCCACTTGGGGTTTCCCGGTGCTTACACAACCGGTTGGGCCTATCTAAGTCACATTAGATTTAAACAACCAGGCCTTCAGTTGTTTGTGGAAGATTGTAAATGAGGAACAGCTTATCAGTGCGAGTGCATTTCACTCTATGAATAACGCAGAAGAAAAGTCTGCTGCCGTGCAGGGAATGGGTTGGATGATCAGGTCTGGCAAATTCTTGAAGATATCATCTTGGACCAGTCTCTGATCTCGGTCTGTACATGTAGCTGTAGCATAAGGGTTTGAACTGAACTTGTTTCTCGACCTTGAGCTAGTGGAGATCACATGGGAGAATATAGAGTATTTTGGCTGCCAAATTCTGGACCACTTGTAACCATCTAATAGAAGTTGTTTCCGCCCCCAGGTAAAGCATGTTACCATAGTCCAGTCTTACATAATAAGTGCCTGAATTATCGTGCTTTCACCTGGCAGAAGCCAGATGATTTTCCGCATTCATTTCAGGATGGCAAAACAGATAGCAGCCTCCTTCGACTGGTCTCATGGATAACTCATTGTCCATCAAAAACCAAGTTTCTTAACCATGGTAACTGGGGCTCCGGCTTGGGACCAAATGTTTCTGGCCAGTGTTGAGGACCCCACATTGACGGGTTCTTTCTCTAGTATCAGTATCTCAGTCTTATCTCTGTTCAGTTTTAGTGAATAGTTGTTCATCCATCTTGCAACCAAGCATGAGTTCAATATGTCAGAGTTGTATTTGCGAGCAGATGACAGGTAGAACATAATCTGCGTGTCGTCTGCGTATGAAAATAAAGTAAGAACACAACTTTCCACTAAGTTCGCCAGTGGGCGCACATTAATGTTAAATAGTGCCTGACTTAGGTCTGAACCATGAGGAACTCCTGCAGTAAGGGCGTGTCACTCAGAGGAGGTACTGGCTGAGAGCACCTAAAATGAATGATCCTTTATAAAGGATGTCTTCCAGGAAAGGGCTGTACCTTGGAGTCTCACAACAGCCAATTTCTCCGGGACAGTCTCATGAGACAGTGTTGAAGTCCTCGTTGAGATCAAGATCACTCCCATCCAGGAGTCATCTGAGATGTTCCGTGACTCCTAGAAGGGCGTATTTGGTACTGTGTCCCATCCTAAACCCAGATAGCAAAGGGTGTAGGGAGCCCTGGGATTCAATAAAACTGGAGAGATGTCTATTAACATGCTTCTTCATGATTCTGGACATGATGGAAAGCATTCAAACTGGTCTGTAATTACCCCAATTATCGGGGTCCAAGTTAGGTTTCTTCAGAAGAGGCTGGACTAAGGCATGTTTCCATACCTGTGGCATATGTCCCTTCGTTAAGGAAGAGTTAATGAGCCCCACCAAAAGTTTAAGAGTGGCTGGATCTAGGCTACTGAGCTTGGCAGGGGGAAGAGGATCTATCGGAGAGCCAGACATTATTGATGACAAAAATGCCAAAACAAAAGGCAGGACCATCAAGGCCCAAGCCTTCAATTCCTGACTCATTTGAGTCAAATATGACCTGGGTGATTCTCCATTGGTTGGAGAACCCATAAATGTACTTGGCGGAGAAGCCTGCTTCCCTCCTATCTTTAGAGAAATCTGATTATCTAACACCATTTTAACAATGAAAAGCGCCAGTTCCTCACATTAAGTTTGGGCCAATATTACAACTGATAAGCTCCTCCTAGGATCAGAGAGATCATTGATCTAAAGACAGTTTTCAGACAGATTTGAGCAGAAGTAAGTTGCACTGAATAAAAAGTCCTCCTGGCAGCTCTACAGTGACCATGATATTTTATCAGTGCATTTTTACATATGCATTCACTCTCTTCATTGTAGGACAGTCTCCAGGACCTCTCTAGTCCCTTGCATCTAGATTTTTCCACGTGCAATCCTCAGACCAAGGGGTCTGAGGATCAAGTCTGGCTGGGTGGCTGATTTTAGCTGGCAAAACTATGTCCAACGTGTCTCACAGTCAGTTGTCGATCCTAGGCTGGTCTAACTCAGTCACTTGGGTTAGGCTGGGCTCTGAGTTCCTCAGTTGGCTGTTGAGGCCTACTGTGTCCAGTTTTGACCAGGCCCTGGTCTTTGACTGCCCCTCATTCTGGCCAGACAGTAGCCTGTTCAGACCGCTTAAAGTAAAGCATAATGTTCCGACCATATCAGTGATAGAGGGGTAGCTGAATCCAGCGATTGTATATTGGCCAAAATCGGATCTAGAAGATGTCCCGCTTTAGATTCAGCATTACTTAGATCCAGGCTTAGGGCTTTGAGGTCCTCAGTTGAGTCTGACCAAAACAGCATGAGCTGTCCTCAAAATATATGTTTAAGTCACCCAATAATACAAAATTCAAAGATCCCTGGATGTAGGGTGCAAGTAGATCCAGTAGCAATGTACACTTATTCCCGGCGTAGCCCGGTGAGTGGTACACTAAGCCGCCTGATAATGTGAACTTGTGTGTTCTAATGAAAAAAACATAGCTTCACAATTTGGTATTGTGAGTTCCTGATTAGTGCATTTAAAACTGTATTTAAATACAATGGGATGGAGTATGTTTCCTTTCCATGATGGTGGAAATTATTCGATTGGACGATTTGATTAAAGAAAATTCTTAAATTATGAGCCCAGAAAGTAACATCGTACTTAAAAAGCGCATTTGGATGTCCGTTCGAGCCAGGGGCTCCCTCTTCCTTGAACGTCGTTAAGATCTTCTTTAGGCACTTATCATCTGTTAATTCCTCCACATTGTCTAATTGGAGTATCAGTAAGCATTGTAATTCAAAGTTATGTGACTTTGCTATAGGTTGTAGTACTTTGTTTTACCTCCTGGTTCCCAACATCTGACTCATGCAGGGTCTATACGGCCCATGGATAGTAATGGCAAGTTTACATTGGCTGTTTGCTTGCTGGTCCGGAGTACATAGCGTGGATCTGGGACACCTAAGCCTCTTCTGAGATCCCAGCATTTTGACGTCTAGTTGTTCCAATACTAGCCTATTTATCACACCTCAAAATTCTTTACCGTTTGGTAGTTTGCCAGTCATGAGAAGCTTAATCCATAATTCTTCTTGATATTTGTTTTTTGCCTTCCAACATTCTTTGTGATAAATTGACCTCATCTTCCGAAGTTGGAATGTTTCAGATTTTTTTCCCTGTTCTTGCACTTCTTCGGTAATTTGTTTTTTTAATTGCCGCACATCCCTGGTGTACCAGTTCTGCCTTTCTGGGACCTGTGTAGCTTGGCTTTCTTAATTCTTTGAGTGGGGAACTGAATTGACTGGAAAATTTGACAGTAAGATCCTAATTAGACTTGCCCAGTCCATATTGAGGTGCCCCACTGCTGTGTTTCTCTCTCCTGCTTTTTCTATGTTGTTGTACACCACCGCCATCATTTGTTCTGTGTCTGAGCTTTGCCATTTTAGTCTATGTATATTACAACTCGAAGGCATTGAAGATAGACCGTTCATTGTGCTCAATTTTGGAGGGTTGCATTCTAATCTGAAGTCTTGCAGGAAATGGTCACTTTCCGAACAGGTAATCGTTTTGAATGAATTTAACTAAATAAATGCTTCTTTAACCATTAATGTATAGTTCAATGTTTGATCAACGCCTCCCAATGAGGAAGATCATTGCTGCCGAGGTACCCTCAATTGAAGTGTCATTCAATATCTGTAGACCTTTATCTTTCAACTTTCTGCATCATTGGCGGCTGTGTCTTGGCTGCTTGAGTTCTTATGCTCCTGAATGAGATTGGAATAAAAGTCCCCTGAAATGATGAAGTGCGAATGCTGATGTAAATTTTTGTAGTGACTTTATTAGTTCAACCAAGGTTGGCATATTTCCTGACTTCATGATTTTACTGGGCTGAATATACACATTCAGCATAAGTAGTGACGGACTACATGTGCGTCATTTGGGGTTATATTTCTATTTTGGTTGTCTGTAGCCATTCAACACCTCAATCAATTGTTTCATGTAGCCAGTTATATTTTGTAGATATGTATGTTGAAAGACCCTCCTTTGAATGCCCATAATTGGAATTCCTTTCAGTGGCGGCGTGATGTTCCACGTATTGGTGTTGTGTTTAGGCTCCATGTTTCTTGTAAATAGATGAGATCGAAATTTTGGAGCAATATCATTGTGTTTCTATTGTACAGTATTTTTCCAAAGTCATGTACATTCCAGGAGCATAGCTTGATGTAATTGTTCTCATGCCAGTGTTTAATGACATCAAGACCAGCTAGAGTTTAAGGCTTGATGTAGCCAAGACCATTCCTGCTTTTTCTCCACTGTTGATCCAACTTAAACAAGGGAGGTTCTGCTCCCAACACTCCCATTTGCACCCTGTGACTGTTCTCTGATCTTGTAGACTGAGGCCTACCTGGGCCTAGGTTGTTGACATACTTGTCTGTGGGGAGTAACAGACCCAGATATCGTGATGGTTCTAGATTCCATCGTTCTATCCCCGATATTGAAAACGCTCCTTCTGTTCCTGCACTTGGTGCACTATCTCACTTGTAGCCCACGTATTTAGGGTTGCTTCTCTATTGTTTTGGCAGGGATGAGGTTTAAATTCTATTGAAGTTAGGTGTGATGAGTTAATATGCTCCAACACTTACTTCCTTTATTAATTTGATAATCTCCCCTCTATTCAAAGTGTGTTAAATGCTCCTTTAAAAGAATAATTTGAAATCAACATGAGGTTTATAAATGGAGCTGCTCTAGGTGCCCCTTGGACAAATCCCCCTGCTTTTTAGGTCGCATATGAACTTGTTCCTAGAGAGGATCGTCCTGCTTTGTATCTTGAATTTGGCCAGCCGCGGTCAGTAGTAGGAGTTCCTGCAGGGCGGTGACGTGGGGAGGGTGGGGGCAGTAATGAATGGATTACGGAGTTTAATAGGTAAGTAAACATATAAATATATAAAACGAATTTCGTTGCCTGCACTGCATCGCATTTGGTGATGCAGTGCACACAACGAAATTCATTTTATTTATTTATATGTTTACTTACCTATTAAACTCCGTAATCCATACATTACATGCTTGTTTTCAGTTCAGGGAGGACCTGGCAGTTCGGGCTGGACTGTTCTGCGAGAAGCAGGGTCAAGACTGATTTGCTTATGGCTGGGTCCAAACTGGGTTGGCTTAGTGAGCAGAAGAACGTAATGGAAATAACCCAGATCTGTGACAAGGGGTGAGTGTCTGAAAAGTTTCAGCACTCTGTCCATCATCTTATTCTGTTTGCTAAACACCTGCAGTAACCTTTCATAGTACTCAAGAACTGTCTCTTTCGGCTCTTGTGTTGTTCTTTCAATCTTGAACCAATCTGTATCTCGGGGAGGAGTTTTTCCTTTGAAAAAGTCATAACTGCTTCATATGTTTCCATCACCAATGGTAAAGGTGCGCCAGTTCCTCTCTCTCTAAGTGGTTCTCCTTTCGGTCATTGTATGGCTACCTTAAACTCTGCCCATAAATCAGCTGGCACCACAATTTTGAGAAACGTTTCCAAATCTCTCCACAACACTGTCAAAATCTTTATATAAATTTCTACTTGTGCGTATCACTGCACCGGCTCATCTCTCAATTTTGAAAAATTGCTTGTAAATGCTGTCAAATCCCCTCTATTCATTGGCATATGTACATAAGTACCTCCAACTACTTCCCTCAATGGATATGCTGCTGCCTCATCCAACTCATCCTGTTTGCAGGCTGTTTCCCTCTTTTTCTTTTCGTGTTTCTGTGCCCATTTATGTTTCAACTTCTCTACATCCTTCCATCTGTGTATGCATTTGACTAGTTCAGTAATGTGCAAACACATTCCTATAATCCTCATGTTTTCATCCAATTCAACCCTGTAAGTACGGTGCAGATTTATGTTGTTAGTAAGATCCACATCATACCTTTTCGCTATCCCTGCTAATTTGTCATGAATCATAGCAGCTATATTTTAATTAAGGAATATCCAATGATCTTCCTTTCTTGTCTTTGATTCTTTTGGGGGCTCTGTAACTGCTATCCTTATTTCTCCAGGAATCTCTTCAGTCTATGCTGGTTATTATACATCTCCATTGCCAATTAAATCATTTGTAGTTAAGGGTGTCGTACAGACTAGGCTCCATCCTCCATCTACTAGAGCATGCAAATGTTGTGGGGGGTTTCCACAGAACTAACTGTGTATTCTGGTTTGTCGGTACATTTCCAACAACTAGTATCGTTAAGACTTCTTGCCTTCTCTCATTTTGGGGTGGTGCACTAGCAACCACTCGAGGTGCAGTATTATCAATGGGGACCACAGCTGATGGTCACAACTGGTCGAGCAATTTGTAAAACCTGTAAGGGTCGTTCAACAGTAAGTGGATCTGAATCCACTGGAGCTGTAGCTATGGTCAGTCTGGTACTAGCACTTGACTCTTCTGGGTCAAAATATTTTACAGGTTGTGGTGGTCAGGAAGACAACATCTGTTCTAATACCTTGTCCCCTGAATCAGGGGACAAGGCTGATTCATGACTCATTTCCCCTCTTGCTTAGCAGTATATTTACTCTTTTTTTGTACCCTCTGATGTGAGAACATCTTCGCTGTTCCTCTTCCCATAGATCATTTGCATAATTCCGCATTGCTCTTTCTGTCCTTCTCTGATATTCCTCTTTTTATTTTTCCCTCACAACCTTTTCCCAAGCATTAAAAGCTTCATATTGCATGGATCAAGATGGTGGCTTCAGCTCATACAATTTTCCCTTCAAATGATCTAGGATTCTGGTATTGAATCTCCCGTATCTAGGCAAACTTAAAGCACCCTCATTTTCCGTAATCCTGCTCCATTGTCAAAGCCACAAACACAAATTTAATCCATGTTCAATAGTCATAATGTATGCCGGAGTACCCTTAGGAGGTGCCTCTTCACCTTTGCCTACAGTTATAGTGACATCTCTTCTAACACATTTCTTTAAATCCTTTAAACACTTCATAATGACAATAGAGCTTTCACATTTTCACATAAAACTAAATGTTTTGATTCAGTTCCATATACGTCAAATTTTTGTTCACCAATTACATGACAGCTTTTGATTTCATGTAATTCTTTACCAAATCCAAAGGAAGAACTCAAACCGACAATGTCCAATTACAGTGTGACACCGATCTATCCACTAGCCAATGACAGCAGGAAAGTACACAACCTTCCAATCCCAGTGCGAAACACTGTGACGTATGACTTACTCCTTACAGCCGCTCACCCTCCTTTACAATTTCTTCGCATTCCCACACAACCTTCCAATATCTTCTTAAAACAACTTCTTGTTTGCTCTTTCTAAAGGAAATTAAGTTTCACAAAAACTCAAGAATATTCTACACATGCAAGTGACTTCTCGATCAGGAAAAATTCACACAAATCAATGCAGCTTCAACTGTCTCAATCAATCAAGGTTTGTAAAGCGCAGCTTCTCACCCATGGGGGTCTCAAGGCACCGTTTGCACAATAAGGTTCCACTACATTAACTAAGATTAATCAAAGCCAACAGATTGTCTCTATTGTTACAGATTGAAGTGATGGTACCTTACACTCCACATCTAATTCATCTGCAAACAAGTTGAAACATTTATTATTATACGGGGATCTTTCAACTTCAATGAGGTTGAAAGTCAACTCCTCCTTTTAAGCAACTTGATGTTTCTTTCTCCCACTCATACACCTGAAAAGAAAAACCACTCACAACCACAATACTCTCTACCACAACATTTCCATTCTGTTAATACTCACATCTTCAGTACCGCTAATACATCAGTGCCTTCGATTTTTGCTTCTACACACTGTCTGGATCTGGACACTGGAAACTGGAATTGGGTATTATTTTAATAAAGCTTTGGTGCTATTTTTAATGCTCCATTTGGGGTGTGAACCATAACTCTTCTGCCAGAATTTCTGGGAAATCCTAGGACGGTTTTCAAAGGTCATCAACACCTAACACCCCAACTTACAGATTTCATCCTTTAGAAATCCTGGTGACTTCTTTTCAGGTCAATGGACCTTTGCCACCGTTTTTTAATGGAGCTTGAATGATAATACAAGTCATGCATTAATCATCAGCTGTCTGATTCTTAATATTTCGTCAATGATGAGACGTTGATAGTTTTCAAATCCTTTATTTATCTTAAAGGATTAGTCTGTTTTTTGTCATCTTTATTCACATTGCTTCAGTTTACAGAAATATCAAAGTAAAAAGTTTATTAGTGACAGCATAAAACAATACGGAGTGTTCCATAAAGGTAAATTGTAGCTAAGAGCCTAATCTAACCGGAATAGAACCCATGAAGAGTTCCTTTTCGGAAAAGAGCAAAGTAGAACTTCCCATAAAGAGTCATCTTGGAAACTCAGCAGAGTTCCCTACTGTTGCAGCAGCATCCGTCAAAATACCAGTAATGAAAGGAATTATCTTTGCAGTAGCATTGATCAGAAAAGAGTTTGGATAAGGTAAAGAATAAAGTCACCTTCAAGCAGTAGGTATCGTTAATGAAGAGCTTGAATAATAAGTGACCCTCTGCAGAGTCATAAGGTATCGAGTTTGAAGTGTCAAGACTCTTAAGTCAAGTCTCAAAAGGAAGAAGGGACTCTCTCACTAGCTAGGAACACTCATTAATATAAAATCACGCAAATAATGTAACAAAACTTTAGCAAGTGTTAATAATTCTCCTCAAATGGAAACCACTTATCCAATGGTGTTGTCAACTTCCTATACTTCTCTCGATTCCCACTGTATACATCCACACCGATATGTTGTAAAACCATGTTGCCTATATTGGTAACATGGAGGAAAGTTCTCATGAGAAACTTCTTACCTAAGCTAAAAGATGCGCTCTATGTCCATTGGGAATACAAAAGCAAGTTGGATATGCTGAAGCAAAACTAGCAATAATGTTCTGGTGAGGCATACATGAAATATATCTAAATCATAATTTATTCTAATAGTCACAGCAAAGTTATTTGTTCAGTTTATACGAGCTAATGTGACATGGTGAAGCTAAGGAAACATAAGCTTGAAGTTAGCACAATCTTAACAGGATGCTAATGCTAGGCAAATTATTCTAAATAAAAGTCTATTAAGCTATGAGCAAGAATTGAAAGAAAAGGCTTTTGGGCCTATTAAAGGGGCACATTTAGGAATAATAGCTTAATACCAAAACATTTCTTAACCCTATTTCATATACATTTAAGCAAGCACATTTTCCCTATGTGTGATTAATGTATTACATATTTGTGACATTAATGCATTTGAAAATGATTCTTTAACATTAAAAAGCAAGCACATTTTCCTACAGCAGTTTACATTCTAAGGTGCAATTCTAATATGGCTTGCAAGTGAAATTTTTTATTTTTAATGACATTTCCCACTTCCACAAACAGTCAAACAACAGCCCACACACTGACCTGTCAGACCAGCCCTTCAGGAACTGCCTGATTAGCCTGTAAGCCAATCCTACCTTGTCTACAGATGTGCGTTTGGGTCATTTGGTGTAGTGTGTGCTCTGCATATGCACTGCATACCAGTAAAAATGTTTAGTTATATCGGTGCTGCTTCTTTAGGCATATTCTTATTCGGAAAGGAGATGTCTAGAGACGTAGAGAACCAAGCATGAATGTACAGTTGTAAGGACAAGTGAACTACTAATATAGTGCCCTGAGGCACATCTTTGGTGTGTCCTAAGATTAGGGATACCCTAAACCAGCTTTAAAGGCAAAGCCCTTTCGATCCATTTACCAATGTCCTGGATGGTGGCTGCATTTGCAAGCTTTTTGGGTGCAGTAGTTGCATCCATGGCCGTCTGAATAAATGATTACATTTGTCATGTGCACATTAACTTCACAGGTTCAATGAAATAACCTACTGACCTTTTCCCTGTAAACTAAGTCGAGCGAACTCTGGTAAATGGAGCCCCTGTTGTGTTTGCATTTTTAATTGACTGTGAATGTTTGTCAACAGTGTCTAGATTGCTTTATCAATAAATATTGGAACCATCAGAGCAAACGTGGACAGTGACTGCGATCACCTTGGATACACCTGTCGATAAGTTACCCATTGGTGATTATTAGCATCTTTTATATGCCTGGGCAGCACACCCTCCAGTTCTTCCTCACCCATACTCCTTTGAATGAACAGGCTGCCTGCAAAGCATACAGACGCATTCCCACTAGACCAGACCCCTGGTAATGTACCTGCCTGGCGTCTCAGAGACACCATCTTGAAAGTGCATCCTGGCTGGATGTTTGATCTTTGAGAAATGCTTTTCCATTAGGGTATTGTTGTCAGTTTTCGCCATACAAGGCATTAAATTCAAGTTCCTTTTATTTAAACAAATGTTTTTGGGCACTTTTTGTAAGAATGAACATATATCATGCAGATCCTTAAGGCAGTAAGGCCGTTTCGATGGCATACAGTAAACATGTTAAACATAGTCACTATATCACAAACAGGAAAGCATCAAACATAGTCACAAATATCCGCCCCCATGAGGTGTCAAACACCTTCTACTGAACTCAAATAATGCAACAGGATGAACCAATCTGTCCCAGTAGTATGATCGCCTACTCATCCGAGGCAGAGCTATTGTCATTGCATAAAAGTGGTATGTTCCCCGTGGTCCCAACACCCCAGGCCAGGAGGGAACAAGCATTTGCAATACAATAGGTCTCGCATTTGCGAGAATTTAAGCTATTTGCATTGTAAATGGCAATGCCTTTTATTTATGTTTTTAAAACCAACACTTAAATAAAAGGTATTGTAACTTAAAATGGCAATAGCTCTAACTTTCGCAAATGTGAGACCTATAGCATAGCAAATAGTTTTTGATTGCAGTGATACACGGGTGGATGGGCTGTCTCCTTGGTATTTATTGTTATTTAAAGATATTCTGAAGTGTGGCGAATGTAGAAAGAGACCCCGCTGGGTGTTTTGTGTAGGCAGAACATGCTGGTGCCTGACATCGTTTGCATGCGAGGATCTCGGGTCATAGTTATGCATAATGAGCATTATATGTAGCTCCTAGTTCTTTTATAGAAGACCACTAAGCGCCAGAACAGCAAAAGTAAATACCTCGTCTCTGATTTAACCCTTAAAACTATTTTCAAGAGTGCTAGTTTTGGAAGCGAACAAGCAATGCACTGGAAAAATTGTCTAAGATCACACGAAGTGAACAGAGAGGAAATAAGGGTTACTAGCACATCAGAAAACACAAGTCTGCCGGGATCCCCCTGTCCTCCCCGTGACCCCATGCACCTCTCAGCCCCGTGCCTGCTTCAGGGCTGTACTGAAGAATTTTCTTATCTGAGTGTTAAAATAAACAAGCAGATAAGAAAAGTCTTCACGACAGCCGCAAGCCAGACCATGGTGACAGGAGGGGCTGTCCGAAAAACAGACAGGCTGGCACCCAAAAACACTCCTTTCCATTGAGAAGCCAGCGTTTACCATAAACGCTGACGCTACCCAATGGAAAAGAGGGGCGGGGTTTAGAGTCCCTTTTACAAATCTTGTACAAGATCTCTCGTAGAGGCAAAGCAGGGCTCTTCTGTGCCACGCTCAGGCGAGACCTAAAAATGCAGAAATGAATGTGAATAAAAAGTAATGCAAGCTGCCCCGGCGGGGGGGGGGGGTGGGGGGGGGGGGAATTACTAAGCACAAAGAATACTTATCAGAGAAGGAGTGGATGAGCAGGGCTCAGTGTGCCGGGGCTCCAGTATGTACGAGGATGATCTTGTCCTATCCGAAGGGAATCGGGGCCAGGAGCGACCAGGAGAACTACTAGATAAGTGAGGTGTATGCCCATCAGTGTGCATTTGCTCCTATCCCAGTAGCAATTAAAATACAGTTCTATCTGTATTGTAGACCATTGCTTTAACCCGCTAGTAACAATTTTGTATATTTGATTAGCAGGACTTTAGTTGTCAGCCGTTCTTACCCGGTGAGTGTTGACAGAACTATTTTTCCTTTGAATAATGGATTTGTCTGTCATTACTTGTATAATGTACACCGAGCAAAGATTGAACTTTGAATATGTGATGATTGTATAAATATACAGCTTTAAAGCAGTTTCTAGATTATCTAATACAATATTTGTCTATTTGGTTGCTACAATGTTGGTGTAGAAATCCTAAAAAGTAAAAAACGTTTGTGTGCTTCCTTTTGTCAGCTGCCTTCTTGACTGAAATACAATTATGCTTTTGTAGTTCTTCATATATAATCTTAAACAAGCATTTGCAATGCAATAGGGCTCACAATAGTAAAGTTTGAGGGATTAATATTGTAAATGACAAATTTTTTATTTATGTTTTTGTTTTGAAATTTTGGTAAATAATAACTTTGTCATTTACAATGCTAATAGTGTTAACTTGTGGAAATGTGACACCTATAGCATTTGTAATGCAATATGTGTTGTCTTTACATGACTTAGATGTATTAATATTAAAATTAGGACATTTTGTTTTTACCAATATTTAATAGTTAAATTCAATAATTTGTCATATATAATGGCAATATCTGAAACCTTAGCAAATAATTTTGTGGAAGATTATGTTAGCAGCAAATCACAATGTTTTAACAAGAACAGAAGTGAAAACATTTAACATCTTTTTATGACATTTGCAATAAAGCTTGAAACATTGACAGAAAATATTTTAACCAGTTGTTGTTGAATGGTTGCACAGATTGATGCTGTGGTGGCGCTGAGTGATGTTGTTTTGGGGACAAGTGATGCTGTGGCGTTCAGTAATGCTGTTGTAGCGCATAGTGATGTTGTGGTGCCCCTGAGAGATGCTGTAGTGGTGCTGAGTGGTGCTGTGGTGGTGCTGAGGTGGAAGTGTGCACTGCCGGCTGGTGGTGTGTGTGCCTGGTGGAGTTGAAGGGTGGAGTTGGAGGGTGTAGTTGGAGTTGGAGGGTGTAGTTGGAGTTGGAGGGTGTATTTGGAGTTGGAGGGTGTATTTGGAGTTGGAGGGTGTATTTGGAGTTGGAGGGTGTATTTGGAGGGTGGAGTTGGAGGGTGGAGTTGGAGGGTGGAGTTGGAGGGTGGAGTTGGAGGGTGGAGTTGGAGGGTGGAGTTGGAGGGTGGAGTTGGAGGGTGGAGTTGGAGGGTGGAGTTGGAGGGTGGAGTTGGAGGGTGGAGTTGGAGGGTGGAGTTGGAGGGTGGAGTTGGAGGGTGGAGTTGGATTGGAGGGTGGAGTTGGATTGGAGGGTGGAGTTGGATTGGAGGGTGGAGTTGGATTGGAGGGTGGAGTTGGAGGGTGGAGTTGGAGGGTGGAGTTGTATTGGAGGGTGGAGCTGGAGGGTGGATTTGGAGTTGGGAGGGTGGAGTTGGATTGGGAGGGTGGATTTGGAAGTTGGAGGGTGGATGTGGAGTTGGAGGGTGGATTTGGAGGGTGGATTTGGAGTTGAAGGGTGGATTTGGAGTTGGAGGGTGGATTTGGAGGGTGGATTTGGAGTTGAAGGGTGGATTTGGAGTTGGAGGGTGGATTTGGAGTTGGAGGGTGGATTTGGAGTTGGAGGGTGGAGTTGGAGGTTGGAGTTGGAGGTTGGAGTTGGAGGGTGGAGTTGGAGGTTGGAGTTGGAGGGTGGAGTTGGAGGGTGGAGTTGGAGGTTGGAGTTGGAGGGTGGAGTTGGATTTGGAGGGTGGAGTTGGAGGGTGGAGTTGGATTTGGAGGGTGGAGTTGGAGGGTGGAGTTGGAGGGTGGCTTTGGAGGGTGGATTTGGAGTTTGAGGGTGTGTGTGCCTGGTGAAAGTGTGCACTGACGTCTGGTGGTGTGTGTCTGCTTGGTGAAAGCGTGCACTGATGTCTGGTGGTCTGTGCTTGGTGGAAGTGTGCACTGACATCTGGTGGTGTGTGCCTGGTGAAAGCATGCACAGACGGCTGGTGGTGTTTGTGCCTGGTGAAAGCGTGCACTGATGACTGATGGTGTCTGTGCCTGGTGAAAGTGTGCACTGACGGCTGGTGCTGTGTATGCCTGGTGAAAGAGTGCACAGATGGCTGGTGGTGTGTATGCCTGGTGATTGGAAATGCAATAGGTCTCGCAATAGAAAAGTTTGAGCTTTTGGTGTGGAAAATGTAAATATTTTGTGAAGTTTTTTTTTTTTTTAATATAAAAGTATTAATTTTGTTATAAGAAATGGCAATAGTTATGAAATTATCAAATGTTACATGTATAGCATTCGTAAAGGTACATCTTTTGTTTTCCCCTGTCTTACATGTATTGATCTTACAAATCACAATGTTTTAACAAGAACAGAAGTGAAAACATTTAACATTTTTTATGACATTTGTAATAAAGCTTGAAACATTGCTAGAAAATATTTGAACGAGTTGTTGTTGAATGTTTGCACAGATTGATGCTGTGGTGGCGCTGAGTGATGATGTGGTGATGCTGAGTGGTGCTGTGGTGGTGCTGAGTGATGCTGGGGTGATGCTGAGTGATGATGTGGTGATGGTGAGTGATGCTGTGGTGGTGCTGTGGTGGTGCTGAGTGGTGCTGTGGTGGTGCTGTGGTGGTGCTGTGGTGGTGCTGTGGTGGTGCTGTGGTGGTGCTGTGGTGGTGCTGTGGTGGTGCTGTGGTGGTGCTGTGGTGGTGCTGAGTGGTGCTGAATGATGCTGTGGTGGTGCAGAGTGGTGCTGTGGTGGTGCTGAGTGATAATGTGGTGGTGCTCAGTGATAATGTGGTGGTGCTGAGTGATAATGTGGTGGTGCTGTGGTGGTGCTGAGTGTTTGTGCTGAGTGGTGCTGTGGTGGTGCTGAGTGGTGCTGTGGTGGTGCTGAGTGGAGCTGTGGTGGTGCTGAATGATAATGTGGTGGTGCTGAGTGATAATGTGGTGGTGCTGAATGGTGCTGTGGTGGTGCTGAGTGATGCTGGGGTGATGCTGAGTGATGATGTGGTGATGCCGAGTGGTGCTGTGGTGGCGCTGAGTGATGCTGTGGTGGTGCTGGGTGGCGCTGGGGTGGTGCTGTGGTGGTGCTGTGGGGGTGCTGTGGTGGTGCTGAGTGGTGCTGTGGTGGTGCTGAGTGATGCTGTGATGGTGCTGAGTGATGCTGTAGTGGTGCTGAGTGATGCTGTGGTGGTGCAGAGTGGTGCTGTGGTGGTGCTAAGTGATAATGTGGTGGTGCTGAGTGATAATGTGGTGGTGCTATAATGTGGTGGTGCTGAGTGATAATATGGTGTTGCTGAGTGATGAAGTGGTTGCGCGGAGTGATGCTGTGGTTGTGCTGAGTGATGCTGTGGTTGTGCTGAGTGATGCTGTGGTTGTGCTGAGTGATGCTGTGATTTTGCTGAGTGATGCTGTGGTTGCGCTGAGTGATGCTGTGGTGGTGCTGAGTGATGCTGTGGTGGTGCTGAGTGATGCTGTGGTGGTGCTGAGTGATGCTGTGGTGGTGCTGAGTGATACTGTGGTGGTGCTGAGTGATACTCTGGTGGTGCTGAGTGATGCTGTGGTGGTGCTGGGTGGTGCTGTGGTGGTGCTGGGAAAGCGTGAGACAGGGCAAGAAAACAATGAAACAGGCAGAGAGAGCAAGTCAAAAAGAGAGCGGGCAGAGATAGAACGTGGAAAAGTGAGAGAGGCAAAGTAGAAAAGAGAGAGACAGCGGGACAGAAAGAGAGACGGGCAGTCAGAGAGAGAGGCTGGTACAGACAGTGGAAGAGAGAGAAGCAGGGACAGGCAGGGAAGAGAGAAAGAGGGGCAGAGACAGACACATTGACAAAGAAAGAGAAGTAGCAGAAGCAGAGAGCGGATCAGAGAGGGAAGGAAATACAGGGGAAACGATAGAGGGGCAGAGACAGACACAGTGGAAATCACAGAGACAGGGAGGCTGATACACAGAGCAAGGCAGAGGCGGACTGTGGAAAGATAGATACAGAGACAGACACAATTGAAAAGACAGAGACATTCAGGGGCAAAGATAGAGAGAAGCAAAGAATGACAGTGGAAAAGAGAGGGGCGCAGACTGAGGCGCAGAGAGAGGCAGATAGCGACAGCTGAAAAGAGAGGCAGAGACAGGCTCAGTGGAAAAGATACAGAAGCAAAGGCACAGAGAGAGAGAGCGATAGACAGTGGAAAAGAGGGCACGAGAGAGGCAGATATATTAGAGTAGAAAGAGCGGCGAAAGAGAGAGAAAGAGGAGGAGAGACAGAAACAGGAAATATTTCTGAGGTTTGTTTTGGTTCTGGCTGGCGGCGCCTTGGCCAAAAATGAAAGATAAAGGGAGAGACTGCGGCATGGGGAGCGGGGCAGAGACGGGCTGCAGAGGAGAGAGCGCGTGAGGGGGGGGTGACAGACAGTCATAGAGAGACCTCCAGCAGAGTCTTACATTTAGGAAACAAAACGTGAAACTATGGTGCAGCCTCGAGAATTGGTAACATTACCTCAGGACCCAGAACATCATATGCTGCCTTCATTGAAAGGGATAATCTAACTCCTGAAATGTTCTTGATTATATAACCCAAGATCAAACAAAAACTAATTAACTATTGGAAGAAAAGCACGAGACCTTTAAAAAACACTTTCCTCCTTCACTAAAACATGAAGGTATACACCAAGTTCAATAAACTGGGTTCTAGAATATTAATTTAATGTAAATATAACTGGTGTGGCTCTGATTTTATACTTTGCTTATACTTTTTTGTTAAACAACTGTGTAAACTAAGTGTTCTGGCATCTAGATGCGACGGACCACACTGTAGAAAACCTCAAATCCAAAACCGTGGCATAATGTAAAGAACAGGAATTATTACCACGATAGTCCATTTTATTGGCTTTATAGCTAAAACAAGCAACTGTTAGATCAGTAAAAGCTAAAAACACATTGGGATTTTGACGAGAACAAAACATTAAGGGCCCACATTTTGAAAATCACTGGGATTGTTATCTCGCTATACTAATGTTTAAGAGGAAAAAAGGTCAATGAAACTCAACTGCGTGTACCAGAGATGAGGAAGAAGAACTGTTAAAGTAAAGTGAAGTAAATAATTACAAGGGAGGACGGGCGACGAGACGCACGGAGAGCAGCAGCCTTTGATGTGCTGTCCGGCCGTGCAGTGAATAATTAAGGGAGGAGAAATGCTGGCATGTGGCCGAGCGCACGCTGGGGTTTTAGGAAAAAAACAGAGGAGGTGGGCTTAGGATACATGAAAGGAGAGACTGAGGTGGAGTGGACTGGAGGGGAAGGAGAGGCAGAGGGCAGAGAAAGGGCAAATGGAGGCAGAGCAAAGATGGAACGGCGAAAAGAGGAGGGGTGAGGTTACGTTGGGGATGGAGAACCCAGAACGGCGAAAGGCGAGCAGGAGCCTTTATGTAATATGGACTGCAGAGTGCGTTTGCTCCAATTTATATAACATAAGCAGCTAAGGGGTGCAAACAAGCATGTGCGCTATTTTTTGCACCAGTGCCAAATGTATGTGATCTGGCCCGGAAGTTGCTTAAAGAAGAGACACGTGGCTACACTACTATAACAAGGGAGGAGACCCGGAGAAAAAAAACGGCAAGCTCGAGGGACAGACAACACGGCATTTTAGGACAAGTAAAGCACTCCAATTACGTTGGTCGAGTTTGCGCTTAATAGGAAAGGACGAGCCCTAAAAATATAATTTGTGGCATCACTCCCAAATAAATAAGGAGAGGAGGCAGTGGTTAAAGGTTTTGGAGTAGTCTGGTCAACATGGCATGTTGAGGGGAAGAAGCGCTGCATAGAGGAAACCAGGATTGACGCTTGTGCTGTTTAATGGGGGGCTGACGAGACGCATGGGGAGCAGCAGCCTTTGATGTGCCGGCCGGCCGGCCATGCAGTGAATAATTAGGGGAGGAGAAATGCCGGCCTGAGGCCGAGCGCAAAGCAACAGATGGCTTTGATGTGGAGGCAGGCAGCTCGGGCGAATTGAAGCGCGTGCACGAGACCTCATGCACTCGATGAAAACCGCTTTTTGAGAGCTTAGTTTAGCTCTTAGTTTCACCCCAATAGACTCGTCCTATTCATTCCTTGCGGAATGGAATAGGACGAGCCCTAAAAACGAATAATTTACTCGACAGTTCGATTGATTCGACACATAGATAACCAGCAATAATTTATCTCTGATATACCTTTAGTTAAAATTATCCTGATAGAGCTCCTTCTTGATTCTGGTGTTGCCCAGGCTCTATAAGAAGATATATGCCCCCCTTCCCCTTTTTTTCTACTGCAAGGGGAGGCAAGAAGAAGTGGGAGAGTCCCCGACTGATGTGCGGTACTTGGACTGGCACTGACTGACAGATGACTGTGGGAGTGAAACAAAGCACCTCACATACACTCTACATGTGAACTTGGGGCACCTCCACTTTTTACCAAAACTCACATGCACGGTGAGCATGCCTGTGGGCATTGGTTGGCAACATTGCCTTCAACTTAGAAAACATGCATCCCCACCTGTTATGAATGCGACTAATGAACTAAAAGGGAGGTCTCTTGTAATGCCCATGCTGAATGTGGCGTAGCAACTTTGCTCATTCTGTTTCCTGTCTTGCTCAGTCACTATCAAAGACTTTGTTTACTGCCCATCACTTTCTATAATTGCCAGCCGCCACTGCATAGAGCACTACTGAATCCAGCAGTTGCTGCCAAAGCAGATATTGCTGGCTCCAAGTGCTAGCAAAGATGCAGCATAGATCCTAATCCGTCTCCTCCTCTCATTGGCTGGCCTGTTAGAGGTTCAGCCTATGAAGGAAGCAGGCATGGATCTGAAAGAGGAGCGACTGAGAGCGTGTGAAGACCTTGTAATCTGGGGCCTCCTAGGGACTTCTTTCAAGGTTGCAGTTCGAGTCTTGTGCTCGTGACTGCCTGCTCCTGGGAGCGCCATTGACTCGGGACGCAGAGAACAGCAGGTAGTAGCTTTGCCTTCTGGGCTGAGGAGGCCTGGTACAGAGGTGCCCCCGCCCGTGTGGATGTACTTTCTTTGGCCTACCATAGTCCTGTGATCTTCTTACCTACCTGCCCTAGTGGAATGGCCTATTACAGCCTTTTCACCACATGCTCTCTCTCATTAAGTCAAGATTTGGAGTCTTTTGAAGATTATCAGATCGATTTAGAATTCAAGTCTTTCCTTTGCCTACATTTGAACTATGGTTCGGCCCTCTGCAGATCTTATGATGTATGTTCTAATTCTGCATTTGTACGCACTGATGGTGTTTTTATAAGTGCCCCCTTTGATACCTGGGACAAGTCACGACTATGCCAGAGAAATATATGAATCCAGTGTGCTGACAAAAGTAAATCATTTGACACCTATGCGGCAGTTATTTATATCTTACTGTGAGCTACACCTAATTATATGTTCAAACATTATTTTTCTGAAGGTTTAGATCTATATGGAAAATGTCTCGTGCCACACTTGGGTTACTAAATAGGAAGGTTAGGCTTCATTCAGTGGCAGGTCAGCTTACACACAGAACTTCATTATAGTTTAAATCGATCTGAATAATTAAATGAATAAATGGTTACAATGGAAACAATGTTCGAGGAGTACCGGTGTAACACACACCACTGAGGTTCATACTAGGGCTGTTAGAATTATGTGGCAGGGTTGGACAAAATTATGTGGCACGGTTGACTAAATTATGTGGCAATGAAAAGCAAATTATTCAGCATTATGCGGCACATTTGGAAGCAGTATTCATTATTTTGTCAATTTTACACGTTAAAACTGTATGGACAAATGTTTCATATCCTTAATGGGAGTTTAACACCTAAATACATGCGTGACGAAATGGGCCTGTCACTGTGTGGCAACATGTGTGGTAGCGTTATTAGTAACCTTTCATCCGTTTGAGTTAGAAACCATTTTTTTGGGTAAAATCAGCAATTTAGACATAAAATGATTATGTGGCAGGTGCAACAAATTCATAACTAGAGAAAACGATTCAGCCGCAGAATCGCATACTCCCAGTGGCCATGGTTAATAATACAGCTGCTAGCTACCGTGATATTTTATGGTAATCTGGGTTCCGAGGTCAGGATGCCCTTAGACTGAGGCACGTTTACGTTCTTGTAAGGCTCCACTCTGAGTAGTAAGGCCCAAATAACCCTGTTTTAAGCCACCTAAAGGCACTGTGTTACCTAAGGTTAGAATATGTCCATGCCTTCATCCAGATGTTTTTGATTCCATGCATCACATTTGTATAAATAGCAATCCTAAATATGTGTAGCAGCCGAGTATGTTTCTTGGTTGCCAGTCTGAATGTTAGTGTTCAAAATTGTGGAGGGTGTTAAAGTAGCAACATTTTCTATGATCAGTTCCTGAATTCAGTATGTTTTTGTCCCCGAAATCTTCCTATATTAGGTTTCCATCATAACTAAGCAGGATGCTTTTACTTTGTGAATAACATGTTTGGCCCCAGTACTGGTCTGTGAAAAGCACCGAGATGAGACTGAGCTGATGCTGCTGCACTGCCAGCCAGTACCGTCCATCGCTGAGGGGTCATTCCTGGAAGTGCTTAATATGAGCCGGTGGTTTCCTGTGCTCCACACCGGCACTTAATTGGCTTCGTGGCCGGCACAGGCACTTAATTGTCAACACGGCACTCATGACAGTCTGACACATGGTGGCGTTGCGTATCTAATTTTGAGATGAGCACAACAACGGTTGTTTATGATACAATATTCATTAGGGCAGCCCCTCTGGTCCAGAACTCTTTCTCTGATCTACGGGCCTCTGTCAATCCTAGCTGGGGACCTGGGCATCACACTGTCCTCATTCTCTGTGATTTCAAGTTATGATTTGAAACCCCACAACCCATTGACACTTTGAACCCACCCTGGAGCTCGTCCTGAGAAGGATAATACTCATGATAAAGGACAGCTTAGTGTTTTGGGAGCTGGACTATCCAGTCGCCCATTCGATGGAGAAAACATTCGATATTGTTTTAATGAAGCCCTTTAAAGCACCAAGAAACCTGATTTTCACATTTATAGTGGATGTTTATTGTATTCCATTTCCATGGTTATTATGTTTACTTCTAAATAGCTCGAGAATGTATTGAGGGTTCCAGCTGTGGGTTCGCTCTGAGGCAGTTGCCGACTGACCTCCGATGTAGGCTGACGTATTGGTTGATGCTGTATTCTTCTGGAGAATAAAGATACAGTAACCTACTCAACTATCTCCTGAAATTATTCATAATATTGGAACAATGTTTTTTTCCAGTTCAGCTTTTGTTTTCCTCTAGCTCATACTTGACCAGACATGGTGACTCCGTTTTATGATGTCACATTGTAGTAGCCAAGACGTGATGTGACTGGCATAGCATCATGCTGTTGTCCAAGCAAGTGGTGATTGCTGTGTGATGGACCGATAGCCATATGAACCAGCTGCAGCCGCAGGTTGTTGAAACCTGCCTACACGTGTTAGGGTTGTGACTGTGAGAGCCTCGTGCAGGTAGTGACTTGTTGGTAGATGCCAGGGTCATCAACAAATATCATAGTGACTTAAAGGCCTGCTGCTACCTGTAACAACCTAGTGGCTGTTGATGCCTAGTGCCTATAGAAGGCAGGGCTTAGGGTGAGACTAGTGTGTTTGAGCAGCATCACTAGGTTGGCACATTTAGCATCATTATAACGCAGCCACATGTTTGATATTGCTGTGGAATATTTAACTAGCACTCATGTGCAGAACATACACTGTGGCAACATCTAAAGAACACTGTATAATTCCACAAGTGCGCCTTCATGGCTGCTTTTCTCTCAAATAATTTTAAAGCTTCCAAGGCTGGCAGGAAACGCTGTGCACTGTGCATGAATAGATAGTCCAGACGGACTCTAATTGTCAACTTAATAATAATCAAATAAATCATGTACATACAACAATTTATAAGAAAGTACTTCTTATTCATTCCGGTACATTCCTTCATGGATTACATCATTGCTACTATACAAGCATGTATACAATAATCAATTAAATCACCAGTAGTTAATCAAATATTGGTCCATTACTTCATGAATCCAATAATATTAAGTTGACAATTAGAGTCCGTCTGGACTATTCATGCACAGTGCACAGCGTTTCCTGCCAGCCTTGGTAGCTTTAAAATTGTACTGACTTTTCGCACTTGATTGACAGCAAGTGCTACGCTGTGGCATAATTGTGATAAAACTGTTATAGTATTTGTTTAATTTGATCAATTTGAGAATCAGGAGTGCGCTTCCAACCCTCCTCATCATTTTCTCTCAAATAAGCCTTTTTGGCTACGTTCCTCTGTAAAATTCAATGTTTTCCTTGGGGAGGAGCTGCCCCACAAGCACTCTTCAAAGGATTAGTTACATTGCCTGCTTCACTTGATGAATGAACGGCTTAGTGATATTTTACACCGCGCCTGTTTTAAGTTCTCCACCCACTGCTGGTGATTCGGAGTGGCATAATGCCCAGTAATGAAGCTCTGAACATACACCCTGCAGCCCAACTCCGGCAGTTGCAAGATCTACTCAAGCGTAGACCTGCATCAAACCTCCTGTGCGGCTGTCTGAATGTGGAGCGGTGTGTGATCCCTTTCCTCAAGACTAGTGCTATGTCTGCTGAAGCTCTGCAGCTCTGCTGCTCACCATGTCTGTGTGGAAGCCCCTGGCCAGCCTAAAGAGCCAAGAGGTGTGGAAACCGAGTGCCAGGGCCGGAACAGTGAAAGTAGTTTGAACACAGAATTGTGCTTGATGGTGAGCTCCTCGTTAAAGGTTAAAGGCCATTTTCAGGAATTGCTTTAATATTGTTACATCTTATGGAGAAACTGATCCTTCCAAGAAGCAAAAGACACACAGATGATGGACGCAATGCAGAGCAAAGCAATTATTCACCCACAGTCAAGAGATCTGGGTTAAATCCATTGTTCTTTTGCTTACCATGCCACCCCAGTTTAGATCCAGCCATATGCAAATCAGTCTTGACCCTGTGCCTCATGGGAACAGTCCAGCCCGAACTGCCAAGCCAGTTCCTCCCTGGGCCAGAAACCAGCATCCTGGGACCAGTTTCAGGCATCCCTCCTCATCAGCCAAGCTAGCTTGAATCCATTGGCATGGTGAGCCCGTGACCCACGTCTGGGCATACCCAGTGCACTTAGGGCAAGAAAGCAAAATACACACAGATTATGGACGGAATGTAGAGCCTGGCAGTTCGGGCTAGACTATTCCCAGTGGGCACAGGGTCAAGATTGATTTGCATATGGCTGGGTTCAAACTGTAGTGGCCCAGATCTCTGTACTGGGGTGAATGTATGACATTGTTCTGCATTCTGTCCATCAATTGTTCTTTTTGCCTTCCAAGAAGCGGTCACTACTATTTATTAAAGAACCAAGACCTGTTTGGAGGTAAACTGGTGAACTCAGTGTGAGACTACCTGCTGAGCACACTCAGTCTCTTCTGCCAACATTTTAGTCTGTTCCTTTGATTGGGACCCCCCTGCACCTGTTATCCAGTACCTACGAGCCTTCTTCCGGTGTGGTGTGAATCCTGTTCCATGTGTAAATACAGGCCCATCGGCAAAAAGTTGCCGCAAGCCACAGTTGGGGCGGGAGGATGGTCCAGAATCAGGCTTGTGATGCCGAGGTCCAGCACCAGGCTGGTTAGGGCTCTACCTGGACCCAGAAGCTTGAGGCCTGTGTCTGGGCTCTTTGTGCCGGGTGGAGCCACACACAAACACACAAACTTCCACACAGTACTGAGATCAGCTTTATCTTCCCTCCTGGCATCAGGCCATTGTCAAATGTCAAATGCTTTTGTATAGCGCAAACTTATCACCAAGAAGGTCTCAAGGCGCTGGCATAGAGAAAAGGCAGTAACCCTGTTGAATAGCAACGTCAGAAGTGAGGCATTATTTGGGGAAGAGCCAGGTTTTCAGACTCTTGCGAAATTCCTGATGATTAGAAAGAGACAGGAGATGAGCCGGCAACTTGTTCCAGAGTTGCGGGGCCACGTAAGAAAAGGACCGACATCCATTTCTTGATGTCCGGACCCGAGGCTGGGATAGAAGGGATTTCGAGCTAGAGCGTAATGCTCTGGACGGTCTATACCAGGCCAGTTTTTTTGCTAAGTAAGAATGTCCAGTGCCCTGGAGGAGTTTGTGTTAAACTCAGGATCTTAAATTGACATCTTTGGCGCACAGGTAACCAGTGCAACGTTTTGAGTTTGGGTTTGGAGGTAGACCTAGGAGGCAGTCCCAACACTAGTCTAGCGGCTGCGTTCTGAAGGGTTTGCAGTTTAGAAAGCTAACCCTCGTTGATGGAGGCGAACATCACGTTACCATAATCTAAACGGCTTACAATCCGCCCCTGAACCAGAGGCTTTCTAGATGCAAGAGGAAGCCATTTGAAGATTTTTCGCAGTTGCCGCAATATTGCATAGCATGTTCCTGATACTTGGTTAACATGTGCTTTCATGGAGAGAGCACTGTCAAGCAAAATGCCTAAATCACGTACGACTTCCTTAGGTTTCGGGCAAGGTCCTAATTCACGTGGCCACCAATCCTGAGACCATATAGTCTTGGCCTTACCAAATAGCAGAATTTCGGTCTTACCATAGTTGAGTTGAAGTTTGTTATCACTCATCCAATTACTGATGTAAACCATGCATTGTTTAAACCTAGTACAGGTTTCAAGGAATTCAGAGCTAAAGGTGACAAGCACCTGCGTGTCATCTGCATAAGAAACTGTAGTGAAGCCGTATGATTTTATAATATTGGCAGAGGGGTGAGATACACGTTGAACAACAGGGGACTAAGAATCGACCCCTGTGGGACCCCCACAATAAGAGGAGTATTCCTGGATACCAGGGTGTTCATCTTGATGTAGGTATGGCGGTCCGCAAGGTAACTCTCAAACCAGGCCAGGGCGTTGCCTCTGACACCAATCTCCCACAACCGATGTTTTAAAATGCTGTGGGAGATGGTGTCAAAGGACGCCAAAAGGTCCAATAGGACCAAAATAGCAGATTCGCCTCTGTACAAGGTAAGATGGATATTATCCACCATCTCAATCACTGCAGTTTCCGTACCATGGGCGGCACGAAACCCTGACTGCGAGGGATCAAGAAGAGCATGACCAGATGTTCTAGTACCTTGCCAAAGTAAGGCAGTAGAGATATAGGCCTGTAGTTAGACGGAATAGAGGGGTCACTGTTGGGCTTTTATTTATTTATTTATTTATTTATTTAGGATGTTTTATAGAGCGCGAACATGATCCTTACGGATATCAGAGCGCTTTACAAGTAAGCCCCTGTTTGACTGAATGGGATGATAGCATGAATGAGTATATTCTGATGAGTAATGGCAAGCTTTTGAATATACGTTATTATTTTTGTTCTACAGAAGTGGAATTGTCTATTTAAATTAACCATTTCAACTCTGAAGCTCAGAGGTAAGGGATGTGTTGCTTGTAGTGATGGAGGTGTTAGCAAGAGTAACGTTTTTCACTACGTTGATTCTAAAGAAAGGTTTGTTCCTTTCTTCACAGATTCTGGTCCTGATGAGAACTCTTTTCATCAACTAAGAGTTCGAAACGCGTAGACTGTTACAGCCAGAAATTACACTAAACTGTGGTGCAGAAATTTGAAAAAATGTATCTATGGCTTTCTGTGAATATTAATATTCCAGTGTAAATTTGTATGTGTGTCTGTGGCTGCTTTAGAGATAGGATGATTGAGGTATGAATGAATTTTTGATTGTAAATGTATTGAAACCTTTTTTTGGATTATTATGTTTGTATTTATGTAAATGTTGTGTATTAACGATGGGTTTAACCTGGGCCAGCTTCCAGCTGCTGGGAACGGAGGCGCTTTCAAAGGAGATGTTGAAGATGTTAGTCAAAATATCAACCAGCAGCGGGAGTATCTCACTGCATCTACGTGGGGATAGAGAGTCGGTGGGGGAACCTGATTTAATTTTCCTAAGTGCTTCAAGCACTTCTACTGGAGTGGTGGGCTCGAATTCAGTGAGGGATGGAGTTTCAATGGTCTCTAGGGATGACATCATGCTAGGCGATGCCACACCAGGTGGGCCGGATCATGGTGAGGGGCTGGAAACGAAGAGTAAATTTACTTAATTTTATTGTCAAAATAAGAGGCCAGGGAGTTCACCCACTCCAAGGTGGGAATAAATACTGATTGCTCCACCGGAAGGGTGGTAAACTCCTTCAATATTTTGTACAATTCTTTACTAGAGTGGGCCGCCTTATTTATTCTTTGTGTGAGGTAGAGCGTTTTTGCTACTTTTATGCTACTTTTATGTTTTTTAAATAGTTAGAATGAGATCATTTATAATTCTTACGGTTTTCCGGCGTTCTAAATTTCCGCCATAACTTTCAACTGATCTCCTGACCATTTTCTCTTTTTTCAAAGCCTCAGTAAACCAAGGGGAAGGGACACTTTTTACATTAACTTTCGTTTCTGGAATAATTATATCAAGAGCGTTACTGATGGACACTTCCAGTTGAGTTGCCATTTTTCAATATTATTAGGGCTATTATTGGGAGGCCTGAAATGCATTAGAATGGCCTCAGGGGTCAGTTTGCGCCAAGGTCGTACAGAAGTAGATTTTTTATGAATGGCGGATCTTGACCCGAGAGGCTTAGGGAAATTAAAATGTATTAGAAAATGATCTGTCCAGATCATCGGCATGGGTGGTTCACAAATTAAGTTAGGTAGGTTAGAGAAAATGAAGTCCAACGAATGAGCCGCCTGAAGGGTGGGGCCTAGTACCCTTTGGGTTAGGCCCAAGGTTTCTAAGGTCGTGATTAAATGACAAGAATCGGTGTCATGGAGTAGCTCTGCATGATGGTTAAAATCTCCAAGTAGGATGAAGTTGTCTGTAGCCACCACATGTGACGCTAAGGTGTCTAATAGATAGTTGGCAAATTTCGAATTCTCTCCCGGGGGTCTATAAACCACGGCTGCCCTTCCAAAGGACGTAGCATTACATTTCATATTAATTATCAGGATTTCCAGCATTTCGTTTGTGAACGATTCAAGCCTGGTGATCTCGATAGGGGCCTTAGCAGCCACGGCAATGCCTCCCCCTCACTTTCCTACTCTGTCTTGCCTAATGAGATTGTACTCCTTAGGGAATGCCGTGGCAATGTCAGGTGAAGCCTGGCTATGGAGCCATGTTTCCGTAAAGAAACAAATATCCGGTTTATGATTGACCAGATAGCTGTAGCTCCTGCGAGGGTTTACAATGCATCCATTTGTTAAGGTAACGACAAGTGCTGATACTGAATTGGGAAACAAAGCGATGTTCAGGGTCCCATGACATTTATTCAGGCACTCTGAAACTTGATTAAACCTTTGCTGTAACTATTTCTTATGCGATGTTTTGATGTTCTTTTGATTTGTGTGATCTACTTAGCCTTTTTTCTCTACGTACATTTACACATCTAAAAATGTTAGTAAAGTACTGTTCTTTGGCTGTGCAATCTAACTTTAATGCATCTATATCAAATGTGCTATTGTGCATCATGTTTTCATTATCCCACCACAGCCTGTAAGACCGTGACAGCCTAGCCTAGCCTAGAGTCGAGGATGCTTGGGTGGTCAGTTGTCCTAAGTAGCGTGAACCCCTGAATACTGTCCTTTGCCATTTCTAGCTTGGTGCTGCTCTGCAAGGTCCTTACCTGGCGCTGACAATGTCAACAAGTCCTTCTAACTGATGGGTGACGTGTTTCCCTCTTCTCTTTTTCTGCAGTATACGATATGGAACTTCATTCCGAAGAATCTCTTTGAGCAGTTCAGAAGAATTGCAAATTTTTACTTTCTTATCATTTTCCTCGTACAGGTAAGAACAGCTGTTTTAAGTGAGAACTTATAAACCTGTTTAGAAATGGTTAGGTTTCTGTGAGGTTTTAATCACGTGGCTAGGCATAATGTAATGATGCCCTCACTATTCACTTATCTCTGTTGTCAGGGGTCACAGCTTTGAAATAATCCTTAACTTCAGAAGGGTCTAGCCTGAAATTACATTTCAGTCAAATGACAGACGTTATATATGGTTCACCTGCTTGTTTCTGACTTTGGCCGGAATGTTCTCTGAACCCTCTCAGCAACGGCTGCACTTTCTCTGCACTTTCAGTTGGCTCTCAGAGGTGGGACTTGCAAACTTAGTTCCATAGTATTAAATATCTATTTGTTTTCCATATTATACCTTATCCATCTGTCTCACTAAGCTCTTGTATTATTCACTAAAGCGCAACTTGGTGTTGATATTTTGATATCATTCATTGGTTGACAAAGTGTCAGTCATCATATTCATCAGCCATTGGTGAATTGTAAATGCCATACAAAGTATATGTCGTTTTGCTGCTATGCAGTAAGGAAAACACAGGCTACAACTTCCTGGGAACAAAGGTGAGATGAGAGCAGAAATGACATGGAATTCTCTTTTTGGTAGAGTTAGGAAGACATTTTCCGCAGTAGGTGTGCAAGGAGGTTCATCATTTGGCTCTGAAACTCATTGGGACTGAAGGAGAGGCGTCTGTCACGTCTGGTTTGCATCTAGCCCTATGGAAAAGTTTCAGAAAAGCCTCCTATTTCAGTTTTGTTTAAGCGATTAATCCATTTAAAAACCAAATACCATCTGTGGAGAATTGCATGTGACAATTCCTTAATTTGAGCTCCAATTTATGTCTGCCTTATCATTTCTTATCCCTATATCTGGTCAACAACATTCTTGTGAGGATCTTTGTCTTTGGACTTGACATGTGACTATAGTAGGTATTTATCGGTTTACTGGATTCATTGATCTTTTATTTAATTGATGGTTTTATTGAACATGGTCATCATTCATTGGTAGTGGAACGTTTTACACGTTAAAACTAGTCAAAGTCTAAATACAATGTAACATTTTATTATGTAAAACATCTTGACTTCCACTTTTCATTGCAACATAAGGAAAAAGAAACAAAAAGATACAAACGGATCTAAACTAAAGTACATCTTATTTAAAATTCACAGTTGGACCAGGAGAAACAGTTCTGTATAAAGTTCTGAGGTTTAGTGTTTGGAACATCAGTTATTAAGAAACACAAACTGAACAAATGCACATTATTACTTTTTATATTTTACTCAATTAATTTATTAATATCTTAAAAATATCACTATGTTGAAACTTAGCGTGCAGTCAGAAACATCTAATAGTGGCAGAATGGCTCTGTAATGTGTATGCTCGCCACTACTCATGTGGTGATGCGCAGGTCACAGTTTTTAATCCCTGCAAGGCTGAGTCGATCTTTCATCCTTGAAAGGCAGTAAATTGTGTGCCATGAAAATGGGTTATAGTGACCCTTGTAAGTTACAGTGATTCAAAATGGCATCGGTGCAGTATGACGCGCTACATAACAAACCCAGTTATTATTGTTATAATAATGCTCACTTCCTTACCAGGTAGCAATTTATTCTTCTTGCATAATCAAGGTACCTTTCCATTTCAGCAGTGTATGTTTATCAGCTTCTTTATGAAAGTTACTGTGTTATACTGCCTAATACTAGTAAGATCCACCAAATTTCTCTATATGTTTGGGCCTCTAATATAAAATATTTCCTCACAAGCAAATCACTCTGTAAACATTGAGCGAGGTCCTGGGTGGCTGCCATTTTGCTTTTCCAGTATTTACCTATGCCGGTCTTACAACAGTAATTCACAGATTTGTAATACATTGTTTGTTCATTTTTTGTAGAAACTTCCCATTCAAACTTCAAGACGTAGCTTAGACTGCAATGCAAAGTAAGAGATACAGGCACTGATCTTTGCTTTGCAACCCTTCTTGCTAACATTTCCTGCATTTTAAAATGAGGTACATCATAACTAAATACTTAATAAGGCACAATATTTCCGAGCAGATATCAACATCATGGCCTATCAACTAAGTAAAGTGATAATTCAGATATTTAATGTGTTTTTCTTGAGTTTTAAGACTGGGAAAAAAGAGTGCCTAAATTTTGATTGATTTAACAATTTTGCAAGATCATCCCATCATAAAAAAACCAGAGATCTGAAAGTTTGTCCATAGGCCGACTACCCGTTTGTAAAAATATTCTTCCATATCTAGAATGGATCAAACAACATTATTTTTCATTTGCGTACACCAATTTAATTTTCCAAAACTGTCCACTAAATAAGTTAATTCATCTGCGGTCTCTGGTATTGTTTGTACACATACATGTTTTAAAGTTCTGGTACCAGAAATTATCACTTTAGTCTAGAGTAGTGTATTGTACAAATGACATGTAATGCAGCTGCAATGGATGTAAACCATGCTGGAACCAGTTAACGTGTATTTCAAGATAAAATTGTTACCTTCATATGCAAATGCTGTACCAGAGACCACCATCCAGTCAAGGAGGAATACACACATTCCCTAAAAATGGTAGTCAAATTTGCAATATGCCTATTAAATAGTAGTAAAGTAGTACACAAGCTATCCAGACCCCACTAAGATGTTCAATTTCCTTGATAATATGCAATTTCTTCCAAGCTTTACCCCTAATTAATTTATCCAAAGGAAGACCATTATTGGAGAAGAGCACGAACCACTCGTACACCCTTTTTGGAAGTTTGCACAAGTTTATTCTATACAACAGCCAAAGTGCAACATTGTTAATCAGGACAGCAGCACACCTACTAGCAATTACATGATATCCCCACTGCAATTTGTGTGATCTTTTATAGATTTTTTACATGAACTGCTTCATATGAGGCACATGTGACAGAAACCGAAACCTTAAGTGGTTGGTGTGCAGTTTCTTATGAGAAGAAAGAAAAAGTATGTTAACTCCCAGACACTGAGCGAGTCATTTATCGTGTATGAATGAATGATTTGAGCTTTGTGTAGCACAACTTAGCCTGTGGGCGTCAAGGCGCTGCAGATGGATAGATATGTGTGGAGGGGGGAGGAGGTGCGCCGGCTATAGGTAGGCTTCCTTAAAAAGCCAGGTCTTCAAGGCCTTCCGAAAGAGGGGAGAGGAGGGTTGATCCTTGAGCTCTGCTGGAAGGGAGTTCCAAATCCTTGGAACAAGGGAGAAAAAGGCCCTCCCGCCCCACCTTGCCTTAGAGATTCTGGGTACAGCAAGAATATTTTTATTTGTTGAACGGAGTGCCCTGCCGGGGACATAGAGGGATACAAGGGATCTGATGTCTTCTGCCCTCGATCCATGTAGGGCACGATGGGTGAGGCAGAGGGCCTTAAACTCAATCCTGGCTTGCATGGGGAGCCAGTGCAGATTTTTCCTAATGGAGGAGCCCGATGAGCGCCTTGGCGCGTCAACAACGAACCTTGCGGCCGCGTTTTGCATGGTTTGGAGGCGCTGAACGAGTTGCTTGTTGATTCGTAGATATAACACATTGCAATAATCTAGTCTAGAGGATATAAGGACAACCGTGACCTATTGGAGGGCTTCGAAAGACAGATAGTGTGCAATTTTCCATAAGATTCGCAGGACTCCACAACAAGTTGATTCAGTCCTGCTGACCTGTCTGTCGAATGAAGGCGAGGTGTCAAAGATTACACCTAGATTCCGGGCTGACTGAGAGGGCGTGGGCAGGCGCCGAGAACAGGAGGCCACCAGTCCATAGACCAGATCTCCTGCTTACCTCCGAAGATGAGCACCTCCGTTTTGTCCCCGTTTAATTTGAGGTAATTTCTCACCATCCAGTTCGCAACTGCTTCCATGCAGGCTCTAAAATTTAGGGCGGTGATGTTAATGGATTGGGAGATGGAAACCATGATCTGGGTGTCGTCAGCATATGATAAGACATCCAGACCAAAAGATCTGACCAGCCTGGCCAACGGTGTCACGTAAATATTGAAGAGCATGGGGCTCAGGGACGAGCCCTGAGGGACCCAACATTGCACAGGCTTGACAGGGGAAAGATGGTTACCTAGCTTGACCCTTTGTTCGCGCCGGTCCAAGAAAGATGTTAAAACGCTAAGCGCCGGTCCGTCCACTCCTATCTCCCTAAGGCGCATGGCCAAGATGGAAGGGGACAGGGAGTCAAAGGCGGCTGTTAGGTCGAGCATGACCAGCAAAGTAGCCTGACCACTGTCGACCTTAGCGCGTATGTTATTAGTGACAACTGTCAGGGCAGACTCGGTGCTGTGTGTTTTCCGAAAGCCGTGTTGGGACGGGTCAAGTAGGCTGGAGTGCTCTAAAAAGGCGCTCAGATGGGTGTTTAGATGGGCTTCTAACATTTTGGCTGGGGCAGGGAGCAGAGAGATAGGGCGAAAGTTTTTTAGGGTCCCTGGGTCTAGTGTGGGCTTCTTAAGGAGGGGCTTAACAATGGCCAATTTCCATGGCTTTGGGTAGACACCCTCATGGATAGCCAGATTAATGACCTCCAGGAGGGGCGGGAGTAAGACGTCCCTGCACTTCTTAAGAATCCTAAGAGAGCAGGGGTCAAGAGGAGATCCCGATTTGAGGGCATCCAGGTGCAAATTCAGTTGCTCTGAGGTTAACAGGGGGAAGTTGGTAAAATAGCCACCCTATGAAAAGTCGACATTCAACTGTTTCCTATTTGGAAAGTAATGTACCATGTAGTAACCCAGGCTTGTAGATGTACAAGCGACTATGTAGCAAAAATGTTTGCATGGAGGCTCCACACTACTTTCAATTAATAGTTCTAGGTTGAACTTGAGCGCCTTTGCCACCTCCCACTCCAGGAGCACTTTACAAGTATTCTCTGTTGCCGTTTCTGAAGGAGAAAACACCGTCAACCACCGTTAGTATCGTTAGCAGAATTTTACAAATGCCTCGTGGCTCTTCTGAAGCCAAAGTTTACCGAATTCCATACATACGTTCCCATGGCTGAGTGTAGTCAATGTAACATGGTGAACATGTGTTCTTATTACTACCTTGTAAATCCATGATGTAATGCACCCATGTATCTTGTAATACATAGGTTTCATCTATACATTTCTAACCCCCATTTTGCAGATAAAACCATTCACAAACACCCTCATGCATCCTTTTTATGGGCTAAAACTTATTTTTTGCTTGTTGTTATTTTCTGTCCCAAGTCGCCTCTTTATTATCTCTTTTGGGAATTCATATGCCCTAAGCCCTTCTTATGTTATGTCGATTTGCAGAGTGCTCTAATTACCCCGTAAATTTGTCGAGGTATTTAGGCATGTGTAAAGGCATATGGTCCCCACAGCACATCTTGCAAAACTCGAGTAGTGAAGAGGAGACTCTGATTTGTTGTGAGAGGTTGTTCCATGTTTTGGGTGGGATGTAGAACAACAAGTGACCTCCTGCTCTGCTTTTGTGAAAGTGAGGGGGGGATGCAAGTGAGGGCAAGGCTAAGCATAGGTATCTGGATGAATTGTGAAAGTGTTCGTGGCAGTTGAGATAAGCAGGTCCAATGTTGTGTAAGGCTTTGTAGGTGTGCGTGATCCATAATGTGACCAGAGGGTGAGGTAAGATGTGGGTGTGGCTGGGAAGGCTGAATATGAGTCTTGAGGTAGTGTTCTGAATGGTCTGAAGTATTTTTTATTTATTTATTATGAGTTTTATATAGCGCTAGCCAGACCCGAAGGTATCGGAGCACTTTACAGCAAGAATCAATCATAGGATACATTAAGCAATTTAGTATATATAAAGGAAACATGACACTTGTAAGTAAGATATCACATTAGACTGTACAGGGACTGTATGAGGTAGTCGAAGGGAACCCCATGACTCAAGGATGGGTTCGGCCAGTAAGTGGGGGCGGGAGGTAGTCTTTGCAGTGAGTGAGGTAGAAGTCAATGAGGCCAAAGTTTCTGTGTGCGGCTATGGTATGACTTTGGCGACTGGCTTGTAGCTATCCGTTTGGGGGAGATCAGTTGAGGAGGAAGTCCTTGAGTTGCCATTAGAATTTTATGTAGGAGGTGTTAGTCCTGATTTGTACTGGAAAGGAGTTCAACATTTTCGGCGCATTTCCTGCAAAAGAGCAAGATGCTGTTTTTTGTCTGCGAGATTTCGGGGGGGATAAGGAGTAGAGTGTTTGTGCTCCTCAGGGTTCTTGACTGTCCGGCCTTCTGTAGTTTAGCAGCCAGGTAGGCGGGTTTCCCTGTGTGCAACACTTTGTGCGTGAGGCAAGCGGTTCTGAAGCTGGCACGCATTTCGACAAGGAGCCATTTTAGCTCTTTGAGTGCAGGCGAGATGTGATCATATTTCTTTATTCCGGTAACCATTCTGGCTGCTGCATTCAGAGTTGATCTGAGTGGAGCTAGATGGGATTTTGCTGCTCCTGTGAGGGTTGCAATTCCGTAGTCCAGTCTGGACAGTACCAGGGATTGTGTGGCTTGTTTGAGGTCATTAAGAGGGATGAAGGGTTTGATTTTGTTGAGAAGTTTAAGTTTGAGGAATGCGCTTTTTGCGGTGTTTTTGATGTGTTTGTTCATGTCTAGTTTGGGGTCCAGAGTTATTCCCAACGATTTGCAGAGTCAGCTAGGATGATGTTATGATTGAGAGCCTCAATGTTTTTTATCCAGTCTGTGATTTGGGGGCTCTCCTCTGTGTTAGAGATGAGGAAGATTTCCATCCTGTCCTGACTTAGTTTTAGGTGGTTGCATGAGAGCCAGTGCTGGACTTCTTGTAGAGTGACGTTCAATCTCTGGATGTCTTCGATGGAGGAGGTTTCCAGGTAAATTTGGGTATCATCTGCATTGAGGTGGAAGGGAATGTTGTTGTTTTTTAGTATGGCGGTAAGGGGCTCCATATATATGTTGAAAAGTTGTGGGTAGAGTACTGATCCATGGGGGACACCCCTACATACCGGGAGTGGGTCAGACAAGAAGTTCTTGATTTTTATATTTTGGGTGCGGTTCTGTAGGAAAGAGGTGAACCACTGTAGGACCACCTTCTCTGCTCCCGCCTTTTCTTGAAGTGCTTTGATGAGTAGTTTGTGGTCAACCGTGTCGAAGGTAGCCGATAAATCCAAGAGGATGAGTAGACCGTATTGGCCTTTGTCCAGAGATTTATGCATATCGTCTATTACATTTAATATCACTGACTCTGTACTACATCCTTTTTGAACCCTGATTGATGGGGATCAAGAAGGTTGGTGTTGTCTAGGTGTTGAGTGAGTTGGGTGAGAACACATTTTTACAGAATTTTCGCTACGAGAGGGAAGTTAGAGACGGGTCTGAAGTTGTTCAGTTCGTTTGTGTCCGAGCCAGATTTTTTCAGTAGAGGAGTGACTTGGCTAATTTTGAGACAGTCAGGCATGTCTCCGGTGCTCAGCGAGCTATTTATAATCTTAGTCCAGTGCGGGGCTAGGCATAGTTTGCGCTTTTTGGCTAGTTGGGCCGGTAGGGGATCCAAGGTGTGTGCTGAGGGTTTGGTGTTATAGATCATATTGATGACCTCTGCTTCGGAGATGGGGTTGAAGGATTTCCAAAATTTGGGGGGGGGGTGTTTAGGTGTGAAATCTTCTGACTCGGCGGGCGATTTGCTGTCGAGGGGGCTTTTCATTACGACCAAGGAGAGTTCTATATTGGAGATCTTGTCGTTGAAGAAATTGGCAAAGTTGTCGCACAGGTCTTTGGAGGCTATAACTTGTGTCGTAGGAGGTTTGCTGCTTGATGAGGCTGAATAGTTCCTTGGGTCTGTTCTTAGCTTTGTCTAGGGCATTGCAAAAGGACGTTTTTTCATTTTTTATGTGTTTGTTGTATTTCCCTCTTACTTCTTTAAGACTAGCTCGTAGGATTGTGGACGGGTTGTTTTGCCACAGGCTTTCTGCCGTTCTTAGTTCTCTTCTTTCTGAATTTACGTCTGAATTGAACCATGATCTGGAAGGAATGTTCCTGACTCTTTTTAGATTCAGGGGGGCTATTTGGTCCGTAATGGAGGTCATGGTGGAGTTGTACTGAGAAGTGAGTTCAGTTGCTGATAGATCAACTGTGTGTAAGGGGAGGAGGGAGCTTACCCTTTCCTCCAGGTCAGCAAGAGGGATTTGGCTTAGATTTCTCACCCAGCGCGGTGGGTCCCGGGTCACGGGTTTGTCTTGGATCTTTTGGTTTAGGTGGAACAAAATGATATGGTGATCTGACCAGTCCACAGGCAAGGTGTGGTCGATGGACACTGTGTCTGCATGAGCAATAATGGCGTCGAGGATAGAACCTTTGTTGTGGGTTTTCGCGGTGCAGTGTTGGGTGAGATTGAGGTTGCTTATAAGATCATTGAGGGTTTTGATTAGCGTGATGCTTTCATCTTTCTAGTTTAAGTTGAGGTCGCCTAGAAGTATGTTGTTTGGACCCTGGTGTAAAGAATGAGTTAATAGGTCGGAGAGGTGCTTGCCGAAGGAGGTGTTTCTTGGCTTATGGTAGAGCAGATGACAGAGTAATGAGTTGTTTTCACTCATGTTTATGGTTGTAGTAAGACATTCAAAAGAGTTATAGTTGAGGGAGTCAGTTTCTGTTACTGAGATGCTGTTCTTGTGTATGATTACTATACCCCGTCCTCTCTGTTTTTTTTTATGTAGGATAGCGAAGCCCGGGGGCACAAGCATGTCCATAATTGAGGGAGAGAACTTGTTTAGCCAAGTTTCAGTGATGAACGTGATGTCAATGTCATGTGTGAGAATGGTCTCAGCCAATTCGGTTGCATGTTTGGATGTCGACCTGCAGTTGATGAGCATCCATTTGGTGTTGGAGCTCTCATTGTTGGGGTTCTTTGTTAAGGGAGCTCTGGGGATATTAGTGAGGAGGGCTGGTGGTCTTATGGGTCTGATGGGAGGGCAGACTCTTACCATACCAGTGATCACCTGAATCTTGGTTCCGGAGGTGACAGTAGTGGTTGTGTCAAGTGTGGAGGCAAGATCTATTGCTCCTTTAGTAGACAAGGAGGCTCTTGTTCTTGTGGGTCTTTGAGCCTGGTTTGGGAGGGGGGTTGTGTTCCAGCTGAGCCGTTGGGTCTCATGAGGCCTTATGTGATTGGTGCTGGAGTGTAGGGGAGTCGGAAGTGGATGATGGGTGGGTTTTCCGAGAGTGGTGAGGTTCCGTATTATTTCTGAGAGGCCCAGAATTACTGTTTCTAGCTCGCTCTCCAGCAGGTCCAGCCGCTGGTTCGTCTTTAAGTAGGGAGGGGAAGAGGCGTCTCGGGCGGGTGTTGCAGCTCTTTTGTTTCTGGGTCTCTGAGACTGAGTCGAGTTGGGGTTCTTGGAAGATCTAGGCGGTTGGATTTTGGACGACTTTGCGTGAGTGGTGTCCGTGAATGGGGGTGCCATGTATGGGTGTGGGCTGGATTCTCTGCATTGACTTTTGATGTTGGAGTTGCCCTAATTTCCTCTATGGAATGTCGTGGATATTGGGAGTGGGCGGTCACGAAGGGGGCCCTGCTGCCATCTCTTGTGTGGCAGTGGAGGGGGAGGGATAGGCTTCAAGGGTAGCGACCTGAGATCGCCGGTTGTTTGAGAGTGTGTAATTAAGGAAGGTGGGGGTGGGTGTTGCTCGAGGGGTTGGAGGGCTTGACCTGTGTTGTGATATTCATTACGAATGGGCGGGGAGAGAGAGTTGGGCGCTGGTGGGGAGGGTTGAACCAGGTGGAGGATGGAGTTTGTCGGGAGGAGGCATGGTTGCAAGACAGAGGTCTTGTGGGGGCAGTGGGTTGTGGAGTGGGGAGGAGGGTGTTGGTTGGAATAGGCCTGGGAAGTCACGTCTATGTGGGGGCTCTCATTTGATTGGGGGTGTGTGGGAGAGTTGAGTCCTCTCTGGGGGGGGCGGTGAATGGAGTGTTGGATGGTGTCTGGAGGGGAGAGGTAGTCCAACATGGGGGGGTCTTGTAAATTTCCTGTGCAATCGCATAGTGGGTCCTTCTATTCGGGAATGAGAAAGTGGACGTTCGAGATCTAAAGTGGAGGGGCGTCGCGGAGTGAGGGAAAGAGGGAGTCGAAGGCTTCTAGGTTGTCATTGTTGGCTTAGATCAAGACTGTGCCGTTGGTGTATATGGTTATGGAGGTGTTACCGGTAAGTTTGGGGCAATCAGGGAGTGTGAGCGTAAGTTTGCAGCTGTGGGTGGTGTTGGTTATTTTAGATATGTGCAGATGTGTCTTGAGGACGTTGTTCCAATTATCCGGTCTCATGGGGTAGAAAATAAGGTCAATTTTGATCTCGCCTGTGGAAGAGCAATAGTATGTGTCCACAATTAGGGTTTCTGGGTGTTGTCTGATCAGCCGGTGTTTAAGGTTTCTTTTTGCTTTAGGGGTGGAGTTGGGGGGGAAAGTGATGGAGAAGGAGTTCCGGCCATGTGGTTTTAGTCCATTGGGGAGGGAGGGGCGGGATGGGGTGGTGGTTGCCATACTGTCTCTAATTAGTTGGACGGAGGGGGTGGGCTTGTGAGGGGATTAAGGTGCGATTCAGCACAGAGGTCTGTAGAGAAATGATCTAGACTACTGAGGTAAAACTCGGGTTGATGACTTTGGTGAATAATGTGTTTAACCTCAGTGGTTGGCTAGGGTGTAAGCTCTTACGGTTCCATGAGTTAAAGTCAAAAATGTGTCTGACCTCAGTGGGTTGGCTGTGGTGTTAGCTATTAGCCCGCGTGTAGGAGAGATGGGTGTGGTGAGTAGACCAGGGGCTTTTCAGGAGCAGTAGCCAAAGCGTCGCCAGGAGTGGAAGACACGTGAGGTGGGGAGTGGGGCCACACTACTCCAACAGAGCCCTGTAGGAAGCTAGTTACTCTGCACTAGCTGTCAGCAGGTCTTTTCCTGGTTGGTTTAGGAAGAATAATCTCTTCTTCACCTTTACTGTAGGCAGAGAAATAGTAAATGGTGGCTAGTCCTACTCCTCTGTTCACAGTCCTCAATCCTATAAGAAGTCCTATAATCCTATAAGAAGTCTATAAGAAGCTGCTTGGAAATGCAGGCGTACAGTGCATTGCTATAGTTGAGTGTTATTGTGATGAGTGCTTACGTGGCGGTTTGTCCAATGTTCTGTGGAAGCCACTTGAAGATTTTTTGCACCATCCGCCAGATTTGGAAGCAGGCCGAGTTCACTTCTTTGTGCCATGATGTTGAGCTTGTGGTCCAGATGATCCCCAGATTTTTGTGTGGTCGGTGGATGTGGGTGTCGGTCCTAGTTCGTTGGTCACCAGATTGCTTCCCATGGGTGGTTCCTGTTTCCAAAGACCTGTACTTCTGTTTTGTCGGAGTTGAGTTTCAAGCAGTTGGTGCTCATTCATTTTGCTACTGAGGTGAAGTTGGTTCTGGTGGTGGATGTCTTATCTGTCAGAGAGAGGAGGAGTTGGGGATCATCTAGTTAGTAGATGATGGCGATGCGTTGAGATCTGATTATGTTGGCGAGCGAGCCATGTATACATTGAAGGGCTGAGGGGTCTCTGCATATTAGGTTCTTGGCCTCTGAAGTGAAAGATGGCAGTCTGACTCTGTGTTCTTCCCATGTGGAAGGAGCAGATTCATCTGAGCGTTGCTCCTTGGATGCCAAACTCATGAAGTCTTCTGATGAGTGTGTTATGGGACATTGTGTCAAATGCAGCTGAGAGTTTGAGCAGGATGAGGGCAGCTGTTTATCCTTGGTCTTTACTGGTCCTGACATTGTCAGTGCCTGCAATGAGTGCTGTTTCTGTACAGCCTTTAGAAATTTGCTTTCACATAATTGTGTGAAATCTCAGCAAAAATGATTAAAATTACCCATAATTAGGCAACATGCATATCTGCCATTTTGCGCTATATTTTAGCTCAAAATGTGTCTTTGTATCAATTTTTGGTGCAAGGATGCATTTAAACAAAGGCTTCATGAACAACCCCTTGTGTTCTGTTGTATCTATACATTCTCTATAAATTGTTACTGCAAATTTGCTGGAAAACTTAAAAGCAGATGACATGTAATTATGCAAAGCGGTGTAATGGCATAATTTCAGGGATTTCACATAAGAAGCTTAATGCAAGATTACTGAAAATAGAAGCTTAATGCAAAATCACTGAAATTATGCTGCATCATTTAAATTTCACCCAGACCTTGGAGTGTCCCACCTTTCAAAGGGATTCCTATTCATTATTGCAGTACCCAATGAACAAAACACTTCCCTTTTGTGGAAAAGTAAATTTTGTCATGTTCTGTGTCCCTACGTGTCATCCATCATATGTTATGTGTGCATGACCAATATGCATATGTTATTCCCCATGTCCGATTAATGACGCAATTACAGTTGTGTCCTCCTCTGATATGTCATTTCCCAGTCCTCGTGAATACTACGAATGTCAGGCCTATGTAGAGCTACGTTGCCACGTTTCTCAGTGTGCACGTTATTTCATTATAAAGTCCCCGTTTCCAGGCCTCAACAGGGCCCGGACACTAGATTCAGCTCCTGTCTCCTGAAGCCTCGCTGAGGAGCGATACAGCCCCCACCTGTATCCTCGACCTTTCACTTACTTCCTGCCTCGCAGTGCCCGGTGCAGCTTGGCTCTGCCTCTGAGTCTGCCAAAAGTATGTTATGATTCCAGCTATCAGTTTAGTCCTCCTTCTCTGCGTTCCTAAGCTACTGAAACTGCATCAATAGTTTCCGTCATTGTCTAGCCTATGCGGCTCCACGTTAGAGAAATACTGCATTTAATGGTCATTTAATATTCTTCATCACGCACTACATGTAGAATAATACATGCTCTAGTCTTAGAGTCAGTTAGCTTTTCCCCTCATGACTTCTAGTTTATATCAACATGTTCCCTAAACATCAGATACTAGATAGGGTTTAGGTACATGTCGCTCCGACCCTCCAGACCTTAGTCTCTGCTCCTAGCACAGAGTTCGTAGCCCCCAGCTTCTCCTCGTAACACGTCATTGTCAGTTTTGCGCGCACCACCAGGTTAGAGGTCCCGGCTCCTTAGGTAGCCCCCTCCAATGTTTCCGCCCCATTCATGACATATTCTGTTACGTCTGCACCACATGTCTATGTATACGCCCAGTTACACCTACTTTTACTCTTATCTTTCGCGACTGCTACGCGTCACGCCTTCTGCTCCACCCACTGCTACGCCTACTGCAATGTAATGCCATGTGTTCGCGCTATGTATATATGCTCGTGTATTGTTATTAAAAGTTAGCGCGCTCATCCCAGACCCAGCCCCAGCAGCTGCTGGGCCCCTGTTCCTATGCAGGTTGTCCTGATCCTGTCCTTATGCTGTATTAAACCTGCAATACTCCTACTACCTCGAATCTTGACTCTTATTTATTGAGCTATCTGTTAGGATATATGTCTAGTCAAAAAATAGGGTATTATTTATTTATTTACCACATAATGGCGCCCGAACAGGGACCTGCCCTTTCCCCACGCGTCGGTGAAGCCACGCCGACCCCCTGACCCTCTGCAGTCGTGACGGAACTCTTCTGCGCAGTGGCAGATATTTCTGCTCAAGTATCCCTCAGGCCCACGGAGGAGACGGAGGAGGCGGTCCAGCATCCAGACGAGACGGTGGAGGAACGCGGCGAGTCCCGACCAGAGCCCAAGCCAAGAGTCCAAGGTCCGAGGTATCCGGAGGCCCACCCGTAACTGAAGTCCGAAGTTCGTCGTCCGTCGTCGTAGCAGTCCAGTCCAGTCCGAGGCTTTCCGTTCTTGCTGCCCGGTGAGTACCATTGCTGGGGTAGTATCTAGACAGGGTCAATCTAAATTGACTCTGGTCCGTGGGTTGGTGGTACCCAGGCCCACTAACGAAGTGTTCACCTAGGTGGATACGGGTCTTGATGCGTCCCTTTATGGGACCGGTATGTTCCGTACTGTTTCAGCAGTGCATCCAGTAACTCTAGTCTGTTCCGTTCTCGAGAAATTCTTGTGTTTCTGTTCTTAGTATTCCAGGTATTATTCTGTCCGAACTGTAATGTTATGATGTTGTTCAATGTATTTCCAATATCGTGGTATGCCTGAATTGTGTTCCCAATTGTTATTGTTCCTCGTCTATTGTATTGTGTTCCGATTCAAGTTTACAATGTCTCTCTTTTCGAGACTACGTCAGTTAAAAACTAGAAAGGGTTTGTTAGAAGAAGCAGTTCCTGTCCCGCCCAGGGACAGTCCAGGTCATTTTATGTATCAGAAACATGGCATAAGCGCCATATTGTATCTAGATTTATGGGTAGATTATACCAAACAATTAGAAGAAAAGTATAGATGGCCCGTATCGGGTACATGGGATGCCGAATGCATCATGCGAGTAGAAGAAGCATTATGGAAAAAGAAAGCCAGACAGTCACAGAAAGATGCCATCGAGTTATGGTGCAAAGAAGCTCATAAGAGAACCGAAAAAGAAATCAGAAAGACAGAACTAAGTAGAGAATCCCAAGAACGAGCCCAAGAAAGAGAATTAATCGAGATAGGTGAACGAGTCAAAGCCGAACAGTCAGACAGACAGAGGCATGCCCTCATTAAGGGTATGTATCCTCTTCTTGCTGAGGGCTTGCCAAAAGCGACCCCAGAGGCATCCAGTAATTTCCCGCCACCATTAGTTCCGACCAAGCTACGTCACAAACCGACCGCAGCTGATATTTTTATTTCGTCCTATTTGGACGACATAGTCCCCGAATATGCAAATCCTGTTCACGCTCCGCCAGTCCCTGTAAATCAGGTAATTCCTGCTCCTCCAGACACCGGGGTGCCCTTAACAGCCCCCCCGGGTCAGCCCGCCATACAAGTCCAGCCCACGTTACAATTACCGACCCTGCCAGGACGAAAAGCATCAGTTGATGATTCTAGTTTAGGGTCCGCAGGGGGAGGTCTTCCTCAAACCCCGCCGCCATACAAGCGTTTATCAGCACTCGAATTACATGCTCAAGCATCACAGCGTACTCCTAAGAGTAATAAGTCTGTTGCAGAAATCAGGCAAACCCTTGGCGAATGTGTCTATGACCCAGTTCCAGGCGAATTTAATATGGTTTTATATTCCGTACGCATAAGGAGGGTGACCGAGTATCTAGTCACCTTGCCGAATATGAAAGAAGATCTAGACAGAATATATCGTTTCATCCGTACAGGGGATGATCCAGAAAGTATTAGTGATGCCATGTCTCAAAGGAAAGCCGAGATTCAGCGCATGATATTAAAGTTCTTAATTAATTGTCTAATAAGAGAACAAGATTACCCGTCTAAAGATCCAGTCGAAATGAAAATCCTGACAAAGTGGAGTGATAATATTGCCGAAGGAAAGCACAATACCATTAGTGCCATGGAAAGTATGTACAAGAAAATTCGTAGAGAGATAATAAAGATACACGAACAGCGTAAAGCAGCACAAGTAAGCGAGAAAGAAAGTACCTCTGATCCTGAAGAGGAAGACGACGAGAATACTGCCAGAATAGCGTATGTAGGAAAACCTAGATTTCCAGATCGCCATTTACGTCTAGAACCCAAGTCTACTTTCCATCATCCAGCACCAGAACAAGGTTCCCTAGAACAAGTATTTCAAGCTACCGATCACATTCTGAAATCACGAATCGGTTATAGTGAGTTAAGTACTATGCATGAACAGGAACTAGTCCGATCAGCAGTCCGATGGATTACTGATTCTACCACTTTTCCAGACGAAATAGTGGCACAAATGTTTCTGAAATTGCCCCCAGCCGAGCAGCGACTGGTGGGTATGTATATGATTCAGTACCTCATTACTCTGTATGAGGGTCAGCACTCTGATCCAGGCCCGTTACATGATATCTTGAACGAGTTACTCCAGTATAAATGGAGAGGTCTAGGTACCGATTTAATTAGTGTCATTCTAGAACAGCGTCACAAATATAGAACATTCTTGAACCCGCATTTTGTTCATGTCTCACCCCCAGAAAGTAAATCATTCTACATAGACAGACAGAATCCGTTACGAGAAGTCCACCCAGTTAAAGGAACGGGTGGCGAAATGCAGCGAGTGTTTGTATACACTCCAATCACAAAGATGGAACTCCTTGAAATGAAGAAATTAATTCCCTGTCATGACAAAGATCCAGCAGGGTTCCATCGAGAATTAAAAGACATGCTCCGTATGGGAGAATACACTTACCCAGATATCATTAAAATGTTAAAGGTCCTGTTGCCCGCAGGGGTGTATGAAAAGCTAAAGGAAAAAGAATGGGAGGTGGGAGAGAAAAAGATCGATTGGACAGTTCTAGAAGCAGAAGACAAGGCACGAGTACCAGGTACTGGTCTCGGAGAGAAATGTAAAGAATTACCAGAATTATTGATTCAAGTTTTACCCAGATTATTGACAACTAGAAAAGAAGACTGGGATGCAATCTCAGCCTGTAAACAGAAGCAAGATGAAGATATTAGTGATTTTTATTCTAGATTTGAAAAATGTTTCAGTATCAACAGTGGTCTCAAGACAAGTAGTGAGTCATATCCTCACCTTTTTGTTACTAAATTAGTCGAGAATTCAAGTTCACCAATTAAAAACCGAGTTTTGAAAGTCGAAAGCACCTGGCAAGCAAATACTCCGTCCCAGATGCTCCAGATGCTCCAGTATCACCAGAATAGAATCAGGGAAGAGCAAGAACACGAAAGAAAACGTATGAAAGACACGAAAATGAAAGTGCTAGTTGCACAATCTGTTCCTCAAGACAGTCAGAAGAGGGGTCCGAATCAAGCCAGTCATCCTGCAGCTCCCGTTAAAGGGAACTGCAATTATTGTAAACAGCCAGGTCATTTTATAAATGAGTGTGCAGTTCTGAAACACAACATAGCTACTGGTAAGACTAAAGAAAGACCACGTCCGCCTAGACAAGAGCAAGTTTCACAGATTCCTCAGCCACAGAATGCACAACAAACAGTTACAGCACCGCAGCCTATCGCTGCAACACAGCATGTCACACAGCAGATGTACCAGTATGCACAGTCTGAGTATCCAGAGTACCAGCCATATTCATGAAACAGCCTAGAGAGGGAGGTAGGCTTGCCTCTCATCGAGATACCTGTAGATCAAGAAGGTCCCTATGTTCACAGTCAAGTATTAGGGAAAGACAGAAAGTTTTTGATTGATACAGGGGCAAGTAGGACCACAATTAGTCACGCCGAAGTTCCAGGGGCTCCGCTCTCAGGCTCTAGAAATGTTTCCCTTGGTTTTTCCGGAAAGCCTATCGTAAATGAGATTTCAAAGCCAGTCACTCTAGAAGTAGGTCCATTGTCCCGCACTACTGACCTGTTACTTACTAAGTCATGTCCAGAAAATCTATTAGGCATTAAAACACTGAAAGAGTTAGGTGCGGTTATTTGTTGTTCCCCAGAGGGAATACGTCTGTTCCTACGTGACTTTAAGGGTCACTATGTATTACGAGATTTTGATTCCAGACTGTCTAATGTTCCGCAGCATTTATGGGCGCAAGGTCCAACTGATGTAGGTTACATGCAAATCACACCCTATCGTGTGACTCTCAAACCAGGTGTAGTGTTACCACGAATCAGGCAGTATAGATTGCCACCCGAGGCTGTAGCAGCCTTATCCAAAATTATAGACGAGCTCATCGCTCAAGGAGTAGTTGTAGAAACTGACTCCAATGTATGCAATTCTCCGATCATTCCAGTCATGAAACGTACTGATCCAAATGCACCCCCAGTATATCGATTAGTGATTGATTTACGAGAACTTAATAAATGTATTATTCCGCAGTACCCAGTTGTCCCAGACATCTCTTCCCTATTAACTGCTATTGATTCCGAAGCCACGTTCTTCACTGTCATAGACCTCAAGAATGCATTTTTTAGTGTTCCAATTTCATCCAGACAGCCAGTTTCTTTTCGGATTTTGTTTAAATGGAAGGAGCTATATGTTCACACGCGCTCCTCAAGGTTTCACAGAAAGCCCTAGTATTTACAGTCAAGCACTTAAGAGACAACTAGATAATATTCACATGCCAACTGACACTGCCCTGCTCCAGTATGTCGATGATCTACTGATCACAGCCCGTTCTGAACGTGACTGCGAGCGTGCGTCACTCACGGTTTTGTATTTCCTAGCCGAGATGGGGCACAAGGTGTCCCCTTCGAAGCTTCAATTCTGTGTCCAGCAAGTGGTATACTTAGGACACTTGCTGTCCAAGAGGGGTAGGCAGTTGACACCAGACCGTATCCAGTTGATAGCGAGTCTTCCCCAGCCCAGGACCCAGAAGGAGGTACGTGCCTTTATCGGCCTTACTTCTTATTGTAGACAATGGATTCCCCAGTATGCATTTCTAGCCAAGCCACTGATACAGTTAACGACACAGGAGGCAGCCGTATGGACTGTTCTCCCTTGGACATCTGAACATACACTTAGTTTCAACGAGTTAAAGAAAGCTTTATGTCAAGCTCCAGTTCTAGCTACACCGAACTACAGTAAGCCTTTTACACTTTTCGTGACTGAACGTGAAGGTACAGCATTATCTGTTCTCACACAAGATCAAGCAGGACAATACAAGCCCTGTGCTTATTTTTCGAGCACATTAGATCCAGTCGCCCAGGCGTTGCCTGCGTGCCTCAAGTCAGTTGCAGCCACAGCACTAGCTATTAGACAAAGTGATTCCATAGTCTTAGGACATACCTTGACAGTACAAGTTCCACATTCCGTGGAAGTTCTTCTAAACCGAACACAAACTCAGCACTTGACAATTGCACGTTTAACAGGTTATGAATTGACACTGTTCCAGCCACACATAGAAATTAGACGCTGCAACATCCTGAATCCTGCTACACTGTTACCACCAGTTAATTCAAATCCTGACCCACATGACTGTGTGGAAGTAGTCAACATTACGACAAAGCCAAGACAAGACCTGACAGACATTCCGTTACCAGATCCTGACCTGACACTTTATGTGGATGGTTCATGTATGAGAACTAGTACAGGAGAACTAGTCGCCGCGTATGCAGTGACTACTGACACCGAAGTTATTGAAACACACCGTATTGATACCCTGTCCGCTCAAGCAGCAGAGCTAGTTGCTCTGACACAAGCCTGTATACACGCCAAGAACCTGAAAGTTAATGTTTACACAGATTCACGTTACGCATTTGGAGTTGTACACGACTTCGGAGTGCTCTGGCAGGAGAGAGGTTTCATGACTTCTCATGGAACCAAGATTCAGCATGGTTTCCTTATTCAAGCTCTGTTAGATGCCATACATTTGCCGACATCCATTGCTATCATGAAATGCAAAGCACATACGAAAGTCACTGACATTATTTCTCAAGGTAACGATCTAGCAGATCGCACAGCCAAGCTTACAGCACAGACTCCAGACACTCAAGCTAATCAGACACAGACACATACTCCAGATCTGATTACATGTATGACAGTTAAGGACCCTACACAAGATGTCATAGATATCCAGTTACATGCTACTCCCGAAGAAATCAAGAAATGGTCCGAACAAGGAGGGGTCCAGACAGATCAAGGATGGTTAACGAAGGGTAGAGCCACATGGTTTCTCCCCGACTCTATGGTTCAAGTCATCATTAATACCGCACATAGTCCAGCACATTTAGGAGAAAAAGCTATGTTAGACAGTATCCAGAACATTTGGTTCAACAAGCATTTACAAGCTGCAGCCAAGCAGAAAGTCCGTACCTGTATGATATGTTGTCAGTTTAATCCAGGTAAAAGTGTCCCGGTGGAACAAGGTGGTTTCCAGCCTCCTGACCACCCTTTTGAAGTCCTCCAGATGGATTATATTCAGATGGAGCGATGTCGAGGTTTCAAGTATGTCCTTGTAGTTGTATGCGCTTTGTCCAGATGGACAGAAGCATATCCAGTCCCAGATTATACAGCCGCGACCACTGCCAAGCAGTTGGTTCGTGAATTCTTCCCTCGATATGGACTCCCTAGAGTCGTATATTCTGATAACGGTCAGCCATTCTCATCTGAACTCATGAAGCACGTTTCCCTGTTGTTAGGGTACCAGTGGAAGTTTCATTGTGTACGCCATCCTGAAGCAGCCGGTCTAGTCGAGAGACATAATCAGACTCTGAAAATTCGAATTGCAAAAATATGTAAAGATAAGGGTGTGGACTGGCTAGTAGCTCTGCCAGTTGCTTTGTTTTATATGCGCATGGTCGCACATTCCAGATCAGGTCTGTCCCCGTATGAGGTCGTTTTCGGCCGCCCCCCTAACATGTGGGGTACTCCTAGACCCCGAAGTATTACTGATGTTTCATGTAATATGCTGACAGATTACCTAGCTTCCTTGATGTCTGCCCTCAACTCATGTCGTTCACAGGTTGCTGCCGCATTTCCAGACAATACCGAGGTGGCACCGCATGAAATCGTTCCAGGTTCCATGGTGATGGTCCGTAACTTTGACAGATCAAGTCCGCTGGAGCCTCGATGGAAAGAGCCCCGTCAGGTCCTCCTCACCACCCGTACAGCCGTGAAGTTGGAAGGCCGAAAAGGATGGATACACCTTTCTCACGTTAAACTTTTTAAAGGACTGAAACCCGTCTTTAAGAACATTTCCCAGGATTTTAAGGACTGCCAAAATATTGCTCTTAAGGACTGTCCCGCAAAAGACATTGATACAACCCCTCCCTTGGTAGAGAAAACTCCGCAACAGGAGTATAAGCAAAAACTACGGTCTAGTAAAATAAGTCAGTCAGTTTGATTGTCTAAGTCCTCCCCTAGGTGAAACGGTTAGACTGTTTCTGACATGTATAAAATAGACCCCCATAGTGAGAGAGTTAGTAAAAACTCAAACCGATGTATCGTTTTTCTAAGTTTCATATTATTCATCAGCATTATGATTTCCTGCTCCAGTTATGCCTTTTTCCTGTGTTTCCCAGTTCCTCATGTAAATAAGCATTCTAATGTTACAGCAGAGCACACGTTTAGTGATCTGCCTCCTCACGAATATTCATACCGCCTTGCTATGCGTAATAACTCATTTATCCGTATGTTACATTACTCACACCAGACCAGCAATGCCACTAATTGTTGGGTGTGTGGTCGACTCCCCCCTTTCCAGACACCGAAGGGAGTTCTGCCACTCTTTCCTTATCCTTTTTCACATAATGGTTCGTGTGGAGCATGGTCCACGTTAACGTCATCCTCAACAGACATGTCTTTTCTTAACAGCACATGTTTCCCAGACAAGCAGGGTCTCCCCCACAGAACAGGTTTAGATCTAGAAAATGAAGTATATAATTTAGGTCATTATTCGTCGAATTTCATGGTCCTGAATGTTCAGTCTGATACTACTCCAGACTCACCTGCTATTTCAGTACTACCAGTCAAAGGCGAATTATGTGTCCGAAATAATGGTTCTGTACACGTAGGACATAGTGATTGTACTACTATTGTCAAGTATAGTGACAGTGGGAAATCTATTTTCAAAGCTTCACGTCATTCTTATTTTGTTTGTGGTCAGACCGCATATGTTCGTCTGCCCCTCGATTGGGAGGGAACCTGTTACATTGCTTTCCTACTGCCACCTGTTTTTCTAGCCCCACCTGACTACCATAGGAATTCCTTCCTAGTACATACTAGACACAAGAGAAATCTCCCGATTGTCGATTATACTGAAACTGCTGCAGAACAATTCATTGATATTGATAAAGGTGTGTTCCCTTATTTAGGTACAGTTGTAAACAGTAAGCTAATTCGTAGATTAACAAGAACCCTTGAAGCTGTAGTAGATGAGACTGCCTCTGCTCTAGGTAACTTAACCGAAGAGCAATCCTTTATGAGAATTGTCGTTTTACAGAATCGTCTCGTCCTTGACGTCATACTGGCCGATAGGGGCGGGGCCTGTAGAGTCCTCGGATCTAGTTGCTGCATTTTCATTCCAAATAACGCGCCGTCTGTTTATTCAGCTATAACCAGACTCCATAAAATTGCCCATCTGTTACACCAGAATCCAGGCACCTGGACATGGTCCGGTTGGTTCTGGAATATAATTTCCGCATGGGGATGGAAAGTCCTGTCCTTTCTAGGTATTGCAGTAGCGATCATATTCAGCTGCTGCCTCTGTATACAATGTGGCCCTGCGATTTGTGGCATTTGTGCTACCTCTTGTATTCCTAGTCCCAAGCCCCGTTCTAAATCCCGTTCCAAGACAATTCGAGATGAACAAATGGTACTGTATGAAATGATAGATGGTATCATGAATATTGATGTTTCCTGATGGAAACGTAGTGACAAGGAGGGAATGTGGAAAAGTAAATTTTGTCATGTTCTGTGTCCCTACGTGTCATCCATCATATGTTATGTGTGCATGACCAATATGCATATGTTATTCCCCATGTCCGATTAATGACGCAATTACAGTTGTGTCCTCCTCTGATATGTCATTTCCCAGTCCTCGTGAATACTACGAATGTCAGGCCTATGTAGAGCTACGTTGCCACGTTTCTCAGTGTGCACGTTATTTCATTATAAAGTCCCCGTTTCCAGGCCTCAACAGGGCCCGGACACTAGATTCAGCTCCTGTCTCCTGAAGCCTCGCTGAGGAGCGATACAGCCCCCACCTGTATCCTCGACCTTTCACTTACTTCCTGCCTCGCAGTGCCCGGTGCAGCTTGGCTCTGCCTCTGAGTCTGCCAAAAGTATGTTATGATTCCAGCTATCAGTTTAGTCCTCCTTCTCTGCGTTCCTAAGCTACTGAAACTGCATCAATAGTTTCCGTCATTGTCTAGCCTATGCGGCTCCACGTTAGAGAAATACTGCATTTAATGGTCATTTAATATTCTTCATCACGCACTACATGTAGAATAATACATGCTCTAGTCTTAGAGTCAGTTAGCTTTTCCCCTCATGACTTCTAGTTTATATCAACATGTTCCCTAAACATCAGATACTAGATAGGGTTTAGGTACATGTCGCTCCGACCCTCCAGACCTTAGTCTCTGCTCCTAGCACAGAGTTCGTAGCCCCCAGCTTCTCCTCGTAACACGTCATTGTCAGTTTTGCGCGCACCACCAGGTTAGAGGTCCCGGCTCCTTAGGTAGCCCCCTCCAATGTTTCCGCCCCATTCATGACATATTCTGTTACGTCTGCACCACATGTCTATGTATACGCCCAGTTACACCTACTTTTACTCTTATCTTTCGCGACTGCTACGCGTCACGCCTTCTGCTCCACCCACTGCTACGCCTACTGCAATGTAATGCCATGTGTTCGCGCTATGTATATATGCTCGTGTATTGTTATTAAAAGTTAGCGCGCTCATCCCAGACCCAGCCCCAGCAGCTGCTGGGCCCCTGTTCCTATGCAGGTTGTCCTGATCCTGTCCTTATGCTGTATTAAACCTGCAATACTCCTACTACCTCGAATCTTGACTCTTATTTATTGAGCTATCTGTTAGGATATATGTCTAGTCAAAAAATAGGGTATTATTTATTTATTTACCACACTTTTACGAAGCCCAGTGTAGTGGATATCAATGTGTTGTATTCGTTCCATATCTCAAACTTGTGTGCTCATAATATTGTCCCTGGGACATCTAGTCTGTCCTGGTCTAAATAGATTATCCATGGTTTTACTAATTGGTGTATTATCAAGGAGTGAGACGTCACCTGGGACGGTGTGTCCTCCAGAAACACTTGTCAAACTGGCACGGCCTAGATTATATGGCAGATGAGACAAAAATGTATACTAAACATATGTTTGAAAGTAATGAGCAGAAATTTAGAAATACTGTTTTTTTTGGTCAGAATTCTCATTACATTTTGGAATCACAAGCCGATGTGTAGCTTTGCTTATAGTTGTTTGGGACATATTGTTTCATATTTATTCAAATAAACGGGTTTTAAAATTCCCTGCAATGCTGGTTAGACAAGCAATTTTTGTATGTAGGATTCCATCGAGAGCCTGCGGAGGTCTCCAAAAATCTGGGTATTTTGACTGAACTGTTTCTCCTGATATTAACCTGACTGCGGTTTGTATCGCAATCCACAAGGGGACAAATGCGAGCTTAGGAGAGCTAGCAAGTATTCTGCACCATTGCCCTAAAGTCATCTTGGGGAGAAAAGCAGGGGTGTGGAATTTTACCACAGGATGGGGTGCTGCAGAAATCTACTTATCAACTAAAATAATCCACCTGTCCCGTGTGTTGCCGTGCAGAGAGATGATCAAATATGGCAGCATTCTCATCATATAAAAGCTTTCCTGTAGCTACGCTGATTATGTCAAGGCTTAGTGGACACAGATGTATATGGCACGCCTATCAGACTATCATCTTTCCTGTCTTCCCTGCCATCTTCCCTTCCCCAATGGCCCCACAACAGCCCTCCCCATTACAACCAGCCCAGAGCGGGTGGTAAATGTGAGCTATAATAACCACAGAAAAAAGGAATACCATGCATGCAATATATGCACCAGGAAAAAATTTCATATTTAGGAGTTAAATCACATTTAGATTCTAAAATGCATTTTGATGCAAAATCAACAGGAATGTGAAAACATATCTAGGAGCACAAAACAAACGTCGCAATTTAAGGTAAAAAAATTCACACAGGTGCACTATAAACAGGTGTGTGCAAATACTCAAAGCAGCTGATATCACTCTTAGATCAAAAGGAATCTAAGATACAAAATCACATTTAGATTGAAAATCAACCTTCGTGAAGCATAAGTAGGAGTGCATAAACTCTTTTATTTATTTTTTTAAACATTTGTTTTGGGGTGTCAGAACAATTAACATCAAGCAACCAAACCATCAGGTATGACAAACTTTTGACAGTACCACCCCATCAATACGTATTACTTGTTCATCGCTCGTCTCCCTACCTTTTCAAGTTTAGCGTTGTACCTGGTTGGTGGCCTGCAGAATTAAGCATCCACATTCCCGTTATCTGCATCCACCAATAAGGTCTTAAGAATTGTGACAATATACACTACAACCACTCCTCCAAGACCTCATCTCCATCTGCGCATCTTAACCTGCCTGTCATTCCATGGATGTAGTGATGTTCTGCTGCTTAATGAAACTCATCTAAGGACTTCCCTCTCTGCCGCCATCGTCCACCTGTGAAATGCATTCTTCACCCTTCCTCCCAGCTCCTGACTCGTACCTGCACTGACTCGCACATCTTCCTCGGGTACCTCGTCCGTCCTCACTGTTCCCCTGTGGGCCTCCACACCTAGGACCCATTCCATCATGCCTTTCCTCCAGGCCTGCTTTGTGGGGGAATGGGAGGACATCCAGAGAATCACTATTATCCTTTTTGCCAGAGCTAGTCCCAAGGATACACATTTGCGTTAGGTTTTCAGTTATATGGCCAGGGTATAATTCCCGGAAGGCAGGTTTGATGCAAGTTCTAGTCTCACCTTCGTCACCCCTGTAGACTCTCCACTGCCCCTCCAGTAGTCCTGTATTCTTCTGCAGCTCCATGCCTTGTTTGAGATATTTGCCTGCATTTCACATTTTGGACAAGCGGAGGGTTTACCTGTATGAGTTCTAGCCAAGTTCTGCGGGCTGTGTAAGTCTGCTGCCGGTATGCAGCGGTCTGTTTAAAGGCTGCGGGAGGGCATAATGTGTCCATGAGAGCAAGTTGTGGGTAGTCTTCAACAAACTGCGCACCAAAGCACCACTTAACTGAACAAACACTTTTCAGTGTGAAATCACATTTAGCGCAAAACCCACATCAGGTGCACGCAAAGTGAGGTGCAAATTCACCCTTCATGCAGTCAGCAGGATTGCGGTATCACATTTTGTGCAATGTCACTCAGAGCAGAGAGAGAGTTTGAGCTTGTAAGATGTCACATTAGGTGTACAAGATATGCAACATTTGACATCACATGAGTTGACAGCACAATCGGGTGCAGTGTCAGACTCCTTGCAAGACAAATGGGTGTGTGGGAACACTTATGCGGATCTTAGATCACATTTAGATGCAAAAACGCAGTAGATAGTGTAACATCAACAGGGTTGTTTAACACTTGTAGCAGTAAAAACACATCGAGGTGCATAGTAACATTGTGTGCGTCATCAAGGAGTCTGGAAAGATTTTTATAAGCAAAAATACATTAAGGTGCAAATTCACCTTACTCAAGGTCAACAGGATTGTGAAAACCTGTTTAGGTGTAAAATCATGTAAGAGTGAAAATCACAATGCGGGCACAATAACTTTTGATGTAAAACCGCAATTGATACAGAGATAGCAGGAGCTGGGGTTCACACTTAGGTGCAAAACCACACATTAGAGAGAGGAAAGGCAGGGGTAACATGTCAAATTAAATGTAAAAGTCGTGCTTCTGTTTTTCATCACATTTACTTGACAGCACACAGTGAGGTACACAACTGCCCATGATGCAACATCAGTATGAGTGTAGCAAATAAATCACGTCTAGGTGTAAAACGGATATCTTGTCCTGAGACACTCTCACTGCACGTACAGAGATGTCATTCTAGACCCCCCACCTCCCAGTAGCACACGGTGGCAACTACAACCTGGGACTTCGTATTTAGGCAAGAAAGGCTGGTCTTTGGCCGAATCATTATCATACTATTTTCTGGGAAACATCTGATAATGGTGCTGCACACCCTTATGTATGCCAAGAAAGTGTTGTAATGCCAGGCACAGTCTGACACCCTGATCCTTTTTATCTTCAGTAGATTGAAAACTATGCAACCTTTTTGGTTACTGGAATAGCAAGTAGAATATAGTTGACTTGGGTGATGTGGCATAGGCTCCAGCTCCCTGTTAACAGTTGGGTCTCTTTTAAAATTATTGTTTTTTTGGTCTTTTGTGTACAGTGTGGCAAAACTTTTGTATACAGTAATTTATGTTCTTAATATATGGGTCTTTCAGCCATCTTTGGGGTTAAACACAGGGTAAGTGTTGTGTGTGCCAGGCAACTATAACCATGAACAACATTCCAGCAGACCTACTAAAAAAAGAAAACGTAATCCTTTTCCATTTTCACCTCAAAACCCATAAGAGACTCTTTTTGGCCACTGTCGTTCATGGGGTATGGCCGCCTAGCTCAGTCAATGTTACAGCAGCTGACTCGCATGCCTATGTTCGTATCCTCCCTTGAGCTCGCTGGCTCCCTCCAGGGCCAGTCACACCACCAGCCAGACTTCAGCCACCCAGAGGGAGCTCCTTTACTGCTCGCGATTCCTAGCCTGGTCCACTGAAATGGCATCTGCTCAAGTGTGCGGCCGTAGATCATTGATGCAGTAGTGTAGTTTGAGTGGCCTGATCCTCTCAAAAAAGAGCCACATAGAAAAACAAAGGCACAAAAGGTAGAGAAAGTAGATTCTAGTATAATATTTTGAAATCACTTGGAGCGCATGAAATGTTCTCCAAATCCTTATTTAAGGCGCTAAATACTAATTTTGCGTTAACCCTGCTCCACCCCCTCTGGCTTGTATATGGTTTAATGAAACACAAGTGCGTTCATTAGTACTTATGGGATCCTTTTGGAATTCAGATATGCTCCCCTTCCTATTCACTTAAGAGCTCACAGAAGCACTATGCTGTACAGCGTAACGCATTGCACCCACTATGAAATATGACTGCCTACTGTAAGGCTTCTTCCCTCATTTGTTTGTGACGGAATCACTGTTAGCTAATATACTTACATTTTCTATCCATTCCAGTCTTAAGTATCTGACTTTTCATTGCCTCACCGTCAAAATTCCTTCGTGAGATCTCCGCTCATCTGTTCCTCTTCTGAACAACCAAGGTACTTTGGTTTATTACCCAGGACTACCGCAGGACTTAGTCTAGTCATGCTCACTCTACAAACCATACAGCAAATTCTTTTCAGACCGCGATCCTGCAGAATGAGCAGGAAGTTTCCGCTGAAAAGTTAAAAATGCAATCCTGCTTTCATTTCAATATAACTAGTCATGAGGAACACCCTTTACGGTGTACATGATCACAATGATGGTACCTAATGCAGCTTATGTAAACCACTGTCAATATTCGTGATGTGGTTGGATATAATCACTTAGTAGCAAACATTCCAGATAAAAATTCCTCTTATTAAGTAGGGAGGAACCAATGGAATCTTCCACTAGTAATTGTGAGCCCAGTTGATGCCAGCCTTCACTGGTGACTGAAGAGTTTCAAGTAGTTTTCTAATGGGGTACTCACTTCTGAGGTTCATGGACAAATCCAGCTTTTTTCTGACCCACCAACTGCAACTATAATGCAAAGTTTTTCACAAATTCTTGGCCCTGATAAAGTGAATTTGTGCCAGACGCATTTCACAAGAAACCTCTTTCATCGAGTGCTGGCCCATTTTCTGTTCTTGTCTTTGATGCGATCCAAACAAAGCCTCTGAAGTTGCCAGAAATCACTGGATGCACTGTGTCCAGCGGATGTTTTTATCCCTTTCAGATGCCCTCTGGAGACCAAGTCGCCCACATGAGAGCCTCGGCTCTGATACTGGCTGCAGCTGCATGTGGAGTGAAGGCCTGCACAATGTGTTCCCAGTGAACACCAAGTACAGGCCCTGCAGGAGACTGTTGGCAAGTAAAGCAGCTGTGATATTAGCGAGAATCACTATTTATATCAAGGGCCCTTTTAAAAAAATGTAAACTTTTTTTTCAATTAAGTTTTTGTTAAAGTAGTCGAAGATACAGTATATAAATGACATCACATAATATAGAAGTATAATGGTTAATGAATCGGTGCTGTACATAGCCGTGGGCCCTTTGTCATTATGAAGGCATCTTTTGGTAGTCTTATGACCTTTACTCGGTGACAGTGCCATACATCTGAAATTCTTCGTGCAAGTTTTGAGACTACTGTTACAAAAATACATTTCCCTTCCATTACCTGTACATATCTACCAATAGGTCCCGTAAAGTATATATCGTTTTGTAGCATAACCAGGTGTGTCACTATGAAATTAGAAACCATAGTTATGTATTTATATTCTTCATAGTAATACACAAAGATGTTTTTATCTCCTTCAAATATATATTTCTGGCTGAAAATCATGAACTGCAGAAGACAGTACTTTGCCAGAATGTTTTAAAAAAAGTTGTGAGTGAAATCTCAATTATAGAAGCCACCCTCATACATTGAAGAACTCAACAATGTCAGACTGGTAACTAAAGAACCTAGTTACCATCCAATTAAAATAACATTAATAAAAACAACCTTCTTTATGTCAACTAATCCAGCTTCAGAGAAGAGTGCAGCACAGATACATCAACCTTGACAGTGACTAATGATGCAGTCAAGATAAAGGCCATTCTTGCATCCTAGTTTTTTTTGAATGAGCACCATTTGAAAAGGTCAACCACACCTTCAGTACGTGTTGTACCACAAACCTCTCCAATGGACCTATATTTTTGTATGCAGAACAATGCAAACAAAGAAATCAGAGCACTAAGCCGAAGTATGCATTCATATGTTGAAGGCAGTCCGATTTATTTAAAGATTTGATCCTAATTAGATGCCACATACCTAAACAAAGCACTTAAAGTTTGCTGAGGCATGGCTGTCCAACTATTTCTGAAAACCCAGACAATATTGAACTGCTTGTTCTTTCCACAAATAGTGAGGTTCCTCAATTGGATCCTTGACTCAAACCAGATAGAAGGGCAAATTAGTTGTAAACAAGTGAACTCTCTGGGCTCCAAACATGATTACAGACTATTTCCACAAAGAGACTAACAGGGGAGAGGATGTAGCCGAACGTCTAGGGCGGTTGATCTTAAAATCTGGGAAACCAGGTTCAGGTCTCGTCAATGACACTCAACATCCTGTGATTCTGGACAAATCACTTAGGGGCACATGCATCAAGCATACATTTTGCGATTCTAAAATATCGCTTTTTCCCGAATTGCTATTTTGGAATCGCAAAATGCATTGCATATAGGAATCGCAAAATATTTTGCGATTCCTTAGCATTACTTAATAGCGATTTGGTAAATAGCGAATCACTATTAAGTAATATGACTCCATTCATTCCTATGGGCCTAAAGGAATCATAGGAATGAATGTTTTTTCATTTGCTAATTTGCGATTACCAAATCGGTAACCGCAATTAGCTCATGCAAAGCCCAGGGGGCCTAAGGTCCCCCCGAATGACCCCCAAAAGCTAAAGTGTGCACTTGTAAAGCACACACATGCCGTAGGGGCATGTGTGCGCTACATGGCACTTTGAATTTTTTCCCCAAGTATGAACATGGTTACCATCAACTTGAAGTTGATGGCAATTAGCGTTCCTTAAAATGCAGTCCTGCGTGTGCGCCTCTTTGCATTCGCACTTTAGGTTAGCTAAAAAAATTGCGATTACCTAAATTGTGAATGTCAAGCCCTTGATACATTAGAAATTGCCTTTTTCCTTTTGCCAATGGGCCGATTCTGAGAATCGGCGGTTTGCGAAACGGAAAATGGCGTGATGCATGTGCCCCTATATCTCCTGTGCCAAACAAAAAAAAATGAATGTGTCCTTATGTAACGCAACTGGTGCTTATGTTAAGTCAGGGCTCGAAAAATCCAAAAAATAGTACCAGTCCTGCAGGACTAGTACCTTAAAAAATGTCCTCGACCTAACTGCAACCTACTTGACCTCCATCTCTGAAAGCGGAGGAAATGTAACAAGATAACAAGAGTTAAAGGCATCTTTATTGCTCATTAACTTTGTGAGCAATAAAAATGCCTTTAAATCTTGTTATCTTGTCACATTTGCTCTGTTTTCACAGACAGAGGACAAAAGTTGGTTTGTTTTCCTACTCGCCAGAAAGGGCGAGTAGGACCTAAAAACAGCTCAACCTTGTTAAATTTAGCTCGACTATGCGAGCGGTCGAGTGGAATTTTCGAGCCCTGGTTAAGTGCTTCGATACCTGATACCTTCGGGTCATGTTCTTGCTATATAAAAAGTCAGAGAAAAAAAACAATCAAAATATGTGCCATAGTGTTAGGCCTGGCATCCTTGGCATGGTTTGTTCAGACTTTTTTCCTTCTGACCTCCTAATTTACTGACTTCATTTTTGCTGGCTTTAGGATTCTGGGCACTTTATCACTGCTAACCAGTGCTAAAGTGCATATGCTCTGCACTCTAAACATGGTAGCCTTGTCTTATCCATGGTTAGCATATTTAATTTACTTGTAAGTCCTTAGTGAAGTGCACTATCTGTGCCCAGGGCCTGTAAATCAAGTGCTGCTAGTGGGCCTGCAGCACTGATTGTACCACCCACTCTTTAGCCCCTTAAACAGGACTCAGGCCTGCCTTTACAGAGCGTGTGTGTGCACTGCCATTTTGACCTGGCAAGTTAACGTACTTGCTATGCCCAAAACATCCTTTTTATTACATGTAAGCCACCCCTAAGGTAGGCCCTATGTAGCCCCAGGGTGCAGTGCAGGAGATGTACTTTTTAGTTTTACATGTCCTAGTAGTGAACTACTCTTAAATTCGTTTTTCACTTCTGTAAAGCCTATCTCTCTCATAGGTGAACATTGAGATTGCCTTAAGCTCCTTTTAATTGTAATTTCTAATGTTGAGCACATGGAAATGGGGAGTTTGGTGTCTCAGGATTCACAATTTAAAATCAGAACTTATGGTGAAGTCGGATTTTAAATTGTAAGTCTGAAAATGCCCCTTTTAGAAAGGTGGCATTTTCTTACTTTAACCATTCTGTGCCTCTGCCAGTCTCTGAATGCACGTCTGGTTTGGGTGACAGCTGGGTTCATTGCATTTCCTCTACACAGTCATACAAAGGAAGCTGAAGTGTGATATTTGCATCCTGATGGCCAATCACCTGGCTAATAGGCCTTCCTGAGGTAGCTTGGGAGAGAGAAGCTGACACTTGCACCTGAATAGGGCTGTGTCTGTCTCCAGATAAAGAACTGCATACCCCCTGTTTCTATGTCTGTATCTAGGCAGGAAAAGCAGGGATCTTGTGATATTCAAAGGCCTATTTGATGTCTCCACCCACCTTTAAAAGGCACTTTCGGGTATAACTAGTGGGCCGCTAAAACCCCAAATCAGAACTCTATCAGAACCAAGGACATTCTACCTGGAAGAAGAGCTTCTGTAGGAGGGCCTGCCACGTTGCTACCTGCAATGCTGTGTTGTCCTGCTGCCTGCTGATTGCTGTGCTACAGGAGGGACTGCCACTTTGCAACTTGCTCTGCGTTGCTGGCAATACTGCCTGCTGCTTCTTGCCTGGGAGTGAGAGCTACTGGACTTGCTTTCTATATCCTTGAACCCAAGATTCTCCATGAGCTTGCTGGCTTTCCTCTTGTTTTTGGAAGTCTCAGGGACACAAAATACTTCTTGCAACTCTGCTGGTGCTGCTGGTCTCTGCCATCTTAGAGTCCTACCCTTGCCTGAGTTGCCCCCTCCAGTCCTGGACTTCATAAGTGGGTTCTACAGCTGTTTTCCTGAAAGAAAATGGCACATCAACCCGACTGCATGAGAAAAACTGAAACATTGCTCACCAATGCTGACGCAGTGCTGAATTGACGATGTTGCAGGTCCCGACTGTGAAACATGACGACGCAACGCCGGTTCTTCAACGCAGTCTGCGTGGAACACCGACGACGCAGCGCCAATTCTTTAACAAGTCTGTGAGGCTTGTCTCCGATGCAGTGATCCAACTGCGGGGAAAATGCTGATGCATCATGTGCTAGACATCGGCGCTTTACTCTGTACAAGGTACTTTTTCAGCAGGCCCTACCTGGGTTCTGTAGCTGGCCTGCCCTCCATCGCGGTCGGCCTAAAGTTTTGATTTGTTCTGGTCCCTCGCAACCTCAAGTAACCTTTTGACTACTAGTGAATTATTAGCACAGTTTTCACTTTTAATCTTTAAAAATTCATAACTCAAGTTCTGCTTATTGGATTTTTGTTGTTTTGGTCTTTTTTACTTAACATGTGTGGAGTCTTTTTTTTGGTATTTTCACTGTCTTACTGTAATAAGTGTGCACAAATACTTTACACATTGCCTCTCAAGTTAAGCCTGACAGCCCAGTGCCAAGCTGACAGAGGGTGAGCATGGGTTAATTTAGGGTGTGTTACTGACTTACACTGATTAGGATGGTTGCTCCTGCTTGGACCGGATATATTCTCTGTCCACTAGAAACCTCAGTTACTAAAAATAGCAACTGCATTCCATTCAGTCTTGGATACCTGGTGTTGGATCAAGACCTTCAAACCACAGTCCAGTTACTTGTTCTTTTCCAGACTTGTAGTGGAGACTTGTAAGTAATGGGCCACCCTTACACACACACATGCCTTACACACCCACATGCCTTACACACACACATGCCTTACACCACTAAATGCTGTACAGAACCCAAACTAATTGCCAATGCCAAATTGACAAAGCACATCTCACAAGTACTACGCTCTCTGAGCTGGATCCTAGAGGAGAACATGCATGCTAAGGTTGCATGCATAGCTTACAAGGCCTTGCTTCTTAACTCCCTGGCTTGCCTTGCAGAGAAAGTAGATGTAGACCAGTACCAATGTTAGTCCTTGCTGGTCTATGCTATAGCTGTAAAGTGATAGGAAGGCAGTACAATTAGACACAAAGGTATCTTGAAATACGAATTGGCTGTCTCTCCTGAGAGTAAACCATGCTTCTTTGGCCTGTACTATACAAGGAACCAGAGGCGGCTCCTTCATTGGGGTGTGGGGGCGTCGCCCCACTGCTTTCTCGCAGTGCCACTTCCAAATCCCCTAAGGGCGAGAAAGGTGAACACCAGCAAAATAGAATTTTACAGCCTGGAGTGCTCTCATAAGCTCTGACCGGGTGCAGTGAAGGGTCCCGCCACTATGTGGCGGCCTAAGGCCTACTTTAATCTGTCGAAGCGCCTGCCCTGTACACGCACACCGGATGTGGCTGAGCCAATGTGCGGCACTGACTGATTTACGCAATGTGACAATTTGATCATATATGATACTGGTTTGAACATCTGTCCTTTGATTTCATGCCTTCATTGGTTACGATGTGGTACTATGTAAGTAGTGAACCCAACCCTGTCTGTTCTGTTGTACAGCGCTCTGACACCTACTCAGGTGAGTTACGCTTCATCAAAACAAGAAATAAAATAACTGTATCTGAGCGTTCGTGGTACAAGTAAGTAGTACTGGCAGGAACACATCAGCTGATCAGTGACAAGAGTACACCAGGTGGCTACGTAGGTTGCCAATGGTGGGGGGAAGTGGGGGTGGCAGACTGTTAAATTGCCAGATAATCTAGTAAACATTAGTATGTCTGGGAGGACATAGTACTAAATCTGCTGAGCGTTGTCTCTAGGTCTTAAAGTCAAATATGGTAGGCCCAATGCAGATTTGCACCCTTCTGAGGTCACGAAAACCAGAGCCAGTGTCCATTTGTTTGTTATGATTGGTATGCTAGAGAGCCACTGTTATGACGTATCAACAGTGGTTAAGAAAACGTATAACCCTCTGTTGCTACCAGATAAAGGAATGCCAGGCGGCTTTGTGTGGGCGCCTTGTGAGCCCTTGAGGGCAGCAATGGAAACCAGGGGGCACTGCTTATGAAGAAGGCATGGTGTGTGGTGGGGGTAGGTCGCAGAAGACCAGGTTTTATTTTTCACGCATTTTGGACACAGAAGAAAGGCCATGTTATGTACGGCTTCCCCATTACTCCTCTGCTTAATTCTGTGACTCAAATGAATGCTAAATCACTAAATTATTAATGTGCCTGATCAAATGTACTGACTTACCAACTTTGTATATTACCTATACCTGTCCCCTTGCCGCAATTTTAGAAAATGTAGTTGAGGACGTTTCCTGTGCTGCAAGGGTCCCCTCTTAGTGGACGTTGGCAAGTCAGTGATAGTTCAGCCTGCTCCTTAACAAATCAATTTAGGAGTTTGGGTGGCGCAGTAGAACTGACACTTCCTGATGGGAAGATCACCTGTAATCAATCCTAACATTTCATTGTGCTTTCACTATTGTCACGACCTGTATTGTGGACTTCCTGCTATGCAACAGTGTCACCTAAAACAGATTCAGAATGTTGTACTGAAGTCACTGTTGTACTTTTTTTTAACATCGGTTCATGCATGAAAACAGAAAACTAATTTAAGGAAATAGTGTCATCATATTGATGTACTGCACTGCACAGTCAATGAATGTATTTATTGTATAGTTAAAACCATTACAAGTGTATCCGTGTGTTCAAAAGTTAATATGGGCAAATGATAACATCAGCATACGCAAAGATTGTCCTCTATAGCTCATAAAAATTGTCAACTTCTTAAATGATAAATAATTCATTCGTATTGTTTAATTAACCTCATCGATGCTGGTGACGGAACCACTCCGTCACAAGCACAGCGCGCCCAAGGCTCGTCACGAAGTGGTTCCGTCACGAGCATGGCGGCACCGTGTGCCCCCCCCCCATGCGCTGCGGCGGAATTACCGCCGCAGCCAAGGGGTTAACCTCGCTGCTTCCTCAAATTTGCTTGAAAATGCACCATTTATCAACTCTTTTTTCAAAGAGTTCTCGGGGGTTTTAACCCCCAAACAACTAATGGCTGTCGGCAGTGCAGTGTTGCAATAATTTTACGCCCAACCACTTTCAAATGTGCAGCCGCCACTGCAAGGAACATTTCAGTAACTGATCATTTACTGTCCAAACATTTTACATTTTGGTCTGGAGACTCACAAACTGTGATTTGCATAGGTAGCTTGATAGATGACTCCATCCTTGTTGGCACAACACTGTCGAAACCCGGAAGCATTATTTTGAAGCAGCTGATCTACTGGGATAACACTGCTCTGAAACATTATCTGTTCAGAGTGCAGTAAGTGAAGGTTGATACATGCATGGAATGCATAGGAAGCCGGTCGGTACAAGGGGCGTCTTCACCTGCCACTTTGGCCTCACTGTTTAGAGCTTGTGACTCAAGCCTCCGTTGCCTTCTTGTAGTTGTCAGCCTTGCTACTCACTGAATAGCATAGGGTGAGTTTGGCATACCGACAGTTCTCCAACAGAAGAATCACTTCTGATTGTTCCATGTCTGCTGACCACTGTCACTTTAGTGATTCCTTAGTCTTTCCAACTCACTCAGCGTTTTTTTAAAAGGTTGAAACATTTCTTTCATCTTAGTTTCTGCTCCCTTTGGAATGTTATATTTTAACCCTCTGACAGGTGCCTGCTGCAGTGTGCTTGCAATTACTCAAAGCCGGTCAGAGACTTTCAACCTTAACCTTCTGTTCCTTCATGGACTGATTTCCTTCAAGCTGGGATTATTTTATTGCCTGTTGTACTTTCTGTTCCTACATGAAACCTAGCCAATCTGTGCCTCATCAAATTCTTTTTCTTGGGCCTAATTTGTTCAGTAAAGAACAAATGTCAGCTGACTTTGGCCACAGTTTCGCTGGAAAAGGTGTATTGAGCTCTTCAGTATTGCTGTTTTTGAAGGCTTGGAGTCTATGTGGTAGATGTAAATAGAATGCAGTATAAAAGGGTTTGACATATTTAACAGACAGCTATTATAGGAAGGGTTTCACATTGTGAACTCTGAGTCACAATAGTGAGAGAGCGCAAACTGATATAAATGTATGAGTACATCACACTTACCTATAGTAAGCACAAGTCATGATGAGAAATGCCATGAGTGCTAATAGTATCTGAAATTATATTCTAAATGTATAGCTAATATAGAGATTTAAGTAGAAGTGGAACTAATACAGAAATGTGTGACATTATATGATTTTATTAGACGTGATTATTTTGAATCTATGTCGTGTAGCTGTTAACATATAAGATGGTCTGTGGTAAAACGCAGAACGTGGTAGGCCTCAGGGCCAGAGCTGGAGCTAAAAGGGGAAGGTGTTTCTTTTCACGACACAGATTGTTTAACGTTTTTGGTCATTGCATTAATGGGCCATGATTTAGAGTAATGTTTTCTAAATAATAGAATAAGAGTTTTAACATGCTTTAATTAAATGAAGAAATTGAATGCTATAATCATAATGTGGAATATTGTAGGCCTGAAATGTTTTAGCATTGATTTACACGTACATGTCTGGGCTGAGAAATGTTGCAAGCCTTTTTAGAAGTCTATGAGAGTTGGGTTCTTGGCGGCAGATATCTGTCTGCAACAGGAAAGGGGGGATCCAATTATAAGTGAATGAATAGAGGTCTGTTCAGTAGACGGCCCAGACATGGAGGAGGGTTCTGGAATGTTTAAGGGGTATCAGCGGGCCGGAGAAGAGACTGAGAAGCAAGGTCAACTCTAACGTCTGAGGCCCAATACAAAGCATCATGGAAAAAGCCTGAAGTTGCACCACGTGAGAGGCGTTTCGCAAGGGGCGTCTCAAATGTTGTTGACTGTTTTGTATTAGGGACAGCACCCCTGGGTGGAGTTAGAGCAGAGACCTGAGGACCCTTTAGAGAGCGGATGGGTAGGCAGTGAGGGGTCATGACTGGAGAACTTTAGGTTTTCACCAAGAGACTTAGAGTGGGTGACTTCCCTTGGGGGTCATTCATTGCTGACACCTTTGTTAGGTTGGGATTTGGTTAAGTAGGGATACCATCTAGAACAGGGTAGGGACGCCTAACCTGTGTTTGTTTTCCTCCAACCTAAATGAAGGAGAGATATGCGTCTATGCTGATAGCTTTGCTATTTTTAGAACTTGTGTTAGTGATTTCTGTTGCTCGTCTGAGGGCTTTTCGAGAGCACATGTATGTAATTGGACCTGTGTATCTCGTGAATCTCATTCTGAGATGCTTGTATTTGCAGCTCATTATATCTTTACAATAAACTTTTGAAACCTAGAAGTTGTCCGTGATCTTTGAGAGTAGAGTCCTTTCTTGGGTGAACTAACTTGCAGATAGGTGTACTGTTTCCTTCCAAGACAGGCAATAAAGGTTCAGTCGACCAGATCGAGGTTTGGATCAATAGAGATAAGGTATCGATCAAAATCTCGCCCTTTCAGTTGGTAGCTATAGAGGATGGTTGCCTTCTTGAGGACGGTGACCTAGGCCAGGTTAGCTTACCCCAAGGCCCCTAGAAATCGATGATCGGAAGAACAGCCCGCAGATGAAGATCCGGATGACGTGAGACAGAAAAAGCAGCAGTATCAGAGAGAGTGAGTATAAAGGGTTATGCGTGTTAGATTGCGGTGTTTTGTATTGTATCTATGTTGTAATGTCTGGCGGAGTTGAATGTCTGTAGAGTGACTGTGGAACAGGTTGTGAGCGCGCGCAACCGGTGGAAATCTTAAGTTCAAGGAGAGCTTAAGTGGTTCGGGTGTATCGGACACCCAGAGTAATTGTCAACTAGTGTGAAGGGGGTCATGAGGTACCATTGATCACCCGAGAGACCGAGATAGGGGGAACGTAAGAGTGAGTGCGTGAGTAACGGACGCTGGTCGGAAGTTACTGTGTGTGTAAGTAACCTATCAGAGAGACGATAGACATCTCGTCAGTTGTGTTGACAATTACAGATAGACTGTGGACGTACAGTCGAGAGAAGTGACCGCTTGGTCGGAAGTAGTCATTTTTCAGTGTATGAATGGGACGCATGCATAACCGGGAGACGAGTTGAGAAAGGAGGGGTGCTGCTGCGAAGCGGAGAAAAGAGACGTCAGGTGGTGTCGCGCAGTGATTGGCTGACCGGAGAAAGACCGCGCTGTGATAGGCCAGCTAGCGAACACGTCACACAGGATCGCGACGTGATTGGCCAACAGGAGAAAGACCGCGCTGTGATAGGCCAAGCTAGCAAAGCCGCGACAGGATTGGTGGATTGTCATCAGGAAGTAAACAGAGTAGCGAGGCTGGATTTTGTGCGCATAATTATGAAGTGTTTTAAATGGTTGAAAGCGCTGTTTAAGAAAGAGAGGCGAGGATCGTATGAAGGGGAAGAAGCCCCGCCGGAGGGTACGCCAGCTCGTTATATGGCAGTAAATGTTGGGTTGCATACGATCCTTTGGATATCAGAGTGGAGTAAGATTACTGAAGGAAACGAGGAACTGACGTTCCCGAAGTACGGGACGTTCAGATTAGAGGTGTTACATCGATTGAAATCAGTCATGACCTCAAAGAGACCCTTGCCTAGACCAACCCAGTTTGAAGCCCTTGAGGCATGGCTTAGGGCAGCGCATGAAAGGAATATGAACAGACGACAAGAAAGGGTGAAACGCTCGGTAAGGGCAGTACAGGATGCCAGGTGGGATGCGGATGCTAAAAGATGGAGAGTGCATAATTTGGAAATAAATAAACTGTACCCAGTGTTAGAGGCGCCAGTAAATAAAAGCCCCCTAGAAGAAGATGATGAGAGCGAAACAGAGGACAGCCTGATAAACAGATTACTGACAGACAGGCCACCCCCGTATAATAGAGCAGGGGGAGAGGTCGAGAATACTGAAGGAGAAAAGGGGGGCATTGCAGGAGAGCATAGACCGCTTCCCAGTTCAGAGTGGGATCCTGAGCCAAAGAAAGAGTTGCTCCAGCCTAGTCAGGTGCAACAGGTAGTCGGTAGGTTTGTGGTACAAAGAGCGCCGGAAACGGAAAGCGCCACATCCTACCCATTACCAGATGCACTACAGGTACCTGTTACCATAGGTCCTATAATATCGATATATGACCAAGAGAGAGCAAAAGGGGAAGAACGGAAGCGGAAAGACAGAGAAAGAGCAGAGCAGGCAAGGAGGAACGATACCACTAATTCCCCAAGTCAGATGCCGATACCCAGAGAGTGGAGCACCCCGATGCACACAGCAGGGGACCCAGGAGGAGATCCTGGGGGCCCCAGATGGCCAATGGATTTGAGGGGATCTGGACGAAAGTCCTTTCAAGAACTAAATGAGTACATGAAGCAGTGGGATGAGGCAGTGAAGGCTCAAAAGTGCATCAATGCTGCAGAAGCAGAAAGGGAAAGTCAGGACAGCAGAGCACGAACTCACTGCGGGGCTGGGGAGAGTAGCCCGGAGTGGGACTGTAGAGGGAGTAGGGGAGTCACCCATTGGGCCCGAAATGGAGGTAGAACAGACCTGGAAAACGGGGGCCCCGGGAATGGAGGGGTGGCGTGCCCAATACTCAGTGAAGGGGAGAGGAGAGCGCAAGAGTACAGGAACAGCTTTAAGTGTCCACACTGTGTGCCTGGCACCAGAGAACAGAATGGGAGTTGTGAGAGGTCGCACCATAGTCCCTGTGATGACAGAAATGAGCGCAGCCCAGGGAGTATGGGGAACCAGGAAGGATCGTATCGGATACTGAGCGATACGAGGCAAAGGGAGTGTAGCGACCAGAGGGAAAATAACAGAGAGATGTGCGGTGAGAGGAGAGAAGAAGATGAGAGTGGGCAGAGAGAGAGTAGGGATAAAAGGCCCGTGTTCCATCACCTTCCAAGATTGGATGGCCGAGCATGGGACCTGGAGAGATGGGAGCAAGGGAGGCCACCCATTAACTCTCCTGAGCCCAAACGCAGAGCTCGAAGTTGGGATGGTAGGGAGACCAGTGAGCCCCCTTCAAAAGACATATTGCGAGCTGAGATAAAAGCCAAGAGACTTGATGTCTCCAGCTTAAGGTCAGATCTGGATGACATGGTAGATGGTACCCTGCCTTTAGAAAGAATGGAAATGTATGAACAGGATGAAATACTGTATATGGCAAAGGACATCACACGAAAGGCGAGAGCAGTCCATGAGAAGTTAGTCGAACTAGCAGGCAAATATATGGTGGACTTGTCAAGAACCAAAGCATTACAGGGTAACCACAGGCTACATTACTCAGATCGAGATCTAGATGAGAGGAGAACGATTGGGCTGAAAACACACATAAGGGAACTGATTACTGGAATAAGGACATGGAGGGCACTAGATAAATGGGAAGAGAGGTGGTCCAAGAAAGGGACCGGCAGAAGAAGCATGATTGGTATAACACCAGGACAGCAGGGAATAGAAGCTTACCCTTTGCGTGAAGTTGCCAATGGGAGCTATGTACATGTCCCTTGGAGTAGGGGAGATTTAGCTGCTTTTACCACATCTTTCCCCAAGTTACGAGAGAGCCCCGTGGAGTGGTACAAGCAAGTCGAGAGGTTTGTAAAGATCTCAAAAGTCCTATGGATAGATCTGAACACGCTGTTTGACATTGTAGTACCAGGAGATCTGTGGACAGCATGCAAGGTTAGCGCTGAGTGGCCCACAACGGAGCCAGAGAGAGATGCTAGGACTAATGGGCCGTCCGAGATCGTGATGGCAAAATTCGAGAGAGTGATGACTTGGCTGAAAGAAAAAGTGCCAATGCAAGACATAGATTGGGTCAGAATAGACAGAACGAGACAGGAACCCAAAGAGACAGTCCATGAATATTACGAGAGATTGCTGAAGGCGTTTAAACAGTATAGCGGCTTGGATGTAATGGATCCAAAGGACATAGGGCAATTCGTGTCCAAGTTCGTCCTGGGACTGAGACCGGATATTAGTTTAATGATTCAGCAACACTCGATTTGTTGGCAAAGTAGACCCCTAGATGAAATACTGAGATATGCCAGGTACTGCTGTGATGAGGTAGACTCCAAGGCTAAGAAACTAAAAGAGAAGCTGATGGTGGTACAATTGCAGGCAGCAGGAAAGGGGGGACCGCAACAACAGCAGCAAGGGACAGGTACAGGAGGTAAGAAGCAGTACAGTCAGAACAAGGGTAATGAGGAGAGTACTACCTTCAGACCCAGAGTAGACATAGCTACCTTGAAGAAAACGACTAGGTGTCACCAGTGCAACGAGTTGGGGCATTGGAAACGCGAGTGCCCTTACAATGTAGAGATAGGAGAGCAAGAGATAGAGGAGGAAGAGGTCCAGAGCGCACCTATGAGAGGGGCGACGCCATACCAAGGAAAGGTGCTCAAAGGGGGGGGGGCTCCTCCCCGAGCCCAGTTCCCGCAACCTCCTCGAGTAGGGAGTATGGGTAAGACCTATAGACAAATGCCCCTGTTTGTGGAAGGTGAAGAATGCTATTATGTGGACCCATTAACCGGACAGAGAGTGGAAAGAGAAGACTGCACCCTTGGGGCAGCCTTAGAGGTAGATCAGAGGGGACCCTATGTGGAAGCAGAAGTAGCAGGGTGCCCTACGACATTTCTGGTGGACACAGGAGCCACTAGATCCACGATCAGATCAGCTGCAGTTCCAGACCTGCCCATGTCTGGAGAGACCATACAGGTGGTAGGGGTCGCAAACAGGAGAATAACCAGCCAATTGACAGAACCGGTACAGGTGAAAATAGGGAAGTACAGCGATGAGCACCAATTTGTGGTTTGCGATTCAAGCCCTGTGTGTCTGCTAGGAAGAGACCTGTTGTGCAAATTGAATTGTACTATATATTGTACACCCCAGGGAGTGGAGGTATTGACTAATGATGATGATGCAGATTTCAAAGTTGCAAACTCAAGAATATGTGTGGAGCTGTACCCTACTTTGACAGTAGACGAGCTTCCCTGGGATTTGAGAGAGACAGTGGCATCAGAGGTATGGGATTTCACTGGGGAAGAGATTGGATTAGTCAAAGGGGTGGACCCAGTGAAAATTGTAGTGAAACCGCATGCTGAGTTCCCAAGAACACCCCAGTATAAATTGACTCCAGAAACGATTGCAGGCATAAAACCCGTGATCGAGTCCATGATTAAACAGGGAATACTGAAAGAAATCGTGGGTAGTCCATGTAACTCCCCGATTATGGGTCTGCAGAAACCAAATGGGAAATTTCGGATAGTACAGGACCTGCGAAAGATTAATAACATAGTCGTTTCATGTTGTCCAGTGGTACCGAATCCATCAGTGATACTGTTTCAGATTCCATTCCAAGCAGAGTGGTTCACTGTGATAGATCTTTGTCAGGCTTTCTTTTCGATCCCTTTGGACGAAGATAGCCATTTTCTTTTCGCATTTAAGCTGGAAAATCGCGTCCTAACATGGTGTCGTATCCCTCAGGGGTATACAGAGAGTCCATCGATCTTTAACCAGCTTCTGAAGAAAAATCTTGAAAGTCTAGTGCTGCCCCAGAAGTCAGTTCTGGTCCAGTACATAGACGACCTCCTTGTGGCGTCAGAAACAGAAGAAGCTTGCAGGGAAGATTCCATTGCTTTGTTAAATCACCTAGCTGCCAATGGGCACAAGGTGTCCCCGGGAAAATTGCAGTACTGCCTGACAGAAGTACAGTACTTGGGACACAGAATTGAGAAAGGCAAACGAAAGGTGTCACCAGACAGGATAGAGGCGATCATGAAAATGAACGCGCCTCAGACACAGAGAGAGGTCAGGATGTTCCTAGGGATGGTGGGTTATTGCCGACAGTGGATCGTGAACTTTTCACTGAAAGCAAAGCCCTTGCAAAAACTGACGCACAAAGAGGTGAGTGATCCGGTACCATGGGACAAAGACTGTTTGATGGCATTCTTACAGCTGAGAGAAGACCTGTGTCGTGCTCCGGCATTGGGAATGCCTGATTACAATAAACAATTCTTTCTTTACTGTTGTGAGAGAGAAGGTTGTGCGTTGTCTGTGTTGGTCCAAATCCATGGGAATGCCCGTAGACCAGTTGCTTATTTTTCAGCTACTTTAGACCCAGTAGCCGCAGCGTTGCCCGGATGTCTCAAATCCGTTGCTGCAACGGGTGTCAGCATTGAGAGATGTGAAAATATCGTTATGGGGCACCCGTTAGAGGTGTGCGTGCCACATTCTGTTGAACTATTGATGACCAGGACCAAAACACAGCATCTGACCAATAGCAGGCTCACGCGCTATGAGCAAGTTATTCTTGCTGCAGAGAACGTGACCCTCAAGAGATGCTCTGTTTTGAACCCTGCTACCTTAATGCCACTTCCAAATGATATTGATGATGATGATGAATATACAGACCATGACTGTCTCGATGTGACTGAACTATGCACCAAACCCAGACCCGACATCGTGGATGAGCCACTGACGGACCCAGATGAAGTTTTCTTTGTCGATGGCTCATGTGTAAGAGACGAAGTTGGGCAGTTGAGAGCAGCTTATGCTGTTTGTACAATTGAAGGAGTTGTGGAAGCTGGGTGCCTGGAAGGAGTACACTCCGCTCAGGTAGCCGAGATTATTGCCCTAACACGTGCTTGCTTAGCAGGCAATCAAATTCGAGTCACCATCTACACCGACAGCCAATACGGGTTTGGGGTAGTTCATGATTACGGGCAGTTATGGTCTCAAAGAGGGTTCATGACTTCTTCAGGCTCTCCCATTCGCAATGGAGAGTTTGTGCGCTTGTTGTTAGAAGCATTGCAATGTCCAGCAAGTATCGCAGTTGTAAAGTGCATCGCACATACCAAAAATGAGGACTTTGTTTCGAAAGGCAATAGATATGCTGATGAAGTTGCGCGGTATTGCGCAGAACAAGGTTACTCTTTCACAGAGGTGGATGTGGGTGGAATAAATGTGAGAACTGAATTAGCCATGATACTGGAAACTGTTGATACTTGGGATGAATTGTCAACCATGCAAGAAAATGCTCCTGATTCAGAAAAGGAAACATGGGTAAAGGCAGGATGTGTAGTGGGTGAGACTCATTTTTGGGTCTCAGCAGACGGCAGAGCAGTGTTGCCCAACGAGATGGTGAGTCCAATGGCTAGACTCATACATGGTCCCGTACACTTAGGGAGAGATGCTATGCTGAGAGTGTTTAGACAGACTTGGTACAATCCTAAGTTTAGAATAGCAGCAGAAGCAGTGTGCCAGCGTTGTGTGACCTGCCAGCAGCTGAATGTAGGGAAAAGAACACCAGTTGCACTAAGTCACATAGGAAGGTCTGGAGGTCCATTCAACAGAATGCAGATAGATTTCATTGAAATGCCAAGATGCAACCGCCTCCGCTATGTCTTGGTGGTTGTTTGTGTGTTCTCCAGATGGGTTGAGGCATACCCTACACGTAGGTGCGACACCCTCACAGTGGCTAAGTTACTGCTTAGAGAACTTATCCCTCGGTTCGGGGTGCCGGCCTTTTTGGAATCAGATAGGGGAACACATTTTAACAGCGAGCTTGTGAAGATGATTTGTGTTGCACTGAATATAGACCAAAAACTCCATTGCAGTTACCGACCAGAAGCCTCAGGAATTGTGGAACAAATTAATGGCACGATCAAGTCCAGAATAGCGAAAGTTTGCTCCTCAACGACCCTGAGTTGGCCTGATGCCCTGCCATTAGTACTCATGAGCCTTCGTAGTACCCCAGACAGAAGAACAGGGTTGTCACCACATGAGGTGTTAATGGGGAGAGCAATGAGACTGCCATCTATTCCAGCTACTGCACTGTTAAATATCACAGATGATATGATCCTGGACTATTGTAAGGGGCTGTCTGACGCCATGCGTTCTGTGTCCCTTCAGGTGCAGGCTGCAGAGGTTCCAGCGTGCCAGGGCCCTTGCCATGACCTGTATCCGGGGGACTGGGTCCTGGTGAAGAAACATGTGAGAAGAAGCTGCTTGGATATTCGTTGGCGTGGGCCCTACCAGGTCATCCTGATCACAAGTACAGCTGTAAAGGTGGGAGGCCTGCCCAACTGGATACACGCGTCGCATACGAAAAGGGTTCCAGCACCTCTGGAAACAGCTCCTCTCTCGGATGGACGTCCAGCTGAGGACCAAGAAGCCATAGAGGGGGCTAGCCAAGCTGTAGAGGTGCCAGTGGAAGCAGGGAACGAGTCTGACCAAGCTGAGGACGGTCAGTACAACAGCGAAACAGAAGACGCTACAGAAGGAGAAGACAGCTGGGAGTACGAGTCTGACCCTGACAGGTCTGAAAGAGAGCGAGAACAGACCAGAAGGAGAAGGAGTAGAAGGGCACGTGGAGAAGCAAATTGGCCGCAAAGAAGAAGTTCTAGCCTGAGGTCAACTCCAGAAGCAACCCTTCCTCCGATATCAGAAGACTCAGACCCAGAAGAAGGTGCTCAGGGCGCTGAAGCACCAGACCGAAGAAGGTCAAGAAGAGTGCGTGTGCCTAACAGAAGATACTCCACACCTGAGTGGACATATCTGGCGACAAATGTCTGTGAAACCGGAGACAGGGAGGATCCGAGCGGTGGTGGTGTCCAGTTCTGAGCCCATTATCACCGTGGAAATACAACTGTTGGTACCCGGTGTCGAACAAGAAGGGTCACTAACATTCGTGCTCCCCAGACCTCCCCGCCTCAGCAAGTTAAAACACATGTTTCTTACAGAATTGAAATTCCCCGACTTTGGTACCACGATAACAGCACATGAAGAGCATACTCTTCGCATGGAAATATTGAACTATGCTATTGAAGCTGCAACCACAAATCTAATAGTCGATTGTTAAAGGACTTTGTAAATAAAGCAAGCAGAAGAAAAGAAGATTACCTAGCGCCCAGGAAGCAGAGAATTTTAGGGAACCCCTTGAGTGGATGGAGAAGGGCTAGGGTTGTCTTTTTGAACTGTGAAAGGACTTTTTTGCGAAAAAGGCTGTCAGCCTCCAGCTGTGTGGATTCTAAAGACAAAAAAGGATTGAAAGAGACTGTAAAGGAACGAGAGGAAAAGAACTTTTTTGCAAAGAGAAAGGGAAAAGCTAGATTGTCTGACGAAATGGAGGCCGGCACCCCGAACCGCAGAGCTAAATGTATAATAGGTACACTAATAGTAGGAGTGATAATATTAATAGCTTTAGTGGTAACAATTTCTTATGTAAAGGGACATGAGGAAGAGGTAAAGGTAACTGATGCGAATTCTGTAGTAACACTTACACCCACTGTTGCAGGTGAGAAAAGGGAAAACACTCAAGAGAAAGCGTTATTGGCTGCAGAAGCCCGCAGGTTACATGTAGACGAGTCCCAAGGAGACTTTAGGTCAAATGCTTATGCTAAACTTTTGTATGAATACGTGGATGCCATGGAGGTTAAGGATTGCTACGTCTGCATGCAGTTGCCTGCGTCTGTAGATGAAGGAATTCGATATCATCACCTCCCTCTGACATATGGCATTACATGTAGCTTATTGCTTAGTATATTTTATGAGAGAGATAGTTTTGAATACTATTTCTCCAATTATGATTCTGTGTTGCCAGAAGTCCCGAATTATAAGCAGATGAATAAATGGGATTACTGGAAGAGTGAAGACAGATTGGCCAAGTTCTTCATTCCTTGGATTACCTTAGATACTTCACATGCCCGTAGAAATAATCTGACATGCAAGGTGTCAGAAGTCGAGAAAAAGTTCATAGGGCAGGTGGATGATCGTTACAGGAGACAAAAGATTTTGAAAAAATCAGGACAAGGGAAATTAGATTGGACCGAGGAAGAGAAGTCACATAAGAGAAAGGGTAGTAGTGGTCCAATAGCTTTAGATAAAGCGCAGAAAGGAAAGTTATGTCTTCACCGAGCCAAAACGTATTATGAAAATGTATACGTGGGTGAAGTTGACTGTGAACATGCTTTTAATTTAGAGTACTACACTAAGGATTTCCTGAAGGGAATGCAAGTAATTCCAAATGTGTATTTTGTATGTGGAAGAAATGCTTACGTGAGACTACCTGACAACTGGTATGGATCATGTTACTTGGCAATTGTCTTCCCCAAAATATATCATGCACAAGACTTATTGATCATGGAGGGCCAGACATCATCGAGGGGAAGGAGAGATTTAGGCGATGCAGAAATGGTTGGAGATGTCTTTGGAGCTATGTTCCCTCTTTTGGGAATAATCCTTAATGATGTTAAAATTAGACGACTGGCAACAGTTGTCGACAGGTTGTCTGCCAGCACTGCTCAGTCCTTAATGCTGGTAGAAGGAGAGATGCAATCGATAAGGGCTATGGTTCTTCAAAATCGGCTTGCATTAGATGTCTTATTAGCAAAAGAGGGCGGAGTCTGTAAGGCTTTGAAGGTTCAGGAATGTTGCACTTACATTCCAGACCTTTCAAAACCCCTTGAGAAAGTTATTAAGAACATAACTAATATACACAAAGAGATCGAAGACTTGAGTAGAGAAAATGTCTGGGAAAAGGTGGGCCACGGAATGAGTACAGTTGGAGGGTGGTTTTCCACCTTAGGCAAAAGCTTTATTTGGTATATCCTAAAGCCTATCATCATAATATTGATCTGTGGGATAATATTGTGGGGATTGGTGAGGGTATTCAAATGGTACAGAGCAAGAAGGTCAGAAAGGGCCCAAAGAGAACAGTTGCAGAGATTGGCTGCCATACAAGATAATCAGTACAGGAGCCTGAGAGCTCTGGAAGCGCAGAGAATGCCAGCAATAACTGCAGTTTAAATGTTAGTGATGACCCCGAGAGGTCATCAAAGGGGGGAACTGAGAGAGCGCAAACTGATATAAATGTATGAGTACATCACACTTACCTATAGTAAGCACAAGTCATGATGAGAAATGCCATGAGTGCTAATAGTATCTGAAATTATATTCTAAATGTATAGCTAATATAGAGATTTAAGTAGAAGTGGAACTAATACAGAAATGTGTGACATTATATGATTTTATTAGACGTGATTATTTTGAATCTATGTCGTGTAGCTGTTAACATATAAGATGGTCTGTGGTAAAACGCAGAACGTGGTAGGCCTCAGGGCCAGAGCTGGAGCTAAAAGGGGAAGGTGTTTCTTTTCACGACACAGATTGTTTAACGTTTTTGGTCATTGCATTAATGGGCCATGATTTAGAGTAATGTTTTCTAAATAATAGAATAAGAGTTTTAACATGCTTTAATTAAATGAAGAAATTGAATGCTATAATCATAATGTGGAATATTGTAGGCCTGAAATGTTTTAGCATTGATTTACACGTACATGTCTGGGCTGAGAAATGTTGCAAGCCTTTTTAGAAGTCTATGAGAGTTGGGTTCTTGGCGGCAGATATCTGTCTGCAACAGGAAAGGGGGGATCCAATTATAAGTGAATGAATAGAGGTCTGTTCAGTAGACGGCCCAGACATGGAGGAGGGTTCTGGAATGTTTAAGGGGTATCAGCGGGCCGGAGAAGAGACTGAGAAGCAAGGTCAACTCTAACGTCTGAGGCCCAATACAAAGCATCATGGAAAAAGCCTGAAGTTGCACCACGTGAGAGGCGTTTCGCAAGGGGCGTCTCAAATGTTGTTGACTGTTTTGTATTAGGGACAGCACCCCTGGGTGGAGTTAGAGCAGAGACCTGAGGACCCTTTAGAGAGCGGATGGGTAGGCAGTGAGGGGTCATGACTGGAGAACTTTAGGTTTTCACCAAGAGACTTAGAGTGGGTGACTTCCCTTGGGGGTCATTCATTGCTGACACCTTTGTTAGGTTGGGATTTGGTTAAGTAGGGATACCATCTAGAACAGGGTAGGGACGCCTAACCTGTGTTTGTTTTCCTCCAACCTAAATGAAGGAGAGATATGCGTCTATGCTGATAGCTTTGCTATTTTTAGAACTTGTGTTAGTGATTTCTGTTGCTCGTCTGAGGGCTTTTCGAGAGCACATGTATGTAATTGGACCTGTGTATCTCGTGAATCTCATTCTGAGATGCTTGTATTTGCAGCTCATTATATCTTTACAATAAACTTTTGAAACCTAGAAGTTGTCCGTGATCTTTGAGAGTAGAGTCCTTTCTTGGGTGAACTAACTTGCAGATAGGTGTACTGTTTCCTTCCAAGACAGGCAATAAAGGTTCAGTCGACCAGATCGAGGTTTGGATCAATAGAGATAAGGTATCGATCAAAATCTCGCCCTTTCAATAGTATGTTTTTCTTATTGTGAACTCATAATGAACATCAAAAGAAGGGGATTTGCTTTAGCACTGAGCGACTTTCTTAGACCGATCTCCAGGAGAGGCTAGAGATTGGTGCACTGGGGCTGGCATCAGCCAGGGACAGCAGCTGCAGAAGCTGCTGCAGAGTTGGGATGTGAGGCGTTGTCCAGAAGAAGATGGTGACTGTCTGCAGCCACTAACATGTCCGGGGCAAGGGGCGTAGATTAGTATTTTTACACTCATCACTAGCAGCCGCAGACTACAGAACCCCTCGCGGATTTACATTCACATATTCTGCTGGATTCGCGCCCACCCTCGATGCAAACTAGCGCCAAAGCTCATAGGTCTGTTCTGTTTGATAAAATAAGAACCCCTCTTGACTGACGAGTTTACTTGTTTGATATTGGAATGAGGGAGCGTGACCGAGTGCAATGATCAAATGAGTGCGAGGATGAATGGATGGATGAGTGACTGCCACACCTTTTGGTTTTGCAAATTCTTGTTCCTCTTTACCCCCCTCATTCCCCAAATGCGCTATAGGGCGCATTGTGTATAGTAAGGTCTTTCTATAGGTAAAAGCATGATGAAAATAAAGTATTTACTGCTCAGTGGCTATGTATTTACTGTCAGAAAGCAAGCCAGTAGCGGCAAGGGCACTCTGGGGAGCTCCTCGCCAAACATGTAGAGCTATTGGAGCAGATGACGTCAGCTCGTTAGATTTGAATCCTGTTTCAGCAAGGTGCGTTGATTATCTTATAGGATCTACCGAGTTAGTTTAGAATTGTTAAAATAGTAAGATTTGCAGATCTAACCTTTCAAGGTAACCTCACTGTCCTGTAAAGATCTTGGCTTTTCAGTTTAAATTAAGCTGTCCTTATTAGAACTGAGATAGTTCGTTCCTCACAGAGTCCATTCCAGGATGCCCGTGTTTGACAGGGTTCAAGACACCATTTGCAGAGCAGTCACCGTGTTCTCTCGTTCGACATGGCCATGGGCAGCGTATTGAAAAGTCGATTCCAACTTCTCGCTCCCCTGCTGCCAGATGATGGCAGGTGGCATGCACTGGCAACATTAAATTTGCTGTTCATTTTTTATGACCTTGTTTATCCAAGAGGAAACGTTTGACAACATACTTCCATTTAAACAGTTGAGTACTTAGGAAAATGTTCCTTCATTTATTTTTCCTGTTACAAATTTAATAAGCAGTATTCAGGCGCTCAGTGAAACGTAAGCAGTCTTGTAAAATAGTTGGTTGCTAGAAAACATTGACTAGGGGTGGAGATTTGGTATTAGTGGCCAAGTGAATGACCTTGAAACTCCCAGAGACCTTGGTTCTAACATGGTTTGTCACTTAACCAAAATGTACGTAACCCACTCTGTCTCCTTGTCAAGAAAGTATCAAAAAATATGAAATACCACTATTTAGAACCATTGCCAAAAATGAGTAGATGGGGAATGAAAAACCCTCCATGTAAATGTCCGAGGGTGTGGTTCCACGATAAACGTTTGAGAACGAGTGGTCCAAATAGAACAATTTACAACACCGTTTTATAAGAATTTTGTTAAAATCTACAACTTTTCCTGGCATTTCTGAATGGACGCTCATGAAATTATCCAAAGTCTCAAATGTTACCTGATAAAGCTGACGTCCCCAGGAATGTAGGGATTTTTTAAAATAAACTGGGCGAAATTGTGCATTCTATAGCACAATTTTCACATCAGTTAGACAAAAAGGTCCATATGGTTACATGAAGTTCAGAAGAGGCACTACTGCATTACTGTAATAAGTGTGTGATGTGCGTTACTAATTCGTTTCCCTGCTGGAGATTTAGCGCAGTCACCCCTCCTGAAAACCTGGTATAAATATGATGGCATAATGGAGTATTTTTCAGACCAATTTTAGTCCCAACATTTGGTTTTAAAGCCATGGATTTTAAGATTTCAAATGTGATAAGAAACAAAATATGACTATCCGAAGCAACACAATTTGAAATAATGTGATTCGGATATACTTGGCCCCTATTTCCCTGGAAAGAAAAAAATACATTCAAGAGCGGATTTGCGTCAAATACAAAAATGCTACAGGTGTATTTGATCCTGTTCATGCTATCTGGAGTTATGAAATCTATCTTTCTGGTATCTTAATAAACCATTGTTCGTCTCAAAATAAACAAAAACTGGAGTCAGAGGCTGTGGCCGCAGTGCCAGTAAGCTTGCTTTTGTTCCAGTGTTTGTGTCAAATCAAGCATTTGTTAAAGGAAAACTGAAGTACCAGATGTTTTACCGGTTACCTATTAAGGGACAGTTACAAGTATTTCTTACAAACTAAACTAAGGTGTGTCTTTCAGTATAAAGCATCATGGTTGTGTTTATTTGAAGTTCCTAAACAGGAATTGAGCTACATAGAGAATAGAATAAAATGAATGTTGAAAATAAGACGCTGTGCTCAGTGCAGTGAATAGTTCTCTGAGAGGGAGTTTGTTAGCCAAGTTGGCCCAGTGACAGCCACTTGACGTGTTCTCGGACCTAGATTGCTGTCCACCAAAAATATACGCTAACACAACTACAACCCTGTTTTGCACTGGCTGAACTTGGTAGAGCTTTACACCAACCCTTACACTTCACTGTGGTTCCTGTGAACAAAACTGTCTCCCTGTCATACCTTAATCCTTTAACAACAGGCCCTGCAGCCTCTACGTCTACCAATAGCCTGGAGAGAACCATATCACAGCAAGTGGGTGTGACTTGGATGGGTGATCAGCATGCAGCACTGGCAAAATAAGATGGCATAATGAGCATCTGAGAGTTCTCCGGCAACAGCACTCAATTTCCACTTTCTCTGGTTTCTCCCTATAGCTTTAGAACCTTATTTGTCAGCTGGCTACATGACCAGAACCTTTTTGCGTTCAACGTGACCAGAACCTTGTCACTAACAGTGAAAAGCCAAAATTACAAAGGGCATTACCTGTGGGCATCCCCCATCTAGCCCTGCTATAGCCAGGATAGTCTTCAGCCAGAAACCCTACCCTGAAGCTTCCTCCTGATCCCACCAAATACCTTCACCCACTGCACTGCTCTGTCCCCTCTCTAACCAATACTCAAACATCCACAGCAGTACAAAAGTCACCTCACAACCAAACTAGCTGAACCACATCTCCGTCCAGTGTCGCCACATCCTCCTCACCATGCCACCTCCACACATTCTCAATGCACAATGTGTCACTGATCATGCAGCAGGCATTCTATATCTTGCATTCTATTCATCACAGATACATTGCGTATTCTTTGATGAATCCTTCCCAGTTGGCTGAACAGTCATGCGGTGCCGCCCTCCCATCTGTTTAGCTTTACGTACTGACTAAGAGCTCCTTACACTGTGCCTTTATTAAATTAGGCCCCAAATTGCATTATTCAGGGATAGTTTCACATGTATGTATGCTCATTGTCGTGCAATGTGCGCTGCAATTATTGTGTATTTTGATAGTGTGCTTTTAGTTCATATATTCATATAATCTGCAATATTTAAAGGGATGCATATTGGCTTTAGAGTGAATATGTAAGTGATTACCAATGCTTTTCTTCTCACCTTACATTATGATGGTATTTGTTCTAAATAATACGACCAAATTGTATACAATTATCATTCATAGATCCCTCTGCACAGAGGAGTGTTGGCTTCGGAAATCGTAGAGCATTTCTCCATCTACAAAGCCAATACCATTACTAAACTGCCACATAGACACCATCTACTCTTGTCCTGCAGATAGGCTTTTCAACTGCAAAATTAAAGCGACAACCAACATGTAAACACTGAACGTTCATGGAATAGCGAATTTTTGGTGCTAATATGTTTGTTAGCCAGGGTTAGATGAGCAAGAACTCTAAACAATGTAATACGTTGCCTGGGATTAGGCAACTTATATTTTTTTACATTTCGTTCATTCACGATTGCAACTATTCTTTCCATATTCACAATAATATTTATACAAGAACTCTGCACTCACACTGGCATTAAATTAAGCCTTACAAATTATAGTCTGGATTGCCTGAGTGTAAACACTAGAGGGTAAATGGGTGCCAGAAACTCACACAACTAAATCAAATGCCTGATAGTGTCTGTAATTTGTCTGTAGCACCTTCACTCTTGATATTTTCTCTCATGATCTAGCAGTGGTCCAGGGTCAGGATCAACAGAGCTCTACAGGGTCGAATTGGTCTTGGAAGAGCTTGCGGTTAGGAGCTTTGTAACAAGTGAAAATGTTATTAGCTGTGCAGGGAAGCAACGTCTTCTCTAGAATAATGAAGGTCTTTCATCTGGATGTTCCTGTCCACCTCAGAATAAGTTCTAGGGATTTTAGTTGGTACACAATATCACTTGGCGGAATCCTGTAGTGGAGGGTTTGATGCATTTGGTCATTCAAGTCAGGCAGGGATCTTGAAGGAACCTTTTCTCCCACTTGTCAAGTCAAGCACGAGACTCCGAGCAGATAATTTTGCAGCTACCATGCTGGTTCCTCTGTTCTGTACTCTACTGCTCATATATTTCTCAGGGCCCGATTTATATCCCAATACACTTGTAATAAAGTGGATGAGATATCAGTCACCTTTGTGATGGGGTACTCATCTGCCAAACTCTAAATCAGGGCCTTAGATTTCTTCATATCCAGGCTCCATCATCAGGCAGGCACAGCTCAGTCTCTGTGAGTAGATCTGTAAACTGCCTCAACCGTCTGTGGCAGGATCAGTCTAGTAGTGACTCTGTGATGAGGCGGTTGTCTGGTCTGTGGTTGGAAGCCACTGTCACCATGCAAGTTGACTACCTATGAGAACCGTATCATTTTACCCCAGGAGAAAGGTATCCCCCCCACTCCAAAGACGAGTGATAGCGATATTCATTGGGTCACAGCTTCGATCTTTGAAACATAATATTTAAAGTCAGAGTTTTGTACTGAAGGAAGACTAGCCCAGCCACCAGGTGAGGTATGGTTAATAAGTGGTCCAGGGTATTGCCTTTTGATTGTATTTTCACCCGATAATTTGTTCTTCTTTTATTCTAGGTTATAGTTGACACACCAACAAGTCCAGTAACCAGTGGGTTGCCGCTGTTTTTTGTCATAACTGTCACAGCTATAAAACAGGTAAATGTGTTTTGTCTTATAATTTCATTCTATGTGGTACTGAATGGCATGGCAATTGTTGTTGTTTGTGCTCCTTGATAATGCTTATCCTGAAAATAAAGAATTGCTAATCTGCTGAATGCAGATTTTCTCGTTTTATATAAATGTGTATTGTAGTTAAGACAGAGGTCTGGCATGCCAGGTCATTTTATATTCACTACTGGTTTAGATTGTTTGACATCCAGATTTAGGACCTTTGGCAACAAGGCTGAAAACATTCTATTTTTAAAGCAGACAGAGTGGTGCCGTTTGTAAACAAGCCAGGTTCCCCAGATTTGAGATCGACTGCTCTGGCAGTTAGGCCACACCCTCTCCTCAGTTCACTATAGCCAATGCATGGACGCAGCCTCACAGTCTGGCAGCCCTCCGTCACAGTATTGAAATGTACTGGCGTTCCGCACCCCGGGCTGTAAAGGTAATTCCAAAGGAGGCCCATTGTGTGAGGAACATTGAGAGGAGAATACTGTGCCCTTTGATTCAATTGCTTGCTCTTTGCGACGCTCATAGTCGCGAGACGCGGAGTGTAAATTCTCAGAAATTGGCAGCTTACACCCTACACACACTTACCAGTTGCCATTGGCAGTCTATAATAAGTCCATGCTTTGCGACAGCCGGACAGGTAACAAAGTGTTTGTGAATTACCTTCCCCCTAATGCATAAGGATAAAAAACATATGGCCACTTTCTGAATCCATGGAAAATATCTAATCTGAAGCGAACAGTTGTTTGCACCCAATTTGACATCCACGTGCCAAGCAAAGAGCACCTGGACCCCGGTCAAATTTGTGCCAGAAAAAGAAGTCCAGAATTGGAGTTTTGTAGCTTTGGATTAGAGGGGAACATGCAGTTTTGTGTGTGGTAACAACAAAAGTGCATGTTAACCCTCATGTAAACCTCCAAAACGCATGATGGAAAGGTATAGTTCACCCAGGGAAACAACGCAAGTTATTGCAGTAGTTATTTCCTAGGGCAATTTCAATATTTCCAAGCAACTCTGATTGAGAGATGAAAGAGCCTTACAAAAGAAGAGTAGTTTTAACTTGTTTCTATCTATCCATCTTTCTATTGATCTATTGGTCTGTCTAGATTTGTTTTGGTCTGTTTTAAGAAGTCTCTGAACCAACTTTATCCATTGGGCCTGCTCTGTGCCCCAGCCACAGTGCCCTTAGTTTCAAGAAACAAAATGCTCACAATTTTCTTTAAAACATAAACATAGCCATATATTATAAATATAACCGCAGTAGTTAGTTAAAAAAAAAAGTTGTTGCACGTTTAAAAGCTAATTACACTCAAGGATTCACTTTCCATGATAGGTTTTGGAACAAAGGTGGTGCAATCCATAGGCGGCTTCATCTTCAATCCTCCTGTTCATCTTCGCTTCTTCCTTAAAATGAAGAAGGGCTGCAGCACCCCATATCCTCCTACTTCCATCGCCTCTTGTTCAGCACCAGTTACAGCTTTCCATGTTCCTTTGTGAGTCATCACTCTCTTGACAGCATGTGTAGCTGCTGGTACTTAATCTTAGATTTTGTGGCTAAACCCCTGCTGTGGTGTGACTGCCCCCCCCCCACCCCCCCAGGGCCGGACTGGGGTCACAAACAAGCCCTCGCAATTAGGTCGACCGGCCTGGGGGTGAAGGGAGGGGGGCTAGGGTGGGAGGGAGGATGCTGGCGGGAACACTTTTGCTGCTTGCGCTTTTGTTACAAGCAGCTGATTTTGCAGCACTGCTACAAAACCGGCCTCCAGTAACAAAACCGGCCCCCACCAGCCCAAAACTGGCCCTCACCCTTCCGGCCTACTGGGGAAATGCCCAGTGCCCGCTACGGACAGTCTGGCCCTGAGGGACACCCTCTCGTTGGCAGCACGTGAGTCTTTCAAGAAAGATAGAGGAGTTTGAAGTGTGGTTTTACTTGTCTTGATAGTATCCGCATATTCTACGTATTGCGTCTGCCAGGTGTTGACCATGTGACTGCTTCTTGTGCCCACGCAGGGATAGCTGTATCGATTGATCTGGGATGTTCCCATTTATTGGCTTGTTGCATTGAATTAGGGTGGGTTTTAGAGTTTTTAGGTTTACAGAGATCTACATAATTTTGTGGCAATTTTGTCTTCCATCTGCCTGTGCCTTGGTATTCAGTTGCCTTTCATGATTAAATCCCATCTGATGCCTACTGTCCGCTTCTGTGGCTGGTCTTCAGATGTACAGTCTGGCGCCTAGAGTGACATGCTGATGTGCCATATTTTATGTATCTGTGCCTCTCAGACTTCTCCATTGGATATATAGTCATGCAATGGTGTTATCTGTTTACTCTGTGCCCCAAATCCTTTATATGTGTTTTTGTTCTAGTTGGCGCCTTAGCGTGCATGTTGCTTCTTTTGGATGCATACCTTATTCCAGCTATCCTAAATATCTAAAAGCATATGTGGATCGGCCTGTGATTATGACAATATGTATGGAGCTTTTCTTTGCAGGATCATGTTTACTTTTAAACATGATATTTTGGTCACTCGGAGTGTCTGTTGAGTAGAAAAGGTGGATTGGTGGTTTCTTCTCTTCATCACTGATTATTATTGTCACATGAATCATAAATGTCTACCTGTGAGTTTGTGCCACCAGAACTATGGTTGAGGGCTCAGAGGCAGTCTGAATGTGTATGTTGTACAGAATGCAGTAGACAAGGTGTCCTGCTACAGTTGAGAATATTCTTGGTCCATTGGTTGAGAGGCCCTTTCCACATATCAGGAGTTGTTCAAGATGCACAATTGATGTCGTCAGAGCTACACCATCTTTTATTAGGACAGTCTTTACCCCGACTGCTTAGAGACACTAGTGGATCTTTTTGAGTACAGCAATGCTAGTGTACAAAGAACTGCATTACAGTTACATGGCTAGTTGTCTGCAATCCTTCACCCATCCTAAGCAATCTTTCCTCATTCTGCTGATGTTTCCCGCTTGTATTGCTCTCACTTGGCCAACGGTCTGTACCGTCTTTCTCAGCTTTTGCCCAGGCATCATTTTACTGGTCAGTTGCTTTTTCTTATTGCTCGTTCGTCTCACTACCTGTGTCTGCTGCCCTTTGCTGTGTTGCACGTGTAGCTGATACAACCTGGTTGTGCCTTGAAGTGTGCAATGCCTGCTACTAGGTATTGGGACTGATATACTACAATGCCTAATACTTTACCATTGTAATATCTGCATTTTACATCAGTGGGAGAGGGTGAATGGTGCCCCTTGCATGATATTTGACATGCACTGTACATGGTGTGCCATCCACTCACATCATGTGTCAATGTCAGCACGCATGCCATTGTGCGGTGACATTGCTTTGGTGGAGCGGGATGCGCTTTTACGAACATTTGCTCTTAAATCGGTAGCAGCTATCTTTCGATTGAGTTATTAGTGAAGCCATGCTTTGCGGTGTGCTTTCAAGTTGGAATCACTGTCGTTCCTCCGCATAGATGTTGCCTCAGCTCTCTGCTATCCTTCAGACTTTGATTTGCAGATTAATGCCACATTACAGTTTCTGTCTTTTTTGTACTTTTGGATATTTTTTATTCTTCCATAATTCCATGGCAGTTAATATTTTTATTCACTTCCGGTTTTAGGTTTAGAATGTATTTACAAGTAAAGAAGCTGTAATGCATTTCCCCCCCAGAAATGTCTATTCAAATTATTACACTGGAAAATTATATACCTTTTATAACAAAATGTGAAATATATGCAATTTTCATCTGAAAAGACACACCTGCTTGGAAAGAATAACATTCTGTGTCACTTTCCTTTCCCCATTCTGTATATTGTCGGTATTGGATGAGAATCTGATTCACCGTTACGTCAAGCAACCTGTACGTTGTTTTCTGTCGAGTGAAAATACCACTAACAAATTCCAGCTGCTGTCAAATTAGGGTATTAAGTTTAAATTGCAAAGTTGTTTTTTAAATGCAAGAGTTTCTGAAGTCAAAATATAGGCGCCTGAAGATAAATATCTATATTGTGCAAATGTTCTTACAAGCCCATTGGTTTCCATATGTTTACAGGGTTATGAAGACTGGCTCAGGCACAGAGCTGACCATGAAGTCAATAAGAGTACCGTCTTCATTGTAGAATCTTCGAAGTGTGTGCAAAAGGAGAGTGAAAAAATTAAGGCAAGTATCTACATAAGCACCTTTAAAATTCAATAATGAAAAACAGTATATTAGCCCCTTCGCTCGAGGGTTATTCCCCCGCTGTGCTGGGGGGGGAAGGGGGCGCGCACAGCGCCCCCATGCTCATGACGAGCTCAGCTCGTCATGAGCTACGGCGCTCCTGTGCTCATGACGAGCTCAGCTCGTCACAGGTGTATTGACTCCCGTGGAACGCTCAGCACAGCGGGGGAATACTCCCCGCACCTGAGCGTTCCACGGGCCATGACGAGCTGAGCTTGTCATGAGCACCGGAGCGCCGTGGCTCATGACCAGCTCAGTGCGTCATGAGCGTCCAAAGGGTTAAGATATATCTTTAAATCAGATAATGTTATCGAGCAATGTAAACAGCTATAATGATGGGAGAAGCGCTTAAATAAGGTAAACTTGGAATTGCAGTACCTTGTAAATCCGAAGAACAGTAAAACGAAGGCTGTAATGTAGAATTTAAAATAAAAGAAGAGTCTTGGGCTTGATTTTCGGTAAATGGTGAAAATGAAGACTCCTAAAATTTCAATTCGCCGAGAAATCCAGTGGGTCTTGTAGGTTTCCCTCGTCGCCAATATAATGATGGGCAGTAGTCGATCTTGATGTTAAAATGTAGTTTATTTAATTCATAAACTATGGACCCACCGGAGCAGCAGGGCAAACATCCCAACTCTCCAGAAACCAACCGCCTTCTCCCCACAGCTCACAAAACACCAACATTCTAAATTACATCATGTAATTCCACAAATGACATAAGCAAGTTCTACAAATGATAAGGCATAACATACTGTAATAGACATAGAGAAAAGATACGACCTACTACCACAACAGCTGCAAGGAAGCAGCAAGACACTGCCTCACTACCAAGGATATAACTGAACTTTGCCGATTCTCAGAATTTTTATACTCCATTTTTTAAAAGCTCCTAGGTCTTACTTTAGCTTAGCCAAATCCAGTTTCATTATGTTCTTAAGTTTTACTATCAGATGAATCTTGGCATTAATTGTATAGTTTTTTTATGTATTGAAAACTTTCCCTGTTGATGTTTAATTGTTTTAATTAGCAACAGTAAAGTTACTTGAGATATACCTATGCATTCTTTTTAAAATATTGTTTCCACGGTACAACATCCCTTTTACATCCACTTAATGCTTGATAGAATATTCTTGCCTCTGAAGAGTCATGGCAGAAGCCTTGATGCATGTGTAGCTTTCTGAGTTACGTAGCAGTCAATTTCTAGGATCCTGAACCTTCCATAAATCCTGGTGCCCATTTAGATTTATTTTCTCTGACGGACAGGATCAGTGAACACTGGGTAGATGTAGAAATAGATGGGTCACAGAATGTGGTCACAATTATCGCACAACTTTTTGTGATCAGACATAAATTTTGAGATGGGACCTACGCACTGATGGTCTCGTTAGAAAATATTTGGTCACTTTAGGGGTGCAGAACAACCTGAGTACTGAATAGTAAGTGGTCAGTTTGTTTTTTGTGGGCCCTGGAATTTCTTCAAATAACGGAATGGTGGCTTGCAAGGATCAGCAGAACACCATCCTTGAGTTTGCATTCCCAAATAGAGATTGTTTTAAAAAGAATCTGTGTTTCTTAAAGGAATCGATACTGTTTTAAAAGAAAAAAAATCCCATTTGGGAAGATATTGGGAGGAACAATTCACCGATTCCTGCTCCCCCCCCAATACAATTCCCAAAGGGGAAGCCACCCAACAGGCTCACCTTCCCCTATGCGACCCTGTTACCACCTCCTTTGAGGAGGCGGTGACACTTCTGTGGTTTGCACCTGTAGTTGCAGTTGCAAATCATTGTTGCATCTCTTTGTAGATCTCAAATTTGAAGGAATGTCCCTTCCAAGCTCTCTCCTATTTTGCTGTTCGGTATGAGTTGATAAAATCCATTCCTTGAATTGAAAAGGCCTTACTTTTTCGCAGAATAGGTTTACTACATGGTAAAACACAATTTTGTGATGGTCTTTGCAGATGGACTTGTGGAGTGCTTGTCCTTTTTCCCATCAGGCTACAAGTGTGAAATATTTAGGTCTTTCAAACTCCAAACCCTTAGGTACCTGGTGAGCAAAAAATCTATAATCAATGAAAACACAGGCAAAGGCATTGCACTAATTGCTTTTTTCCTCGGTTGTGAATTTTTTCTACTAGTTATGAGATGTGTAAAGATTTTTATGAGAAGCATGTATGTATTGTCTCAGCTTCAACATCTTTTAAAAAAGTTTTAGAAAGACTTTATTGGTCATATGAATTATATAACATTATAATGAACAACAGAATTATGCTTTAACATAGAAGACAGTATAAAATAGAACAATACATGTAGACCTAATCAATGAAAACACAGGCAAAGGCATTGCACTAATTGCTTTTTTCCTCGGTTGTGCATATTTGTACTAGTTATGAGATGTGTAAAGATTTTTAGGCGAAGCATGTATGTATTGTCCCAGCTTCAACATCTTTTAAAAAAGTTTTAGAAAGACTTTATTGGTCATGTGAATTATATAACATTATAATGAACAACAGAATTATGTTTTAACATAGAAGACAGTATAACATAGAACAATACATGTAGACCTATAAATAATTCAAAACTTTAATGAAAGGAATATTTACAAAAACCCATGTATGATCAATAAGGAATTTAGAAACAAAAAGTAAAAAGAAAAGAGAAGAAAAAGGAGAAAAAGGAATGAATTGTGGGGAATTAAAAGTTAGAAATTTTAAAAAGTAAATGAGAAGTGAATCATATGTAATATTAACCATGGAGCATTCTATAGAAAATAACAATAATTGAGAATCATCATGTTATAAAGTATATGCATGTATGTATGTATATGTAGAACATCCTCTAGGGGCGAGTCTCAGTGGCAAAAACATAATCTTTTTACTATTCAACGTTGCAACCTGCCAATAAATTTGATACCTTTCATGAAATGGTTATCCATGACCTATAGAAACGTTATAAAATCAAGTGCAAAGACAATTTATCAATTGAGGAAAGACGAGCATTATTGGCACTACAACAGGATGAAACGATATCGATAAAGGCTGCAGATAAGTGGGCAATGTGATCATTCTTGACAAAAACTACTATATAAATGAAGATCGACGTGCTATGAGAAACTAACAGAGAAGCCTATCCTAAAGGACAAAGATTTACAAAACAAACTAGAATACGGGCTGGAAGAGACTAATTGACACAGATGAACAGAAATATATGACAGTGGAGAATCTCACAACTTTTTTCTTGTCAAAAATTCACAAGGATCAACGCAACCCGCCTGGAAGGCCAATAATTTCAGCAAATGTTTCCTTGTTGGAACCCAGGTCACATTACACAAACCACGTTCTAGCACCATTAGTGAAGGATCTGTGTTCTTATTTGAAAGACACAAGTGACCTTCTATGACATATAAACAGCACACCCTGGCAAGCCACCTACACATTGTTCACCACAGTCGTTATTTCCTTATATATCAACATAGAGCACGAAATTGGACTAAGGGCATGTGATTACTTTCTAAAAAGGAGGAACATTGATTATTTTCAGAGTAACCAAATGCTGAATAAAATGATCAAAATGTGGTAATTCAATAATGTCTTTTTGTTCAACAAAGAAATGTACAGGCAAATCAAGAGGACCGCCATGGGCTTTTCATTTTCGCCAAGCTATGCAAATCTTTGTTTCATGTTTTAATACGTAGCGGCTGCAGTGCCCAGCATGAAAGGTTTTGTGTGAAATCTGAAGTTTGTTGCAGAGGCTAAACCAGGGACACCAGTCTCCTGGGTTTGTACTATGCATTTGAAAATGAAATAGACTGGATAGGCAATGACTTCAATTACGCCTGGTGTTTCCCCTGCAATGGAAGACATGCCAGGGACAGCCTCACAGGAGATGGTGAGCATATGTCCTTGCCAAATATTTCCCTCATGCCGATGCGACCCTGTGAATAGTGAGGGTTTGTGGGCCTCAGTGTAACCATGTCTGGTATAAACAGCAACTGTGAACTGCCTATTAGAAACACTGGCAACTTGAATACATATTTCTGTTATATATTGAAGGGATAGTTACGCAGAGACTATTTATCAAGCATGGACTGTATTGGTCTTAATAACAATAGAAATACATCTTTCACTTTGAGCTGAAATAATAACACTACATGTGCCAGAATTCCTATGAGGGGATAAAAAGGGAAAAGCAATTAACATTGCAATGGACAACAGTCTTGTCACTGTGATCAAAGCTGCAATGGCAAGAATGTGTTGATTAAATTTGTTTGGAACTCCGAGCCCGTGAGAGCGCAGTGTCATCTGTTTTTGCTTGGTAAATGTTTGCAGATATTGGTCATATCCTAACGCTGGCCCCAGTAGCAAGAGCGTGCCGCTTTCAGACCATGTATGTATATAAATATATATATATTCACTGAAAAAACCATAGGTTATAGACCATATATAGTTAGGAATTAGCATTTACAAAACCTTATTTTACTCACACAAAACCATTGAAATTCGCATATATAGTTAGTTGTACTAACTATATATCGCGCACCCGCAATCCACTGCTGATCATGTCACATATTACATCATTCATGACATGGTCAGTGACATCACTGATGACATCTCAAATGACATCACTGATGACATCTCAAATGACATCACTGATGACATCACTGATGACATTACTGAGCACATCACTGATGACATTATTCATGTGATAATACGATGAACCTCTTCAGACTCTAATATAACCTTAGATACACTCAGTGTAAACAGACACTCACAGACTGTCACTCATCCATGGAGTTACTCACACACCTACTCAGTCATGCAAAGAATCAATCACACCTCCATTTTCTCAACTATACAGTTATACACACCTTACTTATTCAAACATATACTAACACATATTTACTCTCTTATACAATCCCTGATACAAGTTCACAATGATCCATACAGCCACTCACACATTCACTAGCTCTTTATGCACAGTTATTTATATTTGTCAACTCTCACATGTACTGTGTTTTACATATGTACTTACTTTGACATGTAGCACTGAGATATCCATTCACTCACCAATACACTCATGCACACAGTCAACCGCCCATACAGCTGTTTCCACATGCACTTTTGAACCCATACATCTAGTGAATCAACTGCTCACACATCTATGCACAGAGTCATACACCTCCCAGCCACCCACACACACACTCAGTCTCCCATACAAATACTTGGGCAACCAATCAATAACCCATATAGTTACTCATATAGCTACTGATCAACACATGCAGCAGTTTACAGAACAACAGACATAATGATGCACAAATTAAGACAGTTTAGTCACTAACCCATGCATTCAGTGAGACACATTTAATCACTCACTCATACAGTCAGTCACGCACCTACTAAATCCTTCATCCAGACACTTATACATCCACTCATTCTTCAATATGTAAGACATATTTTAACTTTACAGAAATACACAGTCACTGGATGTTGTCATCAGTGATGTCATCAGTGATGTCATTTGAGATATCATCAGTGATGTCACTGACCATGTCATGAATGATGTAATATGTGACATGATCAGCAGTGGATTGCGGATGCGCGATATATAGTTAGTACAACTAACTATATATGCGAATTTCAATGTTTTTGTGTGAGTAAAATAAGGTTTTGTAAATGCTAATTCCTAACTATATATGGTCTATAACCTATGTTTTTTTCAGTGAATTTCAATGGTTTTTTAATAGCAAATATCAAAAGCTTTAAAATGTATTCTTCTTTAAATCGAAAAATATATTTTATATGTTTTAATACAATTTTTTTATGTATTTTTTTTTAATTATTATTTTTTGTTTCGCTCCCGGTCCGCGAACCGGGTAGCTTCCCGTTAGCTCAATTTGGTGCCGCGACCCGGTTTGCGAACCGGTAAACGTTCCGTTTGCGCAACTGCCGCGTTAGAAAACAACATCGTGACGCATCACGTAAGCGCGACGTATGGCGTTCTCGCGTAATGCGTCTTATGACACGCCGCATTAGCGCACCCGGAAGTGCTCCGGAGCGCAAACCGAGGCGCGAAGCGCAGCTCCCCGGAAGCGATCCGGGGCACGGCGCGCAGCGCGTAACGTAAGCGTAACAGGTCATGTGACTTGTTAATAAAACTTTTCATTGGTTCATTTCACTTTTGGTTTCCTAATGATGTAAGGCTAGGTCATGTGACCTAAAAATAACACTTTTCATTGGTTTAGAATTTTTTTTTTCCCAAATGATGAAAGCCCCCACCTTTTTTCTCACTCTGACTTTCAACTTTGTGAGAGGAAGACCTATTTTGACTAATAAGCAATGGCTTCATTAGTAGCTGCAGCTGGTGCACCCCCACCACCACCACCACCACCACCTCCTAGGAAGAGAGGACCACCTCCTCAGGTAATCCTCAATCAAGAGGAGGAAGAAGAAGAAGAAGAGGAAGAGGAGCAAGAGAGGAGGCAGTTTTTGCCTGAAGAACCAAGGAGGTCCCATGTAAAAGAAGATTACATCTGGCAATTTTACTCAATTCCCCGGGGCCAAAAAAAAGTTAATGCCCGCTACGTTACCTGTCTCATCTGTAAAAAAAAAATCTGTCCAGAGGGACTGATAAGAAGTACAGCTATGGCAATTACACCATGCATCGGCATATGGAGAGGTGGCACCCTATAAATTATAGTGCTGCGCAGGTACGTCACCTGCAGGAAAACCCCCCTCCTGTGGCCAGTACATCATCTGGAGAGGCAGTGACGGGACCAGAGGCGAGGGAGACGGTCCCCAACATCCAGTTGAAGTTCGGGGAAGTGAAGCAAGTGTGCATTTATTGCGGCAAATTAATTTGCTACAGGGAGAGTAGCATAAATTTGATCAACGTAGCAATTGAAAATCATAAATGTCCAAAACGCCCCAGAAAGTAAATTATCTTTTTTTTTTGTTGCTCCTGTTGAGCCCGTTATAATCAATGATTTTCGTTTCCCCCCCCCCAAAAAATATAAAACCGTTCAAAAAATACAAAAAAAGTAAAAAAATGTTCAGAAAAATAATAAAAAAAATAAAACAACAAAAACAATAAAAAAAAGTTCTTTTCAGAACTACCTCCCCTTTATAAAAAATTGCTAGAATGTTTAGCACTCTGGCAACCTCTATTTCTTTTGATTCGCTTCCCGGTTCGCGCGCCGGTACGCGAACCGGAAGTGATACAAATTTTTTTTTTTTTTTTTTAAAAGGAAGAGTGAGTATAAGGGAAGGAAACAGAGAGTAATGTTAAAAGAAAGACAGCTAGAGGGAGTAACACAGAGATACTGTTTAATACATCTATTTACCAAAGAAAAGATGAAAGAGGGTATAATTGAGAAACACAAAATAGATAAGGAAGTGAAAGAAAAAAAGGAGAGTAGAGGAATAATAAACAAGAGTTTCTTGGAGAATATGAGTGAATGTTCAAATTAAGAAGAAAAACAGTAAAGGATGTGGAATGAGAGGTAGGGATAGAACCGGACTAAAAGAACAACCCCGAGGGAAAGTGTTAAGAAAAGAGTGAGTGAATGTAAATAGGAATAAAACAAGATGTATGACAGTGACTAAGGTTAAAACATGTGGAATAACAGAGAGAAAAAACAGAAAGCAGAAAAGAAGAAGTGAGAGAAAAGGAATAATTGAAACAGCAAAGAAATGTAAATAACATAGTGTTCTTGAACTACAGGGAGAAAGCATAATGAACAAGTAGTGAAAGAGTGATCAGTCAGAGACAGTAAGAGGAGTAGAGACGGAGTGAGTGAACAGGAGTGAGGAACTATGAGAACAGAGGGACTGAGAAAAGGAGTGGAAGGGGTAGAGTAAGTAAGTAATAGAGAAAGGAATGAGGGAAGTAGCAAAGGCAGGAAACTGAGGGTTAAAGAAATGAAGCAGTGGAACTAATAGAAGTTAAATGTGATAGAAATGTAACGAAAAGAGTACAAAACACTTACCTTATAATTGTCGTTAACTTAGTCACTTGTTATTTTTATACTTTCAATCTGTGAAAGAAAGAACAAAAATTTGAAAAATATTAAAACATGTATTTAAAAATTAGAAAAGACAAGGGAAAAGATTGAAAATCATCCAATTTTACAAAGAAATAAAGTTAGAGATAAACATGCAGAAAAAAAGAGAAAGAAACTGTGATAGACAGTCAGAGACAAAAAGAAATTGTAATAGAGTAAATTACTAAGAGAAAAAAAAGGAAGATACTTTCAGTGACAGAAAAGAAGGATAAAAGAGAAAACTAAATTGAAGTTGTGTAAGCTACTAAAAGAAAGTGAGTAAGGTAAACTATATAAGGAAAGGGTGAATAAGGAAAAGAGAGTGAGGGAGAGAGGAGACAGAGGAAGTGAAGGAAAGAGTGTCAGATACAGACTGAGTGAGGCAACAAAGAAAGATAAATGAGTGAGGGTGAGTTATACTAACTATTTGCACCAAAAAAGGAGAACCCAAAAATATTTAATTTAGAAAACAAAGGGAGGAAAGAAGGAAAAGACAAGCGAAGCAGAAGGTCTAAAAGCTGAAAAATGGTGCAAGGGAGAAAAGAAAAAAGCAGAGTTGGATTAGGGAAACAAAGGTTGAAAGATAAGTGGAGTTAGACAGCAAGGGTGAAAGAGAATAAAACAAAAGGCAATGTGAGTATGTAAGGAGGATTGATAGAAGGTAGTAAAAGATGAGTGAGCATGAGATAAGACGAGTACAAATTAAAATTCACTATACAAAGTACAGAATTAATTATACATGTTAAATGGTTTATTTTTGCTGTTCTCAGAATATATCAAATTTCACTAAAAACAGTGAGTTGAAGGTATTCATCATATAACAGCGGGGAAAAAAAAACACAATCAAAATGATTGTGTTTAAAAAACCCATATAACATAACCAATCAGAACTCCTTAAAAGTAACTTACTTTCCATGACGTCGAAGGATGTCCTAGGAACAGCTTATACTCTGTTGTGCTGTTATTATTTTCAGCCCGCCACTTTCTGAAAGAAAAGCTCCATCGTTTTGACAAATATGTTACATACAATAAATGACTTCTCGCTCTCTACCGCACTTCTCCTCAAGGCCAAATCGTGTAAGAGCCATTTATAACGCTTGGAATTCTTCTAAGCAAATCCTGTCATTTTCTTTTTCCGCAACTTTCAGAAAGAAAACGTTCAAGATCACTTTCACAATCCTGTACTAGTAATATCTCACCCTTCTTGCTCACTCATGTTCCACATTTCCTATGACACTGATACTGCTTACTATGAGGCACACTTTTACACTACCTCTATGACTACTACAATTATTTAATTCTCTACATCACTTTTAATCACAAAGCAATTTAAAACAGTACATAAAATTATATCAACTCCTAGAATCATTATAGGCCAGTTGCCTACCCAAAATTCTCTCTTCTGAAAACAGAAAGCAAGAATATTTTTAAGTCAAAAGGCAACATTGTTTCATAGTCAAATGTGAATCATTTCCGAAACATCAGCTTTTTTTACATTTTAAATAAGCTGTGTAATAAGCGGATGTTGTCAAAGGACCATTATGTCAAATAATAGCTGCAGTTACAAATGTTCTTCCTAAAATCAACGACTGTGTAGCCACAACATTTGTAATTAAAGTTGAAAACTTACTTTCATCAGGTTTATATAGTTGGAATTTTAAAATGACATTATAACCAAAAGTTTGTACAAATAATGTGGACAGCATTGCAGACTTACATTACCTCTACTCCATGTTTTGATTGGCTGCTTGAATTAGCTTATTAAAAGAAACAGTTTTTCTGAACTCATTCAAAGTGCAGTTATTTTTCCATGACGTCAAGTGTTATGGTAAGAACACCGTTTGCTTTGGGAAATACTCTGTTGTCCTTTAACTAATCCGTGCCCACCACTTTCTGTAAGAAAACCTTCTTTTTTTTCAGGAACTACTTAAAACTCAAAAATAACTTTTTACTCTGTACTACACTTATCCTCAAGGCCAAATAGTGTAGGAGCCATTAGAACCTCTTGAAATTCCTCAGAGCAAATCCCGAGATTCTTTCCCTAAAATTTTGGTTTTAAAACACCAGGTAAGAATTTTTAAGGTCAAAAGGCAAATTTATTTTGAAAGTTAAAACAGAATCATTGCAGAATGACCAGCCGTTTCTAGACTTCAAATAAGCTGTGTAATGTCCTGATGTTGTTGAAGGACCGTCTTGATATATAATTGCTGTAGTTACAAAAGTCCTTCCTGATATTGACAACTGCGAAGCCACAACATTTTTAATTAAAGTTATCAATTTTGTTCCATCAGGCCTACATCGTTGGAACATTAAAATGACATACTGGCCATATGTTCGTATAAATAATGTGGACAGCATTGCAGACTTACATTGGCTACACTCCATGTTGTGATCGGCTGCTTTTACTAGCTTATTAAAGGACACTGATTTACTGTCTGGCAAAGTTAAATATATAAATCTTTCTGAGTCTACACTAGTAGTACTTGATACCCTACAGTTCTCACAGTCATGCTGCCATTTATAAGAAAGGCCAAACAGATGATCTACATCTACACCTTCATCTTGCAATACATCAAGCATATACATTAAAAACTCCTGACAATCTTGCTGAATATTTTGAGAGAATTGCGTTTGACCTGAACATTTGTCTAACAGATTTCGAATTTCAGACACACTTTCTATTTTTGTTCTATCAGTGCTACATTTCTCTAACACAGAGTTCAGTAAACAGCAAAAACTTTGATCCGAATTGATCACAATCTGTTCTTTTAAAGTTTCTAGAGAAAAGACAACATTAACCACTACATTAGCATAGCAGTTGACACCAGAACTATTTTCAAATTGAAAACCAACAACATCTTCAACAGAATCCATTTTCTTTCTGCTTATAATTTCGGGTTCATCGACTTTTCGTCTTTTTGCTACAACCTCCCTACTATTGGTCACATTTCTTCATTTCCGGCCTACCACACGTTTCTCAAACAAAGGATATTGAGGCAAATGTGGCGCATACTCTCTTCTTAACCTATTGTATTCCTTAACACAATCTAGATCCGCACAAATGTTTGTGACATCACACTCAATCAAGTATAATCCCGATAAAGTTCTGACTCGTGACAATGCCACATATGCCATTCCCTCCTTGAACACAGAACTGCCAATATTCACCAATGCACTGTCTACACTTAAACCTTGCGATTTATGGATTGTCACCGCATATGCCAAGCAAACAGGAAACTGCTTACGGCGAACATATAAGTCTTTTACAAGCAAAAATCTAGCAGAGCAACGACCAATTAACTGTACTTCCTCAATGCCATCAAATTTAATTTTTAAAAATTCAATTCCATCTCTATTTCTGTATTTCTCAAAATCAACAACATTACCCATTGATCCATTTACCAGACCTCTTTCAACATGTAAATTCCTTCTCAAAATGATACGGCAATTTAAGCACACATTCAGAGTCTTTTCAAAACCAGCAGTTTTAGATATAGTCTTCTCTAATGAATCCAATTTTGATTTCAAATTCTCAGACAAAATAATTGTTGCTCCCATATGCTCTATTCTGTCAATAGCTTCCAGTTTCACAATCTCTTGGTTTTCTAAATTCAACATTTTGTTGTTGAAGATGGCACATTCTGCAAGAGTTGGCATCAAACATATTCCAGATTTCTTCTCAGTAATTTTCCGAAAAATATTCTCTGGCACACCGTCTTCTTCTGGATACAAATTTGACAGTAATCGTGCATGTAAAGCTTCTTTCCCATGCTCGGTCACTTTTCGATTCTAACATCTTGTAGAATATTCTTATAATCTTCATCCTTCGCTTGACGCATATTTTCACGCAGTTCAGCATAATTGAAGTTCAACCATATATTAACGTTGCCAATGCTCCCTAAGCACTTCCTGGTATCTTCATGTGTAAGTAGTTTAAACACTGGTTGTCCTTTCTCTGGTGTCAGCTGCAGAAGATCACCGAAAACAATGATGTGTTTGCCACCAAATAACACATCATACTCTGTTTTAAGAACTTCTTGCATTCTCAAATGCACAAAGGCAAGCATGACATTGGAAACCATGCTTACTTCGTCAATGATAAGAAGTTTCATTTTCCTCAAGACTCTTGAAACTTCGCAACAAGCATCTCCAGATAACGTGTGGTATTGTAATTTGTTATCATGCTCCACTGGCAGCATCAGTAGACGATGCAAAGTAATACCTTTAATGTTATGTGCTGCCAGTCTAGTTGGAGCGGTGACAACACAAGACAGCGATGACTCAGTCCTTTTCTGCAAATAACATGAAATTGCTTTAATGAGGAAACTTTTTCCAGTTCCTGCTTCTCCACTCACGTACAGTCGGACAGGCTTCAACGACATACATGAGCACTCTTTCTTCTCATGACTTAATCCATGATCAATTTGGTTGGTAACTTCGTCATATATTTTCCTCTGCTCAACGTTGAGTTGTCTTTCCAAGTCTTCTAAGTTAACCGCATCCTCCTGAGCATGTGCCATGGCTCTTTCCACTTCAATCATGGCAGTGGCAGCTTCATTTTCGATAACTGGTCCTCCTAGTGGATCCTGACTCAATGAAACAGAACTCTGACTGTCCTGAGAACTGTCTCTAGCAATCTCGGCTGCAATTGTTGCTTCCTGCTCGATTTCCGCATTCAACATTTCTAGAAATTTTGGAAAAACAGGACATTCTATGGTGTCCTTGGCTGCATTGAAAGAGTCTACGTAACAGAGGAAATCTCCAAGCAGTTCCTCTTCTGCACGCCAAGGCTTGAAAAGTTGCAAAAGAGCTAAATAGAAAAACTCTTTTCTTTCAGGAGATTCGCCACTCAATTTTCGATGATTTACCAATGGGCATTTTCTTTGCTTGACCAGACATCCCTCACTTCCAATTACAGCATACACTCCTTTATCAATATCTTCTTTGATGTTCCTCTTGAATATGTAATTTTGTAGAACCTCATACAGACAAACATTCTCGAGGTGACTGCTTCTATTTGGATAATATGTATCCAACATGTTGGTCTTCAAAATATCTGTACTGTTTGGCTCCTTTTCCGCCAAATACTCAATTTCCCATACAGGTTTCAGAACTCGATTACGTGTTGCAGCAAGACCAAGACTCGCCCAAATGATACTCCTAGATTTGGCATAGAGACTTGCTGAAGATAACCGGTCAGAACATTCGTAAGCTCTGATTTCTCGATGCGACAACATCTTCAAACTGAAACTGTACAACTTCTTACTGAGGCTCTTTTCATGGGAAATGTCCTCCCACATATCCTTCAATTCTGTCTTTTCTTTTTTTGTGATGTAAGATGTCACATACCGAGCCACAGCCATACAGTTATCAGCCACAAACTGTATATCCATGTTAGCATTCCACATGGACAAAATCACTGGGTTGTAGTCGTTGATGTACTTGGACTCTTCGTTTCTTTTCAAATTGTATGCATTTTTGGGTGATTTCCTCGTCACATTATGTCGCAGCGAAGACATCAAACTGTTCACTCTTCCTTTAGAAATCACCGGTCGTGGAAAGCTGAAACGACATTTTGTGTAGAACTTGTCCTTGTTTCTGAATTTACGACGACAGTACTTTCCACAACGATGGCTTTGAAAGCATAAAACTTGTTCTCTTAGGCTTTTGTCTTCCTTTGTCTTTGGAACAGCACATGTAGAATACTGTTCTATGAAACTCATCACTAAGTCATCCGGATCTGTTCCAAATTTGGGTGCATCTTTGATCCATAGCAGCATATGTATATGAGGAGCACCTCCTGCTTGATACTCCTTTCTCCAGAAGAAATCCAACACCTCTCCAAGAGGTGGATTTTTCTTGTTCATGATGAAAGACATCATAGCTTCAAATCTATGATTGAAGTACCTGCATACATTCACTGAATCCAAAGAGCACAGTTCTCCGGGTGTCTTGAATTCGATATTTTCAATGTTTCCATTTGCCTCTCGTAGAAATTCAAGTAAGTCTTCCCAGCCATACTCGGCACAGCTGAGAGTGAGGAACCATGTGGGAGTTCCTAAGTTCCTCAGCATACATTTTAAATCTCCATGTCGACGGTACCAGTACTCATTAGTACCACGCTGACATGCCATGAGATTAATCAGGTGAGAATCGAAAATACTGTCTTGCACATTGACTTTATCCATAAAGTCCCTTGCTGAGATATTTTGCATCTGTATACCACTTTTCAAGATGTGGTTCACTGCATATGACAGTCCAGACAGATCGCTTTCAAACAGTAGATGAAACAAATAGGGAATGCATTGACGAAACCTAGGATCTTCTGCATACAATCGTAAAGTCCGGTATTCAGAAGCAGGAATTTGATCAGGTCGCTCATCATATCTTCCTCCTTGACCTGTTGGAAATAGTTGTGGGAAACACCGAGCTTCCAAACTTTCCTCCCAAACACTAATGGGACTCCCTTTGGCTTGTTTCATTTGAAACAACTCAATAGCATTCCCCATGACTTCCTTGGAATGCAAAGGATGAACACTATAATGTTCATATATTTCTTCATTTTTAGAGGCTTCTACTTTCTCAATTTGTCCAGCACACAAATCGCTGTCCTCTTCTTCACTTACTTCCTCTTCTGCAACATATAAATTCTTGTAGTACTTATTGTTTTTCATCAAATACAATGTTGCCTTTTTGACTTTCCTAACATCCACTAAATCTTGCCAGATTTTCTTACTCTTTTTTGGAACCCCATTAACTAAGATAACCAGAGGTTCCTCTTCCACTTTCTCTACTCCAATTGTATTAATGTTTTTCTTCAAATCTAGAGGCAAATAAACAACTCTTCCCTTTAATCCTCTCTGTAAATCTGATGGAGTCAATTTCCCTGTCTTTGGCTCCATTCGTACAATAGCCTGAAAGGGATGGACACTTTGAATCAAAATAGATTCATAAGTATTTAAATCCTTCAATTCAGAAGAAATGTCAACCAATTCCAGATTATTATGAACCGCTCTAGCAGGCATCTGGTTTTGATTTAATTTGTTACAACAATAAGTACACACACGTTGATCCGATCCCAAATCAAAACAATTTTCTACCATCAAGTATGTTGCGAAATCCTTCCATTCACTATTATTTTCCCTTTCACTTTTTGCATATAAATCCACTAACTTAGTCTGATTCTTATAATAAGTGCGTCGACAACACACACAAGTGAAATTAGGCCTCTCACTTGATTTCACCTGAAACGTGGCAATTTCCTTCTGAAAATTATCTGTACTGGAAACCTGTACACTCTCTTCCACATTACCTTCTTCTTCTGGGTCAATTTCAACATTCTTCTCTTTACTTGCAAAGTAACAAAACTCAATTTCTTCACAAATATTCTTCACATCTACTTCAGAACCATGCAAAAGAGCAGTGCATAATTGTTTAAGCATAATTGCTGGACTCTTAGCATAATACAACATTCTAACTAATTTCCTCACTTTATTATGATGCACTGCTAGCATCCTGAAATGATGAAGAACACTCTGGCATACTCTCCTGGAAAGACAAGCCAGTGAATGACCATGCAAACCTGTCACTTCTCTCACTCTGCAAGGATCTAATTCTTGCAACAACTTCATTTTCTGTTTTAAAGTTTTCTTATTAAATGTCCGTACAAAATCACAAAGCAAATTGATGGAATCCTGTTGCACACTGCAAATACTACTACACTTCCAGGTGTACACTGGTCCCTTAGGACGTCTTCCTAAAACCTCATTACCTAACACCTCTTCTGCCTCTGTTGACACAAGTTTTTCTTTTTCAACCGGACAACCATCTTTCACCTCATATGCTCGACCACTGGTGTCAACTGCATGCACCAAATCATTATCCTGGAAATAACTCTCCTCATTAAAAAATGCCTCACAACTTGAACTATGCATCCATTCTCCTGAAAAAACTTCACAAAAATTACTACGATTAATTGTTCTCTTCCATCTACTATTTGTTTTGAAATCATAAATTACCTTGTTTAGTTTCCTAATTCTATTGATTATCAAAATGAATAACTTTCGCTTAATTTCGAATGCCTGATCAATAATTTTCTCAATGTTTCTCTTTCTCTTATAAAAAGCCACTTTCTGTTGACGTTTCTTAATATTTTTTAACAAATTGCCAATTATCCTGTTGCGGAACATTCGTCTACGAATGTCCCTAACCTGATTTTTCCTTCTACTACCATGCACAGAGTTATCTCCTGCTCTAGCAGTAACATTTTTGAGTGGCCTTTCCTTTCCGTTTAAATTGGCTCTCTTTTTCTGGACTAAAACATGTTCTGTAGTGATACTTTTTTTTCTGGAAATGTTTCTTAGGAAAGATTTCGTTCTCTTACCCGGAGCTTTTTTGGTGACTTGACAAGTTTTTATTGTAGAGGACTGCTGCAAGCATGTAGTAAGCTGCTGTGTTTGACGTTTTGTAGCCTTTCTCCTTCTTTGCTTCGAAGGCATTGTGTAATTTTGAAATGATCTGCAGTTGAATCTGTGATAAAATATAATAAAAAATGTTATTAACCACTATTACCAAACAGTAAATCAATAACAGTCATCAAAAAATTAACACACTACTTGTCAATTCTACATACAATAATTTTTAGTGCATTGGCAAATTTAAAACTCACAAATAGTAGCAAAGAAATGGAATGCTTCTACATTTGACCTGTGCTCTTTTATATGTGAATCTGAACTAATTTTATGAGCATATTTGACTAATTTATTAAAGACACTACACACAAGCTGTTTTTGAAGTTGTATTTAATTTTAAATGAAACGGTTAACATGGTTACTTTTCATTTCCAGTAACTTTTAAAAATAAGTCTTTATAGTTCCATAGGCTCGAGCAGGTCAGCTTCCCACCCTATGTCATACAATTCTGACAAATCGGCATCCTCATCATATTTTTCATCATCCACAGGATTTAAATCATCCAAGGGATCTACTTCCACTGATGTTTCAATGACAAGTTCAATGATAAGATCGAGATCAACAGATTGCTCATTATCACTCATGCTTGATGTTGTCGTTATCTTTAAAGAAAGAGAACAACAATGAGATGTTGCAGAGTAAGAGACAAATCTCAGAGACTATAATAGTAAAATTGTTTAACAAGAGTAACATTTTGCAGATATTATTTAACCATGTCCAGCGATGCTGAGGAGGTGAGGCCTATGTCCAAGTTTTCAGTGAACAGGACTCATCTCTTCTTAACCTTGGATAAGCCTCACCAACTCTGTGTCCCCTGCTCATACTTAAATGTAAAGGGGCAGATTTATGTTAACTGGCGCATCCCCAGGGATGCACCAGTTAACGTGCGCCGCTGCTCTGCCACCCATGATGTGCCGCATTTACAATGTGGAGCACCATTGAGCAAAAACAGCACAGATGCGTCACGCATCTGTGCCGCAAAAGCGGCGCATTGCAGGAATCACGTCGTAAGCGCGACATGTCTACTGCAATGCACAGGGGCAAGCCACACATTGCATGGTGCATCACTCCTTATGCCTGTTTCAAACAGGCGTAAGGATTTGATTCAGCAATGTCATAAAGCTGATTCAGTGAAATCTTCTAAATTTCACTGTGTTAGTTTTACAGGGCTTTCATGGAAATGAATGCCCACCCTGCAACAAAACGCCCACATGAAACCTGACGAAGGTTTCATGTGGCACAGGACTTTACACCGTGACACATCTGCCTAGATGCATCAAGTTGTAAATATGTCGCAACATAGCACATCTTTTGCGCTGCCGCTGCGTCACAAAAGTGACGCACAGCGGCGCAAATGAGGCACACGGCCATCATAAATCTGCCCCTAACATTTTAAATGATTGGTTCAGGATGCCTATAAGGTGTGGCCTATCCAGGGGTTTGTTTGAGGTGAGGCCTACTCAGGGTTACAGATGAAATTTAGGCTTGTTGAAGAGTACAGAGGAGATAATACATGTGCAGGCCTACCAACGAAGTGATTCATGTCCACTGCACTCTTGAACAAAGGCCAGACCTCCTCTGTCTCCCTGGACAGGCCTAAACCTGATCTGCACAATGTGATTCGTAATGTTAGGAAACACAGGTGATGTAATTGAAAAATGTGCAATTTCTTTTGCTCATTTCACAATCACATCACTTGTGTTTCCTTTGCTTAGGTATCTCATTGTGCAGATGTAGTCTAGCATATCAAAGAGTACGCAGAAGGTGAGCACTGTATGCAACAATTTTGACACTTACAGAAGATTCAGCTTCTCCATGCCCCCTACACAGTCCTAAATGTATACAGTTTAAACTGACGGTATCTTGTTGCAGATGAAGTGAGGCCTATCTTGCAACATGGTGCATCTTTTGCACCACTGCTGCGTCACAAAAGAGACGCAACAGCGGCGCAAAAGAGGCGCACGGCCATCATAAATCTGCCCCTAACATTTTAAATGATTGATTCAGGATGACGATAAGGTGTGGCCTATCCAGAGGTTTGTTTGAGGTGAGGCCTACTCAGGGTTGCAGAAAAAATTTAGGCTTGTTGAAGAGTACAGAGGAGATAATACATGTGCAGGCCTACCAATGAAGTGAGTCATGTCCACTGCACTCTTGAACAAAGGCCAGACCTCCTCTGTCTCCCTGGACAGACCTAAACCTCATCTGCACAATGTGATTCGTAATGTTAGGAAACACAGGTGATATAATTGAAAAACGTGCAAATATTTATGTTCAATTCACAATCACATCACCTGTGTTTCCTCATCTTAGGTATCTCATTGTGCAGATGTAGTCTAGCATATCCAAGAGTACGCAGAAGATGAGGACTGTATGCAACCGAGCAATGTACATTACTCACCTCCCTTGACACTTACAGAAGCCTCAGTTTCTCCATGCCTCCTACACAGTTCTAAATGTATATCATTATCATCATAGTGACTATGAAACTCTTGCAGAACATATTGTGAAACCTTAATGACTTCAAGAAACGTGTTTTTAAACCGGCAAACAAGGAAAATTATTCTCACATATTCATGGTGGAAAGTAAAACATTTATTTAAAGAAGCAGACACCATTATGACCTTCTCATAAATGTGAAAAGCATTTCTTTTTAAAAAAAAACGATGTTCTGGTCATAATTTGAAAACACAACACAGCTCCTATGTAGAAGCACACCCTGTCAGTACTTAAATTTGCCAAGCACACATGGGGGCGTATTTACAAGGACCTTGCACCACGGGGAAATGACTTAAATTAAAATGGGGAAAATAACATCAAAGCAGCCTATGAAACTCTAGCAGTACATATCAAGAAACCTTTTTAAACACATCAAGTAAACCAATTATTCACCCACATTCATGGGGAAGTGACTTAAAATGCCCTAACACACATGAAAGCGTATTTTTAAGGGCCTTGCACCATTTTTGCGTCACTTTTAACATGGCCATGTAACTCAAAGAAACAAAATATAAATTTGCCAAGCACACATGGGGGCGTATTTACAAGGACCTTGCACCACGGGGAAATGACTTAAATTAAAATGGGGAAAATAACATCAAAGTGACTCAAAGGCCTTGTAAATATGCCCCAAGCAGCCTATGAAACTCTAGCAGTACATATCAAGAAACCTAATTGACTTCAAGAAACGTTTTTAAACACATCAAGTAAACCAATTATTCACCCACATTCATGGGGAAGTGACTTAAAATGCCCTAACACACATGAAAGCGTATTTTTAAGGCCCTTGCACCATTTTTGCGTCCTTTTTAACTTGGCTATGTAACTCAAAGAAACAAAATCTATTTGTAAAACACTTGACACAAAGCAACATTTTAAATACACAACTTTCTTCATAATTTTCTCCATAAAGCATACTATTCTCTATCTAAATTAAATGAATTTTTTCTCACCTTAGCAAATACTTTTTGAGTTTCAAAACAGTCTCAGACACACACCAATTTTTCTTTAGCAGAGCAAAGGGTATGCACTCCAGAGGCTGCAACCAACAATGGCACAGAAATGCTGTAATTCATCACACATATCTCTCATGTCACCCAATCAAAACTCTTCCCTCACTTTTTTCAAATCAACACCCTTCCCCCCTCTGCCCTTTCTGCCTTTTTTCCATAGCAACCACCTCCTGACCTCTCATGTTTTCAAGTTCACACAACAATGTTTCAATTGAACTCTGAACTCTCAGTACACCTGCGTATCTAGTGCAATCTTTCATAAAATGATTTTTTCTTGACCATTCAAATTACATCTTTCAAAGAACTCATCCATGCACCCTAACTTTCTGTTTTCAGCAATCAAAATCCACCAATCACTGCTACTGAATCATTAGCACAGAAACTCCACAGTTTTTTTCATTATAAAACTCCTACTGTTTCAACTGCCATTTCATACCCACACTTCATCTGACTGCAGCATAACCTCCTCTCACCATGTTTTCTGTCTGGATTGTTGGACATAGTTACATCCACTGGGCTCAAAGGTATGCTGATAACAGAAATTTACACAACCTCAATTTACAAAATGTGGAAATCAACTGGATTGGCCACAGAGGATTAAAATGTCACCAATTGATACCATTGGTGAAAACCTTTTTGCATTTGCCAACACCTGACCTGTTAATTGTGCACTGTGGATGAAATGACTTGGGCACTTTGACTGGGGTAGGTCTGGAAATGCTTTTAAAGGACACCTTTGAGCAATTGATGGCACTTTTTCCTCAAACTGCCTTGGTATATTCAAATATATGCCAAAGACAGAAATGGAGGTGGTCCAACCAATTTTGTCCACAAATTGAGAAATCGAGGAAGCATGTAAATAAGTCTGTTTCAGCTTACATGAGACCATGGAATGGGCTCCATCTACAACAATAACTTGCGTTACTACATGGAAGATATCTACAGAGGAGATGGAGTTCACTTCTCAGATGAGGGGAACAGAGTTTTCATCCTGAATTTAAGACTATGTATTGGTACCTACTTATAAGTACCTAAATCTACCACATACCCAAAAGCTCTTCTCAGAGCTACCCTAACTATGATCACTCTAAACAAATTTTAAATGTAACTTTTTTTTAAACTAATTTTCACGATTTACGCTTTCCGGAACGCTACCCGGTTCGCGCACCGGACGCTAACCGCGTGAAATTTTTAAAAAAAAATTGGTTTTTTTTCCACACATATGGGCCTCCTCAGCCACCCTCAGAAAACCTAGGGGGTCAGGATACGTCTCCCGTGCCCCCTTATACCCATTTCCCACATTGTTTTTCCTCCATCTTGTGATTAAATTTCACCGAAACACAAGATGGCGGACTCCCGTTACGCTACCGGTTAGCTACCCGGTTCGCGTACCGGGTAGCGCCTCTACCGCAAAAAAACGAATTTTTTATTTTTTTTATTTTTTCCCCGCGGGACCCTTTAATAACCCCCTCATCAATCCTAGGGGGTCAGGAGGGGTCTACCTTGCCCACTTTCATTAATTTCCCCCTTCGTTTTTCTTCACCTCTTGTCTCTCGATCCTACCGAGAGACAAGATGGCGGCCGCTCCGGACTGTTTAGAATGTTGACAGACACCGGAGAGCCAATCAGCTTCGCTTCGCGAAGGTCCGTTACGCGTCAGGTACGCGAACCGGGGCGCTAACCGGAGCGCTGTTACAGATATATATATTTTTTTGAACGTTAATTTATCAAAATCCACTGGAGCACATATATTGAGACCTAGCAAAGGCACATCGGCCAAACAATATCTACAATTTTGCCAAGTTTCGTGTAAATCCATTCAGCCGTTCGAGCTAAAAGTGAGTCCAACCGCCCTATGGAAAATTGCATGGGAAAAACGCGTTTTGAGACCCCCCCTTTTTTCTCGGCTCCCCCTTGACGAAACCCCCCCACATTTTCAGGGGCTGCTCAGAAACAAAATGTTCCATTTTCCTGAAAATTTCAGCCAATTCCATCCTCAAACGCCAAAGTTATTCGACATAGAATTTTCAAAAATCCCATAGAGAAAAAATCCTATATATATATATATATAGAGAGAGAGAGAGATAGTTTATATATAAATATATAGTTTATATATAAATATATAGTATATATATATGTGGTAATGAATTATAAATTGTACATAATCACAGAATTAATAAAGATTTTCAAGGCGGTTTAGACTGGTCTTCAATCAAAGGTTGATTTAAAGCACACAAAATAGCAGTAGTATTTAGATTATTTGTAACAGGAGCCCATAGAGCAAGTGAGAGAGGTACAATATAAGCTCTATCAAGTCTTTGGTTATGACATAGTCCACATCACCAAGCTTGAAACAAAATGTTTGAGTTCTTTCAGATTTTGTTAATTTTTTGTAATGCAACTGCTAACATAAGGTCAATTGAACATACAATTACTCCAATGTTCTGATAAGCTGCCTAGGAACAGATTGGTTTAGGAAAAATGAACATTTGATTGAAATACAGAATTTATCTGTTCCCAAACCCTAATATAAAACAGGTGAGTAGAATGACAACTAAGGGCTTGATTACGAATCTGGTGATCCACGGGCTGCCAGATTCACGGGGGTCTCCTGACCATCCTATTACAACAAGGGAGGTCGGACTGCCATTGCCCAGCTGCAGCTGACGGGGAACCGCCATTCCCTTGTGATGTAGCGGCATTCAGGAGGCAGTAATATACTTGGCGAGACCGCCGCGGTCCTGCAAGCATATTACAAATTTTCTCTCAAACCCTAAAAGGCCCCTTTATGCCTCCTCGCCAAGTGGATGCACATATGTGGGCACAGCATGTGCCCTCCTTTGTGCTTGGACACTGGTTCCTACATGGCATGGACTTTGTAGTCTATGCCATGCAGGAACTGTTTTTGGCATTCACATTGCAGTGCTCCTTTTCCGGGCACCACCGTGGGGATGTCAAAAACAAAGAACGCCAGACAGGAGGAAACTCCTAACCACTGTTTCGGCAATGCGGCAGCGGGACGGACCCAGCACCACACTGCCAAAGTCGTAATCAGGCCTTAAATATTATTTGTTTGTAGGCTGCGTTACATTCATCACATGACCAGCGTGTAGGAAGTATGTTGGGAGTTATTGTAGACAAAATGTGAGGACGTAGAAGAATTCTATTATTTACAAAAAGTAAGAATTTGGTAGTGTTTGCTGCTCTTGAAGATTTTTGAATCTTGATCCAAATTTTATTCCACAGGTGAACAAACCAGTTAACCTAGAGATCCTCTTCCCATTTCAGTTCCACCTGTGATTTATGACTCTCTTTATCTGAAGATCTAGTATTTTTATATAGTGTGGATGCTATGGTCTTGAAAAAAGAGTATCAAAAAGATGATTATCCGATATCGTGATTGCATTACTGATCGGAAGTTTAGCATATTTAGCAGATACAGTTTGTGGCAAATTGTTACATTTGTATTTAAATGAATTTGGAAACTGAAATAGAAGTTGTGCATCAGTGAAAGATAGTACTGTCTTGCCCTTAAAGAACTGATGAACCCATATTAGCCCTTTCTCTCTACATGGTTGCCAAAAAAGTGTTCTGTTTTAATGGTAATAAGTGAATTACGCCAGATAGATACATTTAAGAAATTATCTCTGTCAGTAAAACATGGAAGTAGTATGAGGTACATTAATCTGCATGTGTTTTTAAGGATGAGTTGCGACAAACATGAGGGTTGTTGGGAAAAAGATATAAATTCTTCAAATGAAAAAGGATAAATATATATTTTTTCTCGATCTTAGCCATAGAGGACAATCATCTTCAATGCTATTTAATAGCCAATAAGGCAATTGTTTTAAACAAAAAGCATTGAGATAAGTTTGAAAAACCAGAAAGTTAGCTCCACCATACTGGTTATCCTTTTTTAACCTCAGTAAGGACATACATGGTTTCCATTTATTTCACACGAAAGATGTGAGTAAGGAATTAATTTTCTTGAAAAAGTAAGATGGTATTTTTGTAGGAAATGTTGGTAGAACAAATAAAAGAACAGGAACCAACAACAGTTTAATAAAATCAAGACTGCACCAGTAAGAAATAATGGGTTCCATCTAGTTATTAATACGCTTAGCTAATAGTTTCTTGTAAATTCCCTTTGACTCTACCTTTCACAGAATTGGAGAGCCAGAGCGCCAACTATTTATTTTATGTGTTTTCGAATGAAAACCAGAAGATATAAAATCATGTTTTAAACACAATTTATTGTGTACCCTCGACCCCTCGCAGTCCGGTTTCAGAGCCAACCACAACACCGAGACCGCCCTCATCGCAGCCACCAACGTCATCCGAGCACTGCTCGACAACGGGGAAACAGCGGCACTCATCCTCCTGGACCTCTCTGCAGCGTTCGACACAGTCTGCCACCGCACCCTAGCTCAACGCCTTAGCAACATCGGTATCCAAGAGAAGGCACTGGAGTGGATCACCTCGTTCCTCGCCGGAAGAACACAGAGAGTCCGCCTCCCCCCGTTCCGATCCGAGGCCACCGAAGTCATCTGCGGCGTCCCGCAAGGATCATCACTCAGCCCCACCCTCTTCAACGTCTACATGAGACCTCTTGCAGCCATCGCACGCCAGCACAACCTTAACATCATCTCCTATGCCGACGACACACAGCTGATCCTCTCCCTCACCAGAGACCCTGACACCGCCAGAACTAACCTACACAAAGGGATGAAAGACGTCGCCGAATGGATGAAGAACAGCCGCCTGAAACTGAACTCAGACAAGACGGAAGTCCTCATCCTGGGATCTTCGCCCTCCGCCTGGGACGACTCCTGGTGGCCCCCCACCCTGGGCACCACTCCCAAGCCAACAGACCACGCACGCAACCTGGGCTTCATCCTGGACTCCTCCCTCTCGATGTCCAGACAAGTCAACGCCGTCTCCTCATCGTGCTTCAACACCCTTCGCATGCTCCGCAAGATCTTCCGCTGGATCCCGACCGAAACCAGGAAGACGGTCACCCAGGCACTTGTCACCAGCAGGCTGGATTACGGAAACACCCTCTACGCCGGAACCACAGCCAAGTTACAGAAAAGACTCCGCATCCAGAACGCCTCCGCCCGACTCATCCTGGACATCCCCCGACGCAACCACATCTCCGGCCACCTGAGGGACCTGCACTGGCTCCCCGTCAGCCAGAGGATCACGTTCAGGCTCCTCACCCACGCACACAAGTCTCTCCACGACCTGGGCCCCAAGTACCTCAACGACCGCCTGACCTTCTACACGCCCACCCGTCAGCTACGCTCTACTAGCCTCGCCCTTGCCGCCGTACCACGCATCCGAAGAGCCACCGCCGGAGGCAGATCCTTCTCCTAACTGGCGGACAAGACATGGAACTCCCTCCCCATCCACCTTCGGCTGACCCAGGACCATCTCGCCTTCAGGAGACTACTCAAGACCTGGCTGTTCGAGCAATAGCAGACCCCTTCCCCCAAGCGCCTTGAGACCCTTCCGGGTGAGTAGTGCGCTATACAAATGCTATGATTGATTGATTGATAGAGGAAGTATCTGACATATTTCAGTACTGAGTTTGTATCCTGAGATTAGGAAAAAATCCTTCACGTCATCTTGAAAAGCTAGAAGTGACAAAGTTGAATTAGGAATGTATAGGAGTATGTCATCTGCAAACACAGATAATTTGATTTCCACCATAAATGAAATTTTGTATATCATTATTCTTTCTTATTTTAGTTTTTTTTTTAAAGGCTCAAGGACCAATATGAATAAAGTAGCAGATAATTGTCTAACTCCTCTTTTTAACTTGAAAGCTGAGGAAATTAAACCATTACCAAATATAAAAGCTTGTGGTGAGGAATGCAAAAGTGATATTAAACTAATGATTTTGGGACCAAAGCCAAACCACTTCAAGACCTGACATCAAGTGTAACTGCTGTTAAAAATAACCTTGTATTATCAGAGATAAATCTACCTTTAACAAAACCTGATTTTTTTCATTTCAACAGATCTGGCAGGAGTGGATTTAAACACAAAGCAACACTGTTTGCAAAGATCTTGTATTCAGCATTAACCAGGGATATTGATCTAAAATTCTTACAGAATCTAGGCTCTCTATCTCCTTTAGGGATCAAACAAATCAATGCACCTTGAAAGGTGCCCTGAGATGTCCCTGTTTAAAAAAAGTAATTAAACAAATCGTGTAATTTTGAGATTAATCTGAGGAAAAAAATTAACAAAATTCAATTGAAAAAATATTTGCACCTGGTACTTTGCCTTTTCTAACTAAATGAAGTACTTTAGTAATCTCTTCCCTAGATTTCCAATTGCCAATTAGTAAAAATTGATATCCTTCTTAGGGCCTGATTCTGATGCAGGTTGGAAAGCTTGCCTACCAAATCAGTTTGGAAATGGTTTCCGACCCACTCGGATCGGGAGAGTCCGACCGACGGAGTACGATGCATCCGGATGCTTCCCGATACGAATTGGTAGGACTCCCATTGACTTCAATGGGAGCATATGTTCCTAACCGCTTCATAATTGGGCCCTTGGTTGGAAAGACACGTTCCCGATCCGATTTGGAAGGAGCAAATGGCGTTAGGAGGCCTTCCTAACCGCATCAGAATCAGGCCCACAGTGTTTGGTTGTGTGATGGGAAGATATTCCACAATTCGTTCATATTGAGGTATCTGTTCAGGAGTGTATAAAGTATTAAAAACTGGGTTAATTCATTTAAAATATCATCATCCTTGGATATAGGGTCTTTATCATTCTAGTTTGCCAAATGTTTTCCAGCTTATTTTCTGTCCACCGATATATTTCCACAGGACCTAAGGAGATGAGAAGAAGGTTTTTTTGTGGAAATTTTATTATATTGGAATTTGTCTTTTATCATTTCATCTAAGCATGGTTTAGATTTGGATGAATGATAATGATCTATTTTCTTTAATATAATATTATACAATTCTCTATTTCGCAATCTTCTTTTATTTGATACACAGGTGATTACGAAATACCTTGCTACCGCCTTTAAGTACTGTCAAACCGCTTGTATAGAAACATCACTAGTAGAGTTAAGATTAAAGAACTCAATAGCACATTTCTTAAAGGCACGTGTGAAGTATTCATCCATTAAAAGAGCTTTGTTAAATCTCCATTGTCTGTTTGCATTCAGAGCACATAAAAAATCAAGGATCCATTCTGTTAGGAGCATGATCGGATATTAGAATCGTGCCAATCTCAGCATTGATTAAGGTTTGTGATATATGTTCTGATGCAAATTTATGATCAATTCTAAACTATGAAAGAGAGAAAAAAAATTGTACTCACTTATAGTAGGCTTTCATAGTCTCCATGCATCAATAAGTCATCTTTGTTATTGGGCTGACAATGTGTTATCCATTTAACTTGGGATAATACTACATTTGGGATTCTAATCAAAGGCTTCAGATATCTGGTTACAGTCTCCACCAGTATTACATTTTCATGAGAACATTCCATGGGCGTTTGAGAAAGTGTACACCAAAAGGAAGTGTCAATTTGAGTTGGACTATATATTTGAGTTGGACTATATACATTGAAAATGGTTAAAGCAACATTCATGATAACTAACGTAACAGCCACCCACATTCTCTGATCATCACACTCTTGAGATATGACATGGATGGCAAGATGTTTATCACATAGAATGATCATTTAGTTTCTTTTTTCCGAACCTGGAGAGCAAGATACACTGCCCACTCAGCACATTTTAAGCTTCAATATTTCTTTTTCAACAAGATGGGTCTCCTGCAGTAAAGCAATGCTTGCTTTAGGATTGGCAAGCTGAGCTAAAACTCTGTCTTTTAATCGGAGAGCCTAATTCCTTGAGTTTGCATAAAACTACTCTAAGTATCACACTGAAGCAATAACTTACATTCTATAAGGCTACACTTCCAAGCATAGATAAAGAGTGGGCATATAAACATGTCCATCATGATTTCATGGCATTAATAAAGAAAGCAAAGAAGACTAAGATTAGAGGTGAAAATGAGAGGTTGGGATTATAGATGAAAAAGGGAGATAAACAAGAAAAGAGAATGAAAGAGAAGCAATAAACACAAGAAAAAAGAACACATCTACAGACAAAACAAAGGGTTGAGGGTGGTGAGGCCACACAATGAGGATAACATGCATGTACTCCAAGATGGATCAGGATTTGTCCATGTATGATAGAACATAAAGACTCTGTGACAAAAGTTGAGACTGAAATAAGCTGCAAGAGTAAAGGTCAAATAAACTTTTTCATCAACGTGTGTGAACAGAATTCATACAACTATCAGTTAATAGCTTTCAATCAATTAGAAACTTTAGAAGTATCCATGTCTTCTCCTTTACAGTCATCCCAAAAGTTCCTCAGTTTGTTAGGATATTAATATGTTGTTGTCTTGTTTTTATATGTAATTTAAAAAAATACCAAATCTGGCATCAGGCGCTCTGGTTGCATTTTTAAGAATTGCTTATGTCTGTCGCCAGAAGCTTTAGCAATATCTTTAGAAAAATATAATTTATGAACAGCTCATGAAACTTGTTTCTTTGTCTTTGCAGCCATTATGACCTTGAGTAAGTTAGTATTGTTGAGAAAAAGGATAAGAACACCTCAGGGTCTGTTAGATGGAGAAGCACAATTTGGTTTATGCCCTCATCTGTGTCCTTATTTGTATATTTAAAGAAACTGGTGATGGCAAGTCTAACACCTTAGGTGTTATGGTTCGATTCGATTCGATTAAGCTTTATTCGATTTTTGTAGGATTAAAAATCATAAAAGCAACATCAACATAAAAAAATAATAATACATGATGTACATAAATACAACATTACAATTGTGGAAGACTGGCTGTGGTTACAAAAGTTTTTAAGAACACGTTAAACCGCATGAGGACCCCTTCCCAACAGCAGGATATATATTATACTTTGGATAAAAGTCATGTAAGTCCCAGACGGATATGGGGCCGTCTCCATTTTGGGGCGGGTAAGATCGTAGAAGGGGGACGATGTTCTTGTTTTTGAATTTCACTAGGACCAGATCCCCACTAATGTCTTTGGTTAGCGACCCTAGCCAGCCCACCCTTCTAACACTTAGAATACCACCGTCATGATTGGGCGCGAGTGGTCTGTTTTTGGAAAGCCAGAATAAGACCTTATTTAAAAGTTCCTGTCGGCTTTCAAATTTCCCATGGCAGGGTGCCGGTATACCTGATAGAACAAGAACAAAAGGAGCGGCTTCAGGAGGCAAGTGTATAGATGCTGCTCTACTTGTTACTCTATTTAGATCCGCTCTGGCAGCAGTGTAATTATTAGACCCGAATTTAGGGGCAACTTTGTTAATAACGCATTTTTTAGAAAGCTGTGGTGAAGTTTGGGCATGTTTGCTAGGGTTAATAGGCAATGGAACTTTTGAGGCAAAAAATAAGTCAGGACCGTTGGCTATAACCTTCTTAGGGGTAGAAGGGTTTACATCTTTTGTTATGGAGATAGCCTGCAGGGCTCTACACCCAATGGATGGATCATTATTAAGTGATGGGGGGTTGGCCTGAATGATTCTCTCGATACCCGTAATTCTATCGCCAAGGGCATTAATTTTGTGAACCAGAGGTGATACGATAGAATTAAACAATAACTCTATCTGGGACAGTAAGAGTACTTGGTCTACGTAAGTTCCACTCTCTACCATGGTTAGGGGGGGATTGGTGACTGGTGATGAAAGACCAGCACATGGTGTGTTTAGATGGTTCCCACTTTCCATAGTCTCATCTTGCTTCCTTTTATTATTTGGGCCCTGAGACAAGGCAACACCATGGGTATTTTCTAATAAGTCACATGGTTTCCCAAATGGGGTAGAAATGCTAGAACTTTTTACGGGGGAAGGGGATGCCACTAGGGCATATTTAGTGCCGCATAAAGAATTCATGTCCTCCCAAAAGGACAAGTTTCGCGAGTTAACAGAGTTGAATGGGGGTAATTGACTGGTGTCTGACGATTGTTGCGACTCGATCACGTCTTCACCGAAAGTGGACAGTGTTTGTTTGGTCACAGTAAAGTTCAGGGTCCCCTGGCCTGGATCACATATTAAAGGTAATTTATTTTTGGACCCCTTACGTGACATAGTCTTACAGGAAAGAGAAACACTGACCAGGAAGTGTTATGGGTATAAGTCAAACGATGTGCTTCCTCTGGTTGCAGAGCCAAGGGGGGTGGCCCGTCCCGGCCTCCTCGGTCCTATGAGGGCCGTAGAGGGCCCGCCCTTTGTCCGGGCTATGTCCCGCGCGCGTCCCGCGTTGCAGGATTAGGCGCGAGATTATATGCACTGCGGGCGGGGGGCCGGGAACGCCTAGGGGAGAGGCAGCAGGTGTGGAGCAGAGAGCCTGCTGGTCCTCGCAGTCCCTCGGCGTATGCAGCACTCCAAATCCTTGTCCCAAAGCACATCCCACACAGAGACACGAGCGCTATCCCAGCGCAGGAAATCCCACGTCGACCTTCCCTGTGGCCTTCCCTGTGGCCAAATCTCCGTGAGCGGCTCCCGCGGAGCGGGGGCCGCGATAGGTATTTACATGTTCAGGCGGGGGGCGGGAACGCCGAGGGAAGAGGCAGCAGGTGTGGAGCAGAGAGCCTGCTGGTCCTCGCAGTCCCTCGGCGTATGCAGCACTCCAAATCCTTGTCCCAAAGCACACCCCACACAGAGACACGAGCGCTATCCCAGCGCAGGAAATCCCACGTCGACCTTCCCTGTGGCCTTCCCTGTGGCCAAATCTCCGTGAGGTGTTATGGTTTGAAAGAACTGAATAGGAACACTCTCTTCCTATATTTCTGGCAGGCCATACATTTTAAGAATATTCCTCCTGTTGCGATTTTCCAAATCCTTCGCTTTATTTTGAAGAAAAGGTATTTGTGACTGCATTTTGCTGATCTTTGTATTAGAGTCCTCTAGGTTGCTCGCCCTTTGCTCAACACCAGTCACTGTTTTTTCATAGTGAGCCAGTTTGTCATCCAGTGTTTATAATCTCTTATTGGTTTCTTCAATCCATGGTCTCAAAGCTCTGATCTCTTCTAGGAGTAATTCCATTGATATGAAGGAAGGTGTTTTGACTGGTGAAGGAGAATCATTTATAGGTCGCTTACGCATAAAGCCGCTAGGGGTTTAGTGACACTATAGGTATAAGGGAGCTGCAAGTGTTTGCTGCTATAGCCAAGTTAGTTACAAGGTAGGGGCATTTGCATCTTCCATATTTTCAGGAGCATATCCTTCTTCATTTATAGTATTTCCAGACGATTGAGAAGAACAAGTAGTGTAAGGTAATTTACATTTTCTCATTTTGCCCATGCTGAAATCTGGCTGACAAAATGTTGGTAAAAATCTCAGATTTGAGGAACCACTGGTTGCTAATGACAAGATATCTCAGCTAGAACTAAAGTAATCTAAAAGTAATGCCTAGAAACTTGTTGGTATTAACAGCTCTAACCGAGCCTACACCATCCACATGAATAAAGGTGTTTGTCAGTAAGCAAAAATGAGAGTATAATTCATCATACAAAGGATGACTGAAGTGATAGTAGAAAATAAAAAGAGTATTTGGCATTTGTAATTCTCTGCACTTGCTGTAACAACAGGCAAATAAAAGGGGAACAAAATATGCTTAAAAGTATATATCTAATTCTGGGACATTTTACTTGTGTACACACTCTTACATGCCATGTTGCCTGCCAAAAACACAAATAAATTGCCACATTTCCATCTAAAAAGCAAAGGACTGTAACAAATATGTGAAGTGCAGACCTCTTTCAAAAGGCAACAGGACACTCCAGGAGCTGACTATTAGATTGCATTCCTTTCTTTCCTAATTTGTGTTTTAAGTATAAACTCATTGCAATTTGTATTTCATTTTAAGCTAGAAATGTGGCTTCCACTGCTGGAGAGTTATGGCCTGCCCCTGACCTTTGTCCACAGCTTGTGAAGATTATAATCTTTTCTTTCTGTCTGTATTTGCCTTTTAATTAGACAGCACACTAATCTAAGCAGTGTCAGAGCTTTTAATGTGGATGTCTAAAGCAAACAAAATAGGTGAAAAACAGAAATGCTTCAAAGACCAAAGTCAGAAGTATATTTGGCATTTCCATGCTGTGTTGTGATTGTGACCTGAAAAGACAGCTGGTTGCTTCATACAAAAGGCCTTTCATATATTAGCAGCACTAAAAATAGTTTTAGTTTCATAAGTATAGAAAGGGATGACTCACATGGTATTACATTCTAGTTTTGGTATGTGGAAAATAAATTCACTGCTCTCATTGAAGAATTCTATCCTGGCAATATGGAGCTGAATCAGCAGACAGCCATCTTCACTCTGCATCAAGCCACGCCCCTCCAGCTTCAACATCTTAAAGGCACCTATTTACTTTCTGTTATCATTTCCATTCAGCTCTAAGCTCATTGAGGTTGGCAGTGTGTAGAATCATATGTACTAGCAGTACCAATATTAAAATGTCAAGAAAGGTTCCACTTGCATGCTGTCAAGTCGGGATCTGCATGGGAGGGTTCCAACAATGCAGAAGTACTATAGGGTAATAGGACAACACTCCTCAAACAGAAGTACATCTAAATACACGTAACGGAACTGTGAAAAAGATCTTTATAGAGATTAAGATCATTCCATATTCTGGTTGAAATGAAAAGGAAAGAGGAATGTATTATCAAAATATTGTCTTCAGTGGTTCTTCTGTACCCAGGTGTAGTTGGGCCTGTGAATGAAGACTGAACAGGGTCGAGGCTGTAGGGGTACAGGTCATGTGACATGCAAAAGATATTGCAAAGAGGATTGGCATGCTTAGCTACCAATGCTTCAAGCATAGAAGATGGGTTAGCAGTGGTAGATAAGTGTTCTTTCAGTATTCTCTTGGCAGGAAGCCAGACACCATGCCCTGACCCACTACTGATCTAACTTCACAACTATTAAAACTCAAAGACCTTCCAACACACAAACTTCTCACACCAAGAAAGAAGGGGAAAGCAGAAGCCAAAGTATCTCAGTGGCACCAGGGTAATGTTAGCTCCATCATCCACCTTCCCCATTCTTAACCATCCAGTTCAATGATACAAGTGAAGTTTCTACACAAGTGATTTGGCACTATTTCAAGGCAGCAACTAGAGATTTCATAATCACCTATGTATCAAATCAAAGAAGAATGTGAAATACAGAATTGTATAATATTATGTATAATATAAAATAAATTAGAACATCAGTATTATTCATCCTACAAAGGCATTAGCTGTAGGGAGAACTGTTTCCTGTTTTGTCCTTAGGAAACAAAACATTTTTTAATATCTAGTAGGACCCCGTTAAGTTATAACAAATTGACCTCCTAAATTCCATGAGTTCCTAAGGTTTCTTATTAGGAGCAAGGTCTCTGCTTCCCTTTTTTCTTATCTTGTTTTATGTTAAAGGGAACCCCCTGCGGTAAAGCAGAGGGACAGCCCCTCTTGCTGGGCCTAGATCTAGCAAGGCTGCCTTGGACTCAATGAAGACAAACAATCCCATCTTAGGTGATTAAAGCTAACAGTTAATCCTGGCTAAGGATAGGCCTGTGAAGCTCCTTGTGATTACCTATGTTGATCCATTCATGAAAGGTCAGAGGTAAACCGCACAACTAGTTTATACAGATCAAATGTTATGGCGTATTTTATTATATCAAATTTAGAAACATTTTCCCCAAATAAATGTGATCCACATTGGTTACAAAACTCTACCAATAGTGAGGTGTAAATGTATATCATAAATATATCATACTTTTAATTACTAACTTTCTCAATATGCTATGTTGGTTGGCTCACCAAAGTTCACCCCCCCTGACTGACAATGGTAATCACAAGAAGTGTTCCCTCCCTGAACAGTTATCCTTAGGAACCCTCACTTTACTGTATTGCCATTTTTACTGCCTAGTTTCTCTGCTCGAGGGAGCTAGTGCTTCTTTTCTTTCTTTTCTATGTAATATTGTGCCTTTGAAG